>NC_136621.1:12468407-13068407 GCF_933228915.1 Telmatherina bonti
ATGAATGAATGAATGTGTATGTATGTATATATATCAGAACCTCACTAATAAGATAAAGCTATAGAATCTTGGATACGTCCCAAGCATTGCAATCTCTTTATATTAAACGACTATAAACTGTCGATTAAAATTTTTCCCCTTAATTTTTTGTATACAATTGACTCTTTATGATTACTGTTTTTACATAATGTGGCTAATTATTTCTTTCATCTTCATATTTTATTTTATAGTAACAATTTAATTTCCATTTAGGGTAAGCACAAGGAACCTCCTAAATACATCGTATGAACCTGGTTTACATCAGCTTATTGTTTTGTGTAGTTTGTTTGGAAGAATGTGTGCCTAAGTGACTTTAATTTTCATTTGTTTTATTTGCATTGTTTGGGTTTGGTTAAAGTTCTTTAAAAACAACAACTGGTTCCTGTTTTGGGGAAAGTAAAAGCAAACTAAAATACGAGCAGTTTATCGTCCAAAACACTGGGAGTAAGATGACTAATTGAAAAACAGTTTGGAAAATGTACATGAGTGAAGAAGCAATGAATATGAGAAGAGAAAATTAAAATATGAGGCTGAGTTGTGTTCAGAAGGAGCCATACTGTGTTGCCAAGGGGCTTGTTTGGAAATATGGCATTATGGCTTCATGATCCATATTTAGGTAATTGTCTTTTTTTGCCATGCCTTTGAAGTTGCTGACTGATGCTGAATGATGACGGTAATTATGTATTGCAGTTACATAATGTGTTGTTTAAAGAAGAGTCTGTGGTTACCTGATAGATAGTTTCTTCATAGTCTCATAGCCTGGTTGTTGTAGTCTGCCTGTTCTGTTCTGGTTTTACCCTGAGGTGCAACAAACAGTGGACAAACAAAACAGAGCTTACTAAAGTAGTTTATGAAGGATAAAAAATATTGTTAAAATTGGCTTTCTGAAAGCTCAAGAATATATAAAAAGAAACAACAAAAACTGAACATTTGAGTTAATTATTTTGTTGTTGTTTTCTCTCCAGCAATGCAACACTTTTGGTTTTGTTTCACAGCATTGTATTTTGCACCTCAGAGCCCATCCCAAGCTACTTTGCTCCCCACTTTGCAGATGTGCTCCTGCAGCATAGCTGAAGTTACAGACATGTAAAGGCATGCCGAGCAGAGTTACTTCTGAGAAGTCCAAGCTACACAATGCACCAACACAGAACTGAGTGGAACATCTGGAACATTTTGTTATAGCCTCATACTTTTCTCATCTGGAGCATTTGAACAGAGGCCAGAGAATAAATCAAATGTTCTGGCATGTGGAGTGCATTACTTAGATTTTAAAGAATGAGCACAATCTGCTTTTTTTTGTTCCTTTTGGAATAATTCTGGGCTTTATTATGATGTGTAGCTGTGACAAGAGTTTTGGCTTCGTTATAGCGCCACTAGTTTTCTGTGAAAAATCATTGCAGTTGAAGAGCTCGCTGATAAATGAGCAGGAAATGCTGCATCCACTGATCTGTGAGATCTTCAGTCACGCCTCACGAGAGTTCCCCACTGCAGCTCATAAGTACAGTTTTCTTATTTTTCTAGAGGTGTTTGACTTACAAGTACAAGAAGGTAGCCAAACATACCTTCAGCTAACTGAGCACCAGTCTCCTGTAATGCAGCCCTGATGCAGCTTTAATGAAATTTTTTCAGGAAATGATTCTTATAAAATGCTAAGTATCTAAGTTAATTAGATACACACCTATTCTTACCACCATTAAAAAAAAACAAAACAACAAAAACAACTTGCGATTGTTTTTTTATTCAATTCTTTTATGACTAATATGCTTTTATTTCTGTTCAGGTTGTTGGTGTTACTGTAATCCCCATCATGGTGCAGAAGTATCAGTCACCTGTGCGGGTGTACAAGCATCCTTTTGAGCTGGTGATGGCGGTAAGTTTTTTTTCTTTTTTTTCTTTTTTTAAACCTGTAGTCACTGTCAACTTTCTGTCCGCATGAATTTTGTATGCAATGCAGAGTTATGTAATTGTGGTGGGTGGGCGCTTCAAAGGTCACTTTGTAAAGGGAGTCAATGAATCATGTATCCAGAGTGCTGTCTTTGAAGGTAGACTGCGGTGCTGCTCACTTCACACTCCTACATCACCGTCACAGTTGACACCTCTGTTGGAGTAAAAAGAAAATTACTTGAAACAGGATTTTAAATTTATTTTTTTGCTTTTAGTGATTTTTCAGGAAGGATAATGCAGTACATTCATGTTTACTTCCTTAAAATACAAACCACTGTTTTTTCATGTAGCTTTTTATTTTTACTGAATACTCCTCATTGTTCACTGAGACGTGAAATGATTGTGCTCTGCACTGAACTCTAGCCCTGCGAAAATACAACATGGTTGTGCTGCTATGTCTAACAAAAGTCCTGCAGAAGACTGGTAGTAATCCATTTGCAGTATAAAAAATTCAGCACCTTGCATGGCTTTTAGGGGCCAACCGGCTTGCTGTAGGCTTTTGTTTAAGTTGAAACATGAGTCCTCATAAGTGTCAGTTTGCCTCCTTTCTATTTTCATTTCTTAGCATTTTTCTTTGTGTTAATTTCCCCTTTTCTGTGTTTTGGTGTCATGTGTTGTTTACTATTGGGTTGGTTTTTGTTAGGCAGGATTTGCTAGTTAAATGCTCCAACAGCCAGCAAATAGAAACCAGTCAGTCTAAGCATCGTGAAGTTTCTTGGTTTAGTCTCCTGACTACAGAGTTTGGGAGAAGGCAAAAGAATAGATTTTTATGTATTTTCAAATCATAATTCGTCATTATTTATGCTATGTGCTTAGTATAGAAATAATGAAAAAAAAACCACACTTGAGATACCTTTTCATAAACTCTTAATACATTTAAATGTACGATTTATGATGAACTTATCAGTTAGTTGTGCATTATTTGTTTTGTAGAGTATAGGTATATGTATGCATGTCATGCCCTGATTATACCACCCTCAGTTTCAGCTAAAGTCTCTCATTTGTCTCATGTTTAATCTTTTAAACTTTATTAGATTTATGTGAATGACTTGAAAGTCAGTTGGGAATGGGAATACATTGCTTTTACACACCAAGCAACTAGCAGGTGTTATATCTTTAATTGTAAATCAGCTTTAATGTTTGCACCGGGTAGGAAGACTAAATCTCCTTAGTATAGGCTGGATTGAGCAGCGGGCAAACAGATGGCTATAAATAGAGATCTGGTCCTGTCTCATAAGTATTCACATGCTGCCAAAGGTGGAGTAACAGTAATAAACAGACAGACTTTTGTGATTTGTGGGCTGGAGATAACCCACCTTGTGTTGAATTTTTAGTAAATGTAGAAAACTAAAAAAAACAACAGCTGTGTGTTTTCAGAAAATAGCAGCACCACTAAAGAACGTCTGATAATGTCACAACATGATCAGTATCAGCAGCTGATATATATGTTAGCATGTGGGAAATAATGTAAATTTCGGTGACTTCTGGTCCTTGTTTGGTGAATATTGCTCTTTTTTACTTTTCTGTGAATTTTCTCTGCAGTATTTTTGCAGACACTGCAGAGCAGACTTAATGGTGCATCACAACACGTGCTGGCTCTTTTTATTTTTTTTTCTTGAAAAGCTGGTGCAACCTCTCTCACTTCCTCTAAAGCTGTTGTCGTCATTGCCACATTACATACAGAAAGATATTGGGTTTGTAGGAAACAGTCATATGTTATGTGTACTGTTTATGCAATGTGCTGAAGAGAAATGGCTTTCTTTATGTCTACACAGAGTTTTGTTATTATATTTATCTTGTATAAATGTCATGCAGTCACTGCATGACAGTTCCCAGAAATGTAAGCATTGCTGTAGTAGCCCAGAGCGATGTTATTATTCCTCCACCCACTTCTTCTTTCAGGTTCCTTTGAAATATGGCCTCTCATTGTCGTTGTTTGAGCCATTATATTTGACATTTTGTTTTTAAGGAAATTGTTTTGTTTTTTTTACACCAGACTTTGTATGATAATTGTCATGTCTTTGAAATATTATTTATGAATTTTAAGAGAAAAAAACATCAACGCTTTACATTCCTCTTTCAAAACCAATGAATACTTTAATTTAATCTACATAAAGTGTGACCACTCTTCACAAGGTATTGATGAGCCACACGGCTCACTGACAGGTACTATCAAAGTTTTTTAAACCTCTGTCTGATGTATCTGGGTTGAATGTACTGTTGCATTAGTGTGGCTTGAATTGCAGATGCCCTTTAGAGGTTTTTGTTCTGCAGCAGTCTCTGTTTTTGCTTTAGAGGGGTAATATCAGTACCCAGCATTGACAGAATTGGGACTCACAACTTAAACTCAAGTTTAAGTCCAATCTAAAGATTTTTATCTGTATTTTTGTTTGCTAAGAGGTAACATGCCTGCTCTACAAGCTAGTGTACACACAGTTTAAAGGATATGAGGTTGTTTGTAAGAATTAGGTAATCCATTGCTTTCAGAAATGTGCTCATAATCCCTTTTCTTGTATATTTCTCTTAATTGGCCCACCAAAACCTGGGATTGCTACATAGACTGTATAAGAAAGATGGGCAGAGCCTCCGGTGGTAAAACATGACACCTATGCAGAAGTGCATAAAACTGGAGTTCCCCCTTGTTTTGCTGTGGTTTTTAGCCAGTTAACAACGTGACTTAGTGTTAGCCCGCTTACCTCTGTTAGCTGGTTAGCTCCTGTTATCTCCGGGTTAGCTCTTAGCTACAGGCAGCTTGGCGTTCCCTTGATGTCAATCATCCACGACGACGTTCACAGCACCCCTCTCATTTCTACCTCTTTGCCCATATTTGTATTTTCCGAGTGAGACGACGCGCCTCTGCCAAGATGGCGATGGTAGGAACCGCCCACCGAGCTTCAATTCAGCTCTTCAGAAACCTATGGGTGATGTCAGGGAGGCTCCATCCATCTTTTTATATACAGTCTATGGACTGCTATAAGGCAGAGATTACCAATTCTGGACCTCGATCAGTACTAGGTTTTATATGTTTCCCTGCTACAACACACTTGATCCAAATGAAAGTTCTCTTCCGAGCTTGCTATCAGGTGCCGTACAAGCCTCTGAGGGTGCCTTCACAGCAGCTTCTTTGATTTGTGTCCTAGTCCGTTTGCTGAGAAAATCCACTTAGCTGGGGGAATTGTAAATGCACAAATGAATTCTGATTTGGATCAACAGAGTATACTCCTGAACTTTGGTCCATTTAAAGTGGACCAAATGCAGGCATTATAGGTTCAGCACACACATGCACATACGTGAGCATGTATGGAATGATAGGTAGGTATACAAGGAACAAATATCTTGCTTTCAGACGTGGAAGAATCGAGTAAAAGTTCTGACAGAAAGCAGACCAACCCTAGACTACCTGGATCGGATGCAGCTGTTACGTGGTAGAAACCAAAGTTGTCCTACATTAACCAATGGATCAACAATTTTTTTACATTTAGTTTGTTTCTCATCTTCTTCTTTAAATTTTGGTGCGAAACTACCTCTGTTGGAGAGTGGAACACTTTCGTTTAGTGGTCCTATTTGTTTTAGTAGCACAGTGTGAACACAGAGTTCCCAGTTGTACCAAGTTTTGTGGATTATCCTGGTGTGTAAGCACTCTTATACACCCATCGGTTTGAGTGAGAAGGTTTGCTGCAGGTACACATCTAAAATCAGACAGTGACGTGAGGGGTCTGGAGTTGCTTTGTAAATAGTCTTGGTGAACAGTGTTGTGCATAGCTAACAACTCAGTTTTCAGTGTAAAATAATAGTTAAACCATCACAATTCACCTTACACTTGCCCAACATGGAGTTCAGTTTTGTTCACCTTCTTTTGGTTCCCTCTTATAACACCCTCAGCTACGGTAGCTCTCGTTTCAACTGCTGCTGTCTCTCAATAACAGGAAATGTTGATGTTGTTGCTGTTGCTTACATTATCGCAGAGGCCCAGTCTCAGAACCTCTGGTCTGTCCACAGGGAATCGCAGTGGAATGTCAAAAGCTCAACACAACACCCCTCCTGTTGTTACCGGCCTGGAGGGACACAGCAGCAGATAAAGGAGTTTAGTATTCACAAAAGAGGATAAGAAAAACAAATGTGAATAGACAGCCCACTCACTTTAGTAGACGGTAACTTTACCAAAGGTCCCAAAAGTCCAAGTTTAATATCAGAGGGAATGATGTTAAATCAAAGCTTATGGATAGCTTAACCTGCTCCATGGAAACAAAAGGGTATGGGATTAATCTGCGAGGACAAAATGATCTAGTCCTGCCCCATCCCAGTGGAGTTTCTGCAAGGCAAGGAACAGGATGTACCATGTTCGTATAATGTCATCTGAGATTGCAGGCACCTTCAGCAACAGGGGACATTTCCTTTTACATGACATTGTTTAGCAAGAAAAATGGACACAAAATATCTCTTAGAAATTATTTTTTCTTTTATTCATAAATGAGTGAGTCTCGGATACAAGCTGTAGACTAAATGTCATTAATAAGGAAAACCTTTTGTATTAAAACAATAAAAAAAAAAAAAAAGGATATAAGGTCTCTGGTTCAAACTTTGGCTGGGGGAGGCTCAAACGATGGCCTTTCTGAGCTGAGTTTGCATGTTCCGTGTTTGCATGCGTGGGTTCTCTCCGGGTACTCCGGCTTCGTCCCACCGTCCAAAGACGGGCATGTTAGGTTAACTGGTTACTCTAAATTAGGAGCAAATGTGAGTGCGGATGGATGTTTGTCTCTTCGTGTTTACCCTGCAATGGACCTGTCAAGGGTCTTGCCCAAAGACTGGCTCCAGCTCCCGTGCGATACATATATACCCCGTTTTGCACTAATTTCAGTGCCTGTACAAAGATGTCTACAGGATGATTGAAACAGGGTTATAAATACATTTAAGCAAAATCGGGTTTAGTCAGACTAGTCCAGACGGACAGCTGTGATATTTAGCTAGGAGGCTTCATCTTTGATCTGTTGTTACTCTGCTTTTTGTTTTCATGGTCAGTGCCAACTGATTACTTATAACCAGCCCTGTATGCCATGGCATGTCCTAGCTCGCACTGCTCTATTATTTATTTTTTATTCTGTTACTGGATCATCAAGCATTTGCCAGAAAGTCAGAAAAGAAGTCTTCTCTCATCTTTATACCTGAAACTTTTCTGAGCTTCTTTCTTGCAGGACAAAAATAAAAATATTTAATTCATTGAAATACATGTGCCCATTATACCAACTGTGTCCATTAGTTGGTTTCATAAAAACCCAATGTCTCAGCTGTAAAAGGTAAGGATGCATGTCCATTTACTCTGACAGGGAGACGACAGAAAAAATAAGTTTAAAAAATAATTTTCTTCGGTCTACTGCTAGTTTAAACTCTGTAAAATTAGTTTATAGCTTGTCCCTAGCATGTTTTTCCTAATTTTTTTGCTCACAAGCTCATTATGTTGAGTGCTGATTGCAATGCTAATGTTTCTAAACTTGGCTCATCCCACTGCCCCCTTTTACATTGTCTAGCCTGGCTCAGTGCAGCATGGCCCTCCCAGGGTGATGTATCCTACCATGTCCTGACCCACTTATAGTCAGGTCTGGTTAAGGCTGTAACAGCCCAAATCTCTGCTGCAAAAGCATCCTAAGCTTTACTGCATTGTTTTAATCCCTTTCTGAGCTGTTGGATAGTCTATGACTAGCACCACTTATGGTCTCTCTTTGAGGTGGCTGTCTCTACATTTTCCTTTTATTTTAGACTTGTTTTTTTTTTTTTTTTTTTTTTTTTTTTTTTTTTTTTTTTTTAACAGGGAAGCAAAAGGGAACACTTATTGAATGAACCCTGATTAACTTTAGTTGGACCTCTCAAAGGAAATACAATATTAAAAGGGACATTTTGTATCCCTGTTGTAGTGAAATGTTTTTGCATAACTCTATTTAAGAATTCTTTTATTCTTGGCTTTTCCCATCATTGTCATCTCTTTCTCTGAATCCTGCTTTCTCTAATTCACTTTGACAAAAATAATGACGTTATGTTTTGCTATGGTGGGGGTGAGCTTATCGCAAACCATGCGATTGTACAGCCTCTGCCACTTGACACCAGTAGCTCATGAGGAATTTCGGGACCTGATTTCATTCACTGATCTCCAGGACACTCATTCACTCTCTTTGCTGCTGCAAGGTCGAGATGCTCCCACAGTCTCTCCCCTCCCCAGCCTGTTCCCTCTGCTAGACTCAGATGAATGTGTTTGCACACACTCTTACACAGTCAACCCTTTAGCGTGGTTTACACTGCAGTCATCTTATGCCGCAGCAGTGCATAGTGACTCAGACCTGAGGGGCAACCATCGTGACATTAGGAGAGTGCAACTGTCGTATTGTGACAATTGAGCCGCATGCTTCCTTCCATGTTATTTGATAATATCTATTTTCTCTTTTTGCAGCTTTTTATGTCAAAAATGGCACAAGGCTTGATTAGCATCTAGTAAATTCATTTCTGTTATGTTCGTATTTCCTAAAACTATTTCTATGCTCAAGAACCTTCAGCAGCGTTTATGTTGATGATTCATTAAAGATGTTTCTTTCAGTCAATGCTTGATTCTCGTAACGGTGGTGTAAAGTGCCAACGCTGATGCTGCATTGGATGCTGATAACGCTCCAGTTTCCTGTAACTTTCTACACATTTGGAGTTCTTATAAACTAGCTGTTTGGTTGAGCTTCCCTGCAGTGTTAGGATTCAATATATTCTAATGGAAATGATCCCTGAGAAGCTCGTGTGGTTCATTATGCCATTAGTGAATCAAATCTAATGCAATCTTTTTAAAAGCAGCAGAAAAGAAACGCAGAAGACAAACTGGTAAACTGGGCTGTTAAAGAAGTGGTTTCCTGACATAAAATTAAATGTCAAGGAAAAAAAATCAGCAACTGTGATGGAAATACACAAGACACCATTTTAATCTTTGCAAAGTTGTTTCCACCCCTCCCCTCAATGCAAAGCAAGTCTTCAAAATGGAAAAAACAAACACCTGAAGCAAGTACTTAGTAGACCTTTCTAACTACCACTGTTTTGTTTTTTGTTTTTTTAACAACAGATTTTATGTATCCTCCCATTACATAACCCAAAGTTTGATGACCATTTGATATTTTTAAAATAAAACAAACAAAAGTAAAGAAAAGGAACACCATTTACAAAACTTCTTGATATTGTGTTGAAGTTTGACTGAATCATCCATCCATCCATTCGTCCATCAACCCATCTACTGTCTGTCCGTCCGTCTGTCCATCCATCCGGCCAGAGGCAATTGGTTTGGGACAGACACCCAGACATTCCCTTTATATCCCATGGTGTCCTCAGGCGAGAACGGAATCTAGTTAGCTTTTTCTTGATCTGTCTGGAAATCTCCTTCCAGTAAAATGTGCTTGAAAGATGTCCAAAGTGCCGAAACCAGGAGGCAGCCTGCTCACATTCTGTTTAGTTTAGCATTCTAAACACTTTAGGACACTCCTCTGCATTTTTTGTTCTTGCTGAGATAATGTTTTGATGTCTGACAGATGGTCATCCTACTGATTTCAGCTCCCCCTGTCCACACACATCCAGCCATGCCTTACCTTGCACTTAAGCATGGCACACCGGGCATTTAGGACCCTACATTTATGCATGGGCTGTGTAATTGGCAAACTGTCTTGCTTCCCACAGAAATGCAGTTTCAGACAGTTCTGCCATTACAATACATGCTGCAGCAGTGAGCTCACTGGAAGAAGAAAAGTAAGGGAACTGCTATGCAGAGACCAAAAGGCACTATTGTTTTCTTAGGTTTGGATTTTATTTCTCATCTATCCATAATCAAGTCTGAACTTCGGCATGGACTTTCTTGGATTTGACAGTGAAAAAAACAAAACACCAAATTACACACAAACATTTTTTATAATTCATTGCTTTAGTTGTGATCATCTTTGGTTTACCGCTACAACCCTTCTGTGTAACTTATCATGGCATTATTCTTAATTTAACTTTTAGTTCTGACTGCATATCTCAAGATATCAGTTTGTGATACAACTAATGGCATGTTTAAGTCTTTCTGCATAGTACTACAAATGAATCTGCAGGATTCAGCCTTGAGCCTTAAGGCACAGGATCCCAGCCAACTTGTTTAACTGGTTGGCCCAGTTATGGAGAACTGGGACGTGGAAGCTCTTGATACAGGATTTGTTTCCCCAAGAGTGGTTTTTATTTACATAACCTTATATTACCTGACACTCATAATCCCTACGCTTTGTCGCAGTATGTTAGTTAAAAATTGTGACATGAGTCACAGTGAAACTCCTAATATACCAGACCTGGTTTGCCCCTAAAACCATTGATATTCCAATTTATCATGTTGACAGGAAGGTATTTTCTGATGTGTGCTCTCTCTGTGAGCACATGGGAAAAACATTGACATGCCTGATACAGAAAGCAGAGGAGAAGCAATGTGCTGATGGAAAATAACATTACACTGTTTAGTTTCTCTACAAAATGACCAAGTATAAAGCTACTCTAGAGGAAAGGAAAGGTAACCTTAATATTTGACCTCAAGGTGGGTGGACAGTGGGCCCTCCCTAATATAATGTTTAGAAGAAATATTGGATTCAATATGAAGCACTTTAAGTGCTTTGAAAAGTGCTTTATAAATGTAATTTATTATTAGTATTAATCAATTATCTGTTGTTAATCTGGACTTTTTTTTTTATGTGTAAATTACAAATGTATCTGAGAAAACATGGTAATATAAGCATTGGAGGAATTAAGTAACGGAATTTAAATTTAATAACTGAGCTTCTTGAAAATATTTTCCATTATTTATAATCATCAGCCAGTTTCAAATCTAAAACCACTTAAATTTTTTTTTTTTCACTGGTTTGTAGGAAGGACGATTGCCGTGCTTGTTTGAATTAAAACTTGCTAAGGACTGTCTGCAAATATATTTAAATAAACATTTGTCCCTGATAACAAACTATTTAAACAAACTCAACGTTTAAGTTAGCTCTGTAACATAATTTCTTTTTCCCTTTTAACATCTTGTTGGTTTCATTTGTTCTCCCAAATAAAACTTATGGCATTTTCCCTCTTGGTTTTCACTCTGTCACTTTTGCATCTATAATCATGTAAATAATTACCCAGGAAGTCATTTGCTACTGGACCATTATTTTCTGAAGCCAGTTGTGCGTCTGTGACCACTTGTGTCATGACTAAACATGACATTGCTTGTCCTTTAGCAGCCTGGTGCTTGTGCTTAATAATAGTCAGAATTGGATTTAATTTGTTGATCTTGTGCTTCTGACACCAGACAACATCCTCTTTGCAGGTGACGTCAAACATAACCCAGTCAGCTAAACGAATAACTTGCTTACATGCAGAGGACAGTTTCCCACTAAAAAAAATATGACTCGTGTAACGTGTGATCTCGATCCTTGTAATGACCATTTTAGTCCTAGAGTTGCCTGAGGTGATGGGTGGGAAAACCTAATGATTTTTTTCACCAAACACATTCTAACTAACGTCACAGTCATGTCAGTGGACCTCGCTCAAAGCCAGGGTTTGTTTCTATCTTGCGTCAGTGGTGTTGATGGTGTATTTGTTATGCACCATGAATTGGGTCTTTTAAGTTTAAATGTTCAACTGCTGATTCAGAAATACCAAAAGATTTTTGTGGCACAGCTGATATTGCCTGTTGGTAGTTATATTATTATCTGTACAACCGTATTTGAGATACTTTTAGATCATGAAATGATGGTATATTTGTAGACATTGGACATGCCTCTTTTTGTGTGTGTGTGTGTGTGTGTGTGTGTGTGTGTGTGTGTGTGTGTGTGTGTGTGTGTGTGTGTGTGTGTGTGTGTGTGTGTGTGTGTGTGTGTGTGTGTGTGTGTGTGTGTGTGTGTGTGTGTGTGTGTACAGTGGTGTAAAAGTGTCTGTACGCCCTATGCAGTGAAATATTGCATGAAGAATCACTCTTAGGTCTTTGTACAATTTCTTGTATTGTAGCCAAAATAATAGACAAAAAGGGCATTAAAAAATAAGATTATTTGGATCCATTAAAAATATTAAGGTCCTTTTGGCATCAGTAATCAACTAATAAAGGTGATGCTTTTTTTTCTACCTGGTAGAAATAGCATAAAGATCAACCGTGATCAAGCCTTTTTCCTATCTAAATATGCCATCAAGTTTTCAAGGTTTGGTTTTCCAAAGAATAATGGCATTGAAACAAACACAGAACAGAAACTGTTTACATATTAACACTTTTCCTAATGCTGTTTTTCACTATTTTGTTATTTATTTTCTATTTACCTACTTTCCTCACAATATTAACTCCATTTTAACTCGATTATAATGTCACTGCGTATCGAAACATCTTCTTGCCTTTATTCCAGCCATAAAAGACCATGGTTTTTGGTCTTTTCAGACACATGTAGAACTTTCTTGCCACTCAACTCAACTGCTGCATTTCAGCATGTTGTACTGTATTTGCTGCTTTGTTTTGCCATCATCTCTAAGCTGTCCTCTTCAGGCATCCTAATCTTAAAAGTACCACTCACTTCAATGTTCCCATTTCCCAGTCAGACAATTAAAAATTGCTTTGGACCGACCTCTGGGCAGATGCTGTCTCTGTTACACAACCATTTTCATACGTTTCAGAGAAATGATTCGGCCTCTAAGGAAGTTGGAAGAGTTCTCTGGAAGTGTGAAACGAGAGCAAGAGGCTTTCCACACAGCCGGTTCAGACTGTCTAGATGAGGAAGTGGCCTTCTTTAGGACACATTGTACTTCATCAAATTGACATTCTTTTTAAAGCCAGTTTCTGGCAGCCATAGGAGCATGTCACTGAATGAAAACTGGTGAGCATGACATGTTTACATAATTTTGCCCCTAGCCATAAAGATGAAGTTTGGGTAAAACTTCATAAACCAGAACACTTATTACTATGTTAGCTGATGCTAGCTTCTTTTTATACACGTATAAATGGATAAATGGGGGTCTTTAGATCTACTTTGCACTTAATCACATGTGAAATACATGGCATTAGTGTTATTTTCTATTTTCCCAATGTTGGGCTTTCCAAATTAGGAAGCCTGACTTAGAAATACAGTGCAGTAATAGTAATGTTTTGTTTACAGAACCTCAAATACAGTGGTTGAGGCTCCTTACCTCACTTCTGCCAACATTTTCAATCAGTTTAAAATATTTTCTGACACAACTTCAGTACAGATTATTCCCAAGCTGCTTGCCAGCTCTGACGCCTTCTTGCCCGATAGTTTACCACAAACTTTTGCATGCACCACATAACCCTTTGTGTTGTCTTGTTTTCAGAGCTCGTGTATTTCCTGAATCTCCCTTCCTGAGTTGAATGGGTCTTATTTTTACATACCAATGACCTTAAATAAAAAGATATTTCTCCTTTCATACACAGGAAGAAATCATGTGATCATCTATTGTTTGTTTTTAATTGTGTTTCCTCATTCAACACTGGAAAGCACATAAAGTCTCCTACCAAATTCCAGGGGCTATTACTCATGGCTAGTCTGGTTGAGCCTTGTCCAACATCTCCCATCACCATGGTGACAGGGGGAAAATGTTCCTACACTCTGTTACGAAGGTCCTTGAGCTTAGCTGAAGTCATGAAAAGATTTTATTTAGGAAGATTTTGCTTCTACTGTGCATGTATTAGTTCAGGACTAAATCAAATCTACTGGTGTTTGTTCACCATTTTTAATTGGATCATTTTTTATCTATGGCTCCTTTTTATTCCAGGAATCATAGACGATTGCTTTGACTGGTGACTTTAACCCTTTTGACAAAGACAAAACAGACTTTTGGAGACTGAAGGAGAGTAAAAGCCTCATTAGGTTCAGATTTGTATGAATTAAACAATCATAATTGTACTGTATCAGTTTCCAGTTGATGTGAACGCATCACCTGAGTCCACACATTTCTATTCCAACAGTCACAGCTGAGTTATCATTACAAAAACACACAGTTGTTAATCATAATGTTTAATGAGAATGCTCGCAAACTGGCTTTAACAATTCTGAGAAAAAGATTAGGTCTGTAAGTCAGCTGGCAGCTAACTCTCGGTCTGACTATGTTGAAGCAAATGTCTGATGCCTGTTCAAAAATGAACTAATAATAATCTCTGAATGTCATGTTCATAAGATACTGTTTAACTATAGCCTGCAGGACAGCATGTAATGCCATCCTTTAAGATTGTTAGGACTTATCATCTTGTCTTGTGGAAAGTACTGGACAACTTAAATTCTTTTGCATGCCTCCGTGTATTGAGGTTAAATGCTCTACTACTGGTAATGAGAAACTATTAGATTAAACACACTATATCTGATTTAAAAACCAAAGTTATTTGGAAATCTTTCTTCAGTAGTAGTGAATATTTTATAATAGGCTCATATATTTAGAAGACCAAACCTGATGTAGATCAACATGTCATCTTTCCAGTAACCAATATTACCTTTAAAGAAAAAAAAAAAGTGAAACAGGAAAAATAAGGAAAGATAATTAGTGTCACGCAGTTCCACACTAATTGCCAATATTTAATTGCTTGTCAGCATAAATCTGTGTAATACGGTGAATGAATGTGACCTGGATATTTAATAAGGCTTGGCTCACCTCCTTTTTAGTTGTCTATTTTGAGTCTTCCGTCTCAAATACGTCATAATATGATGTTTGAAAAGAGGTTTTCAACGTGTCAGAGGAGATAAATGATCGGTCCTGTTAGATGTGTGTAAACTATTTTGGCTTGAGCTATTTCATTGAAGCTTTTTAGCCCAAACAAAGACCTTCATAAATGCCCTCTAACATGCTGGTGTTTCCATACATGACAAAGTTCTGCTACGTCTGTGTATATACAAATCAAGCACATTGCTACCAAAATGTTCAATACTGGAGGTCACCGGTAGGGGCACTGAACAGCGTTCAAATCAATGTTGCACCTGGTGCGCGCAACACTTTACCTTCAGTCAGTGCGTGGGCTTTACGTGCCACAGGTACACTGAAAATGCATGGGCACCATGATACTTAGGTGGACAGATTGCCAGCAGCAAGTATATCCCAAGCGTAACTCGTGTTTACAGTCAGTGCTGTTGTGCTGACTGCAGGACAAAGCCATACGCCCAATGTTCCAGAGCATCAAGGCTGAAAAACAGAGTTTAGCATTCAGCGGACAGTGGGCAGCTGAGTGGATCTGTCGCCCTGGCAGCGAGATGCCACGAGTGCCTCAGCACAAAACAACTGCTTCTGCTGCTCTCCATGCTAAACACTCACTCCATGCTCTGAATAAGAGGCTTTTGTCCCTACAAGTCGTAAATTTCAGCTCTAATTTAGGCATTTATATGCAAATACACAAATTATTACAAAATGAAAACATCAAGTTTTCTGTCTTAGTATTATTTCACATCAACCTCTTGTGCATTTATAGAAATTCAAGACATCCTGTAGGTTGTTCAGGTCTCCACCGAACACAGCTTCTTTGTTTAGCCAACACACACTCCATCAAAGCCACAAGTCTTGTGAGAAGCTCTTGCTTTCATTGATTTCTCACAGTCTGTACAAGTTCTTTCTCTGACCGAAAAATCATTATCAGACATTTCTAGTTTTATAAAGTCTTTACTGCCACTTTCTCCTTCACTGGAATAGATTCTGCAGCCAGTTTCTATTTCCCTCTACTTCTATTTTTCTTCTGAATTAACTTCAGTGACTGGAATTTAGCCTGTTGTGTGGTATACACTTGTTTGGTGTTACTCATATTAAGTCATCTCCAGCATCACTGTTTATTGTCAAATTTCTGGCCAAGTTTTACAAACATGGCAAGTCTGATCAAGATTGGACATGATGGACCATGAAGATAATGGGTAGTGTTGCTGCGCCTTGTTCCAGACAGGTCTTGTTAAGCAACAGCAGACTGACCTCTGCCACAGAGCTTAGTTTGCCTTTATTTTGCATTTTCAAGTTTGTGTACCTTGGTGTCAAGTGTTTCAGCAAAGTCCTATGTAGTTCAAGTGAAACCTTGAAGCTGTACACAACTGAAAGAGCTTTTGTTTTCTCCTCCTGCTTGTTTGCAGCACAGTTTTCCTTTCCACACATTCCTAAGACTACATGACATGTTTTCCAATGGATATTATTAATTGGATATTATGAATATTATGTCTGGGCTTAGTCCAAGACTCGCCTTTATTAATTTTATCCTGAACCTTTGAATAAGTTATAATAATGGCTTAGACTTGTAGTGTGTATCAAACCTCTCAAATGCTGTACATTGGATCTATTATTCATAAACTCCTCATTTACACTTGGTGATGCTAAACAACATGTGTAGCCCCAGTTAACCTGAGTAGCCAATCCATGCCACAGACAGACCACCACTGAACATTCACCCACATTCATACACCAGTGATGTCGGCGCTGCGAGGAGGGTGAAATGTCTTGCCCAAGGACACGTCAACAGATTGACTGGGGATTCAGTCTGTCAATGTTCAGGTCATCGGATGACCCACTCTACCACCTGACCCATTGGTGTCCCTGATTTTTTTTTTTTTTTTTTTCCCCAGATACTACTATAGAACATTGAAAAACTTATTAAACTTATTTTAAAAAAATCAGCAATACATTCAGGACAATTTACAACTATTCTAAACAAGCGTACATGTGGAAAGATGACAGAGTTGGTATGATAGGATCAGTCTTCTAATTTATTTACTAAAATGAAACATAAAAACGTTAAAAGATCTGTCCAGTTTAAAAACTGCTGGCTCAAAACACAGTTTTTATACTCCTTTCTCCTCTAGGCTTATGAACGCCGCTTCCCCACCTGTCACCTCATTCCCATGTTTGTTGGGAGTGACGTGATGGATGAAGAAACCACCGAAGACGGTTCCACCCACAGGATTGAACGCCGCTGTGCCCTGGATGTGGATGCTCCCCGCCTTCTCAAAAGAGTGCGTTAACTTTTTTTTTTTTTTTCATTTTCAACCACGTCCATGTAAAACACTGAGCTTTGTTCAAGCAAAAGCTTAAAAGTACTTTGTATCACTTCTTGGAGGAGTAACGAGATGTTATTTTTGTGTTTTTCAGATTGCGGGTGTTGACTATGTCTACTTCATTCAGAAAAACATACTGAACAGAAAGGAGAGGACTCTGCACATTGAGTCCCACAATGAGACCTTTTCCAACCGGGTCATCATCCATGAGACCTGCTGCTATTCGGTCAGTAGCCTTTCACTCATCCTAAAGCTGCTTTTAACACACAGGTGTATTTTTGGCGGTGGAAAAAGCCAACCCTGACCCATACAGTTTAGTTTTCTTTTGAAGAGATTTACATTCATTACCATGAACAATCGAGCCCATTCAGATGTTAATTGTTTTGATCTTGTGTCATTTGGCTTCTCAAGAATACTGGTTTGAAACCAGCACATCTTCCCTTTCCCCTATGTAAGCCACATGTTTAACTCTGACTGCGTCTGACTGCATGAATGGATTTGTTATGAGTTAATGAGGTCAAGCACATCGCATTAGCCTCCAACCAAGTATGGTGCTAATTTTAGTTCCAAGGTTGTCCAGAGGTTCTTACTGCACGCTTGAGTTCGCTGTGCCAACAGTAACCAGGATGGACAGCTCAGTTAGACGGCTAATGGGCCTGGCTGAAGCTGAAGTAATTCAGTAGTCATGTGTAATGAAGCTACCAGCCTTTTGCCTTTAGGATGCATTTAACTCTTGATTTATTAAAGTAATAAGTCTTGTTTTGGCTGTTAGGAGCATTTTTAATGATATTTGTTTACAATATGGAAAGTAAATCTGAAAAGCAGTTGTTTTGTTTTTGTTTAGATTAATCTTACATGTTACCCATTAAAAAGCTCTTTGGAGTAAATTACGGAAAATAAAATGATCATTTGTAGTATTGAATAACTCTCCGTAGCATTGAGATTTCTAATTTTGTATTTTGTCCTATTTAACTCCAAACTGTAAAGTACGGGCTAATCTTACATGGACAGACTGACACATATACTCCCACTCGCAGTGCACAGTGTGAAAATTGTTCCCTTTGTGCGTCATCATCTAGTGAAGTTGGATGTGTGGTTGCCATAGTAACATGGGCATCTCACCTCTCCGTGTATTTACAGTAAAAGATGCAGTGTTTTGCTGTGTGTTGGCACAGGTCCACCCAGAAAACGAGGACTGGACGTGTTTCGAACAGACTGCCAGCCTGGACATCAAGTCCTTCTTTGGTTTTGAGAGCACAGTGGAAAAGATTGCGATGAAGCAGTATGCCAGCAGTATCAAAAAGGTGTGTGTTTGCGCATATATATCACATTTCATCTGTATTAGTTTGTGTGCACACAAACACTTGTTTACAACAGTTACGGTATGGATAATACAGACTGAAATTGGCATGTCCAGTGAAGCTTAAGTGTGACTCATCTCCTCATATAATTGCATAAATAAGCTTTTACAAATGAAAAAGCAGTAGAGAGAGTAGAGTAGAGACCTTCTATTACAAGCCTAGTGAGTCATCCTTCATTCAGGATGGATGTCAGTAATCCAGAATCCATTCCTTCTTATTTTGTTGTGCTTTTGGTTACCTGCCACTTCATTAGAAAATAATAAATCCTGATGCATGACAGGTTTTTTTTCAATTGGCTAAAATCTTTATGAGGATATTGTCATGGTTGTTAAAATATATTTTCTCATAAGTCTTCTTTGATTCCTCACAGGGAAAAGAAATTATAGAGTTCTACTTGAAGCAGCTAGAAGATGAGGGCATCACTCACGTGCCCCGCTGGGCTCCTTCCTCCCTTTCCCTGGCTGTCCCCAGGCCAAACAGCCTCTCTGCCAGCCCACCTGTCCTCCCCAAACACTTGAGCATGCCTGCCGATTCTTTATCGCCGGTTGCCGATGCCAAAGATGGCGCTTCACTGGATTTAAAGCAAGAGAGCAGTGGACTTCAGGCAGACAGCCTTGCTGATATTCTGGCTGGTACACCTGAAGGTTTGTTCATGCCTCTCTATTCTTGTTATTGATTTGTCTCTTGATAGAAACAGAAATTATTCTGATGGATTGGTTATTAGCACAGGTTTGACTTAAAGCAAATTAGCGACAGACAACAAAAAAAAATGTCTGGAAAGGAAAAAAAACCCTCAGCCTGTTACTAATCTATGTCTTAAGTATGTGTGTAAAATGACTAAAAAGTAAAATCAAAATCTAGTGTTTCACTTCTGTTTGGACACTTAGCATTTAAGTTTCTGTTTAAATGAACTTTAAATTGTATTATTATAATTATTATTTTATTTGTTTGCAGACAAGCTGGATGCTGACTATATCAAACGTTACCTGGGTGACCTGACTCCCCTGCAGGAGAGCTGTCTGATCAGACTTCGCAAATGGCTTCAGGAGACACACAAGGGAAAGGTAATGTCCTGGTTTTAACCTTTTGGTAAAGATTGTTTTTTACTAAATGTAAGGGTGTGGATGAGCCATTTCAGTGGACGTTACTTTGTCATCCAAGATGGACTCAATCCAAAATAAATAAATACATGATAAAATACAGTAAAGATACATAAATTGTTGTTTTAAAGTCTGCCTTAGTGATAAACAGCTGAGTGTTTTATCTAACCAGGAAAAATTAAACATCTTGCATCCTGGTTGAGGCATGCTGCTGCTCACTTAGAAATTATTACATATCGATGCATGATTTACATGATTAATACACAGCAAAATGCACAAAAGTTTGTATTATATTGATAAATTACAGGCAACAGACACATGCATCAAAACTACAGGACATTAAAACAGCAAAACCTGTCATCCACTGAGAGTCAAACCAGGCCGTAATAGTCTAACATTTGGAACCAGATGTTCCTGCAACCAGATTATCATTGAATTTGTTTAATGAGATCTGCTCCATCGGGGTCAGCTGGTTCCATGGCTCGTAACAAAGGACGGAGCAGAGTATTGAAACCTCATCTTTCCCAATTCACTTTGGACTGAAGGAGTGTTTAATAACTCCAGAGGACAACAACTACTCAGATTTCTTCTTGCCAGTCGGTGTATCTCAAGTACAAATAATGTTGAATCATCAGTTCAAATTCAAAGTATTTACCGTGAGAGAATAATAAAATGTTAAAGCCCTAAGAAAGCAGTGATGGATGATATATTACCATGCTTGAAGTAAGACTGTTTTTTCACTAAATTGTTACCACATTAATTGTAACTTAACGTTGTTTCCGTTTAGATCCCCAAAGATGAGCACATCTTGCGTTTCCTGCGAGCCAGAGACTTCAACATTGATAAGGCACGGGAGATACTATGCCAGTCACTGACCTGGAGGAAGCAGCACCAGGTGGACTACCTGCTGGAGACCTGGAACTCTCCACAGGTCCTGCAGGACTATTACACTGGTGGCTGGCACCACCATGACAGAGGTACATTTGCTTTGACATTCACATCTAAAACCAGCTACTCAAGTAGAGTGCTGGAGGTTCACATGGGCATACATGTACAAACACGCACCCTCGTAAGAGTTATGTAGGCTGTCTCAACGTTCCAGTGTTGAGTACGGGAACGCCTATCTCCAAGTAATGTCACGCACACACAACATCATGTTTCCATCACTTCAGGGGACTTTAATGCAACTTCAGAGTGACTTCATAGCTATGCAGACACACATCAGTTATTCCTAAAAACCACAAGCTTTCATCCTGGCAAGCGGAATATTACAAGTATTTGTTGGCACCACTTTACAGCACAAATGCTTCTCTCACACAGTCACACATTTTTGATTTAGAGTTGCACTGTGGGTAACTCGTTAAAAGAAAAGGATCACATCAAAGTGAATTTTTTTTTTTTCACTTAGTTTTCCTCATTGTATGATGATTATATGACATCAACATGAGCAGAAAGTACACACTCGCTGTCTGACACAGAGTAGACTGCTGCCAGTGAAGACATTTCCACTTCACTGGGATTTGGGTAGAATGTAAATAAAGTGATAGATCATTTCAATATTTGTTCTGCTCTATCAGATGGGCGTCCTTTGTACATCTTGAGGCTGGGCCAGATGGATACCAAAGGACTGGTGCGCGCTCTCGGGGAAGAGTCTCTGCTCAGACACGTAAGTAACACGTAAGAGTTCAGTTCATGTTTGACCGCGTTAGTAAGGGTTGCTACATTTCTAGGTCAGACAGTGGATGTTAGGATTAGCCGTTAGGAAACTAACGTCCTGACAGGTATGTCAACGGCAGGATGTGCAGAGTTAAAACCAGCAGAGATAATCTGCTTATTTGTAATGTATTTTCTGAAAGAGGTATGTTGGCCATTGTAGGTGCTGTCCATCAACGAGGAAGGCCTGAGACGCTGTGAGGAGAACACCAAGGTGTTCGGTCGACCCATCAGGTAAATCTGTGGTGTAAATAATGCATCCTTATGCTGAAAAATATTCCAACATTTTTGGAATGGAGCTTTTGATAATAGGGAATTAGCAGAGTATTTTGAAGGTGTCATGGTGTGAGTACAATAAAAGTTGAAGATAATGTAATGCAGTTCATGGAGGTCGATTATTTACTACATGTACATATGAAAATTAACACCCTGTCAGTTGCTGAAGCTGTAGGAAAGTGGTCATAAATGAAAAGAAATTAAGTTAAGTGGATGGTAAAAATAGAAAAAGGCTAAATAATTATATTTTACCCAAAAATTCAAACACATTCCCATCATTTCTCCTCTGTTCATTTGTAGTGGCTGTGACATAGGTGCACATATAGATAATATGTAGCACGAACCAGTACAGAGAATTATCTCCACTGCCATGGAAATGATGCACAGTGCTTATTTCTTAGTGCGCGGCATGAGAGCAGAGAAGGCATCTGTCATCTGCCAGCCCTTTCAATCAGGAGGCAGTGTCTGAGATAAGAGGCACGCAGGAAGGCATGTGAGCCATGAGTGGCTGTCACGTCACAGCATTCAGAGTTCAGAATTGGCAAGCGCTGCCTTCACCGCTTAAGCCTCACTTCAGGGTGACAGGTGCTAAGTGATCAGAAAGAGGCTGCAGCCCACTTCAGAGCAAGTGTGTGTGTTTGTGGTGTGGGTTATCCACTTAATCCTCTCACTCCTCCCCTGTAGCTGTTGGACATGTCTGGTAGATCTGGAGGGGCTGAACATGCGTCATCTGTGGCGACCAGGGGTCAAGGCGCTTCTGAGGATCATCGAGGTTGTGGAGGCAAACTACCCTGAGACTCTGGGACGGTTGCTTATCTTGAGGGCACCAAGAGTCTTCCCTGTCCTTTGGACACTGGTAAGAATAGCAGTGGCACTCTTGCAGAACTGGTTTACAGTAATGAACAAGCTGTCCAGTTCTTGTACCTGACCATTTTCAAAGAAACATTTTTTTTTAAATTATTTTTTGAGCCGCTCAACACTAATCCATGAATCCTTGAGTATGAAAAGTCTTCAGACTAAAGGGATTATCCAGCATTGTTTGATAACAGAGAACATAAAGAACCAATTTCATAAAGGATCTTTAAGTTCTTAGCTACCAGCTTCCTGGTTCAGACATGTCATTTGTTCCTGTTTCTTTTGCTGCATCTATGCAAAACCCCAAAGATAAAACAGTTTGACAGACAGAAAAAGGGGATTTTTGCAGCAGGAAGGTGATCCGCTGAGCGGTTAGCTGAAAACCTGGCATTTCTCAGCATTATGTGCAGTGTGACCTTCAATACATTTGAGCAACCTAGACAAGATGAGGACAAAAGAAGTGTCAAGACTGAAAGAATATCTAGATCAGACGAACTGGATCTGAAAGTGTTCTGAAAAGCAATAAATCCATCCCTGACACAGGACCTCAGAGGTGCATCTGGACCTTCAGTTTATCCATCTACTGCTGGTTGAAGCCTCATTAGAAACACATTTTCATTTATGTTTGCAGATGATTCAATAAATCACCAAACCGTGCACCTATTTCTCAAAACTTGCCTCAAGGAGTCGTCTTTATAAACAGAATAACTTCACAAGGCATGGCGAAAACGCTTTCCCCAGTATCATCCTCGTCACTCATGACCACATTCGTATCTGCCTTTAGGTAAGCCCATTCATCGATGAAAACACCCGCAAGAAGTTCCTCATCTATGCTGGCAATGACTACCAGGGTCCTGGAGGTCTTGTGGACTACATAGACAAGGAAATCATCCCTGATTTCTTAGGAGGAGAGTGTATGGTGAGTGTTTAGATGAAGATTTTGTAGCTTGTGATTAGTAAGTTTCCATGAAATGTGTGTTGAAACTTTCTGGGAAACATCATCACCCACACAGAGAACTTCTTCACTGACCCAGTTCTGCGCGTGTGTGTGTGTGTGTGTGTGTGTGTGTGTGTGTGTGTGTGTGTGTGTGTGTGTGTGTGTGTGTGTGTGTGTGTGTGTGTGTGTGTGTGTGTGTGTGTGTGTGTGTGTGTGTGTGTTTTTTTTTTTGTCTGTGCACATGCGCATACCTCCTTTTTCTCTGCAGTGTGAGGTACCAGAGGGCGGCCTGGTTCCCAAGTCAATGTACCGCACTAGTGAGGAGCTTGAGAATGAGGATGTCCGGCTGTGGACCGAGACAATCTACCAGAGCGCCAGTATTTTCAAAGGGGCTCCTCATGAGGTGAGGCTGAAATGACAACAGCAATGTGAGGAGTAAATATAACACATAAATGAGAATGTAGGGCAGGAAAACGCAGTGCCGCCAGACCGCCCTGGTGGAGTTCTGCCATCTAGTGGAAAAATAATCTTCCAGCAGTAACACACTGCTGCAGTCATGTTACATCATTTATTACCAAGTGACAGATGTGTTGTGATGTGTTATCATTCCCTGTTGGCTGGATTAGTTTTTTTTGCTCTCTCATTTCTCTTTGTAACTTTTTACTAGATTTAGTGGCTTGTAGAAACTGAAACTTCAGGTTTCACCTCTTTGATTAACACCACTTTTGGTGTGGGACAATTAAGTTTTAAGGATTCAAGGATCAGCAACGGGCTGCTTTGTTTTGAATCTGTCTATTAAAAGACGGATTAAAACTAATGGTGTAACAGCAAGAAGCATTCAGACATTCAGGACGAGTCGCTATAACAGATTACGTCACAGGAACAGATCTGTAGGTCATCAGTAGAAAAAAAAAAAACAGGAACATTAAGGGGACCATGGTGTTTTTTAATATAAAGTAATAAATAAGTACATGAGTAAATGAAATTGTTTCAGTGAATAGGATCTGATGGCCTAATGGCAGAAAGAAGCAGAGATTGTGTTTCGTTGTTCTCCTCGATGGGTCAAGATGGCGCTGTCTAGAGGGCATTAGGCAGAAGTGCACAGAGTTGGTCAGATTTCTTGTTTTCTGGACCGCACACGTCTTTCATAAGGAGCTTCGACCTTTCAGCTGGATTCACTTCACAATGTCACTAAGGATGCTCTTATCGCTCACATTAAACTAGCTGACAAAAGAAAATGTTAAGACTTCCAGTGAAGGATTGATAAAATTTACATTAAATTCTCTGATACATTAAAAGAATTCAGCTTACTTGTAAAGTTTTTTTGTTTTTTTTTGTTGGGTCTAACAAAGAATAAAGAAAAACGACTCAGCTATTTTGCTTGTATTTGTGAATAATTCATAACAAAGGGTAAATATTTATTCTTTATTTGCACTCACTTGAACCTCCTTCGTTTCTTTCCTGT
The DNA here is from genome assembly GCF_933228915.1 of Telmatherina bonti. NCBI lineage: Eukaryota > Metazoa > Chordata > Actinopteri > Atheriniformes > Telmatherinidae > Telmatherina > Telmatherina bonti. The sequence continues at coordinate 12,493,118 of NC_136621.1, forward strand.
CGCCAGCTTGTGATTGAGATCATAGACGCCGGCTCAGTCGTCACCTGGGACTTTGATGTGTGCAAAGGTGACATTGTTTTCAACATCTACCACTCAAAGAGGGCCCCCCAGCCACCGCGTAAAGACGCCCTGGGCGCGCATGGCATCACCTCTCCAGGAGTCAACAACGTCCAGCTGATTGACAAGACCTGGACTCTTGGTCAGGATTACAGCATGGTGGAGTCCTCTCTCACATGCAAGGAGGGCGAGAGTGTGCAGGTGAGGCTGTGTGACAATGAGCTGCCGCATGATGTTTCCTTTTATTGCTGCTCTCATTGATATTCTGGACATCTTTTCTGTTCTCAGGGCTCCCACATAACTCGCTGGCCAGGTTTCTACGTCCTCCAGTGGAAGTTTCACAACATGCCGGCCTGCTCAGCCACCAACCTGCCCCGAGTGGACGACGTGCTGGCCACCCTGCAGGTCTCCTCACACAAGTGTAAAGTCATGTTCTACACCGAGGTGTTGGGCTCAGAGGACTTCAGGTTGGTAACTGAACTGTGTGTGTGTGTGTGTGTGTGTGTGTGTGTGAGTGTGTGTGTGTGTGTGTGTGTGTGTGTGTGTGTGTGAGTGTGTGTGAGAGAGAGAGTGAGTGAGACACAAAAGCTGTTTTCACACATGGACTTTGGACTTCTGCAGAAGCAGGTCCAAACATTTTGATGTCCTAAACAGCAGCAGATCATCTGAGCGTTAGCATGTGAAATACTCAGGAATGGGGGTTGAACAGAGAATGTGCGAGACGGCACATGAGGAGGAAAGTGTGTCACTGGGATCAGTGCTTTGGTCCCAGTTCATTTAGGAGGGCAGATTGATATTAAAGATTAATCTGGGATGGCTGGATGTGGCTTATGTTTGTGTGTAACCACATTTAATTTTCCACATGATTGGCTCAGTCACACAAAACTCTGGTTCAGCTGAAGTACAAAGCTGCTTGTATAAAAGCAGACCATCTGTTTGGTCCACGTCACACCCGCCATCTCCTAGTGTTGGGTGGGGGCTGCTGTGCATGTGTGAAAACAACTAAAGATATTTATTTATATGTATGCTCTGTAGGTAAATTATATTTAGATGTCCACATTTTTAGTTTTTCTCCTCTGTTTGACCATTACGTTGTAATAGTTTTTATTTTAATCATTGTGTTATTACTGCTCATGTTTTTCACTCCTGTCTTCTTTCAGTATATGCTTCTCTGCAACCTACCACTTAGCACCACGTATGACATTTGATTATGTACTGCCTTAAAGAGCATCATGAGTCTTTAAGCCCACAGTTTTGATGATGCTTTCCTCTCGTGGAGACTCCTTTAATTCGTCTTTTTCTGTCCAATCCACCTCTGTGCTGTTGCTCACAACCCCCTCTTCCTCTTCCTCCTCTTCTGTCTTCCTCCTACGAAGAACGGCTTGCTGTGATGTGCAGAGTTTGTAAGTGGCTCAGTGTTTGCCCCCTTTTCCTTTAGCTCATCGCCATTGCTGTTTTTGGCTGCTAATCTCAGTGCCCCTGCCCCCCTTCCATGGCAGTCACGCTTCTAATGCAGCAAAAAGATGCTCGTTTGCATCAGTTCCTGCTTATGATTTCTGTTAGCATCAGCTAACAGGGTGTTACTGCTTTGTTCATGCTGTGGAAAACAAATCCTGTTGCTACACCTGAATTTACCTGGTTCTGATTCACTTGCTGGCTTAAGACACTTTTGCTGCATGACTAACTATCAGGATTCCTGTTATGGGCTGGATTCAGGAAGCAACATCTCAAGTGTTGCATATAAAAATATGCAAACACACAGACCAAATGTTTTTTTAAAAAAAATGTCTTTGTTGCTTTTTTATTTCTTTGTTTTTCTTCATTTATTTTTATCACCAGCTTACTGAATCTTACCTCCTTTCAGAGCACTCCTTCTTTTGATTGCTTTCTAAGACGGACTAAAGATCACGCTCATTCTGGTTGCATCTAACAAAATGTTTTTCTAACAGTTGACTAAACTGACTGAAGTCTTTGTTTTTAACGTATTTAATTCAGTTTAATTCAGCTTTATTTGTACAGTGCCACTTCACAACAACATCTCAGTGTTATCTTTGAAGAACAAACCAGCAAATCTGAAATTCCAGTTTATAAGTTTATTTAAACACATTATCTCTCTTTCACTTTATGATACCTTAGTACATTTTTTAAAATCACTTTATGTTCTCTATCCCTAATTTAAAGTTTTCTTCAATAGAGCAATAGAGCTGGTCAAATACATCTAAATTAGTGTTGAGTTGCTATTATATGGGCATGAACTCTGTAATTACCTTTCATTTATCAGTACAGTTTAAAAAAACAAACTAAATCTTGAAACTTCAACCCTTTGTCTATAAAACATAGTTTTTCCATGAAGGCTACACCCATTTATTTAACGCTCATTTGTAAATGATACATTTAAATGCATGTGGTGATTTAAGTATCAAAACTGTTTAACGTTTGCTTCCTTAAATGATTTAACAAGTATTAATGCAATTATTTTGAGAAGATGTCATACAAATTTAAAGATGAGTCCATAAAATAGATAGAAACGAGGTATAATATGCAATTATTTGCTTAGACTTTAAAAACACAAGCAGTCAAATGTCAAAAGCACTTTAAAGGTGGACTCTAAAGCACTTCCAGACTCTGTGTGTTAGCTACTCTACCAAAGCCTTAACCTCCATTCAAAGATGGCATGTACTATAGTGGTGGTTATCTATATTAACTAGGCTTTACTCTTCTGTCTCTGTGGTTGTTCACATGAGAAAAGCCATATTATACACAATTTAAAATGCTGTCTCTGCACAGATTATACACAACAAAGTTGTTTGTTACTCTGCGCTGCTAAAAGTTAAAATCACTGCTCAAACACTTTTCTAACTTTATACTAAAGAAGTGAATCAGCTCTGTAATTTTAATGCCAGGTAATGACATAAAGATTATGTAAGTCTCAGCTCAAGGTAGTGTAATCTTTATTGATTGCATATACCTGATATGTAGAATCATTTTAATCTGTGTGTTAAAGTTGGTGTTAGCAGTAGAAGTGATTGTAATTCACAGGAAAAAGTGAAATTTCCTTTGATTTGTCTTCAGGTTTCCAGCAATTTAATGGGTTAAATGCTCGAAAGATTTGAGATTTTTACAAATGAAATTTGGTGATTAAGACGATACGACCCCCACCCCCAACAACAGACTAAAAAGTGGCTGTTAAGTAGTTTGTTTGTCTTTTAGTGATTGACAATTGCACTTCTATTCAGCTGTTTGGTTTTAATGTCCAGCAGCAGCAAACTTCCAGTAGTTCTGCAGGGTGACACTAAAACATTGTGTCTGATATTATTGACGAAAATAATTATCACCAGGAAAAGAATCAGTGAAATAATGGTTTTATTTAGAGACGACTGAATCCTGAGCTACAACTCGTGAGCAGATGATGGGTTCAACATAAGTTAGCACAGTGATCTGACCAGGCTAAAAGAGAACTGTCTTTAAACGTCCAGGTGAAACGTACCTCACTGAAGCGCTGATCTAAGTTTATAATGAACCTAGCTGCACCTGATGGACTGCTGGCTGCTGCAGCCATTGACAAAGTGAGCTTTGTGCATTAAACAGAGTAAACCTCCCCACCCACTCCAGGGTTGATCTGGCTGCATGGTTCTGCATCATGAGCACGAGTCATGCACACACAATACACTCAGTTAGTCTCTGGCAAACTGGGGATGGTCAGGTGCTGCATACATGTGAAGTTATGTGGACTGTGAAAGTTGTGTCCACCATCACATTGACTGAATCTTTCTTTTCTCTCAGGGGTTCGATGACCAGTTTGGAGTCGAGCCACAGTGGCTTCTCTCAGCTCAGTGCCGCCACCACCTCCTCTAACCACTCCCAGTCCAGCTCCATGATCTCCAGGTAGAAACGGATTGTGGAGGACTTGAATCCCCTTCAGCCCACCCCATTCACTGCCCTAACCATCAACATGGAGGCCAACTCTTCTCCCGCCCTCTCCTCGTCATCTTTGGACTCTGATCCTCTTGCACAGCCAGTTTTTGTGGAACTGATGCATGCTTGCACAAACAGAAGAAGAAGAGTTCTCAAAGACTGAGGCAAAAAGAAAGAAATGAAACCACATGAACAATTTATGGGCTGATTTTTGCACAAAGGTTGTCAAGTTTTGTTGGGCCTAGCATCTCTGCTGGGCAGCACGTTGAATCAGAACGTATAGCAGAATATTCTGGTCGTGTCCCGTCTCATGCTGGGTGGTGAGGTCAGATGGAAGAAGCAATATTTTCATCCTGTGAGCTACGGGACCGGATGGAGAAACTGGAGGCGCTGTTACATGTATGCATTTACACTCCCACAATACTGAGACGACGCATACCTCATCAATGCGTGTCGGCTGATGAAAGTGGATTTTTTGTTACATGCAAACACGCTCCAATGTTTAACATGCACAAATTGAGAGTGTTTGCCATATTGTTACTGCATGGATGTGTGTGTGTTTCTAGAAAGTTAATAGGTCAAATGCGGGAGGATGGGCAGGAAATATCTGAACCAGATCTGGGTCCAACATTGCCTGCAAACATCTGGAGCTTATTGTATCAAAACAAATAAGATACCATGAGCAAATTTAGGAGGTAAAAAGATAAATAACTTTCAGATTTCCTATAATTTATGTAGAAAAACCTTTCTGTCTTAATGACACCTTGAAAAGTGGTTGAATAATTAACCCAGGTCTGAAAGTTACCGAGGTAAAGTGCTCATAGCAATAACACGAGTTATACTTTCTACTGTGTGAAATGTTTTTATTTATCATTAATATGTCTGTGGAGGATCATGGATGCGGATTGCAGATGAGCTTTTTGTTGTAAATTGTGTTGAGGCAGACAGAAGAGCAAACTGAACCAAGAAACAAACCAACTTCTCTGGCAAGACGTGGCGGTTTGCTTCCTGTCCAGCGTCTGCACAATTAAGGAACTCAAACCCAGATCATGTCGTCAAGGAGATGCCTTGCCACTGATTGGTGAATGTGCTACTGATTGACTAGTGCCTGCTAGCAAATGAGAGCCCTGACTTTGAAGGGATGCGATGTTAGTGGGCAAAGACACCATGATTATTTACTTATTGATGTTGATAGGAGTGTGCATAGAAGATGAATGTTTTCTGGTTTATCTTTTGACAGTGCACCAGTAGACAGACAGATGCTGTACGTGTGCCAGTGCTGGTTTGGGACTGTTTTGGAGGCGAGTACTTGATGGGTGAAGCAGTGAGGCCTGCACACTTGTGCGAGTTTATGGATTTATTATTTAACAATTAAGATGATAGCCATTTAAGAGCCATGTGTCAATAAATACCATTTTAGCCTTTGTAAACATCTCTTAGAAATGTACCTGCTTTTTTTCCAAGGTGACCACTGTAGTGATGAATAACCATTTCAAAACGCAGGAGATTTTTAATGCAGTCATAGAGCAGCGATGACTTCACTTAGATCTGATTCCCTGACATCAGAGTTGCCAAGAGTGGTCTGGTGCTGTTGCCATGGTAACTAAGTGCAGCTGTCAGGACCAAAAAAAAAAAAAAAGTTTGTCAAGTTTGGAGGTTTTATTACTGAAAATACAGGCCTCTGCCTGTTTTTGTTACATAAAACTGCAAGTTGTGAGCCAGAAACAGCCAGCGCCTGTCTTCTTGTCATTCGCTGTGATGCTTTGTGGAAAATAAGGACCCCCTAAGACTGAGGGGTTGAAAGTGTGTTTGACTGTGTATGGTGTGAAAATGAGTTTCTGTAAACAAGGGGAGATATCACTGTAATATAATGCACATTTAGAACCACGACTAACTTTGCTTCACCTTCTGGAGACTTCCTTCAGACGGATTAAGCTTCAGCTCAAATGGAAATGCTCCGTTTCCTTCTCTCCTTCACGTCGTGTACTCCAGTGTTGCTTTACTTTGTTCTGTTATTTAGAAAGTACAGTTCACTGATTGATTGAAGCCATAGGCACGAAGAAGTGTACTTGGATGTGATGTTTTTCTGTTAGAAATACCAGAAAATCTTCATGCTTTGCCGACTCCCGCTGATTCAGCATGTACGCTCTTGATGGCGATCTCATTCACAAATGAGGGCTATAACTGTTAGTCTTGTCTATTCAACACATTTGTCTGTCTGCTTCCTTTTTCTGGCATCTTTGCATATCTTGATGTGAGAAATTATGTATAAAGTATATTTGGATTAATGAGAATATGGCGCCTTTACATTTTTGGAGATAATAAACTTGAATTATGAATAAAGCATCAATCACTTGGTCTCATTCATTTTTTTACCCCCCTGTGAAACTACAAGTCAGAATTTTACTTTTTGTTTTGTGTTTGCAGAAACACGGTTGCAGCTTATCACTCCAGACATCTGTGCACTGGAGCAGACAACTTCATTTCACATGGGAACTTGGGACAATCATTTGTATTTGCAACGAAAGATTTCTTAAAAGTTTGCATGAACACTATTAAAGCAAAGTTTTAAAATAAAAGTATATAGAATAAAAACAATTGAATTTTTCCATCCATCCATCCATCCATCTTCTGCCGCTTATCCGGAGTCGGGTCGCGGGGGCAGCAGCCTAAGCAGGGAAGCCCAGACTTCCCTCTCCCCAGCCACATTTGCCAACTCTGCGGGGGGGATCCCGAGGCGTTCCCAGGCCAGCCGAGAGATATAATCCCTCCAGCGTGTCCTGGGTCTTCCCCGGGGTCTCCTCCCAGAGGGACGTGCCTGGAACACCTCATCAGGGAGGCGTCCAGGAGGCATCCTGACCAGATGCCCGAGCCACCTCAACTGGTTCCTCTCGATGCGGAGGAGCAGCGGCTCTACTCTGAGCCCCTCCCGGATGACCGAGCTCCTCACCCTATCTCTAAGGGTGAGCCCGGCCACCCTGCGGAGGAAACCCATTTCAGCCGCCTGTATACGAGATCTCGTTCTTTCGGTCACGACCCACAGGTCATGACCATAGGTGAGGGTAGGAACGTAGATCAACTGGTAAATCGAGAGCTTCGCCTTCTGGCTCAGCTCCTTCTTCACCACGACAGACCGGCGCAGAGCCCGCATTACTGCAGACGCCGCACCGATCCATCTGTCGATCTCGCGCTCCATCCTTCCCTCACTTGTGAACAAGACCCCGAGATATTTAAACTCCTCCACTTGAGGCAGGACCTCACTCCCGACCCGGAGAGGGCAATCCACCCTATTCCGGCTGAGGACCATGGTCTCAGATTTGGAGGCGCTGATTCCCATCCCAGCCGCTTCACACTCGGCCGCGAATCGCTCAAGCGAGAGCTGGAGATCACGAGCAGATGAAGCCAACAGGACCACGTCATCCGCAAAAAGTAGGGACCCAATCCTGAGGCCACCAAGTCGGATCCCCTCAACACCTCGGCTGCGCCTAGAAATTCTGTCCATATAAGTTATGAACAGAATCGGTGATAAAGGGCAGCCTTGGCGGAGTCCAACCCTCACCGGAAAAGAATCCGACTTACTACCGGCAATGCGGACCAAGCTCTGACACCTGTCGTACAGGGACCGGACAGCCCTTACAAGGGGGTCCGGTACCCCATACTCCCGGAGTACCCCCCACAGGAGCCCCTGGGGGACACGGTCAAATGCCTTCTCCAGGTCCACAAAACACATGTAGACTGGTTGGGCAAACTCCCATGCCCCCTCCAGGACCCCAAAGAGGGTATAGAGCTGGTCCACTGTTCCGCGACCAGGACGAAAACCACACTGCTCCTCCTCAATCCGGGATTCAACTATCCGGCGGACCCTCCTCTCCAGGACCCCTGAATAGACCTTAGCAGGGAGGCTGAGGAGTGTGATTCCCCTGTAATTGGAACACACCCTCCGGTCCCCCTTCTTAAAAAGGGGGGACCACCACCCCAGTCTGCCAATCCAGCGGTACTGCCCCTGATGTCCACGTAATGCTGCAGAGGCGTGTCAGCCAGGACAGCCCCACAGCATCCAGAGCCTTAAGGAACTCCGGGCGGATCTCATCCACCCCCGGGGCCTTGCCGCCAAGGAGCTTTTTGACCACCTCAGCGACTTCAGCCCCAGAGATAGGAGAGTCCACCCCTGAGTCCGCCAGCTCTGCTTCCTCATCGGAAGACGTGTTGGTAGGATTGAGGAGGTCTTCGAAGTATTCCTTCCACCGACCCACTACGTCCCGAGTTGAGGTCAGCAGCTCCCCATCTCCACTGTACACAGTACTGACGGAGCACTGCTTCCCCCTCCTGAGCCGCCGGATGGTGGACCAGAATCTCCTCGAAGCCGTCCGGAAGTCTTTCTCCATGGCCTCGCCGAACTCCTCCCATGCCCGAGTTTTTGCCTCGGCAACAGCCGAAGCCGCATGCCGCTTAGCCCGCCGGTACCCATCAGCTGCCTCCAGAGTCCCACAGGCCAAGAAGGCACGATAGGACTCCTTCTTCAGCTTGACGGCATCCCTCACTGTTGGTGTCCACCAACGAGTCCTGGGATTACCGCCACGACAGGCACCAACGACCTTCCAGCCACAGCTCCGGCCGGCCGCCTCAGCAATAGAGGCACGGAACACAGCCCATTCAAACTCAATGTCCCCCGCCTCACTCGGGACATGGTTGAAGCTCTGCTGAAGGTGGGAGTTGAAGCTCGCTCTGACGGGGGACTCAGCCAGGCGTTCCCAGCAGACCCTCACAACACGTTTGGGCCTGCCAGATCTGACCGGCCTCCTCCCCCACCACCTGAGCCAACTCACCACCAGGTGGTGATCAGCTGACAGCTCCGCCCCCCTCTTCACCCGAGTGTCCAAGGCATGTGGCCGCAGGTCCGACGATACGACTACAAAATCGATCATCGAACTGCGGCCCAGGGAATCCTGATGCCAGGTGTACATATGGACACTCTTATGTTGGAACATGGTGTTCGTTATGGACAATCCATGACGAGCACAGAAGTCCAATAACAAAACACCATTTGGGTTCAGAGGAGGGGGACCATGCCTCCCAATCACTCCCCTCCAGGTCTCACTGTCATTGCCCACGTGAGCATTGAAGTCCCCCAGCAGAACAATGGAGTCCCCAGAAGGAGCACCCTCCAGCACTCCCTCCAAGGACTCCAGAAAGGGTGGGTACTCTGAACTGCTGTTCGGTGCATAAGCACAGACAACAGTCAGGACCCGTCCCCCCACCCGGAGGCGGAGGGAAACTACCCTTTCATCCACCGGGGTAAACCCCAACGTGCAGGCACCAAGCTGGGGGCTGATGAGAATGCCCACACCTGCTCGGCACCTCCCACCATGAGCAACTCCAGAGTGGAAGAAAGTCCAGCCCCTTTCGAGGGTACTGGTTCAAGAGCCCAAGCCATGCGTCGAGGTGAGTCCAACTATATCTAGCCGGAACCGCTCAACCTCGCGCACAAGCTCAGGCTCCTTCCCCACCAGAGAGGTGACGTTCCACGTCCCTAGAGCCAGCTTCTGCAGCCGGGGATCGGACCGCCAGGGTCCCCGCCCCTTGCTGCCGCCCAGCTCACACTGCACCCGACCCCTACGGCTCCTCCCGCAGATGGTGAGCCCACGGGAGGTGGGGCCCATGTAACCCTTTCGGGCTGAGCCCGACCGGGCCCCATGGGCGAAGGCCCGGCCACCAGACGCTCGCTCTCGTACCCCACCTCCAGGCCTGGCTCCAGAGGGGGGTCCCGGTAACCCGCGTCCGGGCAAGGGAACATTCATGCCCAGGTTGGTCGTCATCGTAGAGGTCGAATTTAATTTTTCATTAAATAATAAATTTACAGTAAATAAAAAAAAAAAACGTATAAAAAATTTGTTCTACATATTGGGATGTTATATTGATGATCACATCTTTTAATCAGTCCAAGAAGTACAGTTGATGCAGCACCACATATCTTGCCATGAAAAACTTAGTTCCCTTCACTGCTTCCAAAGGAAAGGTTCAATTTATCTTTCTTATCGCAAGGTGGGGTGATTCGGGGTGGGACTAGATTAAAAAATGTTTAAATCTAATTAATTACAGTCTTTGTAATTAATTTGGATTAATTGCATTTTAATTCCATCATAAAATTTGCCCAAAGAGCAACATTTTTTATTTAAATGTATTTCAGGAAATTACTAAATAATAGTAGAAGATATTAATGTACTAAACTCTAACTATTAATGTCTGGGCAAAACATCATTTTAACTTTGAAGCAGTAAAAAGGAAATAGAAAACATTGTGGCCAAAACTGGACAAACCCAAAGTTAAAGTGTCATTTTAAATACTTTAACAGCTGCAGCTCCAATTATTCTACAATTAAAAGTCTACAGCATCTTACAGTAATTTGAACTTCATTAATGAAAAATTTCAAAATATTTATAGACATTAATATCTGACAGTAAACCAGGATGAATTAAACAGCGTCAACTGCAGTCTTTGCAGTCTGCAAAGAAATGATCATCGAAAGTTGGTAGGGCAGACATTGGAATGAGACGTCGTCGGCTCGGAGGGCCAGCAGTCGGCTCCAGGTTATCCAGAGAGGTGGTCACCTCCGGCTCTGACTGCAACGTGGAGCTACATGAGGAGTGTTCTTCAGGACGGGGAGGGAGAGACTGGGCTTTGCAGCTGCTGCTAATGGAGAAGAGAAAACTACACAACATTTTGTTATTAATTCAATTCAACTTTATTTGGATAGCGCCACTTCACAACAATGTTGTCACAGGGCACTTTACATACACGAATCAACATACATATCATTTCGAGCCAATTCATACATATCCTATAATAGAAACCAACTGATTGCATCAAGTCATGACTTCGATCCAATCCCCCACCCTGAGCATGCACACGGCGACAGTGGGAATGAAAAAACTCCCCTTTAACAGGAAGAAAACCTCCGGCAGAACCCGGCTCAGGGAGGGCAGCCATCTGCCTCGACTGGTTGGGGTGGAGAGGACAGGAAAGACGGAACAACAAGTGCACTTAATAAGGAAGACCTGCAGAAAAAAGGAGAAATAAGTTAGAGACGGCAATACTGGCATATATTTATACATTAATATATTAGAGGCCCTGCGATGGACTGGCGAGCTGTCCAGGGTGTACCCTGCCTGTCGCCCAAAGCCAGCTGGGATAGGCTCCAGCTTCCCCGCGACCCTGAATTGGAATAAGCGGTTCAGAAAATGAATGAATGAATGAATGAATGAATATTTTAGAGAAAAAGAGTGAGGTACTTCTCAGTGCATCAGGTAACATCCCCATTGCTATATAAGTAATGGTTGGCTAGACTACCCATAACTATAAGAGCAAAGAGCATAACCTGGACAGTTGGGTCCCGTACATGCAGACTCCAACTCAGGAGATACTCATATCCTAACTATAAGAATCATGAAAAAGGAAGGTTTTCAGCTCGATCTTAAAGGTGTGGTGGGAGTCTGCCTCCCAAACCCACGGTGGGAGCTGGTTCCATAAGAGAGGAGCCTGATAGCTAAAGGTTCTTCCTCCCATAGTACTCTTTGAGACTCTGGGAACCACCAGTAAACCTGCAGCCTGAGAGCAAAGTGCTCTATTTGGAATATACCGAACTATAAGATCTTTTATGTACATGGAATATTACATGTATATTGTACCCAAATAGAAACTGTAAAACATGTTATTTGGATACCGTGTGTGTGTTTACCATTGTGTGGGCGCCAGTGTGCTTTATTGTTCCAGTAGAAACTGGTCAGGGACATGTGGGAACTGACCCTTATGGGCTCGACAAACGGCAACAACAGTGGCAGTCTCTCACATCACACTCTCGGATGGCCTGTCTCTTAGAAATTTGATTGGTTATCATACTGGAGAGAATTTAGGCATTTTCACTGCAGTATGTAACAGATAAAGCATGAAGACTGACAAGTAGGGAGATTTTGCTCAAACTAACAGAAATCTTGCTGTTATTTCTACTTCACAAAAGGGAAAAACAACCTGTTTTGAAAACAAGATAACATCCAGGTGAAATGAATGGAGCAGAAGCAATGTGTCAAGCTCTTTACACCTGGCTTCTTGTAATGAGCAGCTGCTTTACCAGGTGAACTATAAACATACATGAGCATCCAGCTTCAACAAAATCAGTTATTTTCCTCATCTTTCCATCTGGTATTTTTGGTCCTGAAGAGCAAAATTTCTTTCACGGTTTGATGATACACTGCTCTCGTTTGTTGCCTCCACTGTTTAAAAACTCCACCACGAGCTGAAAAACTTTCCGCCTCCATGCCGAGAGGAGCAGCAGCTTCTCCCTCACTCAGGAGGCTGAGAGGATGAGAAGCTGTAGCTAGCATCCTCTGTTCCCGACATGTTGTGCTTCTCTTTCTCTCTCTCTGGCTGGACTATTCTCAATGGGGCCACGCTGTTCTTTTAACGCATTGTCAATTAACTCTTGCCATCAGTGATTATCAAACATCATCTGGCGGACCTGACATTATTGTCTCTAGATCACATGTGTCAAACTCAAGGCCCGCGGGCCAAATGTGGCCTGCCATGTCATTTTATGTGGTCCGCGAGAGCTTAAAACGTCTGAGTGTATAATAATAAATAGCTCAAAAGTGTGCTTTGACAAAAAACTACATTTCCCACAATGACTGTCGACTATGATGGCAGTGTTTCCACATCAATGCTAACGGGTGAAATTGAGAAAAAAATTAAGATCCCAAAATGTCCAGGAAGCAAAAAGTTGATTCAGACGGAAGATTGTTTCAAGAAAAATGGGAAGGTGAATACTTGTTTGTCCTTCAAGGAGAAAGACTGGTATGACTTTTGAGTCACGAGTCAGTGTCTGTTGTCAAGGAGTAAAATCTGCGTCAACATTTTGACGCCAAACACGGAGCTAAGTACGGCAAAGTTAGCCTTCAAGAAAAGCAACAAATTGCCCAAGAATTAAAAGGCAAACTGCGGTTGCAGCAGATTGTGTTCACGAAATCCTCAGCCAAAAACAATGCCGCAGTGAAAGTTAGCTTGATAGTGGCTGAAGAAATCGCCCACGCTTCCAAGTCTTTTTCAGAGGGAGCGTTTCTGAAGCAGTCTGGGACGCCTGTAAAGCCGTTTTAAGAGGTAAATTAATTGCAAAGACAACCCTTCTTAAAAGAAATCAACAAGGAAAACTAAGGAACTTAGAGCATAAATTGATAGACCTGGAAAAGAGACATACAAATAAAGTAAATGAGGAGACTTTGGAGAAGATTAGAAAAATCAAGGATGAAATAAACCAAGAATTACAAACCCAGATTCAGAAAAAACTTATATTTTTAAAACAGAGTTATTATGAAGCGGGAAGTTAATCAACAAAACATTTAGCTTATAAACTGCGAAAACAACAGGCTGAAAGAACCATATACAAAATTAAAGAGCCAGGCACAAATAACATCACCTACAAAGACACAGAAATACGGAATATTTTGCAAAGTTTTATCAAAAGTTATATGCTTTAAAAGAACAGAATGAGCAAGATCATACTGAAACACTGCTAAATAAACTGGCGTTACCTACCGTATCAAATGACCAAAACAAAACTTTAACAAAAAAAAAAAACAGCCCAGGAATTGACAATAGCAGTGAATAGACTAAAACTAAACTAATCGCCAGGATCGGATGGCTACAATGCTGAATGGTACAAAATATACTTAGAGGAGCTTTCTCCTCTTCTTTTAAAAACTTTCAATTGGGTTTTAGACGGGGGGCAGATCCCACCGTCCTGGAGGGAGACAATAATTACGGTAATTCCGAAAGAGGGAAAGGACACGATGGATTGCTCCAACTACCGACCAATCAGTCTCCTCAACCAGGATTACAAAATGTTTACCTCCATACTAGCCAAAAGACTGGAACACATCCTTCCAAGTATAATAAACTTAGACCAGACAAGTTTCATCAAAGAAAGGAAAACTCGAGACAACATTAGACGGACGCTACATGTGATCAATCATATACATAAAAATAAAGAACAGGCAGTCATACTAGGCCTAGATGCCCAAAAGGCTTTTGACACTGTAGATTGGGCCTTTTTATTCAAAGTATTGTCAATTTCTCAGATACATTTATAAAGGTTATAAAATTGATTTACAACAATAACACAGGGAAAATCAAAATAAATGGAGGTTTATCAGAACCAGTACAGATAAAACAGGGTTGTAGGCAGGGTTGTGGCCTCTCCCCACTTCTATTCAGTTTGTTTATTGAACCACTGGCGCAGTGGGTTAGACAAAATTCCAAAATACAAGGCTTACAAATAAACAAGGTGGAACAAAAAATAGCTCTGTTCGCAGACGATGTCTTAATTTATCTGACTAAGCCCAAAACTTCCCTCCCGGAGCTATACAGAATTCTAATGGAATATGGTCAAATTTCGGGCTACAGACTCAACTCCCACAAATCACAGGTGATAACGTTTAATTATACTCCTGACCAGTTCGCCAAGGATCACTTTAAAATAAACTGGGGGATGGACTCAATTTCATATCTGGGCATAAACATTCCAAAAGATACAAGCAAACTACCCTCTACGAACTATAATCCATTAATAGCCAAGATTAAAACAGACCTAGACAGATGGAATTTGGTGACTTACCTAGGACTTGTTCAAAAGATAGAAGCAATAAAAATTATTATACTACCCAAACTATTATATTTATTTCAAACAATCCCAGCTGAACCACCTAACAATATGTTTCAAGAAATTGATAAATTAATCTCAAGATTCATCTGGCAAGGGAAGAGGCCTAAAATAAGATATAAGACCTTACAGTTGAACAAAAACAAAGGAGGCCTCTCCCTTCCAAATATGAGAAACTACTATATGGCAGCTCAGATTAGTCCACTGATAGACATATGCAACCCATCTTATGCAGCCAAATGGAAGGAAATTGAATGTCAGAATATTGACACTCCCATACAAGCTGTAATTGGGAATGTCAACATGATGAACAAAATGAGTTACATCAGTCCATGGTCTGAAACAGCACTTAGAATCTGGGCAAAGCTGGTCCAGGACAACAGTGAACTTTGCTTGATGATTAGGTGGATTGCATATGATGAAGATTTTGCTCAAAACAAAACCGACATGAGCTTCAAAATTTGGGTGAGAAAAGGATTAATAAAATACAGTGACCTTTACCATAAAGGGTACTTAAGGACTTTTCAAGACATTAAACAAATTTACAATCTTGACAACAAAGATTTCTATAGATTCTTACAAGTCCGCCATTACCTAAACGAAATGAACAAGGCAGGTTCCGATGGACCTCTCAGCGGGATAGTCCAAATTTTTCTCAAATCATATAAATCAATTCCAAACAGTAAACTGATTTCAAAATTATACAATGAGCTACAAACAATCAAAGGTGAAAACACTGAGTATATCAAGCAAAAATGGGAGAAAGAGGGTAATTTTAAGCTGCCTGTAGAAGAATGGTTTAAAATACAGGAAAACTCCTGGAAAAGTACATGTTCACTTAACTGGAGGGAATTCGCCTGGAAAAGTGTGGTGCATTTTTTGTTTGAACGCCAGCACAAAAAGGTTCATGTGCAGATGCATCCTGTTGGAGGTTATGCGGAATAAAAAAAAGCTAATCATTATCATGTTGTCTGGGGCTGCCCGAAACTGGCTCATTACTGGGAGAAAATTAAACACAGCATTGACAAAGTCATGGGGACAACGATACCTTTCAATTTTGAAACCAATTTCCTGTTTAAACAACCAGCAAGCATAAAGGGCTCGTGTAAGATGTATCTATGGAACAGTATGCTTGTCGCAAGCAAAAAAGTAATTACAAGGAAATGGATGACGGACCAACAACCCACACAAGAAGAATGGATAAATCTTGTCAAGGAGATTGCCCAAATGGAAAAACTCACATTTGCATTAAGACTTGACTTCGAAAAATTTGTGGAACTCTGGAAACCATGGCTGGACTTTATGAACACTTAAGAAGGACCGAGTTGTGATGCCCTTAGTTCTTAAGCTGCTTTTTTTTTAAATTTTTTTTTTTTTTTTACTTTTGTTTTTTCCTTTTCTGTTTTGCTTTAAAAAAAAAAAAAAAAAAAAAAAAGGAAAAAAGTTCTGACAATTCACAAAAAGGGGGAAGAGGGGGGGATTGACAAAAATAAACAGAATATGTGTATATGTAGGCCCTGTGATGGACTGGCGAGCTGTCCAGGGTGTACCCTGCCTGTCGCCCAAAGCCGGCTGGGACAGGCTCCAGCTTCCCCGCGACCCTGAATTGGAATAAGCGGTTCGGAAAATGAATGAATGTGTATATGTACGCATATAAGTGTATGTAACTGTGGGAATATGTGTACACATATGTATTGCTTAGACCTTGCAAAAACATACTAACACCAAAAGTTGTACACACATTTATTGTCACTGTCAACTGTGTGTAAACTCTCCCCTGCCAAACCAAATAAAAATTTGATTTAAAAAAAAAACCAACAACAACAAAAAAAAAAACCTAAAAACTTGACCAATATAGTTGTCAGCTGAGTCAACCTTTATTTTGTTATTTTTAGTTGATTACAAATTATTTATGTTTAGCTGAAGTTGCAATTATTTAGTGTTTGCAGGTTTTACATGTGTATGCAGACAAATTATTGTAATCTAACTATCGGTTGGACGCAAGGCTGTGTTCAGCCTTTTTTTTAAAAAAAAAAATGCTACATCCATACCCCTTCATTGTACTGTACCTATGGTTCCTGCATCTGCCTACCTCCTGTGGGTCGGTGTAAAAGTCTTGGAGTTTTTCTCTTTTCTTTTTTCTTTGTGTATGCTTTTTAAGAAAGAAAATCTTAATAAAAAAAGATCTTGAGAGGGGTTTCCGGTGGCCGTTCCCAGACATGCACGCATAAGAACTGAGCTCCGGCACTAGCCTTCGATTTCCCCCAGACTCGAGAATTAAATCTTGCGAAAATAGTGTTAAACCGCAGCAATAATGAGTGGGGATAAAACTAAGAAAGCAAAATACGGACTACGAAACAATCCCGGCAGTGAAATGGAAAAAGAAGCCTCGGCTAACACAACGGAGCTAACATCAGAGCAACATGGCGACCATGCGGTTAACCTAGATCTGATCCGAGGTGCTATGAGCGAGGTCATGACTGCTGAAATGGCCACTCTCCGAGCTGAGTTAAAGACTGACTTGCAAGATTTTCGCTCAGCATTTCATGAAGATATGAAAAGACAAATGGACGAGTTCACTAAAGAGGTACATCTAAAGTTGCAGGAGTCCGCTAAGCGAGTGGATCACACTGAGGCACGCATGAAACAGATCGAGGATAACATGGCGGAAACTGAGCGATGGGATATTGGAGTGAAGGATGCACTTATTCAGCTGATGCAAAACCAACATAAACTGCAAGAGAAGGTCTCCGAGATGGAGGGACGTGCCAGGCGCAACAATATCCGGATCTACGGAGTGGCGGAGGACTCGGAGGGCACATCTATGATTGCCTTTATTGAAAATCTGATTAAAAGAGAATTTGAGAACGACCTGGGCCAGGATTATAATCTTGGCATTGAACGCGCCCACCGGGCGTTAGGCTTGAAGCCCCCCGCGACAGCCCCCCCTCGGTCTATAGTCGTCTACTTCCTCCGCTTCACCGTGAAAGAAGCAGTGCTTCGCGCTGCATGGAAGAGGCCAATACACATCAACAACAAGCAAGTGTACTTCGATCATGACTATGCACTGGATGTGCAGAAGAGAAGAAAAGAATACATCCCTATCAAAAGAGCACTGAAGGCTAAGGGGATACGTTTCCAGACCCCACTCAGCAAGATGCGCGTTTTCTTTGATTCTGGAAGCATCCTCTACAATAGTGCCACTCAAGCTGCGGATGACCTGCAAAAAAGAGGCATCGCCGTGGACCGGATCACCGTCGCGAAGACCAGCACCGCACAGGCCGTGACTGAGGAGATGCTGAAGCAACTTCTGCCGTGGGAGACGCAGACTACACACCGCGAGAATTTCCACAAAAGTGTCCGAGAGAGGTTGAATCAGTTCCGCAGGACACCAGAAGATTCAACAGAAGATTCCTAAATACTGAACTGGAAAACCATACTGCGGTGAGAAATTTCCAGAACTATTCACACTTCAGGTATAATGACGTAACCCGTTTTAATTCATTATCGTTAACGGGCTAGTGCCTCTATTCTGAGTTTGGAGGTCTCCATTCTTTTGGATCCCTGTTTACCCATTTTTTCTTTTCTTTTCTTTTTTCTCTCTGACATTTACCCAAACGAGGGGCCCCACCTTGTGGCCTGCCCCCTCACCTTCGTAGGACAATATTGCATCCTCCGTAGTGGAAACCCAGTTCTGTGTTCTGTTGTTTTTTTGTTCAATGAGTTCATGTTTTAATGTTGCTATTTTGAGGTCAGGGGTGACATTCAGGTCTCAACTGTTTACTTATGTCTTTTAAGAAATATAACGTACTGTCATTAAACATTAATGGGCTAAATAATCCTATTAAAAGGAGCAAATTGGTTGTAAAAATGAAAAAAGGAAAAGTAGATATAGCATACTGGCAGGAAACTCATCTGTCTAACATGGAACATGACAAACTAAAAAGAATGGGGTTCAAAAATACTTATTACTCTTCTCATAGAAGTGGAAAAAAACAAGGAGTGGCTATTTTAATTTCAAACAGAGTTAAATTTGAATTCATATCTGAATTAAGGGATAATGAAGGTAGATTTATACTAGTGAAATGTAAAATTGACCAAAAAGATGCTACGTTGTTGAACGTGTACGCACCACCCGGGAGCAGTATGGGTTTCTACAAAAAGGTGTTTGATCTCATTATCACCGAATCCCATGGGTGTTTGGTTTGTGCAGGAGATTTTAATCTGTTGTTAAATCCACAACTGGATACTACAAATACAGGAAGAAAACGTACTCCTATAGAAAAACATGTAAACAAAATGCTTTCAGACTTAGGCCTTATGGATGTGTGGAGGTCTGTGCATGGATCAGCCCCAGGATTCACATTCTATTCTGCACGCCACTCCCTCCACTCAAGAATAGATTATATTTTAATGTATAAAACTGATCTAAACAGAATAAAAGAATGCAGACTTGGCCAAAGAGACTTCTCTGATCATTCTGGAATTTACTTAAGCCTTCATTTGGATGCCAGACATAGAAACACGTTATGGAGATTAAACACTGGTATGCTAAATGATCCAGCGTTTATACAGACAATGACAACAGAATTAAACCTGTATCTACAGGACAACAACAATGGGGAGACAAACCCTAGCATTGTATGGGATGCAGCTAAAGCGGTTCTCCGCGGGAAAATAATTGCTAAATCTGCCAGGCTTAAAAAACAAAAAACTTTAGAAATGTCCCAACTGCAGGAAAGACTGAAACTTCTAGAGGAAAGGTACCTGAAAGAAAAAAGTTCCACAGTGGAACTTCAAATGAGACAGACTAAGCAAGAAATAGATAGAATATTAGGTGAAGTAGTTGAAAAAAATATACGGTACATGAAGCAGAGATATTATGAGGCGGGGCCTAAAACATCTAAACTCCTAGCATGGAAGCTCAGAAAACAACGAGCTGAAAATTCAATTCATAAAATAAAAGACCCTGAAAGCTGTAAGATGGTAACCGACCCTGATAGTATTCAAAAATCATTTGAAACATACTATAAAACTTTATATAGTCAACCTGTTTTGGCTGACAAAAATATAATAAAAACCTTTTTGGATTCTTTGGACCTCCCCTCACTCGGCAGAGATGCAAATAATAAATTAATGTCATTAATGTCAAGAAATTGATAAAGCCATTTCAAGCCTCAAATCGAGTAAATCCCCTGGTACAGACGGGTTCCCACCTGAATGGTACAAGAAAATGAGAGAGGGCCTAATACCCCAACTCGAGACTAGTTTTAATTATATTTTGAAAGGTGGCTCTGTACCCCCATCTTGGAAAGAGGCCTTCATATCTGTGATTCCAAAAGAGGGAAAAGATAAAACTGACTGTAAATCATATCGACCAATAAGTGTTCTTAACACTGATTACAAATTGTACACATCTATTCTGGTGAGACGAATGGACACAGTGATGCCCTCACTGATCGATGAAGACCAAACAGGTTTTCTAAAAGATAGACAAACCCAGGACAATATAAGGAGAACTCTCCACATTATTGAACAGATTCAAAACAGAAAATTGAATGCTATGGTTCTTAGTCTTGACGCTGAAAAAGCTTTTGATTCGGTCCGGTGGGACTTTCTATATTTAGCAATGGAAAGATTTGGATTCTGCATTGATTTTATAAAATGTATTCAGGTGCTTTACACCTCTCCCAGTGCTAGAATAAAAATAAACGGAAGCTTATCCAATCCCATACAGCTACAGCGCGGGTGTAGACAAGGGTGCCCTGGAAGCCCAAACTTATTTAATTTATTTATAGAACCTTTAGCACAAGCGATACGCCAGGAGACCCTATTAAAAGGTATTCAAATAGGTGGGAAGGAATACAAAATCTGTTTATACGCAGACGATGTACTGATTACCATTACAGATCCCAACTCTGGTTTACCAGTCCTAATGAAAATGTTACAATTATATGGTTCATATTCTGGGTATTCCCTTAACATCCATAAAACGCAGATCATGACATTTAATTTTCATCCTGAACAAGAGTTAGCATCGAAATATATTTTAACTGGTACTCTGATTATATAAAATATTTGGGTGTGTGTTTGCCTAAAGATTTGTCACAACTGTATGATAAGAATTATAACCCTGCTACTAAAAAAATGATCAGTGACCTGGACAGCTGGAGCCTGCTTCCCCTTGACATTGGCAACAGAATACAGGCAGTCAAGATGAACATACTTCCTAAACTATTATATCTTTTTTTGTCTTTGCCAATACCCATTTCTGATAAACAGTTTAGGGAATGGAATAAACACATTTCAAGGTTTGTTTGGCTTAAAAAGAGACCAAGAGTCAAATTTTGCACATTGCAGTTGAGGGACAGAGGGGGGCAGGCCCTACCCTCTTTACGAGACTATTATGTATCATCACAGCTGAGGCCACTGGTCTGTTGGTGTAACCCATCTTATGATGCAACATGGAAGGTAATTGAGTCGTCTCTATCTAATGTGCCAATTCAATCAAGATTAGGTCATATTACTGCTGAAAGTAGAAACTATTTGACAACCAGCCAATGGATTAATTTGACACTTAAAATTTGGAAGTCAGAGGTAAAAAAATTGAAACTGCAGGAGGAGGCTAAAATTCTTAGATGGCCAGCATACGATCCTGACTTCTCACCTGCTTTACAAGATACCAGATTTAAACATTGGACATTATATGGCCTAACTGCTGTTTGCACAGTATACAAGAAAGCAAATCTGATGTCTTTTGATGCTCTATGTGAGTTGTACGGTTTGGAAAAACACGATTTTTTTAGATACTTACAGCTTCGCAGTTATATTACTAAAAGAATACAGAATACCACTGTTGAAGAGTTCTCATTATTTGTTAACATCTTTATCAGTGCATATAAATCAGCAAGTCTCAAAAGTCTTATTAGTAAGCTATACCGTAGTTTGATCAACCTAAAAACAGATTCAACAACTTACATAAAGCAAAAGTGGGAAAAAGAAATGCATACTGTAATTACAGAGGACATGTGGACGGGGGCTTGGGAGATTCAGTCTTCATCCATCAACTCCAACACTTGGAGGGTTTTTTGTTGGAAAACACTTATTCGCTTTTTCATTACACCTAAACAAAAATCTAAGTTTAGTATGGGCTCTGCACAATGTTGGAGGGAATGTGGCGAAACAGCAGTGGACCACGGACATATATTTTGGTTATGTCCAGTTATTCAACCCTTCTGGGCAGAAGTGACAAATGTAATCTCCAAAGTGCTAGGTTATAATATCAGCTGCTCCTTCACACTACTATACCTTGGATGTAGTCCAGATGAGCTGACTACAGATGATATGTATCTCCTCAAAATCTTGTCCACATCAGCAAAGAAGGCTATCACAAAATGCTGGCTAAAGAAACAGCCTCCCACAATGAGACTCTTTATTTCCATCGTTGAAAACATTAAAGTTATGGAACTCATGACTTATACTTTGCGCCTTCAACAAGACCTAGGAACAAGACGCTGGAGAAAATGGCTGAACTATGACAGTACCTAAAACAAAAACAAGGATTAATCTTATGTAAACATTTTTTTTTTTTTTTGTACGTGCCAATTATTGTATTAGATACCCCCTGACCTCTTTTGTGTTTTGTTTTTCATAAAGGAAAATGCTTACAAATAAAAAGTTACAAAAAAAAAAAAGATCTTGAATAAAATGCTATATTTTTTAGATGCAACTGTAATGTGCAAGAACTGCTATAACTTGAATAAGTGATCAATTCAGAGTTATTTAACATTAAGGAGTAGTTACATTTATTTTACATGACATACAATTACATTTAGTTACATTTATAAATTACATCTGGTCCTTTGAGGACAGCCATTATGTTGATGTGGCCTTCAGTAAAAATGAGTTTGACAACCCTGCTCTAGATGCCATGTTGTTCCCTCAATTTGGCAAACAAAGTTCACCTTGATAGGTTTATCTGTCGGTTTAGGCTTCTTTGGTAAAACAGCATACCATTCGGCATACCCTTGAATGTGCGGCCTGACTTGCTATCTTGATTTTATAAAAATACAAACTCTTCTTTTTTCAGAGGATTTCACGCCCGGTTCAGAGAATGTGCTGCACAGGAGATTTCTCTGCATGTTTTTGGCTATCTCAAGACTTGAGTCCCCATGGCAACAAAAAACTTGTTTACTATCAGGATAAACTGCTTAAACTTTCCAAAATCAGGATTATCAGTGAAATAACACATCAAATCCCAATGGAGTTTAAAAGAAAGAGAATAGGATGCAGAGTAGGAATGAGGCAGAGCGGGAAGCGGTGGAGTTTTAAACAGTTTCTTCCAACTTCTGTGATGGGTAACGTGAGATCGCTAGCTAACAAAACGGACAAGCTTGCGGTGTTAACAAGGTCTCGGAAAGAATACAGAGAGTGCAGTATTATGTGCTTCACAGAGACATGGCTGCATCAACACATCCTCAACTGGAATGTGTCTGAACATGTGTCTGAAATGTTAGCTGTGAGCTTCCATCCATTTATTTACCAAGAGAGTTTACCTGTGTTATTCTGGTAGTGGTTTATATAACACCTGGTACCGCACCAGACAGAGACACCTGTGATGTCATCAGCTCCGTCATTGCTCGGCTACAAAAGCAGCATCCAGACTCATTCATGGCAATATCCGGAGACTTCACTGTCACACCTCAAATCTGTTGCCCTGCAGCTAAGTCATGGACAAGAGCACAGCTTCATCTCCCTCCACATCAGGACATCCTGAGACCTCCACTTTGTATGTCTCCTGCAATCAGGTCAAGAAGCAACTTGAGAAACTGAACCAGAACAAGGCTGCAGGTCCATATGGTCAGTCCCAGAGTCCTCAAGACCTGCTCAAAACAACTATGTCCAATTCTCTAGCACCTTCTTTAATACCAGTCTAAGACAAAATAGAGTCCCAGTGCTGTGGAAAACCTACTGCCTTGTTCCAGTGCCTAAAAAAACCACAACCAACTGAACCAAATGACTACAGACCAGTCGAATGAATGTCCTGGAGAGACTCTTACTCGCTCACCTCAAAAAGAAAGTAAACAGATTTCAGAAGCAATTACAGTTTGCATATTGTAATGGACTTGGGGTTTGAAGACACCATCATATACCTGCTCCAGAGAGCACACTCTTATCTTGACCATTCAGGCAGCACTCTGAGGGTCATGTTCTTTGATTTCTCAAGTGCTTTCAATACCACTCAGCCTGCTTTGTTATGTGAGAAGCTCCATAAATTCCAGGTGGATACCTCCACAACCACCTGGATCTATGACTACCTCACAAACAAACCCCCGTTTGTGAGACTGATAAGTTTTGCGTCTGAGACTGAGGTCAGCAGCACTGGTGCACCACAAGGAACTGCATTCTTGCCATTACTCTTCACTCTGTACACCTCAGACTTCCAGTACAACTCTGAGTCCTGCCATCTGCAGAAATACTGCAGATGACTTTGCAGTTGTGGGGTGTATCAGTGATGGACAAGAAGCAGAGTACAGACAACTGGTCAGTTAGATTGTAAAATGGTGCGGTAACAATCATCTCCTATTAAATACCAGCAAAAAAGAGATGATTGTTGACTTCAGGAGGAACAATAACACACAGCACCATCTCCATCCTGGGAGAGGAGGTGGAGTAGGTGGAGGAATACAAGTACCTTGGGGTTCAGCTGGACAACAATCTGGGCTTTAATGCAACACTGAATACATCTACAAGAAAGGTCCGAGCAGACTCTACTTCTTACGGAAGCTGAGATCATTTAACATCTGCACCAACATGTTGCATATCTTTTAGAAGTCTGTTGTGGAGAGTGCAGTCAGCTTTGCAGCCATCTGCTGGGGAAGAAGCATCAGAACCACAGACCTGAAGAGAAACAACAAACTGATCAAGAAAGCTGCTTCTGTACTTGAAGTAACTCTGGAGCCGCTGGAGCTGATTGTGCAAAGTAGAATGCTGCACAAGCTGATGAAGATGATGAAGGATTCTGATGGGTATGCAAAACTTATAGAACACTGCCATGAGCTCTTTAGAAAATTCCTGCCTTTTATTGCCAATTTAAATTGAGGGGGAAAGATAATTGCTTGAGGGGGCATTGTTAGTTCTTGCATATTTTCACGCAGAGTGTAGAACACCATGCACTCTGCAAAGTGCAATAAAACCGTGTAATGCACAGATCTGAGTTGTTTAATCTGCTTATACCATGGTCACTCACAGTAAACATGTTAAAACCATGCTTTAAAGACCAGCTAAATATGTTTTAAGGTTAGAAATGATTTTCTATTGGCCTCAATGTGGTTTTCATGCTTAGCAACTGTTGTAAAGAGAGATGGAATGCATAATTATGAGATTTTGTTCAGGTACCAGACAAGTGAATCCATCCAACAAGATGAAAATTGAAATAACAACAAGAAATAAAAACCAGCTCGACCGCCAGCTGCACAGCTATCCAGCCTATGTCTCTGCTTACTCTACAATGCAATTGTACAGTATGACAGGGGTTTACAACACCCAGATCATACCGTTTCAACTGAAAGCAAGCAGAGACTGGCCTATAAATGCAAGGCGTATCGAACACAGTCCAAAGGAAACACATACCACGAGCGCTATTTATAGGCCTCCAAATCCAGGTCTATTTGACCAACGGTGCCAAATTAAAATATTTCAAATAAAACGTCGTCTTTACATGAATAAATCTTGAAAAATAACAGGACAAGTACTAAAAGTAATATTATCCGACTTTCCTCGCAAACAAAAGATCTTTTTTACACCAAATTTTTCATTTCCCATGAAGACTTGCGGCACCTACCCGGAAGTAAGAATACAGCCCCGAACAAAAAAATCGTCTTTATCAGTGTTTTCTCATGATTTCGGAAAAAAAACGTGTCTTGAAAAATAATAGCCATGATAAATAAAAACATTGTCAACCGAGGTTTCCGTTTCCTCTGCTACGTTAAACGGAAATGACGACTAGTTGGTTTGGTTTGGCGATGGAGCGAATTAGCCGAGCAGCTAAGACAGTAGAAGGAAGGTAGCGGACATTTAGATTGGCGCCCATTTCCCCAAATGCCGCCGCAGTTGTGGTGATATTTCCAAACAAAAAGCAGAGAAGCGTCATTTAACAGGAGCACTTACACAACAGCTAGCATGGCCGCATGGCTTAAAACAGCTGGAGCTCCGAACATGTTGACAATAATCACGAGGCTGAAGTTAGCTTCCGATTCGCAACTTCCGAGTCGCAGTATGTGTAAAGGGCAATTCCACTGAATTTTTCGGAAACTAGACCACATTAGACCAGGTCCTGACAAAAATCCACTATACTTACACTCTTCAAACCTGGACAGAAATATTCCACATACTATGCAGATTCGTGAAAACATAGTGTGAAACCTTTATTTGTGGAAATGCACATTAGGCTTGTTTCATTATATTTTTGGCATCTGCACCACATTAAACAAGGTCCTGAAAAAACAAAACAAAACTACAACACTTAGACACCCCAGACATTAAAACACAATGTCAAACAGCAGTTTTAAACAAAGCTTTATTTTCCTTGTCAAAGTGGTATTACATGAAATTCTCATGTTGCACAAATCCAATGTTAGGTACTTTTTTTCTTCTTCTTCTTCTTCTTCTTTTTATTTTTTTATTTTTTTACCACAGACATAGAAAAGAAAGCAAATTGAATAAGATCACTTCAGAATAAACTGGACAATTGAAGTTGTATAATTGTATTTTCTGGTCATTTCTGATTGGATCAGAATACCCATGAATGTACTGTTTCTCATACAAGGGTATGGTAACCCTGGGATACTTCAAGGCATTCCAGGAGATACTTGAATTTTCCTTCAAGATCTATGTATTTTTTTCTTTAAAACATTCTTTATTAAATTTATATAAATATATTTCAAAGTTTTAATATATTTCAGTAAATGTTAGTGTAAATTTATAAACTGAATTTAAATTTACATTTACACCTTTTCATTCCTCCCAAAATCCCACATTCTGACATGACTTGAACCCCACTTGTTATGAGCCGTCATACTTATCGCATAAACAATAACATGCTGGCTAATGGGGGAATTATTTCAAACATGTTTCAAGATTCACATAATGTAAACATTTACATTTAATTTTCTTGTTTAAAAAAGAGTAAGGAAAAGTACGACTTTGTCTTGTATTACAAAACTAATTGGATATTGCCCAGACAAGATATTCTGCTAAACAAAAGACATATTTTTATGTCACAGACCCCCACCACCACTGAAAAAATAAACAAAAAACTAAACATTAGTAATGGACCAAGCCTTATTCCAAATTGTATTAAATTAATTTTGTTCGTTATTATTAAAATAATAATAATAATAATAATTATAATTATAATAATAATAATAATTATTATTATTATTATTATTATTATTATTATTATCATTTTAATCATTATATTATTACTATTATTATTACTATTATTTTGTTATTTTCTTTAATATATATGTGCATATGTGTATCTATCTATCTATCTATCTATCTATCTATCTATCTATCTATCTATCTATCTATCTACCTATCTTTCTGTATGTATGTATGTACGCATGTATGTGTATATATGGAGCTTGAGAAGTATTATTTGCCTAACCGCAAAAAATAAACAAAAAACTAAACATTAGTAATGGACCAAGCCTTATTCCAAATTGTATTAAATTGATTTCATTCTTCAAAATTCTACACACAGTACCCCAATATGACAAAGTGAAAAATTTATTGTTGAGATTTGCACAAATTTATTCAAAATAAAAAAAAACTACGAAATCACATGTACATAAGTATTCACAGTCTTTGCTTAATACTTTGTTGATCCACATTTCGTAGCAAATACAGATAGATAGATAGATAGATTATTATTATTTTTATTTTTTTTATTTATTATCTTTTTTATTAGCATAACCGCAAATGACCACCTCTGTTTGCGAACTCTTTGCTTTTGCTGTTATTTTGTATTTTCATTGACACAATTACTGAAACAATTTCCTGTTTGTAACGACATATATGACAAAATCATGGCCAATCTTTCCAAAATACTCGACAACAGGCTGATGTTTTTAATCAGAAATGGTTGTAATTAACTCATATGACCACCTGGTGGCAGCATTTAGCTATGAATCAAGAGTCTCCGCCCCTTTAATTTCGCGTCATTGCGTACGCGGAAGTAAACAGTCGGCTTTCTGCTCACGTTTTTTCTGCCACTTAATCAGTAAAAAAAAGTGCTTTTGTACATGAGTGTGTTTAGTTCTTAGGATTACACAGATGTCGGTCCCTTCAGCAGAAGATCTGGTCAGATACTGGGAGAGGTCAGTCAGCAACACACGCTTCCTGCAGCTTCCTGCCCTTCAACTTGTTCAGAAATCCGGTTTTCTGTGGACTCCGACCATCAGTCATCCTCAGTAGATATTTATTTGTGAACAGTGACGAGACCAGTGAAAACGGCTCGAGCTCATTTAAAGCTTGTACTTAAATGATACAGCTCTAATCTGGATTTTACAGTAATTTATTTTAATATTGTTCTAGTTTCAGTAATATGAAAAACTTCTCTTTCTAGCACTGTACAGATTTCACCCACATATACAGATTTTTCTGTATTTGTTGACATTTTCAAAACAAATCTGAAGGAAAACAAAACTATAGTAGCACATGTATGTTGTAAATAAGAAATCACAGTGAACACCCCCAGTGAAAAGACCCACAGTGAAAAAAAAAGAAAACAAACAAAAGAAACTATGCTAAGCAAAGCATCTTCTGGCTGAAATATTTCCATCTGAAGTCCAGCTAAGTTTTGTTTTGAACTGGTAATTATGGAGGTTGTCTGATGCAGCACCCTATCATCCTACTCGCTTAGATCGTAGTTTTAATCTTTGGAAGCCTGTGTTAAAAAACAAAGTTTGTTACTGATTAATAACACAGTTGTAATAATAAGCAAAATGAGCCATTGGTGCCATTTTTGGGGGTTTTCCTCTTTTCATTGTGCAGAGCATCACCTGCAGTTGGAGAAAGCAGAGCTCAGACTGCTTGTGTGGAAGAAACAACCTTGACAACTTAACAGTTTGGGCACCATGTGTAATTTGCATGGGATGGAAGGAAATAATACATCAAGAAGATTCAAAAGTTACATTTTAGTTAGTGTTTGCTGCTTGCTTATGACGGCTGCATTCCTAGAATCAGGAAAAAGCTGAGTCAGACCTATTTTAATGCTGTCTGTTATAGTTTTGGTAAAACTCTAGGGAACTATAAATGCTCTGTGTTGTCGGGGACCAAGACCTTGTTGCTGAGAACACAGAGTTTGGGGCGCTATACCTGCTGGTATATGACTTTAAGTGTACTGTCATGTTTGAATAAATCCCCAACACAAACAGCTTCATATCACCACACGTCCTTCCTCCCCTACAGGTCCAATATTTGTGTTCCTCTTTTACTGTCTGACCCTCCCCTGATGGGGGTTTCTTTGCAGCATTTTGATTGTGAAGGCCAGATTCAGCCTCCTCCTTGCTGTTCATGTAGAGATGCATTCATGCTGGTCGTTTTTATTCACTCATTTTCTGCATTGGAGGCGAGTTTCTGTCTTTCTGTCATTGGATGGTCCTGATGCGAGCCAGATCCATGACAGCATGTGATGGTTCTAAAAGCCTCTAGGATTTAATTTCTCGAGGTTTTTCAGACTGACTGAGCTTTATGTCTTCAGCTGATTAAAAACTGAGGAATTCATATCTGCTTGTGTCCTGATGCAGCGAGCAGGAAAGTCTGAGACAGCAGGTGGTGGAGGACGATACCGAGGACTGGCAGAGGAGCCTGGACTTCTCGGACCTGGAGAGGGTCGGTGGGGTGGACCTTTCCTTCATCAAAGGAGATGATGTCAACGCTTGCGCCCAGCTAGTTGTCCTCAGTTACCCTGATCTAGAGGTGAGCTGACACAGTCACACCTGGAAACATCTGTTGGGCTGATGCCTGTCTAACCCTACTGGTGACCATGAGGAACAGCTGCAGTATGGACCGGAAACAATTTCTATGACATTTTTCTATCAGAAGTACAGAAGAAGAAATGTAAAATGTCCCCCGCCGCTCTTATTTGGACTCAGCAGTTCGGATAATAAATGAATGAATGGAATATAAAATGTTATCTATCAGTATTTAGTGACATTTTATTGCCTACTGAGCTCATCTGATGTGAGCAGGTGAATGAAAAAACACTCCTACTCGAGGTGGGATTTATTTCAACTGGTGGAGCTGCTGCTACACGTAGAGACTGCTTTGTTTGTTTGTTTGTTTGCCAGTAGTTTTTTTGTCCCCTGTAGCTTCACACAATAATACAGTTTCTTTTATTAAACAGGTGAACCTTATGGTCTAATGGTAAAAGATACCTCTCTTGAATACGCTGGATTATACGCTGCCGTAGTTAATTAGATCAAAATGTGACTTCAGTAGTTTCTGTACTGTTTGTGTTTCTCTGAACATTTTCTTTCTATTATGTAAAGCACATTGGATTGCTGTTCTATACAATATGCTCTATATAACAACCACAAAAAAATGAGATTATTATGAAAAGATTCAGTCAGATTTCTGCGCCCTCGTAGAGCCGCTGATGTGGACCTTTATTTTTTACACTCAGAAAAAGCTCCATAAGTTTTCATGGCTGTGTCATTAGTTGAGAAAGTGTTTGGCTAGATGCGTCCTGAAAAATGACTTCATCACCAAACTTCTCTTCAAATGGTGGAACGAAAAAATGTCTTTTGATTTTAGGTAATGCTACTTAACCAGATGTGGATCCCAGTTCATCAGTCACTGTGGAAGTCGTTTCTCTGTTTCATTGGACTGGAACCAAAAGAAAAACAAAGTTTCAGCATCAGCTGCTTGTCCAGTGCAGATTAGTGATCTTCATCCCATCATCCACAGTCTACGATGGCTTCTCTTTAACAGACTCTAACCTTGTTTTGATGATTGTTTGCCTCCATTTGCATTTTGTTTTATTTTCTTACGGTTAAGTCACAAACACCATGATTGGTTGATTCTCATCTATTTACGTTTTCTGTCCTGACGCTTTGGCGCCTTCCTCCATCGAGCTGCATGTTTTCGTTCGTTCTTACTCCAGATTTGTAAATGATACATTTAAATGCATTTTGTAATTTAAGTACCAAAACTGTTTAAAGTTTGCATCCTCAAATGATTTAACAAGTATTAATATAATATGTTTGAGATGTCATGCATATTTTCAGATTGATCCACAAGATACCAATAAATAGGAGGTATCATATGCAACTGTTTGCTTAGACTTTAAAGACACAAGCAGTCAAATGTCAAAAGCACTTTAAAGGTGGACTCTGAAGCACTTCCAGACTGTGTGTGTTAGCTACTCTACCAAAGCCTTAACCTCCATTCAAAGATGGCATGTACTATAGTGGTGGTTATCTATATTAACTAGGCTTTACTCTTCTGTCTCTGTGGTTGTTCACATGAGAAAAGCCATGTTATACACAATTTAAAATGCTGCTTCTGCACAGATTATACACAGCAAAGTTGTTTGTTACTCTGCGCTGCTAAAAGTTAAAATCACTGCTCAAACACTTTTCTAACTTTATACTAAAGAAGTGAATCAGCTCTGTAATTTTAATGCCAGGTAATGACATAAAGATTATCTAAGTCTCAGCTCAAGGTAGTGTAATCTTTATTGATTGCATATACCTGATATGTAGAATCATTTTAATCTGTGTGTTAAAGTTGGTGTTAGCAGTAGAAGTGATTGTAATTCACAGGAAAAAGTGAAATTTCCTTTGATTTTTCTTCAGGTTTCCAGCAATTTAATGGGTTAAATGCTCGAAAGATTTGAGATTTTAACAAATGAAATTTAGTGATTAAGACAATACGACCCCCACCCCCAACAACAGACTAAAAAGTGGCTGTTAAATAGTTTGTTTGTCTTTTAGTGATTGACAATTGCACTACTATTCAGCTGTTTGATTTTAATGTCCAGCAGCAGCAAACTTCCAGTAGTTCTGCAGGGTGACACTGAAACATTGTGTCTGATATTATTGACTAAAATAATTATCACCAGGAAAAGAATCAGTGAAATAATGGTTTTATTTAGAGACGACTGAATCCTGAGCTACAACTCGTGAGCAGATGATGGGTTCAACATAAGTTAGCACAGTGATCTGACCAGGCTAAAAGAGAACTGTCTTTAAACTTCCAGGTGAAACGTACCTCACTGAAGCGCTGATCTAAGTTTATAATGAACCTAGCTGCACCTGATGGACTGCTGGCTGCTGCAGCCATTGACAAAGTGAGCTTTGTGCATTAAACAGAGTAAACCTCCCCACCCACTCCAGGGTTGATCTGGCTGCATGGTTCTGCATCATGAGCACGAGTCATGCACACACAATACACTCAGTTAGTCTCTGGCAAACTGGGGATGGTCAGGTGCTGCATACATGTGAAGTTATGTGGACTGTGAAAGTTGTGTCCACCATCACATTGACTGAATCTTTCTTTTCTCTCAGGGGTTCGATGACCAGTTTGGAGTCGAGCCACAGTGGCTTCTCTCAGCTCAGTGCCGCCACCACCTCCTCTAACCACTCCCAGTCCAGCTCCATGATCTCCAGGTAGAAACGGATTGTGGAGGACTTGAATCCCCTTCAGCCCACCCCATTCACTGCCCTAACCATCAACATGGAGGCCAACTCTTCTCCCGCCCTCTCCTCGTCATCTTTGGACTCTGATCCTCTTGCACAGCCAGTTTTTGTGGAACTGATGCATGCTTGCACAAACAGAAGAAGAAGAGTTCTCAAAGACTGAGGCAAAAAGAAAGAAATGAAACCACATGAACAATTTAAGGGCTGATTTTTGCACAAAGGTTGTCAAGTTTTGTTGGGCCTAGCATCTCTGCTGGGCAGCACGTTGAATCAGAACGTATAGCAGAATATTCTGGTCGTGTCCCGTCTCATGCTGGGTGGTGAGGTCAGATGGAAGAAGCAATATTTTCATCCTGTGAGCTACGGGACCGGATGGAGAAACTGGAGGCGCTGTTACATGTATGCATTTACACTCCCACAATACTGAGACGACGCATACCTCATCAATGCGTGTCGGCTGATGAAAGCGGATTTTTTGTTACATGCAAACACGCACCAATGTTTAACATGCACAAATTGAGAGTGTTTGCCATATTGTTACTGCATGGATGTGTGTGTGTTTCTAGAAAGTTAATAGGTCAAATGTGGGAGGATGGGCAGGAAATATCTGAACCAGATCTGGGTCCAACATTGCCTGCAAACATCTGGAGCTTATTGTATCAAAACAAATAAGATACCATGAGCAAATTTAGGAGGTAAAAAGATAAATAACTTTCAGATTTCCTATAATTTATGTAGAAAAACCTTTCTGTCTTAATGACACCTTGAAAAGTGGTTGAATAATTAACCCAGGTCTGAAAGTTACCGAGGTAAAGTGCTCATAGCAATAACACGAGTTATACTTTCTACTGTGTGAAATGTTTTTATTTATCATTAATATGTCCGTGGAGGATCATGGATGCGGATTGCAGATGAGCTTTTTGTTGTAAATTGTGTTGAGGCAGACAGAAGAGCAAACTGAACCAAGAAACAAACCAACTTCTCTGGCATGACGTGGCGGTTTGCTTCCTGTCCAGCGTCTGCACAATTAAGGAACTCAAACCCAGATCATGTCGTCAAGGAGATGCCTTGCCACTGATTGGTGAATGTGCTACTGATTGACTAGTGCCTGCTAGCAAATGAGAGCCCTGACTTTGAAGGGATGCGATGTTAGTGGGCAAAGACACCATGATTATTTACTTATTGATGTTGATAGGAGTGTGCATAGAAGATGAATGTTTTCTGGTTTATCTTTTGACAGTGCACCAGTAGACAGACAGATGCTGTACGTGTGCCAGTGCTGGTTTGGGACTGTTTTGGAGGCGAGTACTTGATGGGTGAAGCAGTGAGGCCTGCACACTCGAGCGACTTTATGGATTTATTATTTAACAATTAAGATGATAGCCATTTAAGAGCCATGTGTCAATAAATAGCATTTTAGCCTTTGTAAACATCTCTTAGAAATGTACCTGCTTTTTTTCCAAGGTGACCACTGTAGTGATGAATAACCATTTCAAAACGCAGGAGATTTTTAATGCAGTCACAGAGCAGCGATGACTTCACTTAGATCTGATTCCCTGACATCAGAGTTGCCAAGAGTGGTCTGGTGCTGTTGCCATGGTAACTAAGTGCAGCTGTTGTGATAAAAAAAAAAAAAAAAAGGCAAGTTTGGAGGTTTTATTACTGAAAATACAGGCCTCTGCATGTTTTTGTCACATAAAACTGCAAGTTGTGAGCCAGAAACCTGTCTTCTTGTCATTCGCTGAAATGCTTTGCGGAGAAAAAGGACCCTCTCAGACTGAGGGGCTGGAAGTGTGTTTGACTGTGTGTGGTGTGAAAATGAATTTTTGTGAACAAAGGGGAGATATCTCTGAAATATAATGCACATTTAGAACCACGACCAACTTTGCTTCACCTTCTGGAGTCTTCATTCAGACGGATTAAGCTTCAGCTCAAATGGAAATGCTCCGTTTCCTTCTTTCCATCACGTTGTCTCTTGCGTACTCCAGTTTGGCTTTACTTTGTTCTGTATTTCAGAAAGTAGAGTAGACCTATTGATTGAAGCCATAGGCACGAAGAAGTGTACTTGGATGTGATGTTGTTAGGAGACTTTATTTACAACATGAGTACACAAATACACTTTCAGTGTTATCACCAAGAAGGATTTTATATGTGATTGTCGCCACGGTGAGGCGCTGTTTTACTGGTCAAGGACGCACTCTGCGTCATTACGTTCACATCTGTAAGAGGACGCACTCTGCGTCATTACGTTCATGTCTGTAAGAGGACGCACTCTGCGTCATTGCGTTCACGTCTGTAAGCGCGCCCAGGGAAGTTACCTTTTTCCCTCCTTTTTGTGTTGTATGATTTTTCCCTCCAAGAGAGAGGATGCACATTTTTGTTATCCCTTAAATAAATAAGCCACAGAGGCTAAAGAATATTTCTGTCTCCATCATTTTTCCTTTGAGTTCATCGCTGGTGATGCTGCAATGCTCAACAGATGTTTTTCTGTTAGAAATGCCAGAAAAATCTTCATGCTTTGCAGACTCCCGCTGATTCAGCATGTACGCTCTTGATGGCGATCTCATTCACAAACATGGGCTGTAACTGTTAGTCTTGTCTGTTCAACACATTTGTCTGTCTGCTTCCTTTTTCTGGCATCTTTGCATATCT
Source organism: Telmatherina bonti (assembly GCF_933228915.1). Classification (NCBI taxonomy): domain Eukaryota; kingdom Metazoa; phylum Chordata; class Actinopteri; order Atheriniformes; family Telmatherinidae; genus Telmatherina; species Telmatherina bonti. Next base: position 12,528,155 of record NC_136621.1, read on the forward strand.
TGATGTGAGAAATGATGTATAAAGTATATTTGGATTAATGAGAATATGGCGCCTTTACATTTTTGGAGATAAGAAACTTGGAATTATGAAGAAAGCATCAATAACTTGGTCTCAGGTTCAATTTATCTTTATTATCGCAAGGTGAGGGGTGATTAGGGGTGGGACTACATTAAAAAAGAAATGTATCTAATGACTTACAATTTTTGTAATCAATTCATTTTGATTAATTACATTTTAATTCCATTATAAAATTTGCCCCAAAGAGCAACATTTTTTATTTAAATGTATTTCAAGCAATGACTAAATAATAGTAAAAGATGTTAATGTACTAAACTCTAACTATTAATGTCTGGGCAAAACATAATTTTAACTTTGAAGCAGTAAAAAAGAAATAGAAAACATTGTGGCCAAAACTGGACAGACCCAACGTTAAAGTGTCATTTTAAATACTTTAACAGCTGCAGCTCCAATTATTCTATAATTAAAAGTCTACAGCATCTTACAGTAATTTTAACTTTATTAATATAAAATTTCAAAATATTTATAGACATTAATATCTGACAGTAGACCAGGATGAATTAACCAGCGTCAACTGCAGACTTTGCAGTCTGCAAAGAAATGATCATCGAAAGTTGGTAGGGCAGACATTGGAATGAGACGTTGTCGGTTCGGAGGGCCAGCAGTCGGCTCCAGGTTATCCAGAGAGGTGGTCACCTCCGGCTCTGACTGCAACGTGGAGCTACATGAGGAGTGTTCTTCAGGACGGGGAGGGAGAGACTGGGCTTTGCAGCTGCTGCTAATGGAGAAGAGAAAACTACACAACATTTTGTTATTAATTCAATTCAATTCAACTATATTTGTATAGCGCCACTTCACAACAATGTTGTCACAGGGCACTTTACATACACGAATCAACATACATAATATTTCGGGCCAATTCATACATATCCTATAATAGAAACCAACTGATTGCATCAAGTCATGACTTCGATCCAATCCCCCACCCTGAGCATGCACACGGTGACAGTGGGAAGGAAAAAACTCCCCTTTAACAGGAAGAAAACTTCCGGCAGAACCCGGCTCAGGGAGGGCAGCCATCTGCCTGGACTGGTTGGGGTGGAGAGGACAGGAAAGACGGAACAACATGTACAATTGCACTTAATCAGGAAGACCTGCGGAAAAAAGGAGTAATACGTTAGAGACAGCAATATTGGCATATATTTATACATTAAGATATTAGAGAAATAGAGTGAGGTACTTCTCAGTGCATCAGGTAACATCCCCATTGCTATATAAGTAATGGTTGGCTAGACTACCCATAACTATAAGAGCAAAGAGCATAACCTGGACAGTTGGGTCCCGTACATGCAGACTCCAACTCAGGAGATACTCATATCCTAACTATAAGAATCATGAAAAAGGAAGGTTTTCAGCTCGATCTTAAAGGTGTGGTGGGAGTCTGCCTCCCGAACCCACGGTGGGAGCTGGTTCCATAAGAGAGGAGCCTGATAGCTAAAGGCTCTTCCTCCCATAGTACTCTTTGAGACTCTGGGAACTACCAGTAAACCTGCAGCCTGAGAGCAAAGTGCTCTATTTGGAATATACGGAACTATAAGATCTTTTATGTACATGGAATATTACATGTATATTGTACCCAAATAGAAACTGTAAAACATGTTATTTGGATACCGTGTGTGTGTTTACCATTGTGTGAGTACCAGTGTGCTTTATTGTTCCAGTAGAAACTGGTCAGGGACATGTGGGAGCTGACCCTTATGGGCTCGACAAACGGCAACAACAGTGGCAGTCTCTCACATCACACTCTCGGATGGCCTGTCTCTTAGAAATTTGATTGGTTATCATACTGGAGAGAATTTAGGCATTTTCACTGCAGTATGTAACAGATAAAGCATGAAGACTGACAAGTAGGGAGATTTTGCTCAAACTAACAGAAATCTTGCTGTTATTTCTACTTCAGAAAAGGGAAAAACAACCTGTTTTGAAAACAAGATAACATCCAGGTGAAATGAATGGAGCAGAAGTAATGTGTCAAGCTCTTTACACCTGGCTTCTTGTAATGAGCAGCTGCTTTACCAGGTGAGCTATAAACATACATGAGCATCCAGCTTCAACAAAATCAGTTATTTTTCTCATCTTTCCATCTGGTATTTTTGGTCCTGAAGAGCAAAATTTCTTTCACGGTTTGATGATACACTGCTCTCGTTTGTTGCCTCCACTGTTTAAAAACTCCACCACGAGCTGAAAAACTTTCCGCCTCCATGCCGAGAGGAGCAGCAGCTTCTCCCTCACTCAGGAGGCTGAGAGGATGAGAAGCTGTAGCTAGCATCCTCTGTTCCCGACATGTTGTGCTTCTCTTTCTCTCTCTCTGGCTGGACTATTCTCAATGGGGCCACGCTGTTCTTTTAACGCATTGTCAAATAACTCTTGCCATCAGTGATTATCAAACGTCATCTGGCGGACCTGACATTATTGTCTCTAGATCACATGTGTCAAACTCAAGGCCCGCGGGCCAAATGTGGCCTGCCATGTCATTTTATGTGGTCCGCGAGAGCTTAAAACGTCTGAGTGTCTAATAATAAATAGCTCAAAAGTGTGCTTTGACAAAAAACTACATTTCCCACAATGACTGTCGACTATGATGGCAGTGTTTCCACATCAATGCTAACGGGTGAAATTGAGAAAAAAATTAAGATCCCAAAATGTCCAGGAAGCAAAAAGTTGATTCAGACGGAAGATTGTTTCAAGAAAAATGGGAAGGCGAATACTTGTTTGTCCTTCAAGGAGAAAGACCGGTATGACTTTTGTGTCACGAGTCAGTGTCTGTTGTCAAGGAGTAAAATCTGCGTCAACATTTTGACGCCAAACACGGAGCTAAGTATGGCAAAGTTAGCCTTCAAGAAAAGCAACAAATTGCCCAAGAATTAAAAGGCAAACTGCGGTTGCAGCAGATTGTGTTCACGAAATCCTCAGCCAAAAACAATGCCGCAGTGAAAGTTAGCTTGATAGTGGCTGAAGAAATCGCCCACGCTTCCAAGTCTTTTTCAGAGGGAGCGTTTCTGAAGCAGTCTGGGACGCCTGTAAAGCCGTTTTAAGAGGTAAATTAATTGCAAAGACAACCCTTCTTAAAAGAAATCAACAAGGAAAACTAAGGAACTTAGAGCATAAATTGATAGACCTGGAAAAGAGACATACAAATAAAGTAAATGAGGAGACTTTGGAGAAGATTAGAAAAATCAAGGATGAAATAAACCAAGAATTACAAACCCAGATTCAGAAAAAACTTATATTTTTAAAACAGAGTTATTATGAAGCGGGAAGTTAATCAACAAAACATTTAGCTTATAAACTGCGAAAACAACAGGCTGAAAGAACCATATACAAAATTAAAGAGCCAGGCACAAATAACATCACCTACAAAGACACAGAAATACGGAATATTTTGCCAAATTTTATCAAAAGTTATATGCTTTAAAAGAACAGAATGAGGAAGATCATACTGAAACACTGCTAAATAAACTGGCGTTACCTACCGTATCAAATGATCAAAACAAAACTTTAACAAAAAAAATAACAGCCCAGGAATTGACAATAGCAGTGAATAGACTACAACTAAACTAATCGCCAGGATCGGATGGCTACAATGCTGAATGGTACAAAATATACTTAGAGGAGCTTTCACCTCTTCTTTTAAAAACTTTCAATTGGGTTTTAGACGGGGGGCAGATCCCACCGTCCTGGAGGGAGACAATAAGTACGGTAATTCCGAAAGAGGGAAAGGACACGATGGATTGCTCCAACTACCGACCAATCAGTCTCCTCAACCAGGATTACAAAATGTTTACCTCCATACTAGCCAAAAGACTGGAACACATCCTTCCAAGTATAATAAACTTAGACCAGACAAGTTTCATCAAAGAAAGGAAAACTCGAGACAACATTAGACGGACGCTACATGTGATCAATCATATACATAAAAATAAAGAACAGGCAGTCATACTAGGCCTAGATGCCCAAAAGGCTTTTGACACTGTAGATTGGGCCTTTTTATTCAAAGTATTGTCAATTTCTCAGATACATTTATAAAGGTTATACAATTGATTTACAACAATAACACAGGGAAAATAAAAATAAATGGAAGTTTATCAGAACCAGTACAGATAAAACAGGGTTGTAGGCAGGGTTGTGGCCTCTCCCCAAGCCAAGATTAAAACAGACCTAGACAGATGGAATTTGGTGACTTACCTAGGACTTGTTCAAAAGATAGAAGCAATAAAAATTATTATACTACCCAAACTATTATATTTATTTCAAACAATCCCAGCTGAACCACCTAACAATATGTTTCAAGAAATTGATAAATTAATCTCAAGATTCATCTGGCAAGTGAAGAGGCCTAAAATAAGATATAAGACCTTTCAGTTGAACAAAAACAAAGGAGGCCTCTCCCTTCCAAATATGAGAAACTACTATATGGCAGCTCAGATTAGTCCACTGATAGACATATGCAACCCATCTTATGCAGCCAAATGGAAGGAAATTGTAATTTTAATAATAATTTAATAAATTGTAAAGACACCATCATATACCTGCTCCAGAGAGCACACTCTTATCTTGACCATTCAGGCAGCACTCTGAGGGTCATGTTCTTTGATTTCTCAAGTGCTTTCAATACCACTCAGCCTGCTTTGTTATGTGAGAAGCTCCATAAATTCCAGGTGGATACCTCCACAACCACCTGGATCTATGACTACCTCACAAACAAACCCCCGTTTGTGAGACTGATAAGTTTTGCGTCTGAGACTGAGGTCAGCAGCACTGGTGCACCACAAGGAACTGCATTCTTGCCATTACTCTTCACTCTGTACACCTCAGACTTCCAGTACAACTCTGAGTCCTGCCATCTGCAGAAATACTGCAGATGACTTTGCAGTTGTGGGGTGTATCAGTGATGGACAAGAAGCAGAGTACAGACAACTGGTCAGTTAGATTGTAAAATGGTGCGGTAACAATCATCTCCTATTAAATACCAGCAAAAAAGAGATGATTGTTGACTTCAGGAGGAACAATAACACACAGCACCATCTCCATCCTGAGAGAGGAGGTGGAGGAATACAAGTACCTTGGGGTTCAGCTGGACAACAATCTGGGCTTTAATGCAACACTGAATACATCTACAAGAAAGGTCCGAGCAGACTCTACTTCTTAAGGAAGCTGAGATCATTTAACATCTGCACCAACATGTTGCATATCTTTTAGAAGTCTGTTGTGGAGAGTGCAGTCAGCTTTGCAGCCATCTGCTGGGGAAGAAGCATCAGAACCACAGACCTGAAGAGAAACAACAAACTGATCAAGAAAGCTGCTTCTGTACTTGAAGTAACTCTGGAGCCGCTGGAGCTGATTGTGCAAAGTAGAATGCTGCACAAGCTGATGAAGATGATGAAGGATTCTGATGGGTATGCAAAACTTATAGAAAACTGCCATGAGCTCTTTAGAAAATTCCTGCCTTTTATGGCCAATTTAAATTGAGGGGGAAAGATAATTGCTTGAGGGGGCATTGTTAGTTCTTGCATATTTTCACGCAGAGTGTAGAACACCATGCACTCTGCAAAGTGCAATAAAACCGTGTAATGCACAGATCTGAGTTGTTTAATCTGCTTATACCATGGTCACTCACAGTAAACATGTTAAAACCATGCTTTAAAGACCAGCTAAATATGTTTTAAGGTTAGAAATGATTTTCTATTGGCCTCAATGTGGTTTTCATGCTTAGCAACTGTTGTAAAGAGAGATGGAATGCATAATTATGAGATTTTGTTCAGGTACCAGACAAGTGAATCCATCCAACAAGATGAAAATTGAAATAACAACAAGAAATAAAAACCAGCTCGACCGCCAGCTGCACAGCTATCCAGCCTATGTCTCTGCTTACTCTACAATGCAATTGTACAGTACGACAAGGGTTTACAACACCCAGATCATACCGTTTCAACTGAGAGCAAGCAGAGACTGGCCTATAAATGCAAGGCGTATCAAACACAGTCCAAAGACAACAAATGCCACGAGCGCTATTTATAGGCCTCCAAATCCAGGTCTATTTGACCAATGGTGCCAAATTAAAATATTTCAAATAAAACGTCGTCTTTACATGAATAAATCTTGAAAAATAACAGGACAAGTACTAAAAGTAATATTAACTGACTTTCCTCGCAAACAAAAGATCTTTTTTACCCCAAATTTTTCATTTCCCATGAAGACTTGCGGCACCTACCCGGAAGTAAGAATACAGCCCCGAACAAAAAAATCGTCTTTATCAGTGTTTTCTCATGATTTCGGAAAAAAAACGTGTCTTGAAAAATAACAGCCATGATAAATAAAAACATTGTCAACCGAGGTTTCCGTTTCCTCTGCTACGTTAAACGGAAATGACGACTAGTTGGTTTGGTTTGGCGATGGAGCGAATTAGCCGAGCAGCTAAGACAGTAGAAGGAAGGTAGCGGACATTTAGATTGGCGCCCTTTTCCCCAAATGTGGTGATATATATTGTGGTGATATTTCCAAACAAAAAGCAGAGAAGCGTCATTTAACAGGAGCACTTACACAACAGCTAGCATGGCCGCATGGCTTAAAACAGCTGGAGCTCCGAACATGTTGACAATAATCACGAGGCTGAAGTTAGCTTCCGATTCACAGCTTCCGAGTCGCAGTATGTGTAAAGGGCAATTCCACTGAATTTTTCGGAAACTAGACCACATTAGACCAGGTCCTGACAAAAATCCACTATACTTACACTCTTCAAACCTGGACAGAAATATTCCACACACTATGCAGATTCGTGAAAACATAGTGTGAAACCTTTATTTGTGGAAATGCACATTAGGCTTGTTTCATTATATTTTTGGCATCTGCACCACATTAAACAAGGTCCTGAAAAAACAAAACTACAACACTTAGACACCCCAGACATTAAAACACAATGTCAAACAGCAGTTTTAAACAAAGCTTTATTTTCCAATGTTAGGTACTTTTTTTTTCTTCTTCTTCTTCTTCTTCTTCTTTTTTTTTTTTTTTAAATTTTTGTTTTACCACAGACATAGAAAAGAAAGCAAATTGAATAAGATCACTTTAGAATAAACTGGACAATTGAAGTTGTATAATTGTATTTTCTGGTCATTTCTGATTGGATCAGAATACCCATGAATGTACTGTTTCTCATACAAGGGTATGGTAACCCTGGGATACTTCAAGGCATTCCAGGAGATACTTGAATTTTCCTTCAAGATCTATGTATTTTTTTCTTTAAAACATTCTTTATTAAATTTATATAAATATATTTCAAAGTTTTAATATATTTCAGTAAATGTTAGTGTAAATTTATAAACTGAATTTAAATTTACATTTACACCTTTTCATTCCTCCCAAAATCCCACATTCTGACATGACTTGAACCCCACTTGTTATGAGCCGTCATACTTATCGCATAAACAATAACATGCTGGCTAATGGGGGAATTATTTCAAACATGTTTCAAGATTCACATAATGTAAACATTTACATTTAATTTTCTTGTTTAAAAAAGAGTAAGGAAAAGTACGACTTTGTCTTGTATTACAAAACTAATTGGATATTGCCCAGACAAGATATTCTGCTAAACAAAAGACATATTTTTATGTCACAGACCCCCACCACCACTGAAAAAATAAACAAAAAACTAAACATTAGTAATGGACCAAGCCTTATTCCAAATTGTATTAAATTAATTTTGTTCGTTATTATTAAAATAATAATAATAATAATAATTATAATTATAATAATAATAATAATAATTATTATTATTATTATTATTATTATCATTTTAATCATTATATTATTACTATTATTATTACTATTATTTTGTTATTTTCTTTAATATATATGTGCATATGTGTATCTATCTATCTATCTATCTATCTATCTATCTATCTATCTATCTATCTATCTATCTATCTATCTATCTATCTATCTATCTATCTATCTATCTTTCTGTATGTATGTATGTACGCATGTATGTGTATATATGGAGCTTGAGAAGTATTATTTGCCTAACCGCAAAAAATAAACAAAAAACTAAACATTAGTAATGGACCAAGCCTTATTCCAAATTGTATTAAATTGATTTCATTCTTCAAAATTCTACACACAGTACCCCAATATGACAAAGTGAAAAATTTATTGTTGAGATTTGCACAAATTTATTCAAAATAAAAAAAAACTACGAAATCACATGTACATAAGTATTCACAGTCTTTGCTTAATACTTTGTTGATCCACATTTCGTAGCAAATACAGATAGATAGATAGATAGATTATTATTATTTTTATTTTTTTTATTTATTATCTTTTTTATTAGCATAACCGCAAATGACCACCTCTGTTTGCGAACTCTTTGCTTTTGCTGTTATTTTGTATTTTCATTGACACAATTACTGAAACAATTTCCTGTTTGTAACGACATATATGACAAAATCATGGCCAATCTTTCCAAAATACTCGACAACAGGCTGATGTTTTTAATCAGAAATGGTTGTAATTAACTCATATGACCACCTGGTGGCAGCATTTAGCTATGAATCAAGAGTCTCCGCCCCTTTAATTTCGCGTCATTGCGTACGCGGAAGTAAACAGTCGGCTTTCTGCTCACGTTTTTTCTGCCACTTAATCAGTAAAAAAAAGTGCTTTTGTACATGAGTGTGTTTAGTTCTTAGGATTACACAGATGTCGGTCCCTTCAGCAGAAGATCTGGTCAGATACTGGGAGAGGTCAGTCAGCAACACACGCTTCCTGCAGCTTCCTGCCCTTCAACTTGTTCAGAAATCCGGTTTTCTGTGGACTCCGACCATCAGTCATCCTCAGTAGATATTTATTTGTGAACAGTGACGAGACCAGTGAAAACGGCTCGAGCTCATTTAAAGCTTGTACTTAAATGATACAGCTCTAATCTGGATTTTACAGTAATTTATTTTAATATTGTTCTAGTTTCAGTAATATGAAAAACTTCTCTTTCTAGCAACATCACTGTACATTTTTCACTCACACATACTGATTTTTCTGTATTTGTTGTCATTTTAAACTCATTGAAACAAATCTGGAGGAAAGCAAAACTATAATAGCACATGTATGTTGTAAATAAGAAATCACAGTGAACACCCCCAGTGAAAAAAAAAAAAGAAAACAAACAAAAGAAACTATGCTAAGCAAAGCATTTTCTGGCTGAAATATTTCCATCTGAAGTCCAGCTAAGTTTTGTTTTGAACTGGTAATTATGGAGGTTGTCTGATGCAGCACCCTATCATCCTACTCGCTTAGATCGTAGTTTTAATCTTTGGAAGCCTGTGTTAAAAAACAAAGTTTGTTACTGATTAATAACACAGTTGTAATAATAAGCAAAATGAGCCATTGGTGCCATTTTTGGGGGTTTTCCTCTTTTCATTGTGCAGAGCATCACCTGCAGTTGGAGAAAGCAGAGCTCAGACTACTTGTGTGGAAGAAACAACCTTGACAACTTAACAGTTTGGGCACCATGTGTAATTTGCATGGGATGGAAGGAAATAATACATCAAGAAGATTCAAAAGTTACATTTTAGTTAGTGTTTGCTGCTTGCTTATGACGGCTGCATTCCTAGAATCAGGAAAAAGCTGAGTCAGACCTATTTTAATGCTGTCTGTTATAGTTTTGGTAAAACTCTAGGGAACTATAAATGCTCTGTGTTGTCGGGGACCAAGACCTTGTTGCTGAGAACACAGAGTTTGGGGCGCTATACCTGCTGGTATATGACTTTAAGTGTACTGTCATGTTTGAATAAATCCCCAACACAAACAGCCTCATATCACCACACGTCCTTCCTCCCCTACAGGTCCAATATTTGTGTTCTTCTTTTACTGTCTGACCCTCCCCTGATGGGGGTTTCTTTGCAGCATTTTGATTGTGAAGGCCAGATTCAGCCTCCTCCTTGCTGTTCATGTAGAGATGCATTCATGCTGGTCGTTTTTATTCACTCATTTTCTGCATTGGAGGCGAGTTTCTGTCTTTCTGTCATTGGATGGTCCTGATGCGAGCCAGATCCATGACAGCATGTGATGGTTCTAAAAGCCTCTAGGATTTAATTTCTCGAGGTTTTTCAGACTGACTGAGCTTTATGTCTTCAGCTGATTAAAAACTGAGGAATTCATATCTGCTTGTGTCCTGATGCAGCGAGCAGGAAAGTCTGAGACAGCAGGTGGTGGAGGACGATACCGAGGACTGGCAGAGGAGCCTGGACTTCTCGGACCTGGAGAGGGTCGGTGGGGTGGACCTTTCCTTCATCAAAGGAGATGATGTCAATGCTTGCGCCCAGCTAGTTGTCCTCAGTTACCCTGATCTAGAGGTGAGCTGACACAGTCACACCTGGAAACATCTGTTGGGCTGATGCCTGTCTAACCCTACTGGTGACCATGAGGAACAGCTGCAGTATGGACCGGAAACAATTTCTATGACATTTTTCTATCAGAAGTACAGAAGAAGAAATGTAAAATGTCCCCCGCCGCTCTTATTTGGACTCAGCAGTTCGGATAATAAATGAATGAATGGAATATAAAATGTTATCTATCAGTATTTAGTGACATTTTATTGCCTACTGAGCTCATCTGATGTGAGCAGGTAAATGAAAAAACACTCCTACTCGAAGTGGGATTTATTTCAACTGGTGGAGCTGCTGCTACACGTAGAGACTGCTTTTGTTTGTTTGTTTGTTTGCCAGTAGTTTTTTTGTCCCCTGTAGCTTCACACAATAATACAGTTTCTTTTATTAAACAGGTGAACCTTATGGTCTAATGGTAAAAGATACCTCTCTTGAATACGCTGGATTATATGCTGCCGTAGTTAATTAGATCAAAATGTGACTTCAGTAGTTTCTGTACTGTTTGTGTTTCTCTGAACATTTTCTTTCTATTATGTAAAGCACATTGGATTGCTGTTCTATACAATATGCTCTATATAACAACCACAAAAAAAGGAGATTATTATGAAAAGATTCAGTCAGATTTCTGCGCCCTCGTAGAGCCGCTGATGTGGACCTTTATTTTTTACACTCAGAAAAAGCTCCATAAGTTTTCATGGCTGTGTCATTAGTTGAGAAAGTGTTTGGCAAGATGCGTCCTGAAAAATGACTTCATCACCAAACTTCTCTTCAAATGGTGGAACGAAAAAATGTCTTTTGATTTTAGGTAATGCTACTTAACCAGATGTGGATCCCAGTTCATCAGTCACTGTGGAAGTCGTTTCTCTGTTTCATTGGACTGGAACCAAAAGAAAAACAAAGTTCCAGCATCAGCTGCTTGTCCAGTGCAGATTAGTGATCTTCATCCCATCATCCACAGTCTACGATGGCTTCTCTTTAACAGACTCTAACCTTGTTTTGATGATTGTTTGCCTCCATTTGCATTTTGTTTTATTTTCTTACGGTTAAGTCACAAACACCATGATTGGTTGATTCTCATCTATTTACGTTTTCTGTCCTGACGCTTTGGCGCCTTCCTCCATCGAGCTGCATGTTTTCGTTCGTTCTTACTCCAGATTTGTAAATGATACATTTAAATGCATTTTGTAATTTAAGTACCAAAACTGTTTAAAGTTTGCATCCTCAAATGATTTAACAAGTATTAATATAATATGTTTGAGATGTCATGCATATTTTCAGATTGATCCACAAGATACCAATAAATAGGAGGTATCATATGCAACTGTTTGCTTAGACTTTAAAGACACAAGCAGTCAAATGTCAAAAGCACTTTAAAGGTGGACTCTGAAGCACTTCCAGACTGTGTGTGTTAGCTACTCTACCAAAGCCTTAACCTCCATTCAAAGATGGCATGTACTATAGTGGTGGTTATCTATATTAACTAGGCTTTACTCTTCTGTCTCTGTGGTTGTTCACATGAGAAAAGCCATGTTATACACAATTTAAAATGCTGCTTCTGCACAGATTATACACAGCAAAGTTGTTTGTTACTCTGCGCTGCTAAAAGTTAAAATCACTGCTCAAACACTTTTCTAACTTTATACTAAAGAAGTGAATCAGCTCTGTAATTTTAATGCCAGGTAATGACATAAAGATTATGTAAGTCTCAGCTCAAGGTAGTGTAATCTTTATTAATTGCATATACCTGATATGTAGAATCATTTTAATCTGTGTGTTAAAGTTGGTGTTAGCAGTAGAAGTGATTGTAATTCACAGGAAAAAGTGAAATTTCCTTTGATTTTTCTTCAGGTTTCCAGCAATTTAATGGGTTAAATGCTCAAAAGATTTGAGATTTTAACAAATGAAATTTAGTGATTAAGACAATACGACCCCCACCCCCAACAACAGACTAAAAAGTGGCTGTTAAATAGTTTGTTTGTCTTTTAGTGATTGACAATTGCACTACTATTCAGCTGTTTGATTTTAATGTCCAGCAGCAGCAAACTTCCAGTAGTTCTGCAGGGTGACACTAAAACATTGTGTCTGATATTATTGACGAAAATAATTATCACCAGGAAAAGAATCAGTGAAATAATGGTTTTATTTAGAGACGACTGAATCCTGAGCTACAACTCGTGAGCAGATGATGGGTTCAACATAAGTTAGCACAGTGATCTGACCAGGCTAAAAGAGAACTGTCTTTAAACTTCCAGGTGAAACGTACCTCACTGAAGCGCTGATCTAAGTTTATAATGAACCTAGCTGCACCTGATGGACTGCTGGCTGCTGCAGCCATTGACAAAGTGAGCTTTGTGCATTAAACAGAGTAAACCTCCCCACCCACTCCAGGGTTGATCTGGCTGCATGGTTCTGCATCATGAGCACGAGTCATGCACACACAATACACTCAGTTAGTCTCTGGCAAACTGGGGATGGTCAGGTGCTGCATACATGTGAAGTTATGTGGACTGTGAAAGTTGTGTCCATCACATTGACTGAATCTTTCTTTTCTCTCAGGGGTTCGATGACCAGTTTGGAGTCGAGCCACAGTGGCTTCTCTCAGCTCAGTGCCGCCACCACCTCCTCTAACCACTCCCAGTTCAGCTCCATGATCTCCAGGTAGAAACGGATTGTGGAGGACTTGAATCCCCTTCAGCCCACCCCATTCACTGCCCTAACCATCAACATGGAGGCCAACTCTTCTCCCGCCCTCTCCTCGTCATCTTTGGACTCTGATCCTCTTGCACAGCCAGTTTTTGTGGAACTGATGCATGCTTGCACAAACAGAAGAAGAAGAGTTCTCAAAGACTGAGGCAAAAAGAAAGAAATGAAACCACATGAACAATTTAAGGGCTGATTTTTGCACAAAGGTTGTCAAGTTTTGTTGGGCCTAGCATCTCTGCTGGGCAGCACGTTGAATCAGAACGTATAGCAGAATATTCTGGTCGTGTCCCGTCTCATGCTGGGTGGTGAGGTCAGATGGAAGAAGCAATATTTTCATCCTGTGAGCTACGGGACCGGATGGAGAAACTGGAGGCGCTGTTACATGTATGCATTTACACTCCCACAATACTGAGACGACGCATACCTCATCAATGCGTGTCGGCTGATGAAAGTGGATATTTTGTTACATGCAAACACGCTCCAATGTTTAACATGCACAAATTGAGAGTGTTTGCCATATTGTTACTGGGTGTGTTTCTAGAAAGTTAATAGGTCAAATGCGGGAGGATGGGCAGGAAATATCTGAACCAGATCTGGGTCCAACATTGCCTGCAAACATCTGGAGCTTATTGTATCAAAACAAATAAGATACCATGAGCAAATTTAGGAGGTAAAAAGATAAATAACTTTCAGATTTCCTATAATTTATGTAGAAAAACCTTTCTGTCTTAGTGGCACCTTGAAAAGTGGTTGAATAATTAACCCAGGTCTGAAAGTTACCGAGGTAAAGTGCTCATAGCAATAACACGAGTTATACTTTCTACTGTGTGAAATGTTTTATCATTAATATGTCTGTGGAGGATCATGGATGCGGATTGCAGATGAGCTTTTTGTTGTAAATTGTGTTGAGGCAGACAGAAGAGCAAACTGAACCAAGAAACAAACCAACTTCTCTGGCATGACGTGGCGGTTTGCTTCCTGTCCAGCGTCTGCACAATTAAGGAACTCAAACCCAGATCATGTCGTCAAGGAGATGTCTTGCCACTGATTGGTGAATGTGCTACTGATTGACTAGTGCCTGCTAGCAAATGAGAGCCCTGACTTTGAAGGGATGCGATGTTAGTGGGCAAAGACACCATGATTATTTACTTATTGATGTTGATAGGAGTGTGCATAGAAGATGAATGTTTTCTGGTTTATCTTTTGACAGTGCACCAGTAGACAGACAGATGCTGTACGTGTGCCAGTGCTGGTTTGGGACTGTTTTGGAGGCGAGTACTTGATGGGTGAAGCAGTGAGGCCTGCACACTCGAGCGACTTTATGGATTTATTATTTAACAATTAAGATGATAGCCATTTAAGAGCCATGTGTCAATAAATAGCATTTTAGCCTTTGTAAACATCTCTTAGAAATGTACCTGCTTTTTTTCCAAGGTGACCACTGTAGTGATGAATAACCATTTCAAAACGCAGGAGATTTTTAATGCAGTCACAGAGCAGCGATGACTTCACTTAGATCTGATTCCCTGACATCAGAGTTGCCAAGAGTGGTCTGGTGCTGTTGCCATGGTAACTAAGTGCAGCTGTTGTGATAAAAAAAACAAACAAACAAACAAAAAAAAAAAAGGCAAGTTTGGAGGTTTTATTACTGAAAATACAGGCCTCTGCATGTTTTTGTCACATAAAACTGCAAGTTGTGAGCCAGAAACCTGTCTTCTTGTCATTCGCTGAAATGCTTTGCGGAGAAAAAGGACCCTCTCAGACTGAGGGGCTTGAAGTGTGTTTGACTGTGTGTGGTGTGAAAATGAATTTTTGTGAACAAAGGGGAGATATCTCTGAAATATAATGCACATTTAGAACCACGACCAACTTTGCTTCACCTTCTGGAGTCTTCATTCAGACGGATTAAGCTTCAACTCAAATGGAAATGCTCCGTTTCCTTCTTTCCATCACGTTGTCTCTTGCGTACTCCAGTTTGGCTTTACTTTGTTCTGTATTTCAGAAAGTAGAGTAGACCTATTGATTGAAGCCATAGGCACGAAGAAGTGTACTTGGATGTGATGTTGTTAGGAGACTTTATTTACAACATGAGTACACAAATACACTTTCAGTGTTATCACCAAGAAGGATTTTATATGTGATTGTCGCCACGGTGAGGCGCTGTTTTACTGGTCAAGGACTGCGTCATTACGTTCACATCTGTAAGAGGACGCACTCTGCGTCATTACGTTCACGTCTGTAAGAGGACGCACTCTGCGTCATTGCGTTCACGTCTGTAAGCGCGCCCAGGGAAGTTACCTTTTTCCCTCCTTTTTGTGTTGTATGATTTTTCCCTCCAAGAGAGAGGATGCACATTTTTGTTATCCCTTAAATAAATAAGCCACAGAGGCTAAAGAATATTTCTGTCTCCATCATTTTTCCTTTGAGTTCATCGCTGGTGATGCTGCAATGCTCAACAGATGATTTTCTGTTAGAAATGCCAGAAAAATCTTCATGCTTTGCAGACTCCCGCTGACTCAGCATGTACGCTCTTGATGGCGATCTCATTCACAAACATGGGCTGTAACTGTTAGTCTTGTCTGTTCAACACATTTGTCTGTCTGCTTCCTTTTTCTGGCATCTTTGCATATCTTGATGTGAGAAATGATGTATAAAGTATATTTGGATTAATGAGAATATGGCGCCTTTACATTTTTGGAGATAAGAAACTTGGAATTATGAAGAAAGCATCAATAACTTGGTCTCAGGTTCAATTTATCTTTATTATCGCAAGGTGAGGGGTGATTAGGGGTGGGACTACATTAAAAAAGAAATGTATCTAATGACTTACAATTTTTGTAATCAATTCATTTTGATTAATTACATTTTAATTCCATTATAAAATTTGCCCCAAAGAGCAACATTTTTTATTTAAATGTATTTCAAGCAATGACTAAATAATAGTAAAAGATGTTAATGTACTAAACCCAAACTATTAATGTCTGGGCAAAACATAATTTAACTTTGAAGCAGTAAAAAAGAAATAGAAAACATTGTGGCCAAAACTGGACAGACCCAACGTTAAAGTGTCATTTTAAATACTTTAACAGCTGCAGCTCCAATTATTCTATAATTAAAAGTCTACAGCATCTTACAGTAATTTTAACTTTATTAATATAAAATTTCAAAATATTTATAGACATTAATATCTGACAGTAGACCAGGATGAATTAACCAGCGTCAACTGCAGACTTTGCAGTCTGCAAAGAAATGATCATCGAAAGTTGGTAGGGCAGACATTGGAATGAGACGTTGTCGGTTCGGAGGGCCAGCAGTCGGCTCCAGGTTATCCAGAGAGGTGGTCACCTCCGGCTCTGACTGCAACGTGGAGCTACATGAGGAGTGTTCTTCAGGACGGGGAGGGAGAGACTGGGCTTTGCAGCTGCTGCTAATGGAGAAGAGAAAACTACACAACATTTTGTTATTAATTCAATTCAATTCAACTATATTTGTATAGCGCCACTTCACAACAATGTTGTCACAGGGCACTTTACATACACGAATCAACATACATAATATTTCGGGCCAATTCATACATATCCTATAATAGAAACCAACTGACTGCATCAAGTCATGACTTCGATCCAATCCCCCACCCTGAGCATGCACACGGCGACAGTGGGAAGGAAAAAAACTCCCCTTTAACGGGAAAAAAACCTCCGGCAGAACCCGGCTCAGGCAGGGCAGCCATCTGCCTCGACTGGTTGGGGTGGAGAGGACAGGAAAGACGGAACAACATGTACAATTGCACTTAATCAGGAAGACCTGCGGAAAAAAAGGAGTAATAAGTTAGAGACGGCAATATTGGCATATATTTATACATTAAGATATCAGAGAAATAGAGTGAGGTACTTCTCAGTGCATCAGGTAACATCCCCATTGCTATATAAGTAATGGTTGGCTAGACTACCCATAACTATAAGAGCAAAGAGCATAACCTGGACAGTTGGGTCCCGTACATGCAGACTCCAACTCAGGAGATACTCATATCCTAACTATAAGAATCATGAAAAAGGAAGGTTTTCAGCTCGATCTTAAAGGTGTGGTGGGAGTCTGCCTCCCAAACCCACGGTGGGAGCTGGTTCCATAAGAGAGGAGCCTGATAGCTAAAGGCTCTTCCTCCCATAGTACTCTTTGAGACTCTGGGAACCACCAGTAAACCTGCAGCCTGAGAGCAAAGTGCTCTATTTGGAATATACCGAACTATAAGATCTTTTATGTACATGGAATATTACATGTATATTGTACCCAAATAGAAACTGTAAAACATGTTATTTGGATACCGTGTGTGTGTTTACCATTGTGTGGGCACCAGTGTGCTTTATTGTTCCAGTAGAAACTGGTCAGGGACATGTGGGAACTGACCCTTATGGGCTCGACAAACGGCAACAACAGTGGCAGTCTCTCACATCACACTCTCGGATGGCCTGTCTCTTAGAAATTTGATTGGTTATCATACTGGAGAGAATTTAGGCATTTTCACTGCAGTATGTAACAGATAAAGCATGAAGACTGACAAGTAGGGAGATTTTGCTCAAACTAACAGAAATCTTGCTGTTATTTCTACTTCACAAAAGGGAAAAACAACCTGTTTTGAAAACAAGATAACATCCAGGTGAAATGAATGGAGCAGAAGTGATGTGTCAAGCTCTTTACACCTGGCTTCTTGTAATGAGCAGCTGCTTTACCAGGTGAACTATAAACATACATGAGCATCCAGCTTCAACAAAACCAGTTATTTTCCTCATCTTTCCATCTGGTATTTTTGGTCCTGAAGAGCAAAATTTCTTTCACGGTTTGATGATACACTGCTCTCGTTTGTTGCCTCCACTGTTTAAAAACTCCACCACAATGAGCTGAAAAACTTTCCGCCTCCATGCCGAGAGGAGCAGCAGCTTCTCCCTCACTCAGGAGGCTGAGAGGATGAGAAGCTGTAGCTAGCATCCTCTGTTCCCGACATGTTGTGCTTCTCTTTCTCTCTCTCTGGCTGGACTATTCTCAATGGGGCCACGCTGTTCTTTTAACGCATTGTCAAATAACTCTTGCCATCAGTGATTATCAAACATCATCTGGCGGACCTGACATTATTGTCTCTAGATCACATGTGTCAAACTCAAGGCCCGCAGGCCAAATGTGGCCTGCCATGTCATTTTATGTGGTCCGCGAGAGCTTAAAACGTCTGAGTGTATAATAATAAATAGCTCAAAAGTGTGCTTTGAGAAAAAAACTACATTTCCCACAATGACTGTCGACTATGATGGCAGTGTTTCCACATCAATGCTAACGGGTGAAATTGAGAAAAAAATTAAGATCCCAAAATGTCCAGGAAGCAAAAAGTTGATTCAGACGGAAGATTGTTTCAAGAAAAATGGGAAGGTGAATACTTGTTTGTCCTTCAAGGAGAAAGACCGGTATGACTTTTGTGTCACGAGTCAGTGTCTGTTGTCAAGGAGTAAAATCTGCGTCAACATTTTGACGCCAAACACGGAGCTAAGTACGGCAAAGTTAGCCTTCAAGAAAAGCAACAAATTGCCCAAGAATTAAAAGGCAAACTGCGGTTGCAGCAGATTGTGTTCACGAAATCCTCAGCCAAAAACAATGCCGCAGTGAAAGTTAGCTTGATAGTGGCTGAAGAAATCGCCCACGCTTCCAAGTCTTTTTCAGAGGGAGCGTTTCTGAAGCAGTCTGGGACGCCTGTAAAGCCGTTTTAAGAGGTAAATTAATTGCAAAGACAACCCTTCTTAAAAGAAATCAACAAGAAAAACTAAGGAACTTAGAGCATAAATTGATAGACCTGGAAAAGAGACATACAAATAAAGTAAATGAGGAGACTTTGGAGAAGATTAGAAAAATCAAGGATGAAATAAACCAAGAATTACAAACCCAAATTCAGAAAAAACTTATATTTTTAAAACAGAGTTATTATGAAGCGGGAAGTTAATCAACAAAACATTTAGCTTATAAACTGCGAAAACAACAGGCTGAAAGAACCATATACAAAATTAAAGAGCCAGGCACAAATAACATCACCTACAAAGAGACAGAAATACGGAATATTTTGCCAAATTTTATCAAAAGTTATATGCTTTAAAAGAACAGAATGAGCAAGATCATACTGAAACACTGCTAAATAAACTGGCGTTACCTACCGTATCAAATGATCAAAACAAAACTTTGACAAAAAAAAAAAACAGCCCAGGAATTGACAATAGCAGTGAATAGACTAAAACTAAACTAATCGCCAGGATCGGATGGCTACAATGCTGAATGGTACAAAATATACTTAGAGGAGCTTTCTCCTCTTCTTTTAAAAACTTTCAATTGGGTTTTAGACGGGGGGCAGATCCCACCGTCCTGGAGGGAGACAATAATTACGGTAATTCCGAAAGAGGGAAAGGACACGATGGATTGCTCCAACTACCGACCAATCAGTCTCCTCAACCAGGATTACAAAATGTTTACCTCCATACTAGCCAAAAGACTGGAACACATCCTTCCAAGTATAATAAACTTAGACCAGACAAGTTTCATCAAAGAAAGGAAAACTCGAGACAACATTAGACGGACGCTACATGTGATCAATCATATACATAAAAATAAAGAACAGGCAGTCATACTAGGCCTAGATGCCCAAAAGGCTTTTGACACTGTAGATTGGGCCTTTTTATTCAAAGTATTGTCAATTTCTCAGATACATTTATAAAGGTTATAAAATTGATTTACAACAATAACACAGGGAAAATCAAAATAAATGGAGGTTTATCAGAACCAGTACAGATAAAACAGGGTTGTAGGCAGGGTTGTGGCCTCTCCCCACTTCTATTCAGTTTGTTTATTGAACCACTGGCGCAGTGGGTTAGACAAAATTCCAAAATACAAGGCTTACAAATAAACAAGGTGGAACAAAAAATAGCTCTGTTCGCAGACGATGTCTTAATTTATCTGACTAAGCCCAAAACTTCCCTCCCGGAGCTATACAGAATTCTAATGGAATATGGTCAAATTTCGGGCTACAGACTCAACTCCCACAAATCACAGGTGATAACGTTTAATTATACTCCTGACCAGTTCGCCAAGGATCACTTTAAAATAAACTGGGGGATGGACTCAATTTCATATCTGGGCATAAACATTCCAAAAGATACAAGCAAACTACCCTCTACGAACTATAATCCATTAATAGCCAAGATTAAAACAGACCTAGACAGATGGAATTTGGTGACTTACCTAGGACTTGTTCAAAAGATAGAAGCAATAAAAATTATTATACTACCCAAACTATTATATTTATTTCAAACAATCCCAGCTGAACCACCTAACAATATGTTTCAAGAAATTGATAAATTAATCTCAAGATTCATCTGGCAAGGGAAGAGGCCTAAAATAAGATATAAGACCTTACAGTTGAACAAAAACAAAGGAGGCCTCTCCCTTCCAAATATGAGAAACTACTATATGGCAGCTCAGATTAGTCCACTGATAGACATATGCAACCCATCTTATGCAGCCAAATGGAAGGAAATTGAATGTCAGAATATTGACACTCCCATACAAGCTGTAATTGGGAATGTCAACATGATGAACAAAATGAGTTACATCAGTCCATGGTCTGAAACAGCACTTAGAATCTGGGCAAAGCTGGTCCAGGACAACAGTGAACTTTGCTTGATGATTAGGTGGATTGCATATGATGAAGATTTTGCTCAAAACAAAACCGACATGAGCTTCAAAATTTGGGTGAGAAAAGGATTAATAAAATACAGTGACCTTTACCATAAAGGGTACTTAAGGACTTTTCAAGACATTAAACAAATTTACAATCTTGACAACAAAGATTTCTATAGATTCTTACAAGTCCGCCATTACCTAAACGAAATGAACAAGGCAGGTTCCGATGGACCTCTCAGCGGGATAGTCCAAATTTTTCTCAAATCATATTAATCAATTCCAAACAGTAAACTGATTTCAAAATTATACAATGAGCTACAAACCATCAAAGGTGAAAACACTGAGTATATCAAGCAAAAATGGGAGAAGGAGGGTAATTTTAAGCTGCCTGTAGAAGAATGGTTTAAAATACAGGAAAACTCCTGGAAAAGTACATGTTCACTTAACTGGAGGGAATTCGCCTGGAAAAGTGTGGTGCATTTTTCTTGGAGTCTTGGAGTTTTTCTCTTTTCTTTTTTCTTTGTGTATGCTTTTTAAGAAAGAAAATCTTAATAAAAAAAGATCTTGAATAAAATGCTATATTTTTTAGATGCAACTGTAATGTGCAAGAACTGCTATAACTTGAATAAGTGATAAATTCAGAGTTATTTAACATTAAGGAGTAGTTACATTTATTTTACATGACATACAATTACATTTAGTTACATTTATAAATTACATCTGGTCCTTTGAGGACAGCCATTATGTTGATGTGGCCTTCAGTAAAAATGAGTTTGACAACCCTGCTCTAGATGCCATGTTGTTCCCTCAATTTGGCAAACAAAGTTCACCTTGATAGGTTTATCTGTCGGTTTAGGCTTCTTTGGTAAAACAGCATACCATTCGGCATACCCTTGAATGTGCGGCCTGACTTGCTATCTTGATTTTATAAAAATACAAACTCTTCTTTTTTCAGAGGATTTCACGCCCGGTTCAGAGAATGTGCTGCACAGGAGATTTCTCTGCATGTTTTTGGCTATCTCAAGACTTGAGTCCCCATGGCAACAAAAAACTTGTTTACTATCAGGATAAACTGCTTAAACTTTCCAAAATCAGGATTATCAGTGAAATAACACATCAAATCCCAATGGAGTTTAAAAGAAAGAGAATAGGATGCAGAGTAGGAATGAGGCAGAGCGGGAAGCGGTGGAGTTTTAAACAGTTTCTTCCAACTTCTGTGATGGGTAACGTGAGATCGCTAGCTAACAAAACGGACAAGCTTGCGGTGTTAACAAGGTCTCGGAAAGAATACAGAGAGTGCAGTATTATGTGCTTCACAGAGACATGGCTGCATCAACACATCCTCGACTGGAATGTGTCTGAACATGTGTCTGAACTGTTAGCTGTGAGCTTCCATCCATTTATTTACCAAGAGAGTTTACCTGTGTTATTCTGGTAGTGGTTTATATAACACCTGGTACCGCACCAGACAGAGACACCTGTGATGTCATCAGCTCCGTCATTGCTCGGCTACAAAAGCAGCATCCAGACTCATTCATGGCAATATCCGGAGACTTCACTGTCACACCTCAAATCTGTTGCCCTGCAGCTAAGTCATGGACAAGAGCACAGCTTCATCTCCCTCCACATCAGGACATCCTGAGACCTCCACTTTGTATGTCTCCTGCAATCAGGTCAAGAAGCAACTTGAGAAACTGAACCAGAACAAGGCTGCAGGTCCATATGGTCAGTCCCAGAGTCCTCAAGACCTGCTCAAAACAACTATGTCCAATTCTCTAGCACCTTCTTTAATACCAGTCTAAGACAAAATAGAGTCCCAGTGCTGTGGAAAACCTACTGCCTTGTTCCAGTGCCTAAAAAAACCACAACCAACTGAACCAAATGACTACAGACCAGTCGAATGAATGTCCTGGAGAGACTCTTACTCGCTCACCTCAAAAAGAAAGTAAACAGATTTCAGAAGCAATTACAGTTTGCATATTGTAATGGACTTGGGGTTTAAAGACACCATCATATACCTGCTCCAGAGAGCACACTCTTATCTTGACCATTCAGGCAGCACTCTGAGGGTCATGTTCTTTGATTTCTCAAGTGCTTTCAATACCACTCAGCCTGCTTTGTTATGTGAGAAGCTCCATAAATTCCAGGTGGATACCTCCACAACCACCTGGATCTATGACTACCTCACAAACAAACCCCCGTTTGTGAGACTGATAAGTTTTGCGTCTGAGACTGAGGTCAGCAGCACTGGTGCACCACAAGGAACTGCATTCTTGCCATTACTCTTCACTCTGTACACCTCAGACTTCCAGTACAACTCTGAGTCCTGCCATCTGCAGAAATACTGCAGATGACTTTGCAGTTGTGGGGTGTATCAGTGATGGACAAGAAGCAGAGTACAGACAACTGGTCAGTTAGATTGTAAAATGGTGCGGTAACAATCATCTCCTATTAAATACCAGCAAAAAAGAGATGATTGTTGACTTCAGGAGGAACAATAACACACAGCACCATCTCCATCCTGGGAGAGGAGGTGGAGTAGGTGGAGGAATACAAGTACCTTGGGGTTCAGCTGGACAACAATCTGGGCTTTAATGCAACACTGAATACATCTACAAGAAAGGTCCGAGCAGACTCTACTTCTTAAGGAAGCTGAGATCATTTAACATCTGCACCAACATGTTGCATATCTTTTAGAAGTCTGTTGTGGAGAGTGCAGTCAGCTTTGCAGCCATCTGCTGGGGAAGAAGCATCAGAACCACAGACCTGAAGAGAAACAACAAACTGATCAAGAAAGCTGCTTCTGTACTTGAAGTAACTCTGGAGCCGCTGGAGCTGATTGTGCAAAGTAGAATGCTGCACAAGCTGATGAAGATGATGAAGGATTCTGATGGGTATGCAAAACTTATAGAAAACTGCCATGAGCTCTTTAGAAAATTCCTGCCTTTTATGGCCAATTTAAATTGAGGGGGAAAGATAATTGCTTGAGGGGGCATTGTTAGTTCTTGCATATTTTCACGCAGAGTGTAGAACACCATGCACTCTGCAAAGTGCAATAAAACCGTGTAATGCACAGATCTGAGTTGTTTAATCTGCTTATACCATGGTCACTCACAGTAAACATGTTAAAACCATGCTTTAAAGACCAGCTAAATATGTTTTAAGGTTAGAAATGATTTTCTATTGGCCTCAATGTGGTTTTCATGCTTAGCAACTGTTGTAAAGAGAGATGGAATGCATAATTATGAGATTTTGTTCAGGTACCAGACAAGTGAATCCATCCAACAAGATGAAAATTGAAATAACAACAAGAAATAAAAACCAGCTCGACCGCCAGCTATCCAGCCTATGTCTCTGCTTACTCTACAATGCAATTGTACAGTATGACAGGGGTTTACAACACCCAGATCATACCGTTTCAACTGAGAGCAAGCAGAGACTGGCCTATAAATGCAAGGCGTATCGAACACAGTCCAAAGGAGACACATACCACGAGCGCTATTTATAGGCCTCCAAATCCAGGTCTATTTGACCAACGGTGCCAAATTAAAATATTTCAAATGAAACGTCGTCTTTACATGAATAAATCTTGAAAAATAACAGGACAAGTACTAAAAGTAATATTATCCGACTTTCCTCGCAAACAAAAGATCTTTTTTACCCCAAATTTTTCATTTCCCATGAAGACTTGCGGCACCTACCCGGAAGTAAGAATACAGCCCCGAACACAAAAATCGTCTTTATCAGTGTTTTCTCATGATTTCGGAAAAAAACGTGTCTTGAAAAATAATAGCCATGATAAATAAAAACATTGTCAACCGAGGTTTCCGTTTCCTCTGCTACGTTAAACGGAAATGACGACTAGTTGGTTTGGTTTGGCGATGGAGCGAATTAGCCGAGCAGCTAAGACAGTAGAAGGAAGGTAGCGGACATTTAGGTTGGCGCCCATTTCCCCAAATGCCGCCGCAGTTGTGGTGATATTTCCAAACAAAAAGCAGAGAAGCGTCATTTAACAGGAGCACTTACACAACAGCTAGCATGGCTTAAAACAGCTGGAGCTCCGAACATGTTGACAATAATCACGAGGCTGAAGTTAGCTTCCGATTCGCAACTTCCGAGTCGCAGTATGTGTAAAGGGCAATTCCACTGAATTTTTCGGAAACGAGACCACATTAGACCAGGTCCTGACAAAAATCCACTATACTTACACTCTTCAAACCTGGACAGAAATATTCCACATACTATGCAGATTCGTGAAAACATAGTGTGAAACCTTTATTTGTGGAAATGCACATTAGGCTTGTTTCATTATATTTTTGGCATCTGCACCACATTAAACAAGGTCCTGAAAAAACAAAACAAAACTACAACACTTAGACACCCCAGACATTAAAACACAATGTCAAACAGCAGTTTTAAACAAAGCTTTATTTTCCTTGTCAAAGTGGTATTACATGAAATTCTCATGTTGCACAAATCCAATGTTAGGTACTTTTTTTCTTCTTCTTCTTCTTCTTCTTCTTTTTATTTTTTTATTTTTTACCACAGACATAGAAAAGAAAGCAAATTGAATAAGATCACTTCAGAATAAACTGGACAATTGAAGTTGTATAATTGTATTTTCTGGTCATTTCTGATTGGATCAGAATACCCATGAATGTACTGTTTCTCATACAAGGGTATGGTAACCCTGGGATACTTCAAGGCATTCCAGGAGATACTTGAATTTTCCTTCAAGATCTATGTATTTTTTTCTTTAAAACATTCTTTATTAAATTTATATAAATATATTTCAAAGTTTTAATATATTTCAGTAAATGTTAGTGTAAATTTATAAACTGAATTTAAATTTACATTTACACCTTTTCATTCCTCCCAAAATCCCACATTCTGACATGACTTGAACCCCACTTGTTATGAGCCGTCATACTTATCGCATAAACAATAACATGCTGGCTAATGGGAGCTTGAGAAGTATTATTTGCCTAACCGCAAAAAATAAACAAAAAACTAAACATTAGTAATGGACCAAGCCTTATTCCAAATTGTATTAAATTGATTTCATTCTTCAAAATTCTACACACAGTACCCCAATATGACAAAGTGAAAAATTTATTGTTGAGATTTGCACAAATTTATTCAAAATAAAAAAAAACCTACGAAATCACATGTACATAAGTATTCACAGTCTTTGCTTAATACTTTGTTGATCCACATTTCGTAGCAAATACAGATAGATAGATAGATTATCTTTTTTTTTTTTTTTTTTTTAATTTATTATCTTTTTTATTAGCATAACCGCAAATGACCACCTCTGTTTGCGAACTCTTTGCTTTTGCTGTTATTTTGTATTTTCATTGACACAATTACTGAAACAATTTCCTGTTTGTAACGACATATATGACAAAATCATGGCCAAAATACTCGACAACAGGCTGATGTTTTTAATCAGAAATGGTTGTAATTCGCTCATATGACCACCTGGTGGCAGCATTTAGCTATGAATCAAGAGTCTCCGCCCCTTTAATTTCGCGTCATTGCGTACGCGGAAGTAAACAGTCGGCTTTCTGCTCACGTTTTTTCTGCCACTTAATCAGTAAAAAAAAGTGCTTTTGTACATGAGTGTGTTTAGTTCTTAGGATTACACAGATGTCGGTCCCTTCAGCAGAAGATCTGGTCAGATACTGGGAGAGGTCAGTCAGCAACACACGCTTCCTGCAGCTTCCTGCCCTTCAACTTGTTCAGAAATCCGGTTTTCTGTGGACTCCGACCATCAGTCATCCTCAGTAGATATTTATTTGTGAACAGTGACGAGACCAGTGAAAACGGCTCGAGCTCATTTAAAGCTTGTACTTAAATGATACAGCTCTAATCTGGATTTTACAGTAATTTATTTTAATATTGTTCTAGTTTCAGTAATATGAAAAACTTCTCTTTCTAGCACTGTACAGATTTCACCCACATATACAGATTTTTCTGTATTTGTTGACATTTTCAAAACAAATCTGAAGGAAAACAAAACTATAGTAGCACATGTATGTTGTAAATAAGAAATCACAGTGAACACCCCCAGTGAAAAGACCCACAGTGAAAAAAAAAGAAAACAAACAAAAGAAACTATGCTAAGCAAAGCATCTTCTGGCTGAAATATTTCCATCTGAAGTCCAGCTAAGTTTTGTTTTGAACTGGTAATTATGGAGGTTGTCTGATGCAGCACCCTATCATCCTACTCGCTTAGATCGTAGTTTTAATCTTTGGAAGCCTGTGTTAAAAAACAAAGTTTGTTACTGATTAATAACACAGTTGTAATAATAAGCAAAATGAGCCATTGGTGCCATTTTTGGGGGTTTTCCTCTTTTCATTGTGCAGAGCATCACCTGCAGTTGGAGAAAGCAGAGCTCAGACTGCTTGTGTGGAAGAAACAACCTTGACAACTTAACAGTTTGGGCACCATGTGTAATTTGCATGGGATGGAAGGAAATAATACATCAAGAAGATTCAAAAGTTACATTTTAGTTAGTGTTTGCTGCTTGCTTATGACGGCTGCATTCCTAGAATCAGGAAAAAGCTGAGTCAGACCTATTTTAATGCTGTCTGTTATAGTTTTGGTAAAACTCTAGGGAACTATAAATGCTCTGTGTTGTCGGGGACCAAGACCTTGTTGCTGAGAACACAGAGTTTGGGGCGCTATACCTGCTGGTATATGACTTTAAGTGTACTGTCATGTTTGAATAAATCCCCAACACAAACAGCTTCATATCACCACACGTCCTTCCTCCCCTACAGGTCCAATATTTGTGTTCCTCTTTTACTGTCTGACCCTCCCCTGATGGGGGTTTCTTTGCAGCATTTTGATTGTGAAGGCCAGATTCAGCCTCCTCCTTGCTGTTCATGTAGAGATGCATTCATGCTGGTCGTTTTTATTCACTCATTTTCTGCATTGGAGGCGAGTTTCTGTCTTTCTGTCATTGGATGGTCCTGATGCGAGCCAGATCCATGACAGCATGTGATGGTTCTAAAAGCCTCTTGGATTTAATTTCTCGAGGTCTTTCAGACTGACTGAGCTTTATGTCTTCAGCTGATTAAAAACTGAGGAATTCATATCTGCTTGTGTCCTGATGCAGCGAGCAGGAAAGTCTGAGACAGCAGGTGGTGGAGGACGATACCGAGGACTGGCAGAGGAGCCTGGACTTCTCGGACCTGGAGAGGGTCGGTGGGGTGGACCTTTCCTTCATCAAAGGAGATGATGTCAACGCTTGTGCCCAGCTATTTGTCCTCAGTTACCCTGATCTAGAGGTGAGCTGACACAGTCACACCTGGAAACATCTGTTGGGCTGATGCCTGTCTAACCCTACTGGTGACCATGAGGAACAGCTGCAGTATGGACCGGAAACAATTTCTATGACATTTTTCTATCAGAAGTACAGAAGAAGAAATGTAAAATGTCCCCCGCCGCTCTTATTTGGACTCAGCAGTTCGGATAATAAATGAATGAATGGAATATAAAATGTTATCTATCAGTATTTAGTGACATTTTATTGCCTACTGAGCTCATCTGATGTGAGCAGGTAAATGAAAAAACACTCCTACTCGAGGTGGGATTTATTTCAACTGGTGGAGCTGCTGCTACACGTAGAGACTGCTTTGTTTGTTTGTTTGTTTGCCAGTAGTTTTTTGTCCCCTGTAGCTTCACACAATAATACAGTTTCTTTTATTAAACAGGTGAACCTTATGGTCTAATGGTAAAAGATACCTCTCTTGAATACGCTGGATTATATGCTGCCGTAGTTAATTAGATCAAAATGTGACTTCAGTAGTTTCTGTACTGTTTGTGTTTCTCTGAACATTTTCTTTCTATTATGTAAAGCACATTGGATTGCTGTTCTATACAATATGCTCTATATAACAACCACAAAAAAAGGAGATTATTATGAAAAGATTCAGTCAGATTTCTGCGCCCTCGTAGAGCCGCTGATGTGGACCTTTATTTTTTACACTCAGAAAAAGCTCCATAAGTTTTCATGGCTGTGTCATTAGTTGAGAAAGTGTTTGGCAAGATGCGTCCTGAAAAATGACTTCATCACCAAACTTCTCTTCAAATGGTGGAACGAAAAAATGTCTTTTGATTTTAGGTAATGCTACTTAACCAGATGTGGATCCCAGTTCATCAGTCACTGTGGAAGTCGTTTCTCTGTTTCATTGGACTGGAACCAAAAGAAAAACAAAGTTTCAGCATCAGCTGCTTGTCCAGTGCAGATTAGTGATCTTCATCCCATCATCCACAGTCTACGATGGCTTCTCTTTAACAGACTCTAACCTTGTTTTGATGATTGTTTGCCTCCATTTGCATTTTGTTTTATTTTCTTACGGTTAAGTCACAAACACCATGATTGGTTGATTCTCTCTATTTACGTTTTCTGTCCTGACGCTTTGGCGCCTTCCTCCATCGAGCTGCCTGTTTTCGTTCGTTCTTACTCCAGATTTGTAAATGATACATTTAAATGCATTTTGTAATTTAAGTACCAAAACTGTTTAAAGTTTGCATCCTCAAATGATTTAACAAGTATTAATATAATATGTTTGAGATGTCATGCATATTTTCAGATTGATCCACAAGATACCAATAAATAGGAGGTATCATATGCAACTGTTTGCTTAGACTTTAAAGACACAAGCAGTCAAATGTCAAAAGCACTTTAAAGGTGGACTCTGAAGCACTTCCAGACTGTGTGTGTTAGCTACTCTACCAAAGCCTTAACCTCCGTTCAAAGATGGCATGTACTATAGTGGTGGTTATCTATATTAACTAGGCTTTACTCTTCTGTCTCTGTGGTTGTTCACATGAGAAAAGCCATGTTATACACAATTTAAAATGCTGCTTCTGCACAGATTATACACAGCAAAGTTGTTTGTTACTCTGCGCTGCTAAAAGTTAAAATCACTGCTCAAACACTTTTCTAACTTTATACTAAAGAAGTGAATCAGCTCTGTAATTTTAATGCCAGGTAATGACATAAAGATTATCTAAGTCTCAGCTCAAGGTAGTGTAATCTTTATTAATTGCATATACCTGATATGTAGAATGATTTTAATCTCTGTGTTAAAGTTGGTGTTAGCAGTAGAAGTGATTGTAATTCACAGGAAAAAGGGAAATTTCCTTTGATTTTTCTTCAGGTTTCCAGCAATTTAATGGGTTAAATGCTCGAAAGATTTGAGATTTTAACAAATGAAATTTAGTGATTAAGACAATACGACCCCCACCCCCAACAACAGACTAAAAAGTGGCTGTTAAATAGTTTGTTTGTCTTTTAGTGATTGACAATTGCACTACTATTCAGCTGTTTGATTTTAATGTCCAGCAGCAGCAAACTTCCAGTAGTTCTGCAGGGTGACACTGAAACATTGTGTCTGATATTATTGACTAAAATAATTATCACCAGGAAAAGAATCAGTGAAATAATGGTTTTATTTAGAGACGACTGAATCCTGAGCTACAACTCGTGAGCAGATGATGGGTTCAACATAAGTTAGCACAGTGATCTGACCAGGCTAAAAGAGAACTGTCTTTAAACTTCCAGGTGAAACGTACCTCACTGAAGCGCTGATCTAAGTTTATAATGAACCTAGCTGCACCTGATGGACTGCTGGCTGCTGCAGCCATTGACAAAGTGAGCTTTGTGCATTAAACAGAGTAAACCTCCCCACCCACTCCAGGGTTGATCTGGCTGCATGGTTCTGCATCATGAGCACGAGTCATGCACACACAATACACTCAGTTAGTCTCTGGCAAACTGGGGATGGTCAGGTGCTGCATACATGTGAAGTTATGTGGACTGTGAAAGTTGTGTCCACCATCACATTGACTGAATCTTTCTTTTCTCTCAGGGGTTCGATGACCAGTTTGGAGTCGAGCCACAGTGGCTTCTCTCAGCTCAGTGCCGCCACCACCTCCTCTAACCACTCCCAGTCCAGCTCCATGATCTCCAGGTAGAAACGGATTGTGGAGGACTTGAATCCCCTTCAGCCCACCCCATTCACTGCCCTAACCATCAACATGGAGGCCAACTCTTCTCCCGCCCTCTCCTCGTCATCTTTGGACTCTGATCCTCTTGCACAGCCAGTTTTTGTGGAACTGATGCATGCTTGCACAAACAGAAGAAGAAGAGTTCTCAAAGACTGAGGCAAAAAGAAAGAAATGAAACCACATGAACAATTTAAGGGCTGATTTTTGCACAAAGGTTGTCAAGTTTTGTTGGGCCTAGCATCTCTGCTGGGCAGCACGTTGAATCAGAACGTATAGCAGAATATTCTGGTCGTGTCCCGTCTCATGCTGGGTGGTGAGGTCAGATGGAAGAAGCAATATTTTCATCCTGTGAGCTACGGGACCGGATGGAGAAACTGGAGGCGCTGTTACATGTATGCATTTACACTCCCACAATACTGAGACGACGCATACCTCATCAATGCGTGTCGGCTGATGAAAGCGGATTTTTTGTTACATGCAAACACGCACCAATGTTTAACATGCACAAATTGAGAGTGTTTGCCATATTGTTACTGCATGGATGTGTGTGTGTTTCTAGAAAGTTAATAGGTCAAATGTGGGAGGATGGGCAGGAAATATCTGAACCAGATCTGGGTCCAACATTGCCTGCAAACATCTGGAGCTTATTGTATCAAAACAAATAAGATACCATGAGCAAATTTAGGAGGTAAAAAGATAAATAACTTTCAGATTTCCTATAATTTATGTAGAAAAACCTTTCTGTCTTAATGACACCTTAAAAAGTGGTTGAATAATTAACCCAGGTCTGAAAGTTACCGAGGTAAAGTGCTCATAGCAATAACACGAGTTATACTTTCTACTGTGTGAAATGTTTTTATTTATCATTAATATGTCTGTGGAGGATCATGGATGCGGATTGCAGATGAGCTTTTTGTTGTAAATTGTGTTGAGGCAGACAGAAGAGCAAACTGAACCAAGAAACAAACCAACTTCTCTGGCATGACGTGGCGGTTTGCTTCCTGTCCAGCGTCTGCACAATTAAGGAACTCAAACCCAGATGCCTTGCCACTGATTGGTGAATGTGCTACTGATTGACTAGTGCCTGCTAGCAAATGAGAGCCCTGACTTTGAAGGGATGCGATGTTAGTGGGCAAAGACACCATGATTATTTACTTATTGATGTTGATAGGAGTGTGCATAGAAGATGAATGTTTTCTGGTTTATCTTTTGACAGTGCACCAGTAGACAGACAGATGCTGTACGTGTGCCAGTGCTGGTTTGGGACTGTTTTGGAGGCGAGTACTTGATGGGTGAAGCAGTGAGGCCTGCACACTCGAGCGACTTTATGGATTTATTATTTAACAATTAAGATGATAGCCATTTAAGAGCCATGTGTCAATAAATAGCATTTTAGCCTTTGTAAACATCTCTTAGAAATGTACCTGCTTTTTTTCCAAGGTGACCACTGTAGTGATGAATAACCATTTCAAAACGCAGGAGATTTTTAATGCAGTCACAGAGCAGCGATGACTTCACTTAGATCTGATTCCCTGACATCAGAGTTGCCAAGAGTGGTCTGGTGCTGTTGCCATGGTAACTAAGTGCAGCTGTTGTGATAAAAAAAAAAAAAACAAAAAAAGAAAAAAAGGCAAGTTTGGAGGTTTTATTACTGAAAATACAGGCCTCTGCATGTTTTTGTCACATAAAACTGCAAGTTGTGAGCCAGAAACCTGTCTTCTTGTCATTCGCTGAAATGCTTTGCGGAGAAAAAGGACCCTCTCAGACTGAGGGGCTGGAAGTGTGTTTGACTGTGTGTGGTGTGAAAATGAATTTTTGTGAACAAAGGGGAGATATCTCTGAAATATAATGCACATTTAGAACCACGACCAACTTTGCTTCACCTTCTGGAGTCTTCATTCAGACGGATTAAGCTTCAACTCAAATGGAAATGCTCCGTTTCCTTCTTTCCATCACGTTGTCTCTTGCGTACTCCAGTTTGGCTTTACTTTGTTCTGTATTTCAGAAAGTAGAGTAGACCTATTGATTGAAGCCATAGGCACGAAGAAGTGTACTTGGATGTGATGTTGTTAGGAGACTTTATTTACAACATGAGTACACAAATACACTTTCAGTGTTATCACCAAGAAGGATTTTATATGTGATTGTCGCCACGGTGAGGCGCTGTTTTACTGGTCAAGGACGCACTCTGCGTCATTACGTTCACATCTGTAAGAGGACGCACTCTGCGTCATTACGTTCATGTCTGTAAGAGGACGCACTCTGCGTCATTGCGTTCACGTCTGTAAGCGCGCCCAGGGAAGTTACCTTTTTCCCTCCTTTTTGTGTTGTATGATTTTTCCCTCCAAGAGAGAGGATGCACATTTTTGTTATCCCTTAAATAAATAAGCCACAGAGGCTAAAGAATATTTCTGTCTCCATAATTTTTCCTTTGAGTTCATCGCTGGTGATGCTGCAATGCTCAACAGATGTTTTTCTGTTAGAAATGCCAGAAAAATCTTCATGCTTTGCAGACTCCCGCTGACTCAGCATGTACGCTCTTGATGGCGATCTCATTCACAAACATGGGCTGTAACTGTTAGTCTTGTCTGTTCAACACATTTGTCTGTCTGCTTCCTTTTTCTGGCATCTTTGCATATCTTGATGTGAGAAATGATGTATAAAGTATATTTGGATTAATGAGAATATGGCGCCTTTACATTTTTGGAGATAAGAAACTTGAATTATGAAGAAAGCATCAATCACTTGGTCTCAGGTTCAATTTATCTTTATTATCGCAAGGTGAGGGGTGATTAGGGGTGGGACTACATTAAAAAAGAAATGTATCTAATGAATTACAATTTTTGTGATCAATTCATTTTGATTAATTACATTTTAATTCCATTATAAAATTTGCCCCAAAGAGCAACATTTTTTATTTAAATGTATTTCAAGCAATGACTAAATAATAGTAAAAGATGTTAATGTACTAAACTCAAACTATTAATGTCTGGGCAAAACATAATTTAACTTTGAAGCAGTAAAAACGAAATAGAAAACATTGTGGCCTAAACTGGACAGACCCAACGTTAAAGTGTCATTTTAAATACTTTAACAGCTGCAGCTCCAATTATTCTATAATTAAAAGTCTACAGCATCTTACAGTAATTTTAACTTTATTAATATAAAATTTCAAAATATTTATAGACATTAATATCTGACAGTAAACCAGGATGAATTAACCAGCGTCAACTGCAGACTTTGCAGTCTGCAAAGAAATGATCATCGAAAGTTGGTAGGGCAGACATTGGAATGAGACGTCGTCGGCTCAGAGGGCCAGCAGTCGGCTCCAGGTTATCCAGAGAGGTGGTCACCTCCGGCTCTGACTGCAACGTGGAGCTACATGAGGAGTGTTCTTCAGGACGGGGAGGGAGAGACTGGGCTTTGCAGCTGCTGCTAATGGAGAAGAGAAAACTACACAACATTTTGTTGTTAATTCAATTCAACTATATTTGTATAGCGCCACTTCACAACAATGTTGTCACAGGGCACTTTACATACACGAATCAACATACATAATATTTCGGGCCAATTCATACATATCCTATAATAGAAACCAACTGATTGCATCAAGTCATGACTTCGATCCAATCCCCCACCCTGAGCATGCACACGGCGACATGTGGGAAGGAAAAAACTCCCCTTTAACGGGAAAAAAACCTCCGGCAGAACCCGGCTCAGGGAGGGCAGCCATCTGCCTCGACTGGTTGGGGTGGAGAGGACATTAAAGACGGAACAACATGTACAATTGCACTTAATCAGGAAGACCTGCGGAAAAAAGGAGTAATAAGTTAGAGACGGCAATATTGGCATTTATTTATACATTAAGATATTAGAGAAATAGAGTGAGGTACTTCTCAGTGCATCAGGTAACATCCCCATTGCTATATAAGTAATGGTTGGCTAGACTACCCATAACTATAAGAGCAAAGAGCATAACCTGGACAGTTGGGTCCCGTACATGCAGACTCCAACTCAGGAGATACTCATATCCTAACTATAAGAATCATGAAAAAGGAAGGTTTTCAGCTCGATCTTAAAGGTGTGGTGGGAGTCTGCCTCCCAAACCCACGGTGGGAGCTGGTTCCATAAGAGAGGAGCCTGATAGCTAAAGGCTCTTCCTCCCATAGTACTCTTTGAGACTCTGGGAACCACCAGTAAACCTGCAGCCTGAGAGCAAAGTGCTCTATTTGGAATATACCGAACTATAAGATCTTTTATGTACATGGAATATTACATGTATATTGTACCCAAATAGAAACTGTAAAACATGTTATTTGGATACCGTGTGTGTGTTTACCATTGTGTGGGCGCCAGTGTGCTTTATTGTTCCAGTAGAAACTGGTCAGGGACATGTGGAAACTGACCCTTATGGGCTTGACAAACGGCAACAACAGTGGCAGTCTCTCACATCACACCCTCGAATGGCCTGTTTCTTAGAAATTTGATTGGTTATCATACTGGAGAGAATTTAGGCATTTTCACTGCAGTATGTAACAGATAAAGCATGAAGACTGACAAGTAGGGAGATTTTGCTCAAACTAACAGAAATCTTGCTGTTATTTCTACTTCACAAAAGGGAAAAACAACCTTTTTTGAAAACGATAACATCCAGGTGAAATGAATGGA
This sequence comes from Telmatherina bonti, assembly GCF_933228915.1. NCBI lineage: Eukaryota > Metazoa > Chordata > Actinopteri > Atheriniformes > Telmatherinidae > Telmatherina > Telmatherina bonti. The sequence continues at coordinate 12,563,711 of NC_136621.1, forward strand.
GCAGAAGTGATGTGTCAAGCCCTTTACACCTGGCTTCTTGTAATGAGCAGCTGCTTTACCAGGAGAAATATAAACATACATGAGCATCCAGCTTCAACAAAATCAGTTATTTTCCTCATCTTTCCATCTGGTATTTTTGGTCCTGAAGAGCAAAATTTCTTTCACGGTTTGATGATATACTGCTCTCGTTTGTTGCCTCCACTGTTTGAAAACTCCACCACAAAGAACTGAAAAACTTTCTGCCTCCATGCCAAGAGGAGCAGCAACTTCTCCCTCACTCAGGAGGCTGAGAGGATGAGAAGCTGCAGCTAGCATCCTCTGTTCCCGACATGCTGTGCTTCTCTTTCTCTCTCTCTGGCTGAACTATTCTCAATGGGGCCACGCTGTTCTTTTAACAAATTGTCAAATAACTCTTGCCATCAGTTATAATCAAACATAATCTGGCGGACCTGACATTATTGTCTCTAGATCACATGTGTCAAACTCAAGGCCCGCGGGCCAAATGTGGCCTGCCATGTCATTTTATGTGGTCCGCGAGAGCTTAAAACGTCTGAGTGTCTAATAATAAATAGCTCAAAAGTGTGCTTTGACAAAAAACTACATTTCCCACAATGACTGTCGACGATGATGGCAGTGTTTCCACATCAATGCTAACGGGTGAAATTGAGAAAAAATTAAGATCCCAAAATGTCCAGGAAGCAAAAAGTTGATTCAGACGGAAGATTGTTTCAAGAAAAATGGGAAGGCGAATACTTGTTTGTCCTTCAAGGAGAAAGACTGGTATGACTTTTGTGTCACGAGTCAGTGTCTGTTGTCAAGGAGTAAAATCTGCGTCAACATTTTGACGCCAAACACGGAGCTAAGTACAGCAAAGTTAGCCTTCAAGAAAAGCAACAAATTGCCCAAGAATTAAAAGGCAAACTGCGGTTGCAGCAGATTGTGTTCACAAAATCCTCAGCCAAAAACAATGCAGCAGTGAAAGTTAGCTTGATAGTGGCTGAAGAAATCGCCCACGCTTCCAAGTCTTTTTCAGAGGGAGCGTTTCTGAAGCAGTCTGGGACGCCTGTAAAGCTGTTTTAAGAGGTAAATTAATTGCAAAGACAACCCTTCTTAAAAGAAATCAACAAGAAAAACTAAGGAACTTAGAGCATAAATTGATAGACCTGGAAAAGAGACATACAAATAAAGTAAATGAGGAGACTGGAGAAGATTAGAAAAATCAAGGATGAAATAAACCAAGAATTACAAACCCAGATTCAGAAAAAACTTATATTTTTAAAACAGAGTTATTATGAAGTGGGAAGTTAATCAACAAAACATTTAGCTTATAAACTGCGAAAACAGGCTGAAAGAACCATATACAAAATTAAAGAGCCAGGCACAAATAACATCACCTACAAAGACACAGAAATACGGAATATTTTGCCAAATTTTATCAAAAGTTATATGCTTTAAAAGAACAGAATGAGCAAGATCATACTGAAACACTGCTAAATAAACTGGCGTTACCTACCGTATCGAATGATCAAAACAAAACTTTAAGAAAAAAAAAAACAGCCCAGGAATTGACAATAGCAGTGAATAGACTAAAACTAAACTAATCGCCAGGATCGGATGGCTACAATGCTGAATGGTACAAAATATACTTAGAGGAGCTTTCTCCTCTTCTTTTAAAAACTTTCAATTGGGTTTTAGACGGGGGGCAGATCCCACCGTCCTGGAGGGAGACAATAATTACGGTAATTCCGAAAGAGGGAAAGGACACGATGGATTGCTCCAACTACCGACCAATCAGTCTCCTCAACCAGGATTACAAAATGTTTACCTCCATACTAGCCAAAAGACTGGAACACATCCTTCCAAGTATAATAAACTTAGACCAGACAAGTTTCATCAAAGAAAGGAAAACTCGAGACAACATTAGACGGACGCTACATGTGATCAATCATATACATAAAAATAAAGAACAGGCAGTCATACTAGGCCTAGATGCCCAAAAGGCTTTTGACACTGTAGATTGGGCCTTTTTATTCAAAGTATTGTCAATTTCTCAGATACATTTATAAAGGTTATAAAATTGATTTACAACAATAACACAGGGAAAATCAAAATAAATGGAGGTTTATCAGAACCAGTACAGATAAAACAGGGTTGTAGGCAGGGTTGTGGCCTCTCCCCACTTCTATTCAGTTTGTTTATTGAACCACTGGCGCAGTGGGTTAGACAAAATTCCAAAATACAAGGCTTACAAATAAACAAGGTGGAACAAAAAATAGCTCTGTTCGCAGACGATGTCTTAATTTATCTGACTAAGCCCAAAACTTCCCTCCCGGAGCTATACAGAATTCTAATGGAATATGGTCAAATTTCGGGCTACAGACTCAACTCCCACAAATCACAGGTGATAACGTTTAATTATACTCCTGACCAGTTCGCCAAGGATCACTTTAAAATAAACTGGGGGATGGACTCAATTTCATATCTGGGCATAAACATTCCAAAAGATACAAGCAAACTACCCTCTACGAACTATAATCCATTAATAGCCAAGATTAAAACAGACCTAGACAGATGGAATTTGGTGACTTACCTAGGACTTGTTCAAAAGATAGAAGCAATAAAAATTATTATACTACCCAAACTATTATATTTATTTCAAATAATCCCAGCTGAACCACCTAACAATATGTTTCAAGAAATTGATAAATTAATCTCAAGATTCATCTGGCAAGGGAAGAGGCCTAAAATAAGATATAAGACCTTACAGTTGAACAAAAACAAAGGAGGCCTCTCCCTTCCAAATATGAGAAACTACTATATGGCAGCTCAGATTAGTCCACTGATAGACATATGCAACCCATCTTATGCAGCCAAATGGAAGGAAATTGAATGTCAGAATATTGACACTCCCATACAAGCTGTAATTGGGAATGTCAACATGATGAACAAAATGAGTTACATCAGTCCATGGTCTGAAACAGCACTTAGAATCTGGGCAAAGCTGGTCCAGGACAACAGTGAACTTTGCTTGATGATTAGGTGGATTGCATATGATGAAGATTTTGCTCTAAACAAAACCGACATGAGCTTCAAAATTTGGGTGAGAAAAGGATTAATAAAATACAGTGACCTTTACCATAAAGGGTACTTAAGGACTTTTCAAGACATTAAACAAATTTACAATCTTGACAACAAAGATTTCTATAGATTCTTACAAGTCCGCCATTACCTAAACGAAATGAACAAGGCAGGTTCCGATGGACCTCTCAGCGGGATAGTCCAAATTTTTCTCAAATCATATTAATCAATTCCAAACAGTAAACTGATTTCAAAATTATACAATGAGCTACAAACCATCAAAGGTGAAAACACTGAGTATATCAAGCAAAAATGGGAGAAGGAGGGTAATTTTAAGCTGCCTGTAGAAGAATGGTTTAAAATACAGGAAAACTCCTGGAAAAGTACATGTTCACTTAACTGGAGGGAATTCGCCTGGAAAAGTGTGGTGCATTTTTCTTGGAGTCTTGGAGTTTTTCTCTTTTCTTTGTGTATGCTTTTTAAGAAAGAAAATCTTAATAAAAAAAGATCTTGAATAAAATGCTATATTTTTTAGATGCAACTGTAATGTGCAAGAACTGCTATAACTTGAATAAGTGATAAATTCAGAGTTATTTAACATTAAGGAGTAGTTACATTTATTTTACATGACATACAATTACATTTAGTTACATTTATAAATTACATCTGGTCCTTTGAGGACAGCCATTATGTTGATGTGGCCTTCAGTAAAAATGAGTTTGACAACCCTGCTCTAGATGCCATGTTGTTCCCTCAATTTGGCAAACAAAGTTCACCTTGATAGGTTTATCTGTCGGTTTAGGCTTCTTTGGTAAAACAGCATACCATTCGGCATACCCTTGAATGTGCGGCCTGACTTGCTATCTTGATTTTATAAAAATACAAACTCTTCTTTTTTCAGAGGATTTCACGCCCGGTTCAGAGAATGTGCTGCACAGGAGATTTCTCTGCATGTTTTTGGCTATCTCAAGACTTGAGTCCCCATGGCAACAAAAAACTTGTTTACTATCAGGATAAACTGCTTAAACTTTCCAAAATCAGGATTATCAGTGAAATAACACATCAAATCCCAATGGAGTTTAAAAGAAAGAGAATAGGATGCAGAGTAGGAATGAGGCAGAGCGGGAAGCGGTGGAGTTTTAAACAGTTTCTTCCTACTTCTGTGATAGGTAACGTGAGATCGCTAGCTAACAAAACGGACAAGTTTGCGCTGTTAACAAGGTCTCGGAAAGAATACAGAGGGTGCAGTATTATGTGCTTCACAGAGACATGGCTGCATCAACACATCCTCAACTGGAATGTGTCTGTACATGTGTCTGAACTGTTAACTGTGAGCTTCCATCCATTTATTTACCAAGAGAGTTTACCTGTGTTATTCTGGTAGTGGTTTATATAACACCTGGTACCGCACCAGACAGAGACACCTGTGATGTCATCAGCTCCGTCATTGCTCGGCTACAAAAGCAGCATCCAGACTCATTCATGGCAATATCCGGAGACTTCACTGTCACACCTCAAATCTGTTGCCCTGCAGCTAAGTCATGGACAAGAGCACAGCTTCATCTCCCTCCACATCAGGACATCCTGAGACCTCCACTTTGTATGTCTCCTGCAATCACGTCAAGAAGCAACTTGAGAAACTGAACCAGAACAAGGCTGCAGGTCCATATGGTCAGTCCCAGAGTCCTCAAGACCTGCTCAAAACAACTATGTCCAATTCTCTAGCACCTTCTTTAATACCAGTCTAAGACAAAATAGAGTCCCAGTGCTGTGGAAAACCTACTGCCTTGTTCCAGTGCCTAAAAAAACCACCACCAACTGAACCAAATGACTACAGACCAGTCGAATGAATGTCCTGGAGAGACTCTTACTCGCTCACCTGAAAAAGAAAGTAAACAGATTTCAGAAGCAATTACAGTTTGCATATTGTAATGGACTTGGGGTTTAAAGACACCATCATATACCTGCTCCAGAGAGCACACTCTTATCTTGACCATTCAGGCAGCACTCTGAGGGTCATGTTCTTTGATTTCTCAAGTGCTTTCAATACCACTCAGCCTGCTTTGTTATGTGAGAAGCTCCATAAATTCCAGGTGGATACCTCCACAACCACCTGGATCTATGACTACCTCACAAACAAACCCCCGTTTGTGAGACTGATAAGTTTTGCGTCTGAGACTGAGGTCAGCAGCACTGGTGCACCACAAGGAACTGCATTCTTGCCATTACTCTTCACTCTGTACACCTCAGACTTCCAGTACAACTCTGAGTCCTGCCATCTGCAGAAATACTGCAGATGACTTTGCAGTTGTGGGGTGTATCAGTGATGGACAAGAAGCAGAGTACAGACAACTGGTCAGTTAGATTGTAAAATGGTGCGGTAACAATCATCTCCTATTAAATACCAGCAAAAAAGAGATGATTGTTGACTTCAGGAGGAACAATAACACACAGCACCATCTCCATCCTGGGAGAGGAGGTGGAGTAGGTGGAGGAATACAAGTACCTTGGGGTTCAGCTGGACAACAATCTGGGCTTTAATGCAACACTGAATACATCTACAAGAAAGGTCCGAGCAGACTCTACTTCTTAAGGAAGCTGAGATCATTTAACATCTGCACCAACATGTTGCATATCTTTTAGAAGTCTGTTGTGGAGAGTGCAGTCAGCTTTGCAGCCATCTGCTGGGGAAGAAGCATCAGAACCACAGACCTGAAGAGAAACAACAAACTGATCAAGAAAGCTGCTTCTGTACTTGAAGTAACTCTGGAGCCGCTGGAGCTGATTGTGCAAAGTAGAATGCTGCACAAGCTGATGAAGATGATGAAGGATTCTGATGGGTATGCAAAACTTATAGAACACTGCCATGAGCTCTTTAGAAAATTCCTGCCTTTTATTGCCAATTTAAATTGAGGGGGAAAGATAATTGCTTGAGGGGGCATTGTTAGTTCTTGCATATTTTCACGCAGAGTGTAGAACACCATGCACTCTGCAAAGTGCAATAAAACCGTGTAATGCACAGATCTGAGTTGTTTAATCTCCTTATACCATGGTCACTCACAGTAAACATGTTAAAACCATGCTTTAAAGACCAGCTAAATATGTTTTAAGGTTAGAAATGATTTTCTATTGGCCTCAATGTGGTTTTCATGCTTAGCAACTGTTGTAAAGAGAGATGGAATGCATAATTATGAGATTTTGTTCAGGTACCAGACAAGTGAATCCATCCAACAAGATGAAAATTGAAATAACAACAAGAAATAAAAACCAGCTCGACCGCCAGCTGCACAGCTATCCAGCCTATGTCTCTGCTTACTCTACAATGCAATTGTACAGTATGACACCCAGATCATACCGTTTCAACTGAGAGCAAGCAGAGACTGGCCTATAAATGCAAGGCGTATCGAACACAGTCCAAAGGAAACACATACCACGAGCGCTATTTATAGGCCTCCAAATCCAGGTCTATTTGACCAACGGTGCCAAATTAAAATATTTCAAATAAAACGTCGTCTTTACATGAATAAATCTTGAAAAATAACAGGACAAGTACTAAAAGTAATATTATCCGACTTTCCTCGCAAACAAAAGATCTTTTTTACCCCAAATTTTTCATTTCCCATGAAGACTTGCGGCACCTACCCGGAAGTAAGAATACAACCCCGAACACAAAAATCGTCTTTATCAGTGTTTTCTCATGATTTCGGAAAAAAACGTGTCTTGAAAAATAATAGCCATGATAAATAAAAACATTGTCAACCGAGGTTTCCGTTTCCTCTGCTACGTTAAACGGAAATGACGACTAGTTGGTTTGGTTTGGCGATGGAGCGAATTTGCCGAGCAGCTAAGACAGTAGAAGGAAGGTAGCGGACATTTAGATTGGCGCCCATTTCCCCAAATGCCGCCGCAGTTGTGGTGATATTTCCAAACAAAAAGCAGAGAAGCGTCATTTAACAGGAGCACTTACACAACAGCTAGCATGGCCGCATGGCTTAAAACAGCTGGAGCTCCGAACATGTTGACAATAATCACGAGGCTGAAGTTAGCTTCCGAGTCGCAGTATGTGTAAAGGGCAATTCCACTGAATTTTTCGGAAACTAGACCACATTAGACCAGGTCCTGACAAAAATCCACTATACTTACACTCTTCAAACCTGGACAGAAATATTCCACACACTATGCAGATTCGTGAAAACATAGTGTGAAACCTTTATTTGTGGAAATGCACATTAGGCTTGTTTCATTATATTTTTGGCATCTGCACCACATTAAACAAGGTCCTGGAAAAACAAAACAAAACTACAACACTTAGACACCCCAGACATTAAAACACAATGTCAAACAGCAGTTTTAAACAAAGCTTTATTTTCCTTGTCAAAGTGGTATTACATGAAATTCTCATGTTGCACAAATCCAATGTTAGGTACTTTTTTTCTTCTTCTTCTTCTTTTTATTTTTTTATTTTTTACCACAGACATAGAAAAGAAAGCAAATTGAATAAGATCACTTCAGAATAAACTGGACAATTGAAGTTGTATAATTGTATTTTCTGGTCATTTCTGATTGGATCAGAATACCCATGAATGTACTGTTTCTCATACAAGGGTATGGTAACCCTGGGATACTTCAAGGCATTCCAGGAGATACTTGAATTTTCCTTCAAGATCTATGTATTTTTTTCTTTAAAACATTCTTTATTAAATTTATATAAATATATTTCAAAGTTTTAATATATTTCAGTAAATGTTAGTGTAAATTTATAAACTGAATTTAAATTTACATTTACACCTTTTCATTCCTCCCAAAATCCCACATTCTGACATGACTTGAACCCCACTTGTTATGAGCCGTCATACTTATCGCATAAACAATAACATGCTGGCTAATGGGAGCTTGAGAAGTATTATTTGCCTAACCGCAAAAAATAAACAAAAAACTAAACATTAGTAATGGACCAAGCCTTATTCCAAATTGTATTAAATTGATTTCATTCTTCAAAATTCTACACACAGTACCCCAATATGACAAAGTGAAAAATTTATTGTTGAGATTTGCACAAATTTATTCAAAATAAAAAAAAACTACGAAATCACATGTACATAAGTATTCACAGTCTTTGCTTAATACTTTGTTGATCCACATTTCGTAGCAAATACAGATAGATAGATAGATAGATAGATAGATAGATAGATAGATTATCTTTTTTTTTTTTTTTTTTTTTTTTATTATCTTTTTTTATTAGCATAACCGCAAATGACCACCTCTGTTTGCGAACTCTTTGCTTTTGCTGTTATTTTGTATTTTCATTGACACAATTACTGAAACAATTTCCTGTTTGTAACGACATATATGACAAAATCATGGCCAAAATACTCGACAACAGGCTGATGTTTTTAATCAGAAATGGTTGTAATTCGCTCATATGACCACCTGGTGGCAGCATTTAGCTATGAATCAAGAGTCTCCGCCCCTTAAATTTCGCGTCATTGCGTACGCGAAAGTAAACAGTCGGCTTTCTGCTCACGTTTTTTCTGCCACTTAATCAGTAAAAAAAGTGCTTTTGTACATGAGTGTGTTTAGTTCTTAGGATTACACAGATGTCGGTCCCTTCAGCAGAAGATCTGGTCAGATACTGGGAGAGGTCAGTCAGCAACACACGCTTCCTGCAGCTTCCTGCCCTTCAACTTGTTCAGAAATCCGGTTTTCTGTGGACTCCGACCATCAGTCATCCTCAGTAGATATTTATTTGTGAACAGTGACGAGACCAGTGAAAACGGCTCGAGCTCATTTAAAGCTTGTACTTAAATGATACAGCTCTAATCTGGATTTTACAGTAATTTATTTTAATATTGTTCTAGTTTCAGTAATATGAAAAACTTCTCTTTCTAGCACTGTACAGATTTCACCCACATATACAGATTTTTCTGTATTTGTTGACATTTTCAAAACAAATCTGAAGGAAAACAAAACTATAGTAGCACATGTATGTTGTAAATAAGAAATCACAGTGAACACCCCCAGTGAAAAGACCCACAGTGAAAAAAAAAGAAAACAAACAAAAGAAACTATGCTAAGCAAAGCATCTTCTGGCTGAAATATTTCCATCTGAAGTTCAGCTAAGTTTTGTTTTGAACTGGTAATTATGGAGGTTGTCTGATGCAGCACCCTATCATCCTACTCGCTTAGATCGTAGTTTTAATCTTTGGAAGCCTGTGTTAAAAAAACAAAGTTTGTTACTGATTAATAACACAGTTGTAATAATAAGCAAAATGAGCCATTGGTGCCATTTTTGGGGGTTTTCCTCTTTTCATTGTGCAGAGCATCACCTGCAGTTGGAGAAAGCAGAGCTCAGACTGCTTGTGTGGAAGAAACAACCTTGACAACTTAACAGTTTGGGCACCATGTGTAATTTGCATGGGATGGAAGGAAATAATACATCAAGAAGATTCAAAAGTTACATTTTAGTTAGTGTTTGCTGCTTGCTTATGACGGCTGCATTCCTAGAATCAGGAAAAAGCTGAGTCAGACCTATTTTAATGCTGTCTGTTATAGTTTTGGTAAAACTCTAGGGAACTATAAATGCTCTGTGTTGTCGGGGACCAAGACCTTGTTGCTGAGAACACAGAGTTTGGGGCGCTATACCTGCTGGTATATGACTTTAAGTGTACTGTCATGTTTGAATAAATCCCCAACACAAACAGCTTCATATCACCACACGTCCTTCCTCCCCTACAGGTCCAATATTTGTGTTCCTCTTTTACTGTCTGACCCTCCCCTGATGGGGGTTTCTTTGCAGCATTTTGATTGTGAAGGCCAGATTCAGCCTCCTCCTTGCTGTTCATGTAGAGATGCATTCATGCTGGTCGTTTTTATTCACTCATTTTCTGCATTGGAGGCGAGTTTCTGTCTTTCTGTCATTGGATGGTCCTGATGCGAGCCAGATCCATGACAGCATGTGATGGTTCTAAAAGCCTCTAGGATTTAATTTCTCAAGGTTTTTCAGACTGACTGAGCTTTATGTCTTCAGCTGATTAAAAACTGAGGAATTCATATCTGCTTGTGTCCTGATGCAGCGAGCAGGAAAGTCTGAGACAGCAGGTGGTGGAGGACGATACCGAGGACTGGCAGAGGAGCCTGGACTTCTCGGACCTGGAGAGGGTCGGTGGGGTGGACCTTTCCTTCATCAAAGGAGATGATGTCAACGCTTGCGCCCAGCTATTTGTCCTCAGTTACCCTGATCTAGAGGTGAGCTGACACAGTCACACCTGGAAACATCTGTTGGGCTGATGCCTGTCTAACCCTACTGGTGACCATGAGGAACAGCTGCAGTATGGACCGGAAACAATTTCTATGACATTTTTCTATCAGAAGTACAGAAGAAGAAATGTAAAATGTCCCCCGCCGCTCTTATTTGGACTCAGCAGTTCGGATAATAAATGAATGAATGGAATATAAAATGTTATCTATCAGTATTTAGTGACATTTTATTGCCTACTGAGCTCATCTGATGTGAGCAGGTAAATGAAAAAACACTCCTACTCGAGGTGGGATTTATTTCAACTGGTGGAGCTGCTGCTACACGTAGAGACTGCTTTGTTTGTTTGTTTGTTTGCCAGTAGTTTTTTTGTCCCCTGTAGCTTCACACAATAATACAGTTTCTTTTATTAAACAGGTGAACCTTATGGTCTAATGGTAAAAGATACCTCTCTTGAATACGCTGGATTATATGCTGCCGTAGTTAATTAGATCAAAATGTGACTTCAGTAGTTTCTGTACTGTTTGTGTTTCTCTGAACATTTTCTCTCTATTATGTAAAGCACATTGGATTGCTGTTCTATACAATATGCTCTATATAACAACCACAAAAAAAGGAGATTATTATGAAAAGATTCAGTCAGATTTCTGCGCCCTCGTAGAGCCGCTGATGTGGACCTTTATTTTTTACACTCAGAAAAAGCTCCATAAGTTTTCATGGCTGTGTCATTAGTTGAGAAAGTGTTTGGCAAGATGCGTCCTGAAAAATGACTTCATCACCAAACTTCTCTTCAAATGGTGGAACGAAAAAATGTCTTTTGATTTTAGGTAATGCTACTTAACCAGATGTGGATCCCAGTTCATCAGTCACTGTGGAAGTCGTTTCTCTGTTTCATTGGACTGGAACCAAAAGAAAAACAAAGTTCCAGCATCAGCTGCTTGTCCAGTGCAGATTAGTGATCTTCATCCCATCATCCACAGTCTACGATGGCTTCTCTTTAACAGACTCTAACCTTGTTTTGATGATTGTTTGCCTCCATTTGCATTTTGTTTTATTTTCTTACGGTTAAGTCACAAACACCATGATTGGTTGATTCTCATCTATTTACGTTTTCTGTCCTGACGCTTTGGCGCCTTCCTCCATCGAGCTGCATGTTTTTGTTCGTTCTTACTCCAGATTTGTAAATGATACATTTAAATGCATTTTGTAATTTAAGTACCAAAACTGTTTAAAGTTTGCATCCTCAAATGATTTAACAAGTATTAATATAATATGTTTGAGATGTCATGCATATTTTCAGATTGATCCACAAGATACCAATAAATAGGAGGTATCATATGCAACTGTTTGCTTAGACTTTAAAGACACAAGCAGTCAAATGTCAAAAGCACTTTAAAGGTGGACTCTGAAGCACTTCCAGACTGTGTGTGTTAGCTACTCTACCAAAGCCTTAACCTCCATTCAAAGATGGCATGTACTATAGTGGTGGTTATCTATATTAACTAGGCTTTACTCTTCTGTCTCTGTGGTTGTTCACATGAGAAAAGCCATGTTATACACAATTTAAAATGCTGCTTCTGCACAGATTATACACAGCAAAGTTGTTTGTTACTCTGCGCTGCTAAAAGTTAAAATCACTGCTCAAACACTTTTCTAACTTTATACTAAAGAAGTGAATCAGCTCTGTAATTTTAATGCCAGGTAATGACATAAAGATTATGTAAGTCTCAGCTCAAGGTAGTGTAATCTTTATTAATTGCATATACCTGATATGTAGAATCATTTTAATCTGTGTGTTAAAGTTGGTGTTAGCAGTAGAAGTGATTGTAATTCACAGGAAAAAGGGAAATTTCCTTTGATTTGTCTTCAGGTTTCCAGCAATTTAATGGGTTAAATGCTCGAAAGATTTGAGATTTTAACAAATGAAATTTAGTGATTAAGACAATACGACCCCCACCCCCAACAACAGACTAAAAAGTGGCTGTTAAATAGTTTGTTTGTCTTTTAGTGATTGACAATTGCACTACTATTCAGCTGTTTGATTTTAATGTCCAGCAGCAGCAAACTTCCAGTAGTTCTGCAGGGTGACACTAAAACATTGTGTCTGATATTATTGACTAAAATAATTATCACCAGGAAAAGAATCAGTGAAATAATGGTTTTATTTAGAGACGACTGAATCCTGAGCTACAACTCGTGAGCAGATGATGGGTTCAACATAAGTTAGCACAGTGATCTGACCAGGCTAAAAGAGAACTGTCTTTAAACTTCCAGGTGAAACGTACCTCACTGAAGCGCTGATCTAAGTTTATAATGAACCTAGCTGCACCTGATGGACTGCTGGCTGCTGCAGCCATTGACAAAGTGAGCTTTGTGCATTAAACAGAGTAAACCTCCCCACCCACTCCAGGGTTGATCTGGCTGCATGGTTCTGCATCATGAGCACGAGTCATGCACACACAATACACTCAGTTAGTCTCTGGCAAACTGGGGATGGTCAGGTGCTGCATACATGTGAAGTTATGTGGACTGTGAAAGTTGTGTCCACCATCACATTGACTGAATCTTTCTTTTCTCTCAGGGGTTCGATGACCAGTTTGGAGTCGAGCCACAGTGGCTTCTCTCAGCTCAGTGCCGCCACCACCTCCTCTAACCACTCCCAGTCCAGCTCCATGATCTCCAGGTAGAAACGGATTGTGGAGGACTTGAATCCCCTTCAGCCCACCCCATTCACTGCCCTAACCATCAACATGGAGGCCAACTCTTCTCCCGCCCTCTCCTCGTCATCTTTGGACTCTGATCCTCTTGCACAGCCAGTTTTTGTGGAACTGATGCATGCTTGCACAAACAGAAGAAGAAGAGTTCTCAAAGACTGAGGCAAAAAGAAAAAAATGAAACCACATGAACAATTTAAGGGCTGATTTTTGCACAAAGGTTGTCAAGTTTTGTTGGGCCTAGCATCTCTGCTGGGCAGCACGTTGAATCAGAACGTATAGCAGAATATTCTGGTCGTGTCCCGTCTCATGCTGGGTGGTGAGGTCAGATGGAAGAAGCAATATTTTCATCCTGTGAGCTACGGGACCGGATGGAGAAACTGGAGGCGCTGTTACATGTATGCATTTACACTCCCACAATACTGAGACGACGCATACCTCATCAATGCGTGTCGGCTGATGAAAGCGGATTTTTTGTTACATGCAAACACGCACCAATGTTTAACATGCGCAAATTGAGAGTGTTTGCCATATTGTTACTGCATGGATGTGTGTGTGTTTCTAGAAAGTTAATAGGTCAAATGTGGGAGGATGGGCAGGAAATATCTGAACCAGATCTGGGTCCAACATTGCCTGCAAACATCTGGAGCTTATTGTATCAAAACAAATAAGATACCATGAGCAAATTTAGGAGGTAAAAAGATAAATAACTTTCAGATTTCCTATAATTTATGTAGAAAAACCTTTCTGTCTTAATGACACCTTAAAAAGTGGTTGAATAATTAACCCAGGTCTGAAAGTTACCGAGGTAAAGTGCTCATAGCAATAACACGAGTTATACTTTCTACTGTGTGAAATGTTTTTATTTATCATTAATATGTCTGTGGAGGATCATGGATGCGGATTGCAGATGAGCTTTTTGTTGTAAATTGTGTTGAGGCAGACAGAAGAGCAAACTGAACCAAGAAACAAACCAACTTCTCTGGCATGACGTGGCGGTTTGCTTCCTGTCCAGCGTCTGCACAATTAAGGAACTCAAACCCAGATCATGTCGTCAAGGAGATGCCTTGCCACTGATTGGTGAATGTGCTACTGATTGACTAGTGCCTGCTAGCAAATGAGAGCCCTGACTTTGAAGGGATGCGATGTTAGTGGGCAAAGACACCATGATTATTTACTTATTGATGTTGATAGGAGTGTGCATAGAAGATGAATGTTTTCTGGTTTATCTTTTGACAGTGCACCAGTAGACAGACAGATGCTGTACGTGTGCCAGTGCTGGTTTGGGACTGTTTTGGAGGCGAGTACTTGATGGGTGAAGCAGTGAGGCCTGCACACTCGAGCGACTTTATGGATTTATTATTTAACAATTAAGATGATAGCCATTTAAGAGCCATGTGTCAATAAATAGCATTTTAGCCTTTGTAAACATCTCTTAGAAATGTACCTGCTTTTTTTCCAAGGTGACCACTGTAGTGATGAATAACCATTTCAAAACGCAGGAGATTTTTAATGCAGTCACAGAGCAGCGATGACTTCACTTAGATCTGATTCCCTGACATCAGAGTTGCCAAGAGTGGTCTGGTGCTGTTGCCATGGTAACTAAGTGCAGCTGTTGTGATAAAAAAAAAAAAGAAAAAAAAAGAAAAAAAGGCAAGTTTGGAGGTTTTATTACTGAAAATACAGGCCTCTGCATGTTTTTGTCACATAAAACTGCAAGTTGTGAGCCAGAAACCTGTCTTCTTGTCATTCGCTGAAATGCTTTGCGGAGAAAAAGGACCCTCTCAGACTGAGGGGCTGGAAGTGTGTTTGACTGTGTGTGGTGTGAAAATGAATTTTTGTGAACAAAGGGGAGATATCTCTGAAATATAATGCACATTTAGAACCACGACCAACTTTGCTTCACCTTCTGGAGTCTTCATTCAGACGGATTAAGCTTCAACTCAAATGGAAATGCTCTGTTTCCTTCTTTCCATCACGTTGTCTCTTGCGTACTCCAGTTTGGCTTTACTTTGTTCTGTATTTCAGAAAGTAGAGTAGACCTATTGATTGAAGCCATAGGCACGAAGAAGTGTACTTGGATGTGATGTTGTTAGGAGACTTTATTTACAACATGAGTACACAAATACACTTTCAGTGTTATCACCAAGAAGGATTTTATATGTGATTGTCGCCACGGCGAGGCGCTGTTTTACTGGTCAAGGACGCACTCTGCGTCATTACGTTCACATCTGTAAGAGGACGCACTCTGCGTCATTACGTTCACGTCTGTAAGAGGACGCACTCTGCGTCATTGCGTTCACGTCTGTAAGCGCGCCCAGGGAAGTTACCTTTTTCCCTCCTTTTTGTGTTGTATGATTTTTCCCTCCAAGAGAGAGGATGCACATTTTTGTTATCCCTTAAATAAATAAGCCACAGAGGCTAAAGAATATTTCTGTCTCCATCATTTTTCCTTTGAGTTCATCGCTGGTGATGCTGCAATGCTCAACAGATGATTTTCTGTTAGAAATGCCAGAAAAATCTTCATGCTTTGCAGACTCCCGCTGACTCAGCATGTACGCTCTTGATGGCGATCTCATTCACAAACATGGGCTGTAACTGTTAGTCTTGTCTGTTCAACACATTTGTCTGTCTGCTTCCTTTTTCTGGCATCTTTGCATATCTTGATGTGAGAAATGATGTATAAAGTATATTTGGATTAATGAGAATATGGCGCCTTTACATTTTTGGAGATAAGAAACTTGGAATTATGAAGAAAGCATCAATAACTTGGTCTCAGGTTCAATTTATCTTTATTATCGCAAGGTGAGGGGTGATTAGGGGTGGGACTACATTAAAAAAGAAATGTATCTAATGACTTACAATTTTTGTAATCAATTCATTTTGATTAATTACATTTTAATTCCATTATAAAATTTGCCCCAAAGAGCAACATTTTTTATTTAAATGTATTTCAAGCAATGACTAAATAATAGTAAAAGATGTTAATGTACTAAACTCAAACTATTAATGTCTGGGCAAAACATAATTTAACTTTGAAGCAGTAAAAAAGAAATAGAAAACATTGTGGCCAAAACTGGACAGACCCAACGTTAAAGTGTCATTTTAAATACTTTAACAGCTGCAGCTCCAATTATTCTATAATTAAAAGTCTACAGCATCTTACAGTAATTTTAACTTTATTAATATAAAATTTCAAAATATTTATAGACATTAATATCTGACAGTAGACCAGGATGAATTAACCAGCGTCAACTGCAGACTTTGCAGTCTGCAAAGAAATGATCATCGAAAGTTGGTAGGGCAGACATTGGAATGAGACGTTGTCGGTTCGGAGGGCCAGCAGTCGGCTCCAGGTTATCCAGAGAGGTGGTCACCTCCGGCTCTGACTGCAACGTGGAGCTACATGAGGAGTGTTCTTCAGGACGGGGAGGGAGAGACTGGGCTTTGCAGCTGCTGCTAATGGAGAAGAGAAAACTACACAACATTTTGTTATTAATTCAATTCAATTCAACTATATTTGTATAGCGCCACTTCACAACAATGTTGTCACAGGGCACTTTACATACACGAATCAACATACATAATATTTCGGGCCAATTCATACATATCCTATAATAGAAACCAACTGATTGCATCAAGTCATGACTTCGATCCAATCCCCCACCCTGAGCATGCACACGGTGACAGTGGGAAGGAAAAAACTCCCCTTTAACAGGAAGAAAACTTCCGGCAGAACCCGGCTCAGGGAGGGCAGCCATCTGCCTGGACTGGTTGGGGTGGAGAGGACAGGAAAGACGGAACAACATGTACAATTGCACTTAATCAGGAAGACCTGCGGAAAAAAGGAGTAATACGTTAGAGACAGCAATATTGGCATATATTTATACATTAAGATATTAGAGAAATAGAGTGAGGTACTTCTCAGTGCATCAGGTAACATCCCCATTGCTATATAAGTAATGGTTGGCTAGACTACCCATAACTATAAGAGCAAAGAGCATAACCTGGACAGTTGGGTCCCGTACATGCAGACTCCAACTCAGGAGATACTCATATCCTAACTATAAGAATCATGAAAAAGGAAGGTTTTCAGCTCGATCTTAAAGGTGTGGTGGGAGTCTGCCTCCCGAACCCACGGTGGGAGCTGGTTCCATAAGAGAGGAGCCTGATAGCTAAAGGCTCTTCCTCCCATAGTACTCTTTGAGACTCTGGGAACTACCAGTAAACCTGCAGCCTGAGAGCAAAGTGCTCTATTTGGAATATACGGAACTATAAGATCTTTTATGTACATGGAATATTACATGTATATTGTACCCAAATAGAAACTGTAAAACATGTTATTTGGATACCGTGTGTGTGTTTACCATTGTGTGAGTACCAGTGTGCTTTATTGTTCCAGTAGAAACTGGTCAGGGACATGTGGGAGCTGACCCTTATGGGCTCGACAAACGGCAACAACAGTGGCAGTCTCTCACATCACACTCTCGGATGGCCTGTCTCTTAGAAATTTGATTGGTTATCATACTGGAGAGAATTTAGGCATTTTCACTGCAGTATGTAACAGATAAAGCATGAAGACTGACAAGTAGGGAGATTTTGCTCAAACTAACAGAAATCTTGCTGTTATTTCTACTTCACAAAAGGGAAAAACAACCTGTTTTGAAAACAAGATAACATCCAGGTGAAATGAATGGAGCAGAAGTAATGTGTCAAGCTCTTTACACCTGGCTTCTTGTAATGAGCAGCTGCTTTACCAGGTGAACTATAAACATACATGAGCATCCAGCTTCAACAAAATCAGTTATTTTCCTCATCTTTCCATCTGGTATTTTTGGTCCTGAAGAGCAAAATTTCTTTCACGGTTTGATGATACACTGCTCTCGTTTGTTGCCTCCACTGTTTAAAAACTCCACCACAATGAGCTGAAAAACTTTCCGCCTCCATGCCGAGAGGAGCAGCAGCTTCTCCCTCACTCAGGAGGCTGAGAGGATGAGAAGCTGTAGCTAGCATCCTCTGTTCCTGACATGTTGTGCTTCTCTTTCTCTCTCTCTGGCTGGACTATTCTCAATGGGGCCACGCTGTTCTTTTAACGCATTGTCAAATAACTCTTGCCATCAGTGATTATCAAACGTCATCTGGCGGACCTGACATTATTGTCTCTAGATCACATGTGTCAAACTCAAGGCCCGCGGGCCAAATGTGGCCTGCCATGTCATTTTATGTGGTCCGCGAGAGCTTAAAACGTCTGAGTGTCTAATAATAAATAGCTCAAAAGTGTGCTTTGACAAAAAACTACATTTCCCACAATGACTGTCGACTATGATGGCAGTGTTTCCACATCAATGCTAACGGGTGAAATTGAGAAAAAAATTAAGATCCCAAAATGTCCAGGAAGCAAAAAGTTGATTCAGACGGAAGATTGTTTCAAGAAAAATGGGAAGGCGAATACTTGTTTGTCCTTCAAGGAGAAAGACCGGTATGACTTTTGTGTCACGAGTCAGTGTCTGTTGTCAAGGAGTAAAATCTGCGTCAACATTTTGACGCCAAACACGGAGCTAAGTACGGCAAAGTTAGCCTTCAAGAAAAGCAACAAATTGCCCAAGAATTAAAAGGCAAACTGCGGTTGCAGCAGATTGTGTTCACGAAATCCTCAGCCAAAAACAATGCCGCAGTGAAAGTTAGCTTGATAGTGGCTGAAGAAATCGCCCACGCTTCCAAGTCTTTTTCAGAGGGAGCGTTTCTGAAGCAGTCTGGGACGCCTGTAAAGCCGTTTTAAGAGGTAAATTAATTGCAAAGACAACCCTTCTTAAAAGAAATCAACAAGGAAAACTAAGGAACTTAGAGCATAAATTGATAGACCTGGAAAAGAGACATACAAATAAAGCAATTGGGAATACAAGCTGTAATTGGGAATGTCAACATGAGGAACAAAATGAGTTACATCAGTCCATGGTCTGAAACAGCACTTAGAATCTGGGCAAAGCTGGTCCAGGACAACAGTGAGCTTTGCTTGATGATACAGGAAAACTCCTGGAAAAGTACATGTTCACTTAACTGGAGGGAATTCGCTTGGAAAAGTGTGGTGCATTTTTTTCGAACGCCAGCACGAAAAGGTTCATGTGCAGATGCATCCTGTTGGAGGTTATGCGGAATAAAAAAAAAGCTAATCATTATCATGTTGTCTGGGGCTGCCCGAAACTGGCTCATTACTGGGAGAAAATTATACACAGCATTGACGAAGTCATGGGGACAACGATACCTTTCAATTTTGAAACCATTTTCCTGTTTAAACAACCAGCAAGCATAAAGGGCTCGTGTAAGATGTATCTATGGAACATTATGCTTGTCGCAAGCAAAAAAGTAATTACAAGGAAATGGATGACGGACCAACAACCCACACAAGAAGAATGGATAAATCTTGTCAAGGAGATTGCCCAAATGGAAAAACTCACATTTGCATTAAGACTTGACTTCGAAAAATTTGTGGAACTCTGGAAACCATGGCTGGACTTTATGAACACTTAAGAAGGACTGAGTTGTGATGCCCTTAGTTCTTAAGCTGCTTTTGTTTCTTTTTTTTTTTTAACTTATTTTGTTTTTTCCTTTTCTGTTTTGCTTTAAAAAAAAAAAAAAAAGGAAAAAAAGTTCTGACAATTCACAAAAAGGGGGAAGAGGGGGGGGGGTTGACAAAAATAAACAGAATATGTGTATATGTACGCATATAAGTGTATGTAACTGTGGGAATATGTGTACACATATGTATTGCTTAGACCTTGCAAAAACATACTAGCACCAAAAGTTGTACACACATTTATTGTCACTTTCAACTGTGTAAACTCTCCCCTGCCAAACCAAATAAAAATTTGATTTAAAAAAAAAAAAAAAACAACAACAAAAAAAACCCTAAAAACTTGACCAATATAGTTGTCAGCTGAGTCAACCTTTATTTTGTTATTTTTAGTTGATTACAAATTATTTATGTTTAGCTGAAGTTGCAATTATTTAGTGTTTGCAGGTTTTACATGTGTATGCAGACAAATTATTGTAATCTAACTATCGGTTGGATGCAAGGCTGTGTTCAGCCTTTTTAAAAAAAAAATGCTACATCCATACCCCTTCATTGTACTGTACCTATGGTTCCTGCATCTGCCTACCTCCTGTGGGCCGGTGTAAAAGTCTTGGAGTTTTTCTCTTTTCTTTTTTCTTTGTGTATGCTTTTTAAGAAAGAAAATCTTAATAAAAAAAGATCTTGAATAAAATGCTATATTTTTTAGATGCAACTGTAATGTGCAAGAACTGCTATAACTTGAATAAGTGATAAATTCAGAGTTATTTAACATTAAGGAGTAGTTACATTTATTTTACATGACATACAATTACATTTAGTTACATTTATAAATTACATCTGGTCCTTTGAGGACAGCCATTATGTTGATGTGGCCTTCAGTAAAAATGAGTTTGACAACCCTGCTCTAGATGCCATGTTGTTCCCTCAATTTGGCAAACAAAGTTCACCTTGATAGGTTTATCTGTCGGTTTAGGCTTCTTTGGTAAAACAGCATACCATTCGGCATACCCTTGAATGTGCGGCCTGACTTGCTATCTTGATTTTATAAAAATACAAACTCTTCTTTTTTCAGAGGATTTCACGCCCGGTTCAGAGAATGTGCTGCACAGGAGATTTCTCTGCATGTTTTTGGCTATCTCAAGACTTGAGTCCCCATGGCAACAAAAAACTTGTTTACTATCAGGATAAACTGCTTAAACTTTCCAAAATCAGGATTATCAGTGAAATAACACATCAAATCCCAATGGAGTTTAAAAGAAAGAGAATAGGATGCAGAGTAGGAATGAGGCAGAGCGGGAAGCGGTGGAGTTTTAAACAGTTTCTTCCTACTTCTGTGATAGGTAACGTGAGATCGCTAGCTAACAAAACGGACAAGTTTGCGCTGTTAACAAGGTCTCGGAAAGAATACAGAGAGTGCAGTATTATGTGCTTCACAGAGACATGGCTGCATCAACACATCCTCAACTGGAATGTGTCTGTACATGTGTCTGAACTGTTAGCTGTGAGCTTCCATCCATTTATTTACCAAGAGAGTTTACCTGTGTTATTCTGGTAGTGGTTTATATAACACCTGGTACCGCACCAGACAGAGACACCTGTGATGTCATCAGCTCCGTCATTGCTCGGCTACAAAAGCAGCATCCAGACTCATTCATGGCAATATCCGGAGACTTCACTGTCACACCTCAAATCTGTTGCCCTGCAGCTAAGTCATGGACAAGAGCACAGCTTCATCTCCCTCCACATCAGGACATCCTGAGACCTCCACTTTGTATGTCTCCTGCAATCACGTCAAGAAGCAACTTGAGAAACTGAACCAGAACAAGGCTGCAGGTCCATATGGTCAGTCCCAGAGTCCTCAAGACCTGCTCAAAACAACTATGTCCAATTCTCTAGCACCTTCTTTAATACCAGTCTAAGACAAAATAGAGTCCCAGTGCTGTGGAAAACCTACTGCCTTGTTCCAGTGCCTAAAAAAACCACCACCAACTGAACCAAATGACTACAGACCAGTCGAATGAATGTCCTGGAGAGACTCTTACTCGCTCACCTGAAAAAGAAAGTAAACAGATTTCAGAAGCAATTACAGTTTGCATATTGTAATGGACTTGGGGTTTAAAGACACCATCATATACCTGCTCCAGAGAGCACACTCTTATCTTGACCATTCAGGCAGCACTCTGAGGGTCATGTTCTTTGATTTCTCAAGTGCTTTCAATACCACTCAGCCTGCTTTGTTATGTGAGAAGCTCCATAAATTCCAGGTGGATACCTCCACAACCACCTGGATCTATGACTACCTCACAAACAAACCCCCGTTTGTGAGACTGATAAGTTTTGCGTCTGAGACTGAGGTCAGCAGCACTGGTGCACCACAAGGAACTGCATTCTTGCCATTACTCTTCACTCTGTACACCTCAGACTTCCAGTACAACTCTGAGTCCTGCCATCTGCAGAAATACTGCAGATGACTTTGCAGTTGTGGGGTGTATCAGTGATGGACAAGAAGCAGAGTACAGACAACTGGTCAGTTAGATTGTAAAATGGTGCGGTAACAATCATCTCCTATTAAATACCAGCAAAAAAGAGATGATTGTTGACTTCAGGAGGAACAATAACACACAGCACCATCTCCATTCTGGGAGAGGAGGTGGAGTAGGTGGAGGAATACAAGTACCTTGGGGTTCAGCTGGACAACAATCTGGGCTTTAATGCAACACTGAATACATCTACAAGAAAGGTCCGAGCAGACTCTACTTCTTACGGAAGCTGAGATCATTTAACATCTGCACCAACATGTTGCATATCTTTTAGAAGTCTGTTGTGGAGAGTGCAGTCAGCTTTGCAGCCATCTGCTGGGGAAGAAGCATCAGAACCACAGACCTGAAGAGAAACAACAAACTGATCAAGAAAGCTGCTTCTGTACTTGAAGTAACTCTGGAGCCGCTGGAGCTGATTGTGCAAAGTAGAATGCTGCACAAGCTGATGAAGATGATGAAGGATTCTGATGGGTATGCAAAACTTATAGAACACTGCCATGAGCTCTTTAGAAAATTCCTGCCTTTTATTGCCAATTTAAATTGAGGGGGAAAGATAATTGCTTGAGGGGGCATTGTTAGTTCTTGCATATTTTCACGCAGAGTGTAGAACACCATGCACTCTGCAAAGTGCAATAAAACCGTGTAATGCACAGATCTGAGTTGTTTAATCTGCTTATACCATGGTCACTCACAGTAAACATGTTAAAACCATGCTTTAAAGACCAGCTAAATATGTTTTAAGGTTAGAAATGATTTTCTATTGGCCTCAATGTGGTTTTCATGCTTAGCAACTGTTGTAAAGAGAGATGGAATGCATAATTATGAGATTTTGTTCAGGTACCAGACAAGTGAATCCATCCAACAAGATGAAAATTGAAATAACAACAAGAAATAAAAACCAGCTCGACCGCCAGCTGCACAGCTATCCAGCCTATGTCTCTGCTTACTCTACAATGCAATTGTACAGTATGACAGGGGTTTACAACACCCAGATCATACCGTTTCAACTGAGAGCAAGCAGAGACTGGCCTATAAATGCAAGGCGTATCGAACACAGTCCAAAGGAAACACATACCACGAGCGCTATTTATAGGCCTCCAAATCCAGGTCTATTTGACCAACGGTGCCAAATTAAAATATTTCAAATAAAACGTCGTCTTTACATGAATAAATCTTGAAAAATAACAGGACAAGTACTAAAAGTAATATTATCCGACTTTCCTCGCAAACAAAAGATCTTTTTTACCCCAAATTTTTCATTTCCCATGAAGACTTGCGGCACCTACCCGGAAGTAAGAATACAGCCCCGAACACAAAAATCGTCTTTATCAGTGTTTTCTCATGATTTCGGAAAAAAACGTGTCTTGAAAAATAATAGCCATGATAAATAAAAACATTGTCAACCGAGGTTTCCGTTTCCTCTGCTACGTTAAACGGAAATGACGACTAGTTGGTTTGGTTTGGCGATGGAGCGAATTAGCCGAGCAGCTAAGACAGTAGAAGGAAGGTAGCGGACATTTAGATTGGCGCCCATTTCCCCAAATGCCGCCGCAGTTGTGGTGATATTTCCAAACAAAAAGCAGAGAAGCGTCATTTAACAGGAGCACTTACACAACAGCTAGCATGGCCGCATGGCTTAAAACAGCTGGAGCTCCGAACATGTTGACAATAATCACGAGGCTGAAGTTAGCTTCCGAGTCGCAGTATGTGTAAAGGGCAATTCCACTGAATTTTTCGGAAACTAGACCACATTAGACCAGGTCCTGACAAAAATCCACTATACTTACACTCTTCAAACCTGGACAGAAATATTCCACACACTATGCAGATTCGTGAAAACATAGTGTGAAACCTTTATTTGTGGAAATGCACATTAGGCTTGTTTCATTATATTTTTGGCATCTGCACCACATTAAACAAGGTCCTGGAAAAACAAAACAAAACTACAACACTTAGACACCCCAGACATTAAAACACAATGTCAAACAGCAGTTTTAAACAAAGCTTTATTTTCCTTGTCAAAGTGGTATTACATGAAATTCTCATGTTGCACAAATCCAATGTTAGGTACTTTTTTTCTTCTTCTTCTTCTTTTTATTTTTTTATTTTTTACCACAGACATAGAAAAGAAAGCAAATTGAATAAGATCACTTCAGAATAAACTGGACAATTGAAGTTGTATAATTGTATTTTCTGGTCATTTCTGATTGGATCAGAATACCCATGAATGTACTGTTTCTCATACAAGGGTATGGTAACCCTGGGATACTTCAAGGCATTCCAGGAGATACTTGAATTATCCTTCAAGATCTATGTATTTTTTTCTTTAAAACATTCTTTATTAAATTTATATAAATATATTTCAAAGTTTTAATATATTTCAGTAAATGTTAGTGTAAATTTATAAACTGAATTTAAATTTACATTTACACCTTTTCATTCCTCCCAAAATCCCACATTCTGACATGACTTGAACCCCACTTGTTATGAGCCGTCATACTTATCGCATAAACAATAACATGCTGGCTAATGGGGGAATTATTTCAAACATGTTTCAAGATTCACATAATGTAAACATTTACATTTAATTTTCTTGTTTAAAAAAGAGTAAGGAAAAGTACGACTTTGTCTTGTATTACAAAACTAATTGGATATTGCCCAGACAAGATATTCTGCTAAACAAAAGACATATTTTTATGTCACAGACCCCCACCACCACTGAAAAAATAAACAAAAAACTAAACATTAGTGATGGACCAAGCCTTATTCCAAATTGTATTAAATTAATTTTGTTCGTTATTATTAAAATAATAATAATAATAATAATAATAATTATAATTATAATAATAATAATAATAATTATTATTATTATTATTATCATTTTAATCATTATATTATTACTATTATTATTACTATTATTTTGTTATTTTCTTTAATATATATGTGCATATGTGTATCTATCTATCTATCTATCTATCTATCTATCTATCTATCTATCTATCTATCTATCTATCTATCTTTCTGTATGTATGTATGTACGCATGTATGTGTATATATGGAGCTTGAGAAGTATTATTTGCCTAACCGCAAAAAATAAACAAAAAACTAAACATTAGTAATGGACCAAGCCTTATTCCAAATTGTATTAAATTGATTTCATTCTTCAAAATTCTACACACAGTACCCCAATATGACAAAGTGAAAAATTTATTGTTGAGATTTGCACAAATTTATTCAAAATAAAAAAAAACTACGAAATCACATGTACATAAGTATTCACAGTCTTTGCTTAATACTTTGTTGATCCACATTTCGTAGCAAATACAGATAGATAGATAGATAGATTATTATTATTTTTATTTTTTTTATTTATTATCTTTTTTATTAGCATAACCGCAAATGACCACCTCTGTTTGCGAACTCTTTGCTTTTGCTGTTATTTTGTATTTTCATTGACACAATTACTGAAACAATTTCCTGTTTGTAACGACATATATGACAAAATCATGGCCAATCTTTCCAAAATACTCGACAACAGGCTGATGTTTTTAATCAGAAATGGTTGTAATTAACTCATATGACCACCTGGTGGCAGCATTTAGCTATGAATCAAGAGTCTCCGCCCCTTAAATATCGCGTCATTGCGTACGCGGAAGTAAACAGTCGGCTTTCTGCTCACGTTTTTTCTGCCACTTAATCAGTAAAAAAAAGTGCTTTTGTACATGAGTGTGTTTAGTTCTTAGGATTACACAGATGTCGGTCCCTTCAGCAGAAGATCTGGTCAGATACTGGGAGAGGTCAGTCAGCAACACACGCTTCCTGCAGCTTCCTGCCCTTCAACTTGTTCAGAAATCCGGTTTTCTGTGGACTCCGACCATCAGTCATCCTCAGTAGATATTTATTTGTGAACAGTGACGAGACCAGTGAAAACGGCTCGAGCTCATTTAAAGCTTGTACTTAAATGATACAGCTCTAATCTGGATTTTACAGTAATTTATTTTAATATTGTTCTAGTTTCAGTAATATGAAAAACTTCTCTTTCTAGCACTGTACAGATTTCACCCACATATACAGATTTTTCTGTATTTGTTGACATTTTCAAAACAAATCTGAAGGAAAACAAAACTATAGTAGCACATGTATGTTGTAAATAAGAAATCACAGTGAACACCCCCAGTGAAAAGACCCACAGTGAAAAAAAAAGAAAACAAACAAAAGAAACTATGCTAAGCAAAGCATCTTCTGGCTGAAATATTTCCATCTGAAGTCCAGCTAAGTTTTGTTTTGAACTGGTAATTATGGAGGTTGTCTGATGCAGCACCCTATCATCCTACTCGCTTAGATCGTAGTTTTAATCTTTGGAAGCCTGTGTTAAAAAAACAAAGTTTGTTACTGATTAATAACACAGTTGTAATAATAAGCAAAATGAGCCATTGGTGCCATTTTTGGGGGTTTTCCTCTTTTCATTGTGCAGAGCATCACCTGCAGTTGGAGAAAGCAGAGCTCAGACTGCTTGTGTGGAAGAAACAACCTTGACAACTTAACAGTTTGGGCACCATGTGTAATTTGCATGGGATGGAAGGAAATAATACATCAAGAAGATTCAAAAGTTACATTTTAGTTAGTGTTTGCTGCTTGCTTATGACGGCTGCATTCCTAGAATCAGGAAAAAGCTGAGTCAGACCTATTTTAATGCTGTCTGTTATAGTTTTGGTAAAACTCTAGGGAACTATAAATGCTCTGTGTTGTCGGGGACCAAGACCTTGTTGCTGAGAACACAGAGTTTGGGGCGCTATACCTGCTGGTATATGACTTTAAGTGTACTGTCATGTTTGAATAAATCCCCAACACAAACAGCTTCATATCACCACACGTCCTTCCTCCCCTACAGGTCCAATATTTGTGTTCCTCTTTTACTGTCTGACCCTCCCCTGATGGGGGTTTCTTTGCAGCATTTTGATTGTGAAGGCCAGATTCAGCCTCCTCCTTGCTGTTCATGTAGAGATGCATTCATGCTGGTCGTTTTTATTCACTCATTTTCTGCATTGGAGGCGAGTTTCTGTCTTTCTGTCATTGGATGGTCCTGATGCGAGCCAGATCCATGACAGCATGTGATGGTTCTAAAAGCCTCTAGGATTTAATTTCTCGAGGTTTTTCAGACTGACTGAGCTTTATGTCTTCAGCTGATTAAAAACTGAGGAATTCATATCTGCTTGTGTCCTGATGCAGCGAGCAGGAAAGTCTGAGACAGCAGGTGGTGGAGGACGATACCGAGGACTGGCAGAGGAGCCTGGACTTCTCGGACCTGGAGAGGGTCGGTGGGGTGGACCTTTCCTTCATCAAAGGAGATGATGTCAACGCTTGCGCCCAGCTATTTGTCCTCAGTTACCCTGATCTAGAGGTGAGCTGACACAGTCACACCTGGAAACATCTGTTGGGCTGATGCCTGTCTAACCCTACTGGTGACCATGAGGAACAGCTGCAGTATGGACCGGAAACAATTTCTATGACATTTTTCTATCAGAAGTACAGAAGAAGAAATGTAAAATGTCCCCCGCCGCTCTTATTTGGACTCAGCAGTTCGGATAATAAATGAATGAATGGAATATAAAATGTTATCTATCAGTATTTAGTGACATTTTATTGCCTACTGAGCTCATCTGATGTGAGCAGGTAAATGAAAAAACACTCCTACTCGAGGTGGGATTTATTTCAACTGGTGGAGCTGCTGCTACACGTAGAGACTGCTTTGTTTGTTTGTTTGTTTGCCAGTAGTTTTTTGTCCCCTGTAGCTTCACACAATAATACAGTTTCTTTTATTAAACAGGTGAACCTTATGGTCTAATGGTAAAAGATACCTCTCTTGAATACGCTGGATTATATGCTGCCGTAGTTAATTAGATCAAAATGTGACTTCAGTAGTTTCTGTACTGTTTGTGTTTCTCTGAACATTTTCTCTCTATTATGTAAAGCACATTGGATTGCTGTTCTATACAATATGCTCTATATAACAACCACAAAAAAAGGAGATTATTATGAAAAGATTCAGTCAGATTTCTGCGCCCTCGTAGAGCCGCTGATGTGGACCTTTATTTTTTACACTCAGAAAAAGCTCCATAAGTTTTCATGGCTGTGTCATTAGTTGAGAAAGTGTTTGGCAAGATGCGTCCTGAAAAATGACTTCATCACCAAACTTCTCTTCAAATGGTGGAACGAAAAAATGTCTTTTGATTTTAGGTAATGCTACTTAACCAGATGTGGATCCCAGTTCATCAGTCACTGTGGAAGTCGTTTCTCTGTTTCATTGGACTGGAACCAAAAGAAAAACAAAGTTCCAGCATCAGCTGCTTGTCCAGTGCAGATTAGTGATCTTCATCCCATCATCCACAGTCTACGATGGCTTCTCTTTAACAGACTCTAACCTTGTTTTGATGATTGTTTGCCTCCATTTGCATTTTGTTTTATTTTCTTACGGTTAAGTCACAAACACCATGATTGGTTGATTCTCATCTATTTACGTTTTCTGTCCTGACGCTTTGGCGCCTTCCTCCATCGAGCTGCCTGTTTTCGTTCGTTCTTACTCCAGATTTGTAAATGATACATTTAAATGCATTTTGTAATTTAAGTACCAAAACTGTTTAAAGTTTGCATCCTCAAATGATTTAACAAGTATTAATATAATATGTTTGAGATGTCATGCATATTTTCAGATTGATCCACAAGATACCAATAAATAGGAGGTATCATATGCAACTGTTTGCTTAGACTTTAAAGACACAAGCAGTCAAATGTCAAAAGCACTTTAAAGGTGGACTCTGAAGCACTTCCAGACTCTGTGTGTTAGCTACTCTACCAAAGCCTTAACCTCCGTTCAAAGATGGCATGTACTATAGTGGTGGTTATCTATATTAACTAGGCTTTACTCTTCTGTCTCTGTGGTTGTTCACATGAGAAAAGCCATGTTATACACAATTTAAAATGCTGCTTCTGCACAGATTATACACAGCAAAGTTGTTTGTTACTCTGCGCTGCTAAAAGTTAAAATCACTGCTCAAACACTTTTCTAACTTTATACTAAAGAAGTGAATCAGCTCTGTAATTTTAATGCCAGGTAATGACATAAAGATTATGTAAGTCTCAGCTCAAGGTAGTGTAATCTTTATTAATTGCATATACCTGATATGTAGAATGATTTTAATCTCTGTGTTAAAGTTGGTGTTAGCAGTAGAAGTGATTGTAATTCACAGGAAAAAGGGAAATTTCCTTTGATTTTTCTTCAGGCTTCCAGCAATTTAATGGGTTAAATGCTCGAAAGATTTGAGGTTTTAACAAATGAAATTTAGTGATTAAGACAATACGACCCCCACCCCCAACAACAGACTAAAAAGTGGCTGTTAAATAGTTTGTTTGTCTTTTAGTGATTGACAATTGCACTACTATTCAGCTGTTTGATTTTAATTTCCAGCAGCAGCAAACTTCCAGTAGTTCTGCAGGGTGACACTAAAACATTGTGTCTGATATTATTGACTAAAATAATTATCACCAGGAAAAGAATCAGTGAAATAATGGTTTTATTTAGAGACGACTGAATCCTGAGCTACAACTCGTGAGCAGATGATGGGTTCAACATAAGTTAGCACAGTGATCTGACCAGGCTAAAAGAGAACTGTCTTTAAACTTCCAGGTGAAACGTACCTCACTGAAGCGCTGATCTAAGTTTATAATGAACCTAGCTGCACCTGATGGACTGCTGGCTGCTGCAGCCATTGACAAAGTGAGCTTTGTGCATTAAACAGAGTAAACCTCCCCACCCACTCCAGGGTTGATCTGGCTGCATGGTTCTGCATCATGAGCACGAGTCATGCACACACAATACACTCAGTTAGTCTCTGGCAAACTGGGGATGGTCAGGTGCTGCATACATGTGAAGTTATGTGGACTGTGAAAGTTGTGTCCACCATCACATTGACTGAATCTTTCTTTTCTCTCAGGGGTTCGATGACCAGTTTGGAGTCGAGCCACAGTGGCTTCTCTCAGCTCAGTGCCGCCACCACCTCCTCTAACCACTCCCAGTCCAGCTCCATGATCTCCAGGTAGAAACGGATTGTGGAGGAATTGAATCCCCTTCAGCCCACCCCATTCACTGCCCTAACCATCAACATGGAGGCCAACCCGCCCTCTCCTCGTCATCTTTGGACTCTGATCCTCTTGCACAGCCAGTTTTTGTGGAACTGATGCATGCTTGCACAAACAGAAGAAGAAGAGTTCTCAAAGACTGAGGCAAAAAGAAAGAAATGAAACCACATGAACAATTTAAGGGCTGATTTTTGCACAAAGGTTGTCAAGTTTTGTTGGGCCTAGCATCTCTGCTGGGCAGCACGTTGAATCAGAACGTATAGCAGAATATTCTGGTCGTGTCCCGTCTCATGCTGGGTGGTGAGGTCAGATGGAAGAAGCAATATTTTCATCCTGTGAGCTACGGGACCGGATGGAGAAACTGGAGGCGCTGTTACATGTATGCATTTACACTCCCACAATACTGAGACGACGCATACCTCATCAATGCGTGTCGGCTGATGAAAGCGGATTTTTTGTTACATGCAAACACGCACCAATGTTTAACATGCACAAATTGAGAGTGTTTGCCATATTGTTACTGCATGGATGTGTGTGTGTTTCTAGAAAGTTAATAGGTCAAATGCGGGAGGATGGGCAGGAAATATCTGAACCAGATCTGGGTCCAACATTGCCTGCAAACATCTGGAGCTTATTGTATCAAAACAAATAAGATACCATGAGCAAATTTAGGAGGTAAAAAGATAAAGAACTTTCAGATTTCCTTTAATTTATGTAGAAAAACCTTTCTGTCTTAATGACACCTTAAAAAGTGGTTGAATAATTAACCCAGGTCTGAAAGTTACCGAGGTAAAGTGCTCATAGCAATAACACGAGTTATACTTTCTACTGTGTGAAATGTTTTTATTTATCATTAATATGTCTGTGGAGGATCATGGATGCGGATTGCAGATGAGCTTTTTGTTGTAAATTGTGTTGAGGCAGACAGAAGAGCAAACTGAACCAAGAAACAAACCAACTTCTCTGGCATGACGTGGCGGTTTGCTTCCTGTCCAGCGTCTGCACAATTAAGGAACTCAAACCCAGATGCCTTGCCACTGATTGGTGAATGTGCTACTGATTGACTAGTGCCTGCTAGCAAATGAGAGCCCTGACTTTGAAGGGATGCGATGTTAGTGGGCAAAGACACCATGATTATTTACTTATTGATGTTGATAGGAGTGTGCATAGAAGATGAATGTTTTCTGGTTTATCTTTTGACAGTGCACCAGTAGACAGACAGATGCTGTACGTGTGCCAGTGCTGGTTTGGGACTGTTTTGGAGGCGAGTACTTGATGGGTGAAGCAGTGAGGCCTGCACACTCGAGCGACTTTATGGATTTATTATTTAACAATTAAGATGATAGCCATTTAAGAGCCATGTGTCAATAAATAGCATTTTAGCCTTTGTAAACATCTCTTAGAAATGTACCTGCTTTTTTTCCAAGGTGACCACTGTAGTGATGAATAACCATTTCAAAACGCAGGAGATTTTTAATGCAGTCACAGAGCAGCGATGACTTCACTTAGATCTGATTCCCTGACATCAGAGTTGCCAAGAGTGGTCTGGTGCTGTTGCCATGGTAACTAAGTGCAGCTGTTGTGATAAAAAAAACAAACAAACAAACAAACAAAAAAAAGGCAAGTTTGGAGGTTTTATTACTGAAAATACAGGCCTCTGCATGTTTTTGTCACATAAAACTGCAAGTTGTGAGCCAGAAACCTGTCTTCTTGTCATTCGCTGAAATGCTTTGCGGAGAAAAAGGACCCTCTCAGACTGAGGGGCTGGAAGTGTGTTTGACTGTGTGTGGTGTGAAAATGAATTTTTGTGAACAAAGGGGAGATATCTCTGAAATATAATGCACATTTAGAACCACGACCAACTTTGCTTCACCTTCTGGAGTCTTCATTCAGACGGATTAAGCTTCAACTCAAATGGAAATGCTCCGTTTCCTTCTTTCCATCACATTGTCTCTTGCGTACTCCAGTTCGGCTTTACTTTGTTCTGTATTTCAGAAAGTAGAGTAGACCTATTGATTGAAGCCATAGGCACGAAGAAGTGTACTTGGATGTGATGTTGTTAGGAGACTTTATTTACAACATGAGTACACAAATACACTTTCAGTGTTATCACCAAGAAGGATTTTATATGTGATTGTCGCCACGGTGAGGCGCTGTTTCACTGGTCAAGGACGCACTCTGCGTCATTACGTTCACGTCTGTAAGAGGACGCACTCTGCGTCATTGCGTTCATGTCTGTAAGCGCGCCCAGGGAAGTTACCTTTTTCCCTCCTTTTTGTGTTGTATGATTTTTCCCTCCAAGAGAGAGGATGCACATTTTTGTTATCCCTTAAATAAATAAGCCACAGAGGCTAAAGAATATTTCTGTCTCCATAATTTTTCCTTTGAGTTCATCGCTGGTGATGCTGCAATGCTCAACAGATGTTTTTCTGTTAGAAATGCCAGAAAAATCTTCATGCTTTGCAGACTCCCGCTGACTCAGCATGTACGCTCTTGATGGCGATCTCATTAACAAACATGGGCTGTAACTGTTAGTCTTGTCTGTTCAACACATTTGTCTGTCTGCTTCCTTTTTCTGGCATCTTTGCATATCTTGATGTGAGAAATGATGTATAAAGTATATTTGGATTAATGAGAATATGGCGCCTTTACATTTTTGGAGATAAGAAACTTGAATTATGAAGAAAGCATCAATCACTTGGTCTCAGGTTCAATTTATCTTTATTATCGCAAGGTGAGGGGTGATTAGGGGTGGGACTACATTAAAAAAGAAATGTATCTAATGAATTACAATTTTTGTAATCAATTCATTTTGATTAATTACATTTTAATTCCATTATAAAATTTGCCCCAAAGAGCAACATTTTTTATTTAAATGTATTTCAAGCAATGACTAAATAATAGTAAAAGATGTTAATGTACTAAACTCAAACTATTAATGTCTGGGCAAAACATAATTTAACTTTGAAGCAGTAAAAAAGAAATAGAAAACATTGTGGCCAAAACTGGACAGACCCAACGTTAAAGTGTCATTTTAAATACTTTAACAGCTGCAGCTCCAATTATTCTATAATTAAAAGTCTACAGCATCTTACAGTAATTTTAACTTTATTAATATAAAATTTCAAAATATTTATAGACATTAATATCTGACAGTAGACCAGGATGAATTAACCAGCGTCAACTGCAGACTTTGCAGTCTGCAAAGAAATGATCATCGAAAGTTGGTAGGGCAGACATTGGAATGAGACGTCGTCGGCTCGGAGGGCCAGCAGTCGGCTCCAGGTTATCCAGAGAGGTGGTCACCTCCGGCTCTGACTGCAACGTGGAGCTACATGAGGAGTGTTCTTCAGGACGGGGAGGGAGAGACTGGGCTTTGCAGCTGCTGCTAATGGAGAAGAGAAAACTACACAACATTTTGTTATTAATTCAATTCAATTCAACTATATTTGTATAGCGCCACTTCACAACAATGTTGTCACAGGGCACTTTACATACACGAATCAACATACATAATATTTCGGGCCAATTCATACATATCCTATAATAGAAACCAACTGATTGCATCAAGTCATGACTTCGATCCAATCCCCCACCCTGAGCATGCACACGGCGACAGTGGGAAGGAAAAAAACTCCCCTTTAACGGGAAAAAAACCTCCGGCAGAACCCGGCTGAGGGAGGGCAGCCATCTGCCTCGACTGGTTGGGGTGGAGAGGACAGGAAAGATGGAACAACATGTACAATTGCACTTAATCAGGAAGACCTGCGGAAAAAAAGGAGTAATAAGTTAGAGACGGCAATATTGGCATATATTTATACATTAAGATATCAGAGAAATAGAGTGAGGTACTTCTCAGTGCATCAGGTAACATCCCCATTGCTATATAAGTAATGGTTGGCTAGACTACCCATAACTATAAGAGCAAAGAGCATAACCTGGACAGTTGGGTCCCGTACATGCAGACTCCAACTCAGGAGATACTCATATCCTAACTATAAGAATCATGAAAAAGGAAGGTTTTCAGCTCGATCTTAAAGGTGTGGAGGGAGTCTGCCTCCCGAACCCACGGTGGGAGCTGGTTCCATAAGAGAGGAGCCTGATAGCTAAAGGCTCTTCCTCCCATAGTACTCTTTGAGACTCTGGGAACTACCAGTAAACCTGCAGCCTGAGAGCAAAGTGCTCTATTTGGAATATACTGAACTATAAGATCTTTTATGTACATGGAATATTACATGTATATTGTACCCAAATAGAAACTGTAAAACATGTTATTTGGATACCGTGTGTGTGTTTACCATTGTGTGGGCGCCAGTGTGCTTTATTGTTCCAGTAGAAACTGGTCAGGGACATGTGGGAACTGACCCTTATGGGCTCGACAAACGGCAACAACAGTGGCAGTCTCTCACATCACACTCTCGGATGGCCTGTCTCTTAGAAATTTGATTGGTTATCATACTGGAGAGAATTTAGGCATTTTCACTGCAGTATGTAACAGATAAAGCATGAAGACTGACAAGTAGGGAGATTTTGCTCAAACTAACAGAAATCTTGCTGTTATTTCTACTTCACAAAAGGGAAAAACAACCTGTTTTGAAAACAAGATAACATCCAGGTGAATGAATGGAGCAGAAGTAATGTGTCAAGCTCTTTACACCTGGCTTCTTGTAATGAGCAGCTGCTTTACCAGGTGAACTATAAACATACATGAGCATCCAGCTTCAACAAAATCAGTTATTTTCCTCATCTTTCCATCTGGTATTTTTGGTCCTGAAGAGCAAAATTTCTTTCACGGTTTGATGATACACTGCTCTCGTTTGTTGCCTCCACTGTTTAAAAACTCCACCACGAGCTGAAAAACTTTCCGCCTCCATGCCGAGAGGAGCAGCAACTTCTCCCTCACTCAGGAGGCTGAGAGGATGAGAAGCTGTAGCTAGCATCCTCTGTTCCCGACATGTTGTGCTTCTCTTTCTCTGGCTGGACTATTCTCAATGGGGCCACGCTGTTCTTTTAACGCATTGTCAATTAACTCTTGCCATCAGTGATTATCAAACATCATCTGGCGGACCTGACATTATTGTCTCTAGATCACATGTGTCAAACTCAAGGCCCGCGGGCCAAATGTGGCCTGCCATGTCATTTTATGTGGTCCGCGAGAGCTTAAAACGTCTGAGTGTCTAATAATAAATAGCTCAAAAGTGTGCTTTGACAAAAAACTACATTTCCCACAATGACTGTCGACTATGATGGCAGTGTTTCCACATCAATGCTAACGGGTGAAATTGAGAAAAAAATTAAGATCCCAAAATGTCCAGGAAGCAAAAAGTTGATTCAGACGGAAGATTGTTTCAAGAAAAATGGGAAGGCGAATACTTGTTTGTCCTTCAAGGAGAAAGACCGGTATGACTTTTGTGTCACGAGTCAGTGTCTGTTGTCAAGGAGTAAAATCTGCGTCAACATTTTGACGCCAAACACGGAGCTAAGTACGGCAAAGTTAGCCTTCAAGAAAAGTAACAAATTGCCCAAGAATTAAAAGGCAAACTGCGGTTGCAGCAGATTGTGTTCACGAAATCCTCAGCCAAAAACAATGCCGCAGTGAAAGTTAGCTTGATAGTGGCTGAAGAAATCGCCCACGCTTCCAAGTCTTTTTCAGAGGGAGCGTTTCTGAAGCAGTCTGGGACGCCTGTAAAGCCGTTTTAAGAGGTAAATTAATTGCAAAGACAACCCTTCTTAAAAGAAATCAACAAGAAAAACTAAGGAACTTAGAGCATAAATTGATAGACCTGGAAAAGAGACATACAAATAAAGTAAATGAGGAGACTTTGGAGAAGATTAGAAAAATCAAGGATGAAATAAACCAAGAATTACAAACCCAGATTCAGAAAAAACTTATATTTTTAAAACAGAGTTATTATGAAGCGGGAAGTTAATCAACAAAACATTTAGCTTATAAACTGCGAAAACAACAGGCTGAAAGAACCATATACAAAATTAAAGAGCCAGGCACAAATAACATCACCTACAAAGACACAGAAATACGGAATATTTTGCCAAATTTTATCAAAAGTTATATGCTTTAAAAGAACAGAATGAGGAAGATCATACTGAAACACTGCTAAATAAACTGGCGTTACCTACCGTATCAAATGATCAAAACAAAACTTTAACAAAAAAAATAACAGCCCAGGAATTGACAATAGCAGTGAATAGACTAAAACTAAACTAATCGCCAGGATCGGATGGCTACAATGCTGAATGGTACAAAATATACTTAGAGGAGCTTTCTCCTCTTCTTTTAAAAACTTTCAATTGGGTTTTAGACGGGGGGCAGATCCCACCGTCCTGGAGGGAGACAATAATTACGGTAATTCCGAAAGAGGGAAAGGACACGATGGATTGCTCCAACTACCGACCAATCAGTCTCCTCAACCAGGATTACAAAATGTTTACCTCCATACTAGCCAAAAGACTGGAACACATCCTTCCAAGTATAATAAACTTAGACCAGACAAGTTTCATCAAAGAAAGGAAAACTCGAGACAACATTAGACGGACGCTACATGTGATCAATCATATACATAAAAATAAAGAACAGGCAGTCATACTAGGCCGAGATGCCCAAAAGGCTTTTGACACTGTAGATTGGGCCTTTTTATTCAAAGTATTGTCAATTTCTCAGATACATTTATAAAGGTTATACAATTGATTTACAACAATAACACAGGGAAAATCAAAATAAATGGAAGTTTATCAGAACCAGTACAGATAAAACAGGGTTGTAGGCAGGGTTGTGGCCTCTCCCCAAGCCAAGATTAAAACAGACCTAGACAGATGGAATTTGGTGACTTACCTAGGACTTGTTCAAAAGATAGAAGCAATAAAAATTATTATACTACCCAAACTATTATATTTATTTCAAACAATCCCAGCTGAACCACCTAACAATATGTTTCAAGAAATTGATAAATTAATCTCAAGATTCATCTGGCAAGGGAAGAGGCCTAAAATAAGATATAAGACCTTTCAGTTGAACAAAAACAAAGGAGGCCTCTCCCTTCCAAATATGAGAAACTACTATATGGCAGCTCAGATTAGTCCACTGATAGACATATGCAACCCATCTTATGCAGCCAAATGGAAGGAAATTGTAATTTTAATAATAATTTAATAAATTGTAAAGACACCATCATATACCTGCTCCAGAGAGCACACTCTTATCTTGACCATTCAGGCAGCACTCTGAGGGTCATGTTCTTTGATTTCTCAAGTGCTTTCAATACCACTCAGCCTGCTTTGTTATGTGAGAAGCTCCATAAATTCCAGGTGGATACCTCCACAACCACCTGGATCTATGACTACCTCACAAACAAACCCCCGTTTGTGAGACTGATAAGTTTTGCGTCTGAGACTGAGGTCAGCAGCACTGGTGCACCACAAGGAACTGCATTCTTGCCATTACTCTTCACTCTGTACACCTCAGACTTCCAGTACAACTCTGAGTCCTGCCATCTGCAGAAATACTGCAGATGACTTTGCAGTTGTGGGGTGTATCAGTGATGGACAAGAAGCAGAGTACAGACAACTGGTCAGTTAGATTGTAAAATGGTGCGGTAACAATCATCTCCTATTAAATACCAGCAAAAAAGAGATGATTGTTGACTTCAGGAGGAACAATAACACACAGCACCATCTCCATCCTGGGAGAGGAGGTGGAGTAGGTGGAGGAATACAAGTACCTTGGGGTTCAGCTGGACAACAATCTGGGCTTTAATGCAACACTGAATACATCTACAAGAAAGGTCCGAGCAGACTCTACTTCTTAAGGAAGCTGAGATCATTTAACATCTGCACCAACATGTTGCATATCTTTTAGAAGTCTGTTGTGGAGAGTGCAGTCAGCTTTGCAGCCATCTGCTGGGGAAGAAGCATCAGAACCACAGACCTGAAGAGAAACAACAAACTGATCAAGAAAGCTGCTTCTGTACTTGAAGTAACTCTGGAGCCGCTGGAGCTGATTGTGCAAAGTAGAATGCTGCACAAGCTGATGAAGATGATGAAGGATTCTGATGGGTATGCAAAACTTATAGAACACTGCCATGAGCTCTTTAGAAAATTCCTGCCTTTTATTGCCAATTTAAATTGAGGGGGAAAGATAATTGCTTGAGGGGGCATTGTTAGTTCTTGCATATTTTCACGCAGAGTGTAGAACACCATGCACTCTGCAAAGTGCAATAAAACCGTGTAATGCACAGATCTGAGTTGTTTAATCTGCTTATACCATGGTCACTCACAGTAAACATGTTAAAACCATGCTTCAAAGACCAGCTAAATATGTTTTAAGGTTAGAAATGATTTTCTATTGGCCTCAATGTGGTTTTCATGCTTAGCAACTGTTGTAAAGAGAGATGGAATGCATAATTATGAGATTTTGTTCAGGTACCAGACAAGTGAATCCATCCAACAAGATGAAAATTGAAATAACAACAAGAAATAAAAACCAGCTCGACCGCCAGCTGCACAGCTATCCAGCCTATGTCTCTGCTTACTCTACAATGCAATTGTACAGTATGACACCCAGATCATACCGTTTCAACTGAGAGCAAGCAGAGACTGGCCTATAAATGCAAGGCGTATCGAACACAGTCCAAAGGAAACACATACCACGAGCGCTATTTATAGGCCTCCAAATCCAGGTCTATTTGACCAACGGTGCCAAATTAAAATATTTCAAATAAAACGTCGTCTTTACATGAATAAATCTTGAAAAATAACAGGACAAGTACTAAAAGTAATATTATCCGACTTTCCTCGCAAACAAAAGATCTTTTTTACCCCAAATTTTTCATTTCCCATGAAGACTTGCGGCACCTACCCGGAAGTAAGAATACAGCCCCGAACACAAAAATCGTCTTTATCAGTGTTTTCTCATGATTTCGGAAAAAAACGTGTCTTGAAAAATAATAGCCATGATAAATAAAAACATTGTCAACCGAGGTTTCCGTTTCCTCTGCTACGTTAAACGGAAATGACGACTAGTTGGTTTGGTTTGGCGATGGAGCGAATTAGCCGAGCAGCTAAGACAGTAGAAGGAAGGTAGCGGACATTTAGATTGGCGCCCATTTCCCCAAATGCCGCCGCAGTTGTGGTGATATTTCCAAACAAAAAGCAGAGAAGCGTCATTTAACAGGAGCACTTACACAACAGCTAGCATGGCCGCATGGCTTAAAACAGCTGGAGCTCCGAACATGTTGACAATAATCACGAGGCTGAAGTTAGCTTCCGAGTCGCAGTATGTGTAAAGGGCAATTCCACTGAATTTTTCGGAAACTAGACCACATTAGACCAGGTCCTGACAAAAATCCACTATACTTACACTCTTCAAACCTGGACAGAAATATTCCACACACTATGCAGATTCGTGAAAACATAGTGTGAAACCTTTATTTGTGGAAATGCACATTAGGCTTGTTTCATTATATTTTTGGCATCTGCACCACATTAAACAAGGTCCTGGAAAAACAAAACAAAACTACAACACTTAGACACCCCAGACATTAAAACACAATGTCAAACAGCAGTTTTAAACAAAGCTTTATTTTCCTTGTCAAAGTGGTATTACATGAAATTCTCATGTTGCACAAATCCAATGTTAGGTACTTTTTTTTCTTCTTCTTCTTCTTTTTATTTTTTTATTTTTTTACCACAGACATAGAAAAGAAAGCAAATTGAATAAGATCACTTCAGAATAAACTGGACAATTGAAGTTGTATAATTGTATTTTCTGGTCATTTCTGATTGGATCAGAATACCCATGAATGTACTGTTTCTCATACAAGGGTATGGTAACCCTGGGATACTTCAAGGCATTCCAGGAGATACTTGAATTTTCCTTCAAGATCTATGTATTTTTTTCTTTAAAACATTCTTTATTAAATTTATATAAATATATTTCAAAGTTTTAATATATTTCAGTAAATGTTAGTGTAAATTTATAAACTGAATTTAAATTTACATTTACACCTTTTCATTCCTCCCAAAATCCCACATTCTGACATGACTTGAACCCCACTTGTTATGAGCCGTCATACTTATCGCATAAACAATAACATGCTGGCTAATGGGAGCTTGAGAAGTATTATTTGCCTAACCGCAAAAAATAAACAAAAAACTAAACATTAGTAATGGACCAAGCCTTATTCCAAATTGTATTAAATTGATTTCATTCTTCAAAATTCTACACACAGTACCCCAATATGACAAAGTGAAAAATTTATTGTTGAGATTTGCACAAATTTATTCAAAATAAAAAAAAACTACGAAATCAGATGTACATAAGTATTCACAGTCTTTGCTTAATACTTTGTTGATCCACATTTCGTAGCAAATACAGATAGATAGATAGATAGATAGATAGATAGATTATCTTTTTTTTAATTTTTTTTTTATTTATTATCTTTTTTATTAGCATAACCGCAAATGACCACCTCTGTTTGCGAACTCTTTGCTTTTGCTGTTATTTTGTATTTTCATTGACACAATTACTGAAACAATTTCCTGTTTGTAACGACATATATGACAAAATCATGGCCAAAATACTCGACAACAGGCTGATGTTTTTAATCAGAAATGGTTGTAATTCGCTCATATGACCACCTGGTGGCAGCATTTAGCTATGAATCAAGAGTCTCCGCCCCTTTAATTGCGCGTCATTGCGTACGCGGAAGTAAACAGTCGGCTTTCTGCTCACGTTTTTTCTGCCACTTAATCAGTAAAAAAAAGTGCTTTTGTACATGAGTGTGTTTAGTTCTTAGGATTACACAGATGTCGGTCCCTTCAGCAGAAGATCTGGTCAGATACTGGGAGAGGTCAGTCAGCAACACACGCTTCCTGCAGCTTCCTGCCCTTCAACTTGTTCAGAAATCCGGTTTTCTGTGGACTCCGACCATCAGTCATCCTCAGTAGATATTTATTTGTGAACAGTGACGAGACCAGTGAAAACGGCTCGAGCTCATTTAAAGCTTGTACTTAAATGATACAGCTCTAATCTGGATTTTACAGTAATTTATTTTAATATTGTTCTAGTTTCAGTAATATGAAAAACTTCTCTTTCTAGCAACATCACTGTACATTTTTCACTCACACATACTGATTTTTCTGTATTTGTTGTCATTTTAAACTCATTGAAACAAATCTGGAGGAAAGCAAAACTATAATAGCACATGTATGTTGTAAATAAGAAATCACAGTGAACACCCCCAGTGAAAAGACCCACAGTGAAAAAAAAAGAAAACAAACAAAAGAAACTATGCTAAGCAAAGCATCTTCTGGCTGAAATATTTCCATCTGAAGTCCAGCTAAGTTTTGTTTTGAACTGGTAATTATGGAGGTTGTCTGATGCAGCACCCTATCATCCTACTCGCTTAGATCGTAGTTTTAATCTTTGGAAGCCTGTGTTAAAAAACAAAGTTTGTTACTGATTAATAACACAGTTGTAATAATAAGCAAAATGAGCCATTGGTGCCATTTTTGGGGGTTTTCCTCTTTTCATTGTGCAGAGCATCACCTGCAGTTGGAGAAAGCAGAGCTCAGACTGCTTGTGTGGAAGAAACAACCTTGACAACTTAACAGTTTGGGCACCATGTGTAATTTGCATGGGATGGAAGGAAATAATACATCAAGAAGATTCAAAAGTTACATTTTAGTTAGTGTTTGCTGCTTGCTTATGACGGCTGCATTCCTAGAATCAGGAAAAAGCTGAGTCAGACCTATTTTAATGCTGTCTGTTATAGTTTTGGTAAAACTCTAGGGAACTATAAATGCTCTGTGTTGTCGGGGACCAAGACCTTGTTGCTGAGAACACAGAGTTTGGGGCGCTATACCTGCTGGTATATGACTTTAAGTGTACTGTCATGTTTGAATAAATCCCCAACACAAACAGCTTCATATCACCACACGTCCTTCCTCCCCTACAGGTCCAATATTTGTGTTCCTCTTTTACTGTCTGACCCTCCCCTGATGGGGGTTTCTTTGCAGCATTTTGATTGTGAAGGCCAGATTCAGCCTCCTCCTTGCTGTTCATGTAGAGATGCATTCATGCTGGTCGTTTTTATTCACTCATTTTCTGCATTGGAGGCGAGTTTCTGTCTTTCTGTCATTGGATGGTCCTGATGCGAGCCAGATCCATGACAGCATGTGATGGTTCTAAAAGCC
Source organism: Telmatherina bonti (assembly GCF_933228915.1). Lineage (NCBI taxonomy): Eukaryota > Metazoa > Chordata > Actinopteri > Atheriniformes > Telmatherinidae > Telmatherina > Telmatherina bonti. The sequence goes on from NC_136621.1 coordinate 12,606,215, forward strand.
TCTAGGATTTAATTTCTCGAGGTTTTTCAGACTGACTGAGCTTTATGTCTTCAGCTGATTAAAAACTGAGGAATTCATATCTGCTTGTGTCCTGATGCAGCGAGCAGGAAAGTCTGAGACAGCAGGTGGTGGAGGACGATACCGAGGACTGGCAGAGGAGCCTGGACTTCTCGGACCTGGAGAGGGTCGGTGGGGTGGACCTTTCCTTCATCAAAGGAGATGATGTCAACGCTTGCGCCCAGCTAGTTGTCCTCAGTTACCCTGATCTAGAGGTGAGCTGACACAGTCACACCTGGAAACATCTGTTGGGCTGATGCCTGTCTAACCCTACTGGTGACCATGAGGAACAGCTGCAGTATGGACCGGAAACAATTTCTATGACATTTTTCTATCAGAAGTACAGAAGAAGAAATGTAAAATGTCCCCCGCCGCTCTTATTTGGACTCAGCAGTTCGGATAATAAATGAATGAATGGAATATAAAATGTTATCTATCAGTATTTAGTGACATTTTATTGCCTACTGAGCTCATCTGATGTGAGCAGGTAAATGAAAAAACACTCCTACTCGAGGTGGGATTTATTTCAACTGGTGGAGCTGCTGCTACACGTAGAGACTGCTTTGTTTGTTTGTTTGTTTGCCAGTAGTTTTTTTGTCCCCTGTAGCTTCACACAATAATACAGTTTCTTTTATTAAACAGGTGAACCTTATGGTCTAATGGTAAAAGATACCTCTCTTGAATACGCTGGATTATATGCTGCCGTAGTTAATTAGATCAAAATGTGACTTCAGTAGTTTCTGTACTGTTTGTGTTTCTCTGAACATTTTCTTTCTATTATGTAAAGCACATTGGATTGCTGTTCTATACAATATGCTCTATATAACAACCACAAAAAAATGAGATTATTATGAAAAGATTCAGTCAGATTTCTGCGCCCTCGTAGAGCCGCTGATGTGGACCTTTATTTTTTACACTCAGAAAAAGCTCCATAAGTTTTCATGGCTGTGTCATTAGTTGAGAAAGTGTTTGGCAAGATGCGTCCTGAAAAATGACTTCATCACCAAACTTCTCTTCAAATGGTGGAACGAAAAAATGTCTTTGATTTTAGGTAATGCTACTTAACCAGATGTGGATCCCAGTTCATCAGTCACTGTGGAAGTCGTTTCTCTGTTTCATTGGACTGGAACCAAAAGAAAAACAAAGTTTCAGCATCAGCTGCTTGTCCAGTGCAGATTAGTGATCTTCATCCCATCATCCACAGTCTACGATGGCTTCTCTTTAACAGACTCTAACCTTGTTTTGATGATTGTTTGCCTCCATTTGCATTTTGTTTTATTTTCTTACGGTTAAGTCACAAACACCATGATTGGTTGATTCTCATCTATTTACGTTTTCTGTCCTGACGCTTTGGCGCCTTCCTCCATCGAGCTGCATGTTTTTGTTCGTTCTTGCTCCAGATTTGTAAATGATACATTTAAATGCATTTTGTAATTTAAGTACCAAAACTGTTTAAAGTTTGCATCCTCAAATGATTTAACAAGTATTAATATAATATGTTTGAGATGTCATGCATATTTTCAGATTGATCCACAAGATACCAATAAATAGGAGGTATCATATGCAACTGTTTGCTTAGACTTTAAAGACACAAGCAGTCAAATGTCAAAAGCACTTTAAAGGTGGACTCTGAAGCACTTCCAGACTGTGTGTGTTAGCTACTCTACCAAAGCCTTAACCTCCATTCAAAGATGGCATGTACTATAGTGGTGGTTATCTATATTAACTAGGCTTTACTCTTCTGTCTCTGTGGTTGTTCACATGAGAAAAGCCATGTTATACACAATTTAAAATGCTGCTTCTGCACAGATTATACACAGCAAAGTTGTTTGTTACTCTGCGCTGCTAAAAGTTAAAATCACTGCTCAAACACTTTTCTAACTTTATACTAAAGAAGTGAATCAGCTCTGTAATTTTAATGCCAGGTAATGACATAAAGATTATGTAAGTCTCAGCTCAAGGTAGTGTAATCTTTATTAATTGCATATACCTGATATGTAGAATCATTTTAATCTGTGTGTTAAAGTTGGTGTTAGCAGTAGAAGTGATTGTAATTCACAGGAAAAAGGGAAATTTCCTTTGATTTGTCTTCAGGTTTCCAGCAATTTAATGGGTTAAATGCTCGAAAGATTTGAGATTTTAACAAATGAAATTTAGTGATTAAGACAATACGACCCCCACCCCCAACAACAGACTAAAAAGTGGCTGTTAAATAGTTTGTTTGTCTTTTAGTGATTGACAATTGCACTACTATTCAGCTGTTTGATTTTAATTTCCAGCAGCAGCAAACTTCCAGTAGTTCTGCAGGGTGACACTAAAACATTGTGTCTGATATTATTGACGAAAATAATTATCACCAGGAAAAGAATCAGTGAAATAATGGTTTTATTTAGAGACGACTGAATCCTGAGCTACAACTCGTGAGCAGATGATGGGTTCAACATAAGTTAGCACAGTGATCTGACCAGGCTAAAAGAGAACTGTCTTTAAACTTCCAGGTGAAACGTACCTCACTGAAGCGCTGATCTAAGTTTATAATGAACCTAGCTGCACCTGATGGACTGCTGGCTGCTGCAGCCATTGACAAAGTGAGCTTTGTGCATTAAACAGAGTAAACCTCCCCACCCACTCCAGGGTTGATCTGGCTGCATGGTTCTGCATCATGAGCACGAGTCATGCACACACAATACACTCAGTTAGTCTCTGGCAAACTGGGGATGGTCAGGTGCTGCATACATGTGAAGTTATGTGGACTGTGAAAGTTGTGTCCACCATCACATTGACTGAATCTTTCTTTTCTCTCAGGGGTTCGATGACCAGTTTGGAGTCGAGCCACAGTGGCTTCTCTCAGCTCAGTGCCGCCACCACCTCCTCTAACCACTCCCTGTTCAGCTCCATGATCTCCAGGTAGAAACGGATTGTGGAGGACTTGAATCCCCTTCAGCCCACCCCATTCACTGCCCTAACCATCAACATGGAGGCCAACTCTTCTCCCGCCCTCTCCTCGTCATCTTTGGACTCTGATCCTCTTGCACAGCCAGTTTTTGTGGAACTGATGCATGCTTGCACAAACAGAAGAAGAAGAGTTCTCAAAGACTGAGGCAAAAAGAAAGAAATGAAACCACATGAACAATTTAAGGGCTGATCTTTGCACAAAGGTTGTCAAGTTTTGTTGGGCCTAGCATCTCTGCTGGGCAGCACATTGAATCAGAACGTATAGCAGAATATTCTGGTCGTGTCCCGTCTCATGCTGGGTGGTGAGGTCAGATGGAAGAAGCAATATTTTCATCCTGTGAGCTACGGGACCGGATGGAGAAACTGGAGGCGCTGTTACATGTATGCATTTACACTCCCACAATACTGAGACGACGCATACCTCATCAATGCGTGTCGGCTGATGAAAGTGGATTTTTTGTTACATGCAAACACGCACCAATGTTTAACATGCACAAATTGAGAGTGTTTGCCATATTGTTACTGCATGGATGTGTGTGTGTTTCTAGAAAGTTAATAGGTCAAATGCGGGAGGATGGGCAGGAAATATCTGAACCAGATCTGGGTCCAACATTGCCTGCAAACATCTGGAGCTTATTGTATCAAAACAAATAAGATACCATGAGCAAATTTAGGAGGTAAAAAGATAAATAACTTTCAGATTTCCTATAATTTATGTAGAAAAACCTTTCTGTCTTAGTGACACCTTGAAAAGTGGTTGAATAATTAACCCAGGTCTGAAAGTTACCGAGGTAAAGTGCTCATAGCAATAACACGAGTTATACTTTCTACTGTGTGAAATGTTTTTATTTATCATTAATATGTCTGTGGAGGATCATGGATGCGGATTGCAGATGAGCTTTTTGTTGTAAATTGTGTTGAGGCAGACAGAAGAGCAAACTGAACCAAGAAACAAACCAACTTCTCTGGCATGACGTGGCGGTTTGCTTCCTGTCCAGCGTCTGCACAATTAAGGAACTCAAACCCAGATCATGTCGTCAAGGAGATGCCTTGCCACTGATTGGTGAATGTGCTACTGATTGACTAGTGCCTGCTAGCAAATGAGAGCCCTGACTTTGAAGGGATGCGATGTTAGTGGGCAAAGACACCATGATTATTTACTTATTGATGTTGATAGGAGTGTGCATAGAAGATGAATGTTTTCTGGTTTATCTTTTGACAGTGCACCAGTAGACAGACAGATGCTGTACGTGTGCCAGTGCTGGTTTGGGACTGTTTTGGAGGCGAGTACTTGATGGGTGAAGCAGTGAGGCCTGCACACTTGTGCGAGTTTATGGATTTATTATTTAACAATTAAGATGATAGCCATTTAAGAGCCATGTGTCAATAAATAGCATTTTAGCCTTTGTAAACATCTCTTAGAAATGTACCTGCTTTTTTTCCAAGGTGACCACTGTAGTGATGAATAACCATTTCAAAACGCAGGAGATTTTTAATGCAGTCACAGAGCAGCGATGACTTCACTTAGATCTGATTCCCTGACATCAGAGTTGCCAAGAGTGGTCTGGTGCTGTTGCCATGGTAACTAAGTGCAGCTGTCAGGACAAAAAAGAAAAAAAAAGTTTGTCAAGTTTGGAGGTTTTATTACTGAAAATACAGGCCTCTGCCTGTTTTTGTTACATAAAACTGCAAGTTGTGAGCCAGAAACAGCCAGCGCCTGTCTTCTTGTCATTCGCTGTGATGCTTTGTGGAAAATAAGGACCCCCTAAGACTGAGGGGTTGAAAGTGTGTTTGACTGTGTATGGTGTGAAAATGAGTTTCTGTAAACAAGGGGAGATATCACTGTAATATAATGCACATTTAGAACCACGACTAACTTTGCTTCACCTTCTGGAGACTTCCTTCAGACGGATTAAGCTTCAGCTCAAATGGAAATGCTCCGTTTCCTTCTCTCCTTCACGTCGCGTACTCCAGTGTTGCTTTACTTTGTTCTGTTATTTAGAAAGTACAGTTCACTGATTGATTGAAGCCATAGGCACGAAGAAGTGTACTTGGATGTGATGTTTTTCTGTTAGAAATACCAGAAAATCTTCATGCTTTGCCGACTCCCGCTGATTCAGCATGTACGCTCTTGATGGCGATCTCATTCACAAATGAGGGCTATAACTGTTAGTCTTGTCCAACACATTTGTCTGTCTGCTTCCTTTTTCTGGCATCTTTGCATATCTTGATGTGAGAAATTATGTATAAAGTATATTTGGATTAATGAGAATATGGCGCCTTTACATTTTTGGAGATAATAAACTTGAATTATGAAGAAAGCATCAATCACTTGGTCTCATTCATTTCCCCCCCCCCCCCCTGTGAAACTACAAGTCAGAATTTTACTTTTTGTTTTGTGTTTGCAGAAACACGGTTGGAGCTTATCACTCCAGACATCTGTGCACTGGAGCAGACAACTTCATTTCACATGGGAACTTGGGACAATCATTTGTATTTGCAACGAAAGATTTCTTAAAAGTTTGCATGAACACTTTTAAAGCAAAGTTTTAAAATAAAAGTATATAGAATAAAAACAATTGAATTTTTCCATCCATCCATCCATCCATCTTCTGCCGCTTATCCGGAGTCGGGTCGCGGGGGCAGCAGCCTAAGCAGGGAAGCCCAGACTTCCCTCTCCCCAGCCACATTTGCCAACTCTGCGGGGGGGATCCCGAGGCGTTCCCAGGCCAGCCGAGAGATATAATCCCTCCAGCGTGTCCTGGGTCTTCCCCGGGGTCTCCTCCCAGAGGGACGTGCCTGGAACACCTCATCAGGGAGGCGTCCAGGAGGCATCCTGACCAGATGCCCGAGCCACCTCAACTGGTTCCTCTCGATGCGGAGGAGCAGCGGCTCTACTCTGAGCCCCTCCCGGATGACCGAGCTCCTCACCCTATCTCTAAGGGTGAGCCCGGCCACCCTGCGGAGGAAACCCATTTCAGCCGCCTGTATACGAGATCTCGTTCTTTCGGTCACGACCCACAGGTCATGACCATAGGTGAGGGTAGGAACGTAGATCGACTGGTAAATCGAGAGCTTCGCCTTCTGGCTCAGCTCCTTCTTCACCACGACAGACCGGCGCAGAGCCCGCATTACTGCAGACGCCGCACCGATCCGTCTGTCGATCTCGCGCTCCATCTTTCCCTCACTCGTGAACAAGACCCCGAGATATTTAAACTCCTCCACTTGAGGCAGGACCTCACTCCCGACCCGGAGAGGGCAATCCACCCTATTCCGGCTGAGGACCATGGTCTCAGATTTGGAGGCGCTGATTCCCATCCCAGCCGCTTCACACTCGGCCGCGAATCGCTCAAGCGAGAGCTGGAGATCACGAGCAGATGAAGCCAACAGGACCACGTCATCCGCAAAAAGCAGGGACCCAATCCTGAGGCCACCAAGTCGGATCCCCTCAACACCTCGGCTGCGCCTAGAAATTCTGTCCATATAAGTTATGAACAGAATCGGTGATAAAGGGCAGCCTTGGCGGAGTCCAACCCTCACCGGAAAAGAATCCGACTTACTACCGGCAATGCGGACCAAGCTCCGACACCTGTCGTACAGGGACCGGACAGCCCTTACAAGGGGGTCCGGTACCCCACACTCCCGGAGTACCCCCCACAGGAGCCCCTGGGGGACACGGTCAAATGCCTTCTCCAGGTCCACAAAACACATGTAGACTGGTTGGGCAAACTCCCATGCCCCCTCCAGGACCCCAAAGAGGGTATAGAGCTGGTCCACTGTTCCGCGACCAGGATGAAAACCACACTGCTCCTCCTCAATCCGGGATTCAACTATCCGGCGGACCCTCCTCTCCAGGACCCCTGAATAGACCTTACCAGGGAGGCTGAGGAGTGTGATTCCCCTGTAATTGGAACACACCCTCCGGTCCCCCTTCTTAAAAAGGGGGGACCACCACCCCAGTCTGCCAATCCAGCGGTACTGCCCCTGATGTCCACGTAATGCTGCAGAGGCGTGTCAGCCAGGACAGCCCCACAGCATCCAGAGCCTTAAGGAACTCCGGGCGGATCTCATCCACCCCTGGGGCCTTGCCGCCAAGGAGCTTTTTGACCACCTCAGCGACTTCAGCCCCAGAGATAGGAGAGTCCACCCCTGAGTCCGCCAGCTCTGCTTCCTCATCGGAAGACGTGTTGGTAGGATTGAGGAGGTCTTCGAAGTATTCCTTCCACCGACCCACTACGTCCCGAGTTGAGGTCAGCAGCTCCCCATCTCCACTGTACACAGTACTGACGGAGCACTGCTTCCCCCTCCTGAGCCGCCGGATGGTGGACCAGAATCTCCTCGAAGCCGTCCGGAAGTCTTTCTCCATGGCCTCGCCGAACTCCTCCCATGCCCGAGTTTTTGCCTCGGCAACAGCCGAAGCCGCATGCCGCTTAGCCCGCCGGTACCCATCAGCTGCCTCCAGAGTCCCACAGGCCAAGAAGGCACGATAGGACTCCTTCTTCAGCTTGACGGCATCCCTCACTGTTGGTGTCCACCAACGAGTCCTGGGATTACCGCCACGACAGGCACCAACGACCTTCCAGCCACAGCTCCGGCCGGCCGCCTCAGCAATAGAGGCACGGAACACAGCCCATTCAAACTCAATGTCCCCCGCCTCACTCGGGACATGGTTGAAGCTCTGCTGAAGGTGGGAGTTGAAGCTCGCTCTGACGGGGGACTCAGCCAGGCGTTCCCAGCAGACCCTCACAACACGTTTGGGCCTGCCAGATCTGACCGGCCTCCTCCCCCACCACCTGAGCCAACTCACCACCAGGTGGTGATCAGTTGACAGCTCCGCCCCCCTCTTCACCCGAGTGTCCAAGGCATGTGGCCGCAGGTCCGACGATACGACTACAAAATCGATCATCGAACTGCGGCCCAGGGAATCCTGATGCCAGGTGTACATATGGACACTCTTATGTTGGAACATGGTGTTCGTTATGGACAATCCATGACGAGCACAGAAGTCCAATAACAAAACACCATTTGGGTTCAGAGGAGGGGGACCATGCCTCCCAATCACTCCCCTCCAGGTCTCACTGTCATTGCCCACGTGAGCATTGAAGTCCCCCAGCAGAACAATGGAGTCCCCAGAAGGAGCACCCTCCAGCACTCCCTCCAAGGACTCCAGAAAGGGTGGGTACTCTGAACTGCTGTTCGGTGCATAAGCACAGACAACAGTCAGGACCCGTCCCCCCACCCGGAGGCGGAGGGAAACTACCCTTTCATCCACCGGGGTAAACCCCAACGTGCAGGCACCAAGCTGGGGGCTGATGAGAATGCCCACACCTGCTCGGCACCTCCCACCATGAGCAACTCCAGAGTGGAAGAAAGTCCAGCCCCTTTCGAGGGTACTGGTTCAAGAGCCCAAGCCATGCGTCGAGGTGAGTCCAACTATATCTAGCCGGAACCGCTCAACCTCGCGCACAAGCTCAGGCTCCTTCCCCACCAGAGAGGTGACGTTCCACGTCCCTAGAGCCAGCTTCTGCAGCCGGGGATCGGACCGCCAGGGTCCCCGCCCCTTGCTGCCGCCCAGCTCACACTGCACCCGACCCCTACGGCTCCTCCCGCAGATGGTGAGCCCACGGGAGGTGGGGCCCATGTAACCCTTTCGGGCTGAGCCCGACCGGGCCCCATGGGCGAAGGCCCGGCCACCAGACGCTCGCTCTCGTACCCCACCTCCAGGCCTGGCTCCAGAGGGGGGTCCCGGTAACCCGCGTCCGGGCAAGGGAACATTCATGCCCAGGTTGGTCGTCATCGTAGAGGTCGAATTTAATTTTTCATTAAATAATAAATTTACAGTAAATAAAAAAAAAACTTATAAAAAATTTGTTCTACATATTGGGATGTTATATTGATGATCACATCTTTTAATCAGTCCAAGAAGTACAGTTGATGCAGCACCACATATCTTGCCATGAAAAACTTAGTTCCCTTCACTGCTTCCAAAGGAAAGGTTCAATTTATCTTTCTTATCGCAAGGTGGGGTGATTCGGGGTGGGACTAGATTAAAAAATGTTTAAATCTAATTAATTACAGTCTTTGTAATTAATTTGGATTAATTGCATTTTAATTCCATCATAAAATTTGCCCAAAGAGCAACATTTTTTATTTAAATGTATTTCAGGAAATTACTAAATAACAGTAGAAGATATTAATGTACTAAACTCTAACTATTAATGTCTGGGCAAAACATCATTTTAACTTTGAAGCAGTAAAAAGGAAATAGAAAACATTGTGGCCAAAACTGGACAGACCCAAAGTTAAAGTGTCATTTTAAATACTTTAACAGCTGCAGCTCCAATTATTCTACAATTAAAAGTCTACAGCATCTTACAGTAATTTGAACTTCATTAATGAAAAATTTCAAAATATTTATAGACATTAATATCTGACAGTAAACCAGGATGAATTAAACAGCGTCAACTGCAGTCTTTGCAGTCTGCAAAGAAATGATCATCGAAAGTTGGTAGGGCAGACATTGGAATGAGACGTCGTCGGCTCGGAGGGCCAGCAGTCGGCTCCAGGTTATCCAGAGAGGTGGTCACCTCCGGCTCTGACTGCAACGTGGAGCTACATGAGGAGTGTTCTTCAGGACGGGGAGGGAGAGACTGGGCTTTGCAGCTGCTGCTAATGGAGAAGAGAAAACTACACAACATTTTGTTATTAATTCAATTCAACTTTATTTGGATAGCGCCACTTCACAACAATGTTGTCACAGGGCACTTTACATACACGAATCAACATACATATCATTTCGAGCCAATTCATACATATCCTATAATAGAAACCAACTGATTGCATCAAGTCATGACTTTGATCCAATCCCCCACCCTGAGCATGCACACGGCGACAGTGGGAATGAAAAAACTCCCCTTTAACAGGAAGAAAACCTCCGGCAGAACCCGGCTCAGGGAGGGCAGCCATCTGCCTCGACTGGTTGGGGTGGAGAGGACAGGAAAGACGGAACAACAAGTGCACTTAATAAGGAAGACCTGCAGAAAAAAGGAGAAATAAGTTAGAGACGGCAATACTGCCATATATTTATACATTAATATATTAGAGGCCCTGCGATGGACTGGCGAGCTGTCCAGGGTGTACCCTGCCTGTCGCCCAAAGCCAGCTGGGATAGGCTCCAGCTTCCCCGCGACCCTGAATTGGAATAAGCGGTTCAGAAAATGAATGAATGAATGAATGAATATTTTAGCGAAATAGAGTGAGGTACTTCTCAGTGCATCAGGTAACATCCCCATTGCTATATAAGTAATGGTTGGCTAGACTACCCATAACTATAAGAGCAAAGAGCATAACCTGGACAGTTGGGTCCCGTACATGCAGACTCCAACTCAGGAGATACTCATATCCTAACTATAAGAATCATGAAAAAGGAAGGTTTTCAGCTCGATCTTAAAGGTGTGGTGGGAGTCTGCCTCCCAAACCCACGGTGGGAGCTGGTTCCATAAGAGAGGAGCCTGATAGCTAAAGGTTCTTCCTCCCATAGTACTCTTTGAGACTCTGGGAACCACCAGTAAACCTGCAGCCTGAGAGCAAAGTGCTCTATTTGGAATATACCGAACTATAAGATCTTTTATGTACATGGAATATTACATGTATATTGTACCCAAATAGAAACTGTAAAACATGTTATTTGGATACCGTGTGTGTGTTTACCATTGTGTGGGCGCCAGTGTGCTTTATTGTTCCAGTAGAAACTGGTCAGGGACATGTGGGAACTGACCCTTATGGGCTCGACAAACGGCAACAACAGTGGCAGTCTCTCACATCACACTCTCGGATGGCCTGTCTCTTAGAAATTTGATTGGTTATCATACTGGAGAGAATTTAGGCATTTTCACTGCAGTATGTAACAGATAAAGCATGAAGACTGACAAGTAGGGAGATTTTGCTCAAACTAACAGAAATCTTGCTGTTATTTCTACTTCACAAAAGGGAAAAACAACCTGTTTTGAAAACAAGATAACATCCAGGTGAAATGAATGGAGCAGAAGCAATGTGTCAAGCTCTTTACACCTGGCTTCTTGTAATGAGCAGCTGCTTTACCAGGTGAACTATAAACATACATGAGCATCCAGCTTCAACAAAATCAGTTATTTTCCTCATCTTTCCATCTGGTATTTTTGGTCCTGAAGAGCAAAATTTCTTTCACGGTTTGATGATACACTGCTCTCGTTTGTTGCCTCCACTGTTTAAAAACTCCACCACGAGCTGAAAAACTTTCCGCCTCCATGCCGAGAGGAGCAGCAGCTTCTCCCTCACTCAGGAGGCTGAGAGGATGAGAAGCTGTAGCTAGCATCCTCTGTTCCCGACATGTTGTGCTTCTCTTTCTCTGTCTCTGGCTGGACTATTCTCAATGGGGCCACGCTGTTCTTTTAACGCATTGTCAATTAACTCTTGCCATCAGTGATTATCAAACATCATCTGGCGGACCTGACATTATTGTCTCTAGATCACATGTGTCAAACTCAAGGCCCGCGGGCCAAATGTGGCCTGCCATGTCATTTTATGTGGTCCGCGAGAGCTTAAAACGTCTGAGTGTATAATAATAAATAGCTCAAAAGTGTGCTTTGACAAAAAACTACATTTCCCACAATGACTGTCGACTATGATGGCAGTGTTTCCACATCAATGCTAACGGGTGAAATTGAGAAAAAAATTAAGATCCCAAAATGTCCAGGAAGCAAAAAGTTGATTCAGACGGAAGATTGTTTCAAGAAAAATGGGAAGGTGAATACTTGTTTGTCCTTCAAGGAGAAAGACCGGTATGACTTTTGTGTCACGAGTCAGTGTCTGTTGTCAAGGAGTAAAATCTGCGTCAACATTTTGACGCCAAACACGGAGCTAAGTACGGCAAAGTTAGCCTTCAAGAAAAGCAACAAATTGCCCAAGAATTAAAAGGCAAACTGCGGTTGCAGCAGATTGTGTTCACGAAATCCTCAGCCAAAAACAATGCCGCAGTGAAAGTTAGCTTGATAGTGGCTGAAGAAATCGCCCACGCTTCCAAGTCTTTTTCAGAGGGAGCGTTTCTGAAGCAGTCTGGGACGCCTGTAAAGCCGTTTTAAGAGGTAAATTAATTGCAAAGACAACCCTTCTTAAAAGAAATCAACAAGAAAAACTAAGGAACTTAGAGCATAAATTGATAGACCTGGAAAAGAGACATACAAATAAAGTAAATGAGGAGACTTTGGAGAAGATTAGAAAAATCAAGGATGAAATAAACCAAGAATTACAAACCCAGATTCAGAAAAAACTTATATTTTTAAAACAGAGTTATTATGAAGCGGGAAGTTAATCAACAAAACATTTAGCTTATAAACTGCGAAAACAACAGGCTGAAAGAACCATATACAAAATTAAAGAGCCAGGCACAAATAACATCACCTACAAAGACACAGAAATACGGAATATTTTGCAAAGTTTTATCAAAAGTTATATGCTTTAAAAGAACAGAATGAGCAAGATCATACTGAAACACTGCTAAATAAACTGGCGTTACCTACCGTATCAAATGACCAAAACAAAACTTTAACAAAAAAAAAAAACAGCCCAGGAATTGACAATAGCAGTGAATAGACTAAAACTAAACTAATCGCCAGGATCGGATGGCTACAATGCTGAATGGTACAAAATATACTTAGAGGAGCTTTCTCCTCTTCTTTTAAAAACTTTCAATTGGGTTTTAGACGGGGGGCAGATCCCACCGTCCTGGAGGGAGACAATAATTACGGTAATTCCGAAAGAGGGAAAGGACACGATGGATTGCTCCAACTACCGACCAATCAGTCTCCTCAACCAGGATTACAAAATGTTTACCTCCATACTAGCCAAAAGACTGGAACACATCCTTCCAAGTATAATAAACTTAGACCAGACAAGTTTCATCAAAGAAAGGAAAACTCGAGACAACATTAGACGGACGCTACATGTGATCAATCATATACATAAAAATAAAGAACAGGCAGTCATACTAGGCCTAGATGCCCAAAAGGCTTTTGACACTGTAGATTGGGCCTTTTTATTCAAAGTATTGTCAATTTCTCAGATACATTTATAAAGGTTATAAAATTGATTTACAACAATAACACAGGGAAAATCAAAATAAATGGAGGTTTATCAGAACCAGTACAGATAAAACAGGGTTGTAGGCAGGGTTGTGGCCTCTCCCCACTTCTATTCAGTTTGTTTATTGAACCACTGGCGCAGTGGGTTAGACAAAATTCCAAAATACAAGGCTTACAAATAAACAAGGTGGAACAAAAAATAGCTCTGTTCGCAGACGATGTCTTAATTTATCTGACTAAGCCCAAAACTTCCCTCCCGGAGCTATACAGAATTCTAATGGAATATGGTCAAATTTCGGGCTACAGACTCAACTCCCACAAATCACAGGTGATAACGTTTAATTATACTCCTGACCAGTTCGCCAAGGATCACTTTAAAATAAACTGGGGGATGGACTCAATTTCATATCTGGGCATAAACATTCCAAAAGATACAAGCAAACTACCCTCTACGAACTATAATCCATTAATAGCCAAGATTAAAACAGACCTAGACAGATGGAATTTGGTGACTTACCTAGGACTTGTTCAAAAGATAGAAGCAATAAAAATTATTATACTACCCAAACTATTATATTTATTTCAAACAATCCCAGCTGAACCACCTAACAATATGTTTCAAGAAATTGATAAATTAATCTCAAGATTCATCTGGCAAGGGAAGAGGCCTAAAATAAGATATAAGACCTTACAGTTGAACAAAAACAAAGGAGGCCTCTCCCTTCCAAATATGAGAAACTACTATTTGGCAGCTCAGATTAGTCCACTGATAGACATATGCAACCCATCTTATGCAGCCAAATGGAAGGAAATTGAATGTCAGAATATTGACACTCCCATACAAGCTGTAATTGGGAATGTCAACATGATGAACAAAATGAGTTACATCAGTCCATGGTCTGAAACAGCACTTAGAATCTGGGCAAAGCTGGTCCAGGACAACAGTGAACTTTGCTTGATGATTAGGTGGATTGCATATGATGAAGATTTTGCTCAAAACAAAACCGACATGAGCTTCAAAATTTGGGTGAGAAAAGGATTAATAAAATACAGTGACCTTTACCATAAAGGGTACTTAAGGACTTTTCAAGACATTAAACAAATTTACAATCTTGACAACAAAGATTTCTATAGATTCTTACAAGTCCGCCATTACCTAAACGAAATGAACAAGGCAGGTTCCGATGGACCTCTCAGCGGGATAGTCCAAATTTTTCTCAAATCATATAAATCAATTCCAAACAGTAAACTGATTTCAAAATTATACAATGAGCTACAAACAATCAAAGGTGAAAACACTGAGTATATCAAGCAAAAATGGGAGAAAGAGGGTAATTTTAAGCTGCCTGTAGAAGAATGGTTTAAAATACAGGAAAACTCCTGGAAAAGTACATGTTCACTTAACTGGAGGGAATTCGCCTGGAAAAGTGTGGTGCATTTTTTGTTTGAACGCCAGCACAAAAAGGTTCATGTGCAGATGCATCCTGTTGGAGGTTATGCGGAATAAAAAAAAGCTAATCATTATCATGTTGTCTGGGGCTGCCCGAAACTGGCTCATTACTGGGAGAAAATTAAACACAGCATTGACAAAGTCATGGGGACAACGATACCTTTCAATTTTGAAACCAATTTCCTGTTTAAACAACCAGCAAGCATAAAGGGCTCGTGTAAGATGTACCTATGGAACAGTATGCTTGTCGCAAGCAAAAAAGTAATTACAAGGAAATGGATGACGGACCAACAACCCACACAAGAAGAATGGATAAATCTTGTCAAGGAGATTGCCCAAATGGAAAAACTCACATTTGCATTAAGACTTGACTTCGAAAAATTTGTGGAACTCTGGAAACCATGGCTGGACTTTATGAACACTTAAGAAGGACCGAGTTGTGATGCCCTTAGTTCTTAAGCTGCTTTTTTTTTTAATTTTTTTTTTTTTTACTTATTTTGTTTTTTCCTTTTCTGTTTTGCTTTAAAAAAAAAAAAAAAAAAAAAAAAAAAGGAAAAAAGTTCTGACAATTCACAAAAAGGGGGAAGAGGGGGGGATTGACAAAAATAAACAGAATATGTGTATATGTAGGCCCTGTGATGGACTGGCGAGCTGTCCAGGGTGTACCCTGCCTGTCGCCCAAAGCCAGCTGGGATAGGCTCCAGCTTCCCCGCGACCCTGAATTGGAATAAGCGGTTCGGAAAATGAATGAATGTGTATATGTACGCATATAAGTGTATGTAACTGTGGGAATATGTGTACACATATGTATTGCTTAGACCTTGCAAAAACATACTAACACCAAAAGTTGTACACACATTTATTGTCACTGTCAACTGTGTGTAAACTCTCCCCTGCCAAACCAAATAAAAATTTGATTAAAAAAAAAAACAACAACAAAAAAAAAACCCTAAAAACTTGACCAATATAGTTGTCAGCTGAGTCAACCTTTATTTTGTTATTTTTAGTTGATTACAAATTATTTATGTTTAGCTGAAGTTGCAATTATTTAGTGTTTGCAGGTTTTACATGTGTATGCAGACAAATTATTGTAATCTAACTATCGGTTGGATGCAAGGCTGTGTTCAGCCTTTTTTTTTTTAAAAAAAATGCTACATCCATACCCCTTCATTGTACTGTACCTATGGTTCCTGCATCTGCCTACCTCCTGTGGGTCGGTGTAAAAGTCTTGGAGTTTTTCTCTTTTCTTTTTTCTTTGTGTATGCTTTTTAAGAAAGAAAATCTTAATAAAAAAAGATCTTGAGAGGGGTTTCCGGTGGCCGTTCCCAGACATGCACGCATAAGAACTGAGCTCCGGCACTAGCCTTCGATTTCCCCCAGACTCGAGAATTAAATCTTGCGAAAATAGTGTTAAACCGCAGCAATAATGAGTGGGGATAAAACTAAGAAAGCAAAATACGGACTACGAAACAATCCCGGCAGTGAAATGGAAAAAGAAGCCTCGGCTAACACAACGGAGCTAACATCAGAGCAACATGGCGACCATGCGGTTAACCTAGATCTGATCCGAGGTGCTATGAGCAAGGTCATGACTGCTGAAATGGCCACTCTCCGAGCTGAGTTAAAGACTGACTTGCAAGATTTTCGCTCAGCATTTCATGAAGATATGAAAAGACAAATGGACGAGTTCACTAAAGAGGTACATCTAAAGTTGCAGGAGTCCGCTAAGCGAGTGGATCACACTGAGGCACGCATGAAACAGATCGAGGATAACATGGCGGAAACTGAGCGATGGGATATTGGAGTGAAGGATGCACTTATTCAGCTGATGCAAAACCAACATAAACTGCAAGAGAAGGTCTCCGAGATGGAGGGACGTGCCAGGCGCAACAATATCCGGATCTACGGAGTGGCGGAGGACTCGGAGGGCACATCTATGATTGCCTTTATTGAAAATCTGATTAAAAGAGAATTTGAGAACGACCTGGGCCAGGATTATAATCTTGGCATTGAACGCGCCCACCGGGCGTTAGGCTTGAAGCCCCCCGCGACAGCCCCCCCTCGGTCTATAGTCGTCTACTTCCTCCGCTTCACCGTGAAAGAAGCAGTGCTTCGCGCTGCATGGAAGAGGCCAATACACATCAACAACAAGCAAGTGTACTTCGATCATGACTATGCACTGGATGTGCAGAAGAGAAGAAAAGAATACATCCCTATCAAAAGAGCACTGAAGGCTAAGGGGATACGTTTCCAGACCCCACTCAGCAAGATGCGCGTTTTCTTTGATTCTGGAAGCATCCTCTACAATAGTGCCACTCAAGCTGCGGATGACCTGCAAAAAAGAGGCATCGCCGTGGACCGGATCACCGTCGCGAAGACCAGCACCGCACAGGCCGTGACTGAGGAGATGCTGAAGCAACTTCTGCCGTGGGAGACGCAGACTACACACCGCGAGAATTTCCACAAAAGTGTCCGAGAGAGGTTGAATCAGTTCCGCAGGACACCAGAAGATTCAACAGAAGATTCCTAAATACTGAACTGGAAAACCATACTGCGGTGAGAAATTTCCAGAACTATTCACACTTCAGGTATAATGACGTAACCCGTTTTAATTCATTATCGTTAACGGGCTAGTGCCTCTATTCTGAGTTTGGAGGTCTCCATTCTTTTGGATCCCTGTTTACCCATTTTTTCTTTTCTTTTCTTTTTTCTCTCTGACATTTACCCAAACGAGGGGCCCCACCTTGTGGCCTGCCCCCTCACCTTCGTAGGACAATATTGCATCCTCCGTAGTGGAAACCCAGTTCTGTGTTCTGTTGTTTTTTTGTTCAATGAGTTCATGTTTTAATGTTGCTATTTTGAGGTCAGGGGTGACATTCAGGTCTCAACTGTTTACTTATGTCTTTTAAGAAATATAACGTACTGTCATTAAACATTAATGGGCTAAATAATCCTATTAAAAGGAGCAAATTGGTTGTAAAAATGAAAAAAGGAAAAGTAGATATAGCATACTGGCAGGAAACTCATCTGTCTAACATGGAACATGACAAACTAAAAAGAATGGGGTTCAAAAATACTTATTACTCTTCTCATAGAAGTGGAAAAAAACGAGGAGTGGCTATTTTAATTTCAAACAGAGTTAAATTTGAATTCATATCTGAATTAAGGGATAATGAAGGTAGATTTATACTAGTGAAATGTAAAATTGACCAAAAAGATGCTACGTTGTTGAACGTGTACGCACCACCCGGGAGCAGTATGGGTTTCTACAAAAAGGTGTTTGATCTCATTATCACCGAATCCCATGGGTGTTTGGTTTGTGCAGGAGATTTTAATCTGTTGTTAAATCCACAACTGGATACTACAAATACAGGAAGAAAACGTACTCCTATAGAAAAACGTGTAAACAAAATGCTTTCAGACTTAGGCCTTATGGATGTGTGGAGGTCTGTGCATGGATCAGCCCCAGGATTCACATTCTATTCTGCACGCCACTCCCTCCACTCAAGAATAGATTATATTTTAATGTATAAAACTGATCTAAACAGAATAAAAGAATGCAGACTTGGCCAAAGAGACTTCTCTGATCATTCTGGAATTTACTTAAGCCTTCATTTGGATGCCAGACATAGAAACACGTTATGGAGATTAAACACTGGTATGCTAAATGATCCAGCGTTTATACAGACAATGACAACAGAATTAAACCTGTATCTACAGGACAACAACAATGGGGAGACAAACCCTAGCATTGTATGGGATGCAGCTAAAGCGGTTCTCCGCGGGAAAATAATTGCTAAATCTGCCAGGCTTAAAAAACAAAAAACTTTAGAAATGTCCCAACTGCAGGAAAGACTGAAACTTCTAGAGGAAAGGTACCTGAAAGAAAAAAGTTCCACAGTGGAACTTCAAATGAGACAGACTAAGCAAGAAATAGATAGAATATTAGGTGAAGTAGTTGAAAAAAATATACGGTACATGAAGCAGAGATATTATGAGGCGGGGCCTAAAACATCTAAACTCCTAGCATGGAAGCTCAGAAAACAACGAGCTGAAAATTCAATTCATAAAATAAAAGACCCTGAAAGCTGTAAGATGGTAACCGACCCTGATAGTATTCAAAAATCATTTGAAACATACTATAAAACTTTATATAGTCAACCTGTTTTGGCTGACAAAAATATAATAAAAACCTTTTTGGATTCTTTGGACCTCCCCTCACTCGGCAGAGATGCAAATAATAAATTAATGTCATTAATGTCAAGAAATTGATAAAGCCATTTCAAGCCTCAAATCGAGTAAATCCCCTGGTACAGACGGGTTCCCACCTGAATGGTACAAGAAAATGAGAGAGGGCCTAATACCCCAACTCGAGACTAGTTTTAATTATATTTTGAAAGGTGGCTCTGTACCCCCATCTTGGAAAGAGGCCTTCATATCTGTGATTCCAAAAGAGGGAAAAGATAAAACTGACTGTAAATCATATCGACCAATAAGTGTTCTTAACACTGATTACAAATTGTACACATCTATTCTGGTGAGACGAATGGACACAGTGATGCCCTCACTGATCGATGAAGACCAAACAGGTTTTCTAAAAGATAGACAAACCCAGGACAATATAAGGAGAACTCTCCACATTATTGAACAGATTCAAAACAGAAAATTGAATGCTATGGTTCTTAGTCTTGACGCTGAAAAAGCTTTTGATTCGGTCCGGTGGGACTTTCTATATTTAGCAATGGAAAGATTTGGATTCTGCATTGATTTTATAAAATGTATTCAGGTGCTTTACACCTCTCCCAGTGCTAGAATAAAAATAAACGGAAGCTTATCCAATCCCATACAGCTACAGCGCGGGTGTAGACAAGGGTGCCCTGGAAGCCCAAACTTATTTAATTTATTTATAGAACCTTTAGCACAAGCGATACGCCAGGAGACCCTATTAAAAGGTATTCAAATAGGTGGGAAGGAATACAAAATCTGTTTATACGCAGACGATGTACTGATTACCATTACAGATCCCAACTCTGGTTTACCAGTCCTAATGAAAATGTTACAATTATATGGTTCATATTCTGGGTATTCCCTTAACATCCATAAAACGCAGATCATGACATTTAATTTTCATCCTGAACAAGAGTTAGCATCGAAATATAATTTTAACTGGTACTCTGATTATATAAAATATTTGGGTGTGTGTTTGCCTAAAGATTTGTCACAACTGTATGATAAGAATTATAACCCTGCTACTAAAAAAATGATCAGTGACCTGGACAGCTGGAGCCTGCTTCCCCTTGACATTGGCAACAGAATACAGGCAGTCAAGATGAACATACTTCCTAAACTATTATATCTTTTTTTGTCTTTGCCAATACCCATTTCTGATAAACAGTTTAGGGAATGGAATAAACACATTTCAAGGTTTGTTTGGCTTAAAAAGAGACCAAGAGTCAAATTTTGCACATTGCAGTTGCCGAGGGACAGAGGGGGGCAGGCCCTACCCTCTTTACGAGACTATTATGTATCATCACAGCTGAGGCCACTGGTCTGTTGGTGTAACCCATCTTATGATGCAAAATGGAAGGTAATTGAGTCGTCTCTATCTAATGTGCCAATTCAATCAAGATTAGGTCATATTACTGCTGAAAGTAGAAACTATTTGACAACCAGCCAATGGATTAATTTGACACTTAAAATTTGGAAGTCAGAGGTAAAAAAATTGAAACTGCAGGAGGAGGCTAAAATTCTTAGATGGCCAGCATACGATCCTGACTTCTCACCTGCTTTACAAGATACCAGATTTAAACATTGGACATTATATGGCCTAACTGCGGTTTGCACAGTATACAAGAAAGCAAATCTGATGTCTTTTGATGCTCTATGTGAGTTGTACGGTTTGGAAAAACACGATTTTTTTAGATACTTACAGCTTCGCAGTTATATTACTAAAAGAATACAGAATACCACTGTTGAAGAGTTCTCATTATTTGTTAACATCTTTATCAGTGCATATAAATCAGCAAGTCTCAAAAGTCTTATTAGTAAGCTATACCGTAGTTTGATCAACCTAAAAACAGATTCAACAACTTACATAAAGCAAAAGTGGGAAAAAGAAATGCATACTGTAATTACAGAGGACATGTGGACGGGGACTTGGGAGATTCAGTCTTCATCCATCAACTCCAACACTTGGAGGGTTTTTTGTTGGAAAACACTTATTCGCTTTTTCATTACACCTAAACAAAAATCTAAGTTTAGTATGGGCTCTGCACAATGTTGGAGGGAATGTGGCGAAACAGCAGTGGACCACGGACATATATTTTGGTTATGTCCAGTTATTCAACCCTTCTGGGCAGAGGTGACAAATGTAATCTCCAAAGTGCTAGGTTATAATATCAGCTGCTCCTTCACACTACTATACCTTGGATGTAGTCCAGATGAGCTGACTACAGATGATATGTATCTCCTCAAAATCTTGTCCACATCAGCAAAGAAGGCTATCACAAAATGCTGGCTAAAGAAACAGCCTCCCACAATGAGACTCTTTATTTCCATCGTTGAAAACATTAAAGTTATGGAACTCATGACTTATACTTTGCGCCTTCAACAAGACCTAGGAACAAGACGCTGGAGAAAATGGCTGAACTATGACAGTACCTAAAACAAAAACAAGGATTAATCTTATGTAAACATTTTTTTTTTTTTGTACGTGCCAATTATTGTATTAGATACCCCCTGACCTCTTTTGTGTTTTGTTTTTCATAAAGGAAAATGCTTACAAATAAAAAGTTACAAAAAAAAAAAAAAAAAAAAAAGATCTTGAATAAAATGCTATATTTTTTAGATGCAACTGTAATGTGCAAGAACTGCTATAACTTGAATAAGTGATCAGTTCAGAGTTATTTAACATTAAGGAGTAGTTACATTTATTTTACATGACATACAATTACATTTAGTTACATTTATAAATTACATCTGGTCCTTTGAGGACAGCCATTATGTTGATGTGGCCTTCAGTAAAAATGAGTTTGACAACCCTGCTCTAGATGCCATGTTGTTCCCTAAATTTGGCAAACAAAGTTCACCTTGATAGGTTTATCTGTCGGTTTAGGCTTCTTTGGTATATATAACACCTGGTACCGCACCAGACAGAGACACCTGTGATGTCATCAGCTCCGTCATTGCTCGGCTACAAAAGCAGCATCCAGACTCATTCATGGCAATATCCGGAGACTTCACTGTCACACCTCAAATCTGTTGCCCTGCAGCTAAGTCATGGACAAGAGCACAGCTTCATCTCCCTCCACATCAGGACATCCTGAGACCTCCACTTTGTATGTCTCCTGCAATCAGGTCAAGAAGCAACTTGAGAAACTGAACCAGAACAAGGCTGCAGGTCCATATGGTCAGTCCCAGAGTCCTCAAGACCTGCTCAAAACAACTATGTCCAATTCTCTAGCACCTTCTTTAATACCAGTCTAAGACAAAATAGAGTCCCAGTGCTGTGGAAAACCTACTGCCTTGTTCCAGTGCCTAAAAAACCACAACCAACTGAACCAAATGACTACAGACCAGTCGAATGAATGTCCTGGAGAGACTCTTACTCGCTCACCTCAAAAAGAAAGTAAACAGATTTCAGAAGCAATTACAGTTTGCATAGTGTAATGGACTTGGGGTTTAAAGACACCATCATATACCTGCTCCAGAGAGCACACTCTTATCTTGACCATTCAGGCAGCACTCTGAGGGTCATGTTCTTTGATTTCTCAAGTGCTTTCAATACCACTCAGCCTGCTTTGTTATGTGAGAAGCTCCATAAATTCCAGGTGGATACCTCCACAACCACCTGGATCTATGACTACCTCACAAACAAACCCCCGTTTGTGAGACTGATAAGTTTTGCGTCTGAGACTGAGGTCAGCAGCACTGGTGCACCACAAGGAACTGCATTCTTGCCATTACTCTTCACTCTGTACACCTCAGACTTCCAGTACAACTCTGAGTCCTGCCATCTGCAGAAATACTGCAGATGACTTTGCAGTTGTGGGGTGTATCAGTGATGGACAAGAAGCAGAGTACAGACAACTGGTCAGTTAGATTGTAAAATGGTGCGGTAACAATCATCTCCTATTAAATACCAGCAAAAAAGAGATGATTGTTGACTTCAGGAGGAACAATAACACACAGCACCATCTCCATCCTGGGAGAGGAGGTGGAGTAGGTGGAGGAATACAAGTACCTTGGGGTTCAGCTGGACAACAATCTGGGCTTTAATGCAACACTGAATACATCTACAAGAAAGGTCCGAGCAGACTCTACTTCTTAAGGAAGCTGAGATCATTTAACATCTGCACCAACATGTTGCATATCTTTTAGAAGTCTGTTGTGGAGAGTGCAGTCAGCTTTGCAGCCATCTGCTGGGGAAGAAGCATCAGAACCACAGACCTGAAGAGAAACAACAAACTGATCAAGAAAGCTGCTTCTGTACTTGAAGTAACTCTGGAGCCGCTGGAGCTGATTGTGCAAAGTAGAATGCTGCACAAGCTGATGAAGATGATGAAGGATTCTGATGGGTATGCAAAACTTATAGAACACTGCCATGAGCTCTTTAGAAAATTCCTGCCTTTTATTGCCAATTTAAATTGAGGGGGAAAGATAATTGCTTGAGGGGGCATTGTTAGTTCTTGCATATTTTCACGCAGAGTGTAGAACACCATGCACTCTGCAAAGTGCAATAAAACCGTGTAATGCACAGATCTGAGTTGTTTAATCTCCTTATACCATGGTCACTCACAGTAAACATGTTAAAACCATGCTTTAAAGACCAGCTAAATATGTTTTAAGGTTAGAAATGATTTTCTATTGGCCTCAATGTGGTTTTCATGCTTAGCAACTGTTGTAAAGAGAGATGGAATGCATAATTATGAGATTTTGTTCAGGTACCAGACAAGTGAATCCATCCAACAAGATGAAAATTGAAATAACAACAAGAAATAAAAACCAGCTCGACCGCCAGCTGCACAGCTATCCAGCCTATGTCTCTGCTTACTCTACAATGCAATTGTACAGTATGACAGGGGTTTACAACACCCAGATCATACCGTTTCAACTGAGAGCAAGCAGAGACTGGCCTATAAATGCAAGGCGTATCGAACACAGTCCAAAGGAAACACATACCACGAGCGCTATTTATAGGCCTCCAAATCCAGGTCTATTTGACCAACGGTGCCAAATTAAAATATTTCAAATAAAACGTCGTCTTTACATGAATAAATCTTGAAAAATAACAGGACAAGTACTAAAAGTAATATTATCCGACTTTCCTCGCAAACAAAAGATCTTTTTTACCCCAAATTTTTCATTTCCCATGAAGACTTGCGGCACCTACCCGGAAGTAAGAATACAGCCCCGAACACAAAAATCGTCTTTATCAGTGTTTTCTCATGATTTCGGAAAAAAACGTGTCTTGAAAAATAATAGCCATGATAAATAAAAACAATGTCAACCGAGGTTTCCGTTTCCTCTGCTACGTTAAACGGAAATGACGACTAGTTGGTTTGGTTTGGCGATGGAGCGAATTAGCCGAGCAGCTAAGACAGTAGAAGGAAGGTAGCGGACATTTAGATTGGCGCCCATTTCCCCAAATGCCGCCGCAGTTGTGGTGATATTTCCAAACAAAAAGCAGAGAAGCGTCATTTAACAGGAGCACTTACACAACAGCTAGCATGGCCGCATGGCTTAAAACAGCTGGAGCTCCGAACATGTTGACAATAATCACGAGGCTGAAGTTAGCTTCCGATTCGCAACTTCCGAGTCGCAGTATGTGTAAAGGGCAATTCCACTGAATTTTTCGGAAACTAGACCACATTAGACCAGGTCCTGACAAAAATCCACTATACTTACACTCTTCAAACCTGGACAGAAATATTCCACATACTATGCAGATTCGTGAAAACATAGTGTGAAACCTTTATTTGTGGAAATGCACATTAGGCTTGTTTCATTATATTTTTGGCATCTGCACCACATTAAACAAGGTCCTGAAAAAACAAAACAAAACTACAACACTTAGACACCCCAGACATTAAAACACAATGTCAAACAGCAGTTTTAAACAAAGCTTTATTTTCCTTGTCAAAGTGGTATTACATGAAATTCTCATGTTGCACAAATCCAATGTTAGGTACTTTTTTTCTTCTTCTTCTTCTTCTTCTTTTTATTTTTTTATTTTTTACCACAGACATAGAAAAGAAAGCAAATTGAATAAGATCACTTCAGAATAAACTGGACAATTGAAGTTGTATAATTGTATTTTCTGGTCATTTCTGATTGGATCAGAATACCCATGAATGTACTGTTTCTCATACAAGGGTATGGTAACCCTGGGATACTTCAAGGCATTCCAGGAGATACTTGAATTTTCCTTCAAGATCTATGTATTTTTTTCTTTAAAACATTCTTTATTAAATTTATATAAATATATTTCAAAGTTTTAATATATTTCAGTAAATGTTAGTGTAAATTTATAAACTGAATTTAAATTTACATTTACACCTTTTCATTCCTCCCAAAATCCCACATTCTGACATGACTTGAACCCCACTTGTTATGAGCCGTCATACTTATCGCATAAACAATAACATGCTGGCTAATGGGAGCTTGAGAAGTATTATTTGCCTAACCGCAAAAAATAAACAAAAAACTAAACATTAGTAATGGACCAAGCCTTATTCCAAATTGTATTAAATTGATTTCATTCTTCAAAATTCTACACACAGTACCCCAATATGACAAAGTGAAAAATTTATTGTTGAGATTTGCACAAATTTATTCAAAATAAAAAAAAACTACGAAATCACATGTACATAAGTATTCACAGTCTTTGCTTAATACTTTGTTGATCCACATTTCGTAGCAAATACAGATAGATAGATAGATAGATAGATAGATAGATAGATAGATAGATAGATAGATAGATAGATAGATAGATAGATAGATTATCTTTTTTTTATTTTTATTTTTTATTATCTTTTTTATTAGCATAACCGCAAATGACCACCTCTGTTTGCGAACTCTTTGCTTTTGCTGTTATTTTGTATTTTCATTGACACAATTACTGAAACAATTTCCTGTTTGTAACGACATATATGACAAAATCATGGCCAATCTTTCCAAAATACTCGACAACAGGCTGATGTTTTTAATCAGAAATGGTTGTAATTCGCTCATATGACCACCTGGTGGCAGCATTTAGCGATGAATCAAGAGTCTCCGCCCCTTAAATATCGCGTCATTGCGTACGCGGAAGTAAACAGTCGGCTTTCTGCTCACGTTTTTTCTGCCACTTAATCAGTAAAAAAAAGTGCTTTTGTACATGAGTGTGTTTAGTTCTTAGGATTACACAGATGTCGGTCCCTTCAGCAGAAGATCTGGTCAGATACTGGGAGAGGTCAGTCAGCAACACACGCTTCCTGCAGCTTCCTGCCCTTCAACTTGTTCAGAAATCCGGTTTTCTGTGGACTCCGACCATCAGTCATCCTCAGTAGATATTTATTTGTGAACAGTGACGAGACCAGTGAAAACGGCTCGAGCTCATTTAAAGCTTGTACTTAAATGATACAGCTCTAATCTGGATTTTACAGTAATTTATTTTAATATTGTTCTAGTTTCAGTAATATGAAAAACTTCTCTTTCTAGCAACATCACTGTACATTTTTCACTCACACATACTGATTTTTCTGTATTTGTTGTCATTTTAAACTTATTGAAACAAATCTGGAGGAAAGCAAAACTATAATAGCACATGTATGTTGTAAATAAGAAATCACAGTGAACACCCCCAGTGAAAAGACCCACAGTGAAAAAAAAAGAAAACAAACAAAAGAAACTATGCTAAGCAAAGCATCTTCTGGCTGAAATATTTCCATCTGAAGTCCAGCTAAGTTTTGTTTTGAACTGGTAATTATGGAGGTTGTCTGATGCAGCACCCTATCATCCTACTCACTTAGATCGTAGTTTTAATCTTTGGAAGCCTGTGTTAAAAAACAAAGTTTGTTACTGATTAATAACACAGTTGTAATAATAAGCAAAATGAGCCATTGGTGCCATTTTTGGGGTTTTTCCTCTTTTCATTGTGCAGAGCATCACCTGCAGTTGGAGAAAGCAGAGCTCAGACTGCTTGTGTGGAAGAAACAACCTTGACAACTTAACAGTTTGGGCACCATGTGTAATTTGCATGGGATGGAAGGAAATAATACATCAAGAAGATTCAAAAGTTACATTTTAGTTAGTGTTTGCTGCTTGCTTATGACGGCTGCATTCCTAGAATCAGGAAAAAGCTGAGTCAGACCTATTTTAATGCTGTCTGTTATAGTTTTGGTAAAACTCTAGGGAACTATAAATGCTCTGTGTTGTCGGGGACCAAGACCTTGTTGCTGAGAACACAGAGTTTGGGGCGCTATACCTGCTGGTATATGACTTTAAGTGTACTGTCATGTTTGAATAAATCCCCAACACAAACAGCTTCATATCACCACACGTCCTTCCTCCCCTACAGGTCCAATATTTGTGTTCCTCTTTTACTGTCTGACCCTCCCCTGATGGGGGTTTCTTTGCAGCATTTTGATTGTGAAGGCCAGATTCAGCCTCCTCCTTGCTGTTCATGTAGAGATGCATTCATGCTGGTCGTTTTTATTCACTCATTTTCTGCATTGGAGGCGAGTTTCTGTCTTTCTGTCATTGGATGGTCCTGATGCGAGCCAGATCCATGACAGCATGTGATGGTTCTAAAAGCCTCTAGGATTTAATTTCTCGAGGTTTTTCAGACTGACTGAGCTTTATGTCTTCAGCTGATTAAAAACTGAGGAATTCATATCTGCTTGTGTCCTGATGCAGCGAGCAGGAAAGTCTGAGACAGCAGGTGGTGGAGGACGATACCGAGGACTGGCAGAGGAGCCTGGACTTCTCGGACCTGGAGAGGGTCGGTGGGGTGGACCTTTCCTTCATCAAAGGAGATGATGTCAATGCTTGTGCCCAGCTAGTTGTCCTCAGTTACCCTGATCTAGAGGTGAGCTGACACAGTCACACCTGGAAACATCTGTTGGGCTGATGCCTGTCTAACCCTACTGGTGACCATGAGGAACAGCTGCAGTATGGACCGGAAACAATTTCTATGACATTTTTCTATCAGAAGTACAGAAGAAGAAATGTAAAATGTCCCCCGCCGCTCTTATTTGGACTCAGCAGTTCGGATAATAAATGAATGAATGGAATATAAAATGTTATCTATCAGTATTTAGTGACATTTTATTGCCTACTGAGCTCATCTGATGTGAGCAGGTAAATGAAAAAACACTCCTACTCGAGGTGGGATTTATTTCAACTGGTGGAGCTGCTGCTACACGTAGAGACTGCTTTCTTTGTTTGTTTGTTTGCCAGTAGTTTTTTTTCCCCTGTAGCTTCACACAATAATACAGTTTCTTTTATTAAACAGGTGAACCTTATGGTCTAATGGTAAAAGATACCTCTCTTGAATACGCTGGATTATATGCTGCCGTAGTTAATTAGATCAAAATGTGACTTCAGTAGTTTCTGTACTGTTTGTGTTCCTCTGAACATTTTCTTTCTATTATGTAAAGCACATTGGATTGCTGTTCTATACAATATGCTCTATATAACAACCACAAAAAAAGGAGATTATTATGAAAAGATTCAGTCAGATTTCTGCGCCCTCGTAGAGCCGCTGATGTGGACCTTTATTTTTTACACTCAGAAAAAGCTCCATAAGTTTTCATGGCTGTGTCATTAGTTGAGAAAGTGTTTGGCAAGATGCGTCCTGAAAAATGACTTCATCACCAAACTTCTTTTCAAATGGTGGAACGAAAAAATGTCTTTTGATTTTAGGTAATGCTACTTAACCAGATGTGGATCCCAGTTCATCAGTCACTGTGGAAGTCGTTTCTCTGTTTCATTGGACTGGAACCAAAAGAAAAACAAAGTTTCAGCATCAGCTGCTTGTCCAGTGCAGATTAGTGATCTTCATCCCATCATCCACAGTCTACGATGGCTTCTCTTTAACAGACTCTAACCTTGTTTTGATGATTGTTTGCCTCCATTTGCATTTTGTTTTATTTTCTTACGGTTAAGTCGCAAACACCATGATTGGTTGATTCTCATCTATTTACGTTTTCTGTCCTGACGCTTTGGCGCCTTCCTCCATCGAGCTGCATGTTTTCGTTCGTTCTTACTCCAGATTTGTAAATGATACATTTAAATGCATTTTGTAATTTAAGTACCAAAACTGTTTAAAGTTTGCATCCTCAAATGATTTAACAAGTATTAATATAATATGTTTGAGATGTCATGCATATTTTCAGATTGATCCACAAGATACCAATAAATAGGAGGTATCATATGCAACTGTTTGCTTAGACTTCAAAGACACAAGCAGTCAAATGTCAAAAGCACTTTAAAGGTGGACTCTGAAGCACTTCCAGACTGTGTGTGTTAGCTACTCTACCAAAGCCTTAACCTCCATTCAAAGATGGCATGTACTATAGTGGTGGTTATCTATATTAACTAGGCTTTACTCTTCTGTCTCTGTGGTTGTTCACATGAGAAAAGCCATGTTATACACAATTTAAAATGCTGCTTCTGCACAGATTATACACAGCAAAGTTGTTTGTTACTCTGCGCTGCTAAAAGTTAAAATCACTGCTCAAACACTTTTCTAACTTTATACTAAAGAAGTGAATCAGCTCTGTAATTTTAATGCCAGGTAATGACATAAAGATTATCTAAGTCTCAGCTCAAGGTAGTGTAATCTTTATTAATTGCATATACCTGATATGTAGAATCATTTTAATCTGTGTGTTAAAGTTGGTGTTAGCAGTAGAAGTGATTGTAATTCACAGGAAAAAGTGAAATTTCCTTTGATTTGTCTTCAGGTTTCCAGCAATTTAATGGGTTAAATGCTCGAAAGATTTGAGATTTTAACAAATGAAATTTAGTGATTAAGACAATACGACCCCCACCCCCAACAACAGACTAAAAAGTGGCTGTTAAATAGTTTTTGTCTTTTAGTGATTGACAATTGCACTACTATTCAGCTGTTTGATTTTAATGTCCAGCAGCAGCAAACTTCCAGTAGTTCTGCAGGGTGACACTAAAACATTGTGTCTGATATTATTGACGAAAATAATTATCACCAGGAAAAGAATCAGTGAAATAATGGTTTTATTTAGAGACGACTGAATCCTGAGCTACAACTCGTGAGCAGATGATGGGTTCAACATAAGTTAGCACAGTGATCTGACCAGGCTAAAAGAGAACTGTCTTTAAACTTCCAGGTGAAACGTACCTCACTGAAGCGCTGATCTAAGTTTATAATGAACCTAGCTGCACCTGATGGACTGCTGGCTGCTGCAGCCATTGACAAAGTGAGCTTTGTGCATTAAACAGAGTAAACCTCCCCACCCACTCCAGGGTTGATCTGGCTGCATGGTTCTGCATCATGAGCACGAGTCATGCACACACAATACACTCAGTTAGTCTCTGGCAAACTGGGGATGGTCAGGTGCTGCATACATGTGAAGTTATGTGGACTGTGAAAGTTGTGTCCACCATCACATTGACTGAATCTTTCTTTTCTCTCAGGGGTTCGATGACCAGTTTGGAGTCGAGCCACAGTGTCTTCTCTCAGCTCAGTGCCGCCACCACCTCCTCTAACCACTCCCAGTCCAGCTCCATGATCTCCAGGTAGAAACGGATTGTGGAGGACTTGAATCCCCTTCAGCCCACCCCATTCACTGCCCTAACCATCAACATGGAGGCCAACTCTTCTCCCGCCCTCTCCTCGTCATCTTTGGACTCTGATCCTCTTGCACAGCCAGTTTTTGTGGAACTGATGCATGCTTGCACAAACAGAAGAAGAAGAGTTCTCAAAGACTGAGGCAAAAAGAAAGAAATGAAACCACATGAACAATTTAAGGGCTGATTTTTGCACAAAGGTTGTCAAGTTTTGTTGGGCCTAGCATCTCTGCTGGGCAGCACGTTGAATCAGAACGTATAGCAGAATATTCTGGTCGTGTCCCGTCTCATGCTGGGTGGTGAGGTCAGATGGAAGAAGCAATATTTTCATCCTGTGAGCTACGGGACCGGATGGAGAAACACGAGGCGCTGTTACATGTATGCATTTACACTCCCACAATACTGAGACGACGCATACCTCATCAATGCGTGTCGGCTGATGAAAGTGGATATTTTGTTACATGCAAACATGCACCAATGTTTAACATGCACAAATTGAGAGTGTTTGCCATATTGTTACTGGGTGTGTTTCTAGAAAATTAATTGGTCAAATGCGGGAGGATGGGCAGGAAATATCTGAACCAGATCTGGGTCCAACATTGCCTGCAAACATCTGGAGCTTATTGTATCAAAACAAATAAGATACCATGAGCAAATTTAGGAGGTAAAAAGATAAATAACTTTCAGATTTCCTATAATTTATGTAGAAAAACCTTTCTGTCTTAGTGACACCTTGAAAAGTGGTTGAATAATTAACCCAGGTCTGAAAGTTACCGAGGTAAAGTGCTCATAGCAATAACACGAGTTATACTTTCTACTGTGTGAAATGTTTTTATTTATCATTAATATGTCTGTGGAGGATCATGGATGCGGATTGCAGATGAGCTTTTTGTTGTAAATTGTGTTGAGGCAGACAGAAGAGCAAACTGAACCAAGAAACAAACCAACTTCTCTGGCATGACGTGGCGGTTTGCTTCCTGTCCAGCGTCTGCACAATTAAGGAACTCAAACCCAGATCATGTCGTCAAGGAGATGCCTTGCCACTGATTGGTGAATGTGCTACTGATTGACTAGTGCCTGCTAGCAAATGAGAGCCCTGACTTTGAAGGGATGCGATGTTAGTGGGCAAAGACACCATGATTATTTACTTATTGATGTTGATAGGAGTGTGCATAGAAGATGAATGTTTTCTGGTTTATCTTTTGACAGTGCACCAGTAGACAGACAGATGCTGTACGTGTGCCAGTGCTGGTTTGGGACTGTTTTGGAGGCGAGTACTTGATGGGTGAAGCAGTGAGGCCTGCACACTTGTGCGAGTTTATGGATTTATTATTTAACAATTAAGATGATAGCCATTTAAGAGCCATGTGTCAATAAATAGCATTTTAGCCTTTGTAAACATCTCTTAGAAATGTACCTGCTTTTTTTCCAAGGTGACCACTGTAGTGATGAATAACCATTTCAAAACGCAGGAGATTTTTAATGCAGTCATAGAGCAGCGATGACTTCACTTAGATCTGATTCCCTGACATCAGAGTTGCCAAGAGTGGTCTGGTGCTGTTGCCATGGTAACTAAGTGCAGCTGTCAGGACAAAAAAAAAAAAGTTTGTCAAGTTTGGAGGTTTTATTACTGAAAATACAGGCCTCTGCCTGTTTTTGTTACATAAAACTGCAAGTTGTGAGCCAGAAACAGCCAGCGCCTGTCTTCTTGTCATTCGCTGTGATGCTTTGTGGAAAATAAGGACCCCCTAAGACTGAGGGGTTGAAAGTGTGTTTGACTGTGTATGGTGTGAAAATGAGTTTCTGTAAACAAGGGGAGATATCACTGTAATATAATGCACATTTAGAACCACGACTAACTTTGCTTCACCTTCTGGAGACTTCCTTCAGACGGATTAAGCTTCAGCTCAAATGGAAATGCTCCGTTTCCTTCTCTCCTTCACGTCGCGTACTCCAGTGTTGCTTTACTTTGTTCTGTTATTTAGAAAGTACAGTTCACTGATTGATTGAAGCCATAGGCACGAAGAAGTGTACTTGGATGTGATGTTTTTCTGTTAGAAATACCAGAAAATCTTCATGCTTTGCCGACTCCCGCTGATTCAGCATGTACGCTCTTGATGGCGATCTCATTCACAAATGAGGGCTATAACTGTTAGTCTTGTCTGTTCAACACATTTGTCTGTCTGCTTCCTTTTTCTGGCATCTTTGCATATCTTGATGTGAGAAATTATGTATAAAGTATATTTGGATTAATGAGAATATGGCGCCTTTACATTTTTGGAGATAATAAACTTGAATTATGAAGAAAGCATCAATCACTTGGTCTCATTCATTCCCCCCCCCCCCCCCCTGTGAAACTACAAGTCAGAATTTTACTTTTTGTTTTGTGTTTGCAGAAACACGGTTGGAGCTTATCACTCCAGACATCTGTGCACTGGAGCAGACAACTTCATTTCACATGGGAACTTGGGACAATCATTTGTATTTGCAACGAAAGATTTCTTAAAAGTTTGCATGAACACTTTTAAAGCAAAGTTTTAAAATAAAAGTATATAGAATTATAACAATTTAATTTTTCCATCCATCCATCCATCTTCTGCCGCTTATCCGGAGTCGGGTCGCGGGGGCAGCAGCCTAAGCAGGGAAGCCCAGACTTCCCTCTCCCCAGCCACATTTGCCAACTCTGCGGGGGGGATCCCGAGGCGTTCCCAGGCCAGCCGAGAGATATAATCCCTCCAGCGTGTCCTGGGTCTTCCCCGGGGTCTCCTCCCAGAGGGACGTGCCTGGAACACCTCATCAGGGAGGCGTCCAGGAGGCATCCTGACCAGATGCCCGAGCCACCTCAACTGGTTCCTCTCGATGCGGAGGAGCAGCGGCTCTACTCTGAGCCCCTCCCGGATGACCGAGCTCCTCACCCTATCTCTAAGGGTGAGCCCGGCCACCCTGCGGAGGAAACCCATTTCAGCCGCCTGTATACGAGATCTCGTTCTTTCGGTCACGACCCACAGCTCATGACCATAGGTGAGGGTAGGAACGTAGATCGACTGGTAAATCGAGAGCTTCGCCTTCTGGCTCAGCTCCTTCTTCACCACGACAGACCGGCGCAGAGCCCGCATTACTGCAGACGCCGCACCGATCCATCTGTCGATCTCGCGCTCCATCCTTCCCTCACTCGTGAACAAGACCCCGAGATATTTAAACTCCTCCACTTGAGGCAGGACCTCACTCCCGACCCGGAGAGGGCAATCCACCCTATTCCGGCTGAGGACCATGGTCTCAGATTTGGAGGCGCTGATTCCCATCCCAGCCGCTTCACACTCGACCGCGAATCGCTCAAGCGAGAGCTGGAGATCACGAGCAGATGAAGCCAACAGGACCACGTCATCCGCAAAAAGCAGGGACCCAATCCTGAGGCCACCAAGTCGGATCCCCTCAACACCTCGGCTGCGCCTAGAAATTCTGTCCATATAAGTTATGAACAGAATCGGTGATAAAGGGCAGCCTTGGCGGAGTCCAACCCTCACCGGAAAAGAATCCGACTTACTACCGGCAATGCGGACCAAGCTCTGACACCTGTCGTACAGGGACCGGACAGCCCTTACAAGGGGGTCCGGTACCCCATACTCCCGGAGTACCCCCCACAGGAGCCCCTGGGGGACACGGTCAAATGCCTTCTCCAGGTCCACAAAACACATGTAGACTGGTTGGGCAAACTCCCATGCCCCCTCCAGGACCCCAAAGAGGCTATAGAGCTGGTCCACTGTTCCGCGACCAGGACGAAAACCACACTGCTCCTCCTCAATCCGGGATTCAACTATCCGGCGGACCCTCCTCTCCAGGACCCCTGAATAGACCTTACCAGGGAGGCTGAGGAGTGTGATTCCCCTGTAATTGGAACACACCCTCCGGTCCCCCTTCTTAAAAAGGGGGGACCACCACCCCAGTCTGCCAATCCAGCGGTACTGCCCCTGATGTCCACGCAATGCTGCAGAGGCGTGTCAGCCAGGACAGCCCCACAGCATCCAGAGCCTTAAGGAACTCCGGGCGGATCTCATCCACCCCCGGGGCCTTGCCGCCAAGGAGCTTTTTGACCACCTCAGCGACTTCAGCCCCAGAGATAGGAGAGTCCACCCCTGAGTCCGCCAGCTCTGCTTCCTCATCGGAAGACGTGTTGGTAGGATTGAGGAGGTCTTCGAAGTATTCCTTCCACCGACCCACTACGTCCCGAGTTGAGGTCAGCAGCTCCCCATCTCCACTGTACACAGTACTGACGGAGCACTGCTTCCCCCTCCTGAGCCGCCGGATGGTGGACCAGAATCTCCTCGAAGCCGTCCGGAAGTCTTTCTCCATGGCCTCGCCGAACTCCTCCCATGCCCGAGTTTTTGCCTCGGCAACAGCCGAAGCCGCATGCCGCTTAGCCCGCCGGTACCCATCAGCTGCCCCCAGAGACCCACAGGCCAAGAAGGCACGATAGGACTCCTTCTTCAGCTTGACGGCATCCCTCACTGTTGGTGTCCACCAACGAGTCCTGGGATTACCGCCACGACAGGCACCAACAGCCTTACAGCCACAGCTCCGGCCGGCCGCCTCAGCAATAGAGGCACGGAACACAGCCCATTCAAACTCAATGTCCCCCGCCTCACTCGGGACATGGTTGAAGCTCTGCTGAAGGTGGGAGTTGAAGCTCGCTCTGACGGGGGACTCAGCCAGGCGTTCCCAGCAGACCCTCACAACACGTTTGGGCCTGCCAGATCTGACCGGCCTCCTCCCCCACCACCTGAGCCAACTCACCACCAGGTGGTGATCAGTTGACAGCTCCGCCCCCCTCTTCACCCGAGTGTCCAAGGCATGTGGCCGCAGGTCCGACGATACGACTACAAAATCGATCATCGAACTGCGGCCCAGGGAATCCTGATGCCAGGTGTACATATGGACACTCTTATGTTGGAACATGGTGTTCGTTATGGACAATCCATGACGAGCACAGAAGTCCAATAACAAAACACCATTTGGGTTCAGAGGAGGGGGACCATGCCTCCCAATCACTCCCCTCCAGGTCTCACTGTCATTGCCCACGTGAGCATTGAAGTCCCCCAGCAGAACAATGGAGTCCCCAGAAGGAGCACCCTCCAGCACTCCCTCCAAGGACTCCAGAAAGGGTGGGTACTCTGAACTGCTGTTTGGTGCATAAGCACAGACAACAGTCAGGACCCGTCCCCCCACCCGGAGGCGGAGGGAAACTACCCTTTCATCCACCGGGGTAAACCCCAATGTGCAGGCACCAAGCTGGGGGCTGATGAGAATGCCCACACCTGCTCGGCGCCTCCCACCATGAGCAACTCCAGAGTGGAAGAAAGTCCAACCCCTTTCGAGGTTACTGGTTCCAGAGCCCAAGCCATGCGTCGAGGTGAGTCCAACTATATCTAGTCGGAACCGCTCAACCTCGCGCACAAGCTCAGGCTCCTTCCCCACCAGAGAGGTGACGTTCCACGTCCCTAGAGCCAGCTTCTGCAGCCGGGGATCGGACCGCCAGGGTCCCCGCCCCTTGCTGCCGCCCAGCTCACACTGCACCCGACCCCTACGGCTCCTCCCGCAGATGGTGAGCCCACGGGAGGTGGGGCCCATGTAACCCTTTCGGGCTGAGCCCGACCGGGCCCCATGGGCGAAGGCCCGGCCACCAGACGCTCGCTCTCGTACCCCACCTCCAGGCCTGGCTCCAGAGGGGGGTCCCGGTAACCCGCGTCCGGGCAAGGGAACATTCATGCCCAGGTTGGTCGTCATCGTAGAGTCGAATTTAATTTTTCATTAAATAATAAATTTACAGTAAATAAAAAAAAAAAAAACGTATAAAAAATTTGTTCTACATATTGGGATGTTATATTGATGATCACATCTTTTAATCAGTCCAAGAAGTACAGTTGATGCAGCACCACATATCTTGCCATGAAAAACTTAGTTCCCTTCACTGCTTCCAAAGGAAAGGTTCAATTTATCTTTCTTATCGCAAGGTGGGGTGATTCGGGGTGGGACTAGATTAAAAAATGTTTAAATCTAATTAATTACAGTCTTTGTAATTCATTTGGATTAACTGCATTTTAATTCCATCATAAAATTTGCCCAAAGAGCAACATTTTTTATTTAAATGTATTTCAGGAAATTACTAAATAATAGTAGAAGATATTAATGTACTACATTAATGTGCCATAGGCACGAAGAAGTGTACTTGAATGTGATGTTGTTAAGAGACTTTATTTGTGTACTCATGTTGTAAATACACTTTCAGTGTTATCACCAAGAAGGATTTTGTATGTGATTGTCGCCACGGTGAGGCGCTGTTTCACTGGTCAAGGACGCACTCTGCGTCATTACGTTCACGTCTGTGAGAGGACGCACTCTGCGTCATTACGTTCACGTCTGTAAGCGCGCCCAGGGAAGTTACCTTTTTCCCTCCTTTTTGTGTTGTATGATTTTTCCCTCCGAGAGAGAGGATGCACATTTTTGTTATCCCTTAAATAAATAAGCCACAGAGGCTAAAGAATATTTCTGTCTCCATCATTTTTCCTTTGAGTTCATCGCTGGTGATGCTGCAATGCTCAACAGATGTTTTTCTGTTAGAAAGACCAGAAAAATCTTCATGCTTTGCCGACTCCCGCTGACTCAGCATGTACGCTCTTGATGGCGATCTCATTCACAAACATGGGCTGTAACTGTTAGTCTTGTCTGTTCAACACATTTGTCTGTCTGCTTCCTTTTTCTGACATCTTTGCATATCTTGATGTGAGAAATGAGGGACTACATTAAAAGGGTGGGACTACATTAAAAAAGAAATGTATCTAATTAATTACAATTTTTGTAATCAATTCATTTTGATTAAATACATTTTAATTCCATTATAAAATTTGCCCCAAAGAGCAACATTTTTTATTTAAATGTATTTCAAGCAATGACTAAATAATAGTAAAAGATGTTAATGTACTAAACTCAAACTATTAATGTCTGAGCAAAACATAATTTAACTTTGAAGTAGTAAAAAAGAAATAGAAAACATTGTGGCCAAAACTGGACAAACCCAAAGTTAAAGTGTTATTTTAAATGCTTTAACAGCTGCAGCTCCAATTATTCTATAATTAAAAGTCTACAGCATCTTACAGTAATTTGAACTTGGATTAATTGCATTTTAATTCCATCATAAAATTTGCCCAAAGAGCAACATTTTTTATTTAAATGTATTTCAGGAAATTACTAAATAATAGTGGAAGATATTAATGTACTAAACTCTAACTATTAATGTCTGGGCAAAACATCATTTTAACTTTGAAGCAGTAAAAAGGAAATAGAAAACATTGTGGCCAAAACTGGACAGACCCAAAGTTAAAGTGTCATTTTAAATACTTTAACAGCTGCAGCTCCAATTATTCTACAATTAAAAGTCTACAGCATCTTACAGTAATTTGAACTTCATTAATGAAAAATTTCAAAATATTTATAGACATTAATATCTGACAGTAAACCAGGATGAATTAAGCAGCGTCAACTGCAGTCTTTGCAGTCTGCAAAGAAATGATCATCGAAAGTTGGTAGGGCAGACATTGGAATGAGACGTCGTCAGCTCGGAGGGCCAGCAGTCGGCTCCAGGTTATTCAGAGAGGTGGTCACCTCCGGCTCTGACTGCAACGTGGAGCTACATGAGGAGTGTTCTTCAGGACGGGGAGGGAGAGACTGGGCTTTGCAGCTGCTGCTAATGGAGAAGAGAAAACTACACAACATTTTGTTATTAATTCAATTCAACTTTATTTGGATAGCGCCACTTCACAACAATGTTGTCACAGGGCACTTTACATACACGAATCAACATACATAATATTTCGGGCCAATTCATACATATCCTATAATAGAAACCAACTGATTGCATCAAGTCATGACTTCGATCCAATCCCCCACCCTGAGCATGCACACGGCGACAGTGGGAAGGAAAAAACTCCCCTTTAACAGGAAGAAAACCTCCGGCAGAACCCGGCTCAGGGAGGGCAGCCATCTGCCTCGACTGGTTGGGGTGGAGAGGACAGGAAAGACGGAACAACATGTACAATTGCACTTAATAAGGAAGACCTGCAGAAAAAAGGAGAAATAAGTTAGAGACGGCAATACTGCCATATATTTATACATTAATATATTAGAGGCCCTGCGATGGACTGGCGAGCTGTCCAGGGTGTACCCTGCCTGTCGCCCAAAGCCAGCTGGGATAGGCTCCAGCTTCCCCGCGACCCTGAATTGGAATAAGCGGTTCAGAAAATGAATGAATGAATATATTAGAGAAATAGAGTGAGGTACTTCTCAGTGCATCAGGTAACATCCCCATTGCTATATAAGTAATGGTTGGCTAGACTACCCATAACTATAAGAGCAAAGAGCATAACCTGGACAGTTGGGTCCCGTACATGCAGACTCCAACTCAGGAGATACTCATATCCTAACTATAAGAATCATGAAAAAGGAAGGTTTTCAGCTCGATCTTAAAGGTGTGGAGGGAGTCTGCCTCCCGAACCCACGGTGGGAGCTGGTTCCATAAGAGAGGAGACTGATAGCTAAAGGCTCTTCCTCCCATAGTACTCTTTGAGACTCTGGGAACCACCAGTAAACCTGCAGCCTGAGAGCAAAGTGCTCTATTTGGAATATACCGAACTATAAGATCTTTTATGTACATGGAATATTACATGTATATTGTACCCAAATAGAAACTGTAAAACATGTTATTTGGATACCGTGTGTGTGTTTACCATTGTGTGGGCGCCAGTGTGCTTTATTGTTCCAGTAGAAACTGGTCAGGGACATGTGGGAACTGACCCTTATGGGCTCGACAAACGGCAACAACAGTGGCAGTCTCTCACATCACACTCTCGGATGGCCTGTCTCTTAGAAATTTGATTGGTTATCATACTGGAGAGAATTTAGGCATTTTCACTGCAGTATGTAACAGATAAAGCATGAAGACTGACAAGTAGGGAGATTTTGCTCAAACTAACAGAAATCTTGCTGTTATTTCTACTTCACAAAAGGGAAAAACAACCTGTTTTGAAAACAAGATAACATCCAGGTGAAATGAATGGAGCAGAAGTAATGTGTCAAGCTCTTTACACCTGGCTTCTTGTAATGAGCAGCTGCTTTACCAGGTGAGCTATAAACATACATGAGCATCCAGCTTCAACAAAATCAGTTATTTTTCTCATCTTTCCATCTGGTATTTTTGGTCCTGAAGAGCAAAATTTCTTTCACGGTTTGATGATACACTGCTCTCGTTTGTTGCCTCCACTGTTTAAAAACTCCACCACAATGAGCTGAAAAACTTTCCGCCTCCATGCCGAGAGGAGCAGCAGCTTCTCCCTCTCTCAGGAGGCTGAGAGGATGAGAAGCTGTAGCTAGCATCCTCTGTTCCCGACATGTTGTGCTTCTCTTTCTCTCTCTCTGGCTGGACTATTCTCAATGGGGCCACGCTGTTCTTTTAACGCATTGTCAATTAACTCTTGCCATCAGTGATTATCAAACATCATCTGGCGGACCTGACATTATTGTCTCTAGATCACGTGTCAAACTCAAGGCCCGCGGGCCAAATGTGGCCTGCCATGTCATTTTATGTGGTCCGCGAGAGCTTAAAACGTCTGAGTGTATAATAATAAATAGCTCAAAAGTGTGCTTTGACAAAAAAACTACATTTCCCACAATGACTGTCGACTATGATGGCAGTGTTTCCACATCAATGCTAACGGGTGAAATTGAGAAAAAAATTAAGATCCCAAAATGTCCAGGAAGCAAAAAGTTGATTCAGACGGAAGATTGTTTCAAGAAAAATGGGAAGGCGAATACTTGTTTGTCCTTCAAGGAGAAAGACCGGTATGACTTTTGTGTCACGAGTCAGTGTCTGTTGTCAAGGAGTAAAATCTGCGTCAACATTTTGACGCCAAACACGGAGCTAAGTAAAGCAGAGTTAGCCTTCAAGAAAAGCAACAAATTGCCCAAGAATTAAAAGGCAAACTGCGGTTGCAGCAGATTGTGTTCACAAAATCCTCAGCCAAAAACAATGCCGCAGTGAAAGTTAGCTTGATAGTGGCTGAAGAAATCGCCCACGCTTCCAAGTCTTTTTCAGAGGGAGCGTTTCTGAAGCAGTCTGGGACGCCTGTAAAGCCGTTTTAAGAGGTAAATTAATTGCAAAGACAACCCTTCTTAAAAGAAATCAACAAGAAAAACTAAGGAACTTAGAGCATAAATTGATAGACCTGGAAAAGAGACATACAAATGAAGCAATTGGGAATACAAGCTGTAATTGGGAATGTCAACATGATGAACAAAATGAGTTACATCAGTCCATGGTCTGAAACAGCACTTAGAATCTGGGCAAAGCTGGTCCAGGACAACAGTGAACTTTGCTTGATGATTAGGTGGATTGCATATGATGAAGATTTTGCTCTAAACAAAACCGACATGAGCTTCAAAATTTGGGTGAGAAAAGGATTCATAAAATACAGTGACCTTTACCATAAAGGGTACTTAAGGACTTTTCAAGACATTAAACAAATTTACAATCTTGACAACAAAGATTCCTATAGATTCTTACAAGTCCGCCATTACCTAAACGAAATGAACAAGGCAGGTTCCGATGGACCTCTCAGCGGGATAGTCCAAATTTTTCTCAAATCATATTAATCAATTCCAAACAGTAAACTGATTTCAAAATTATACAATGAGCTACAAACCATCAAAGGTGAAAACACTGAGTATATCAAGCAAAAATGGGAGAAGGAGGGTAATTTTAAGCTGCCTGTAGAAGAATGGTTTAAAATACAGGAAAACTCCTGGAAAAGTACATGTTCACTTAACTGGAGGGAATTCGCTTGGAAAAGTGTGGTGCATTTTTTTCGAACGCCAGCACGAAAAGGTTCATGTGCAGATGCATCCTGTTGGAGGTTATGCGGAATAAAAAAAAAGCTAATCATTATCATGTTGTCTGGGGCTGCCCGAAACTGGCTCATTACTGGGAGAAAATTAAACACAGCATTGACAAAGTCATGGGGACAACGATACCTTTCAATTTTGAAACCATTTTCCTGTTTAAACAACCAGCAAGCATAAAGGGCTCGTGTAAGATGTATCTATGGAACATTATGCTTGTCGCAAGCAAAAAAGTAATTACAAGGAAATGGATGACGGACCAACAACCCACACAAGAAGAATGGATAAATCTTGTCAATGAGATTGCCCAAATGGAAAAACTCACATTTGCATTAAGACTTGACTTCGAAAAATTTGTGGAACTCTGGAAACCATGGCTGGACTTTATGAACACTTAAGAAGGACTGAGTTGTGATGCCCTTAGTTCTTAAGCTGCTTTTGTTTCTTTTTTTTTTTTTTACTTATTTTGTTTTTTCCTTTTCTGTTTTGCTTTAAAAAAAAAAAAAAAAGGAAAAAAGTTCTGACAATTCACAAAAAGGGGGAAGAGGGGGGGGGTTGACAAAAATAAACAGAATATGTGTATATGTACGCATATAAGTGTATGTAACTGTGGGAATATGTGTACACATATGTATTGCTTAGACCTTGCAAAAACATACTAACACCAAAAGTTGTACACACATTTATTGTCACTTTCAACTGTGTAAACTCTCCCCTGCCAAACCAAATAAAAATTTGATTTAAAAAAAAAAAAAAAACAACAAAAAAAAAAACCCTAAAAACTTGACCAATATAGTTGTCAGCTGAGTCAATCTTTATTTTGTTATTTTTAGTTGATTACAAATTATTTATGTTTAGCTGAAGTTGCAATTATTTAGTGTTTGCAGGTTTTACATGTGTATGCAGACAAATTATTGTAATCTAACTATCGGTTGGATGCAAGGCTGTGTTCAGCCTTTTTTTAAAAAAAATGCTACATCCATACCCCTTCATTGTACTGTACCTATGGTTCCTGCATCTGCCTACCTCCTGTGGGCCGGTGTAAAAGTCTTGGAGTTTTTCTCTTTTCTTTTTTCTTTGTGTATGCTTTTTAAGAAAGAAAATCTTAATAAAAAAAGATCTTGAATAAAATGCTATATTTTTTAGATGCAACTGTAATGTGCAAGAACTGCTATAACTTGAATAAGTGATAAATTCAGAGTTATTTAACATTAAGGAGTAGTTACATTTATTTTACATGACATACAATTACATTTAGTTACATTTATAAATTACATCTGGTCCTTTGAGGACAGCCATTATGTTGATGTGGCCTTCAGTAAAAATGAGTTTGACAACCCTGCTCTAGATGCCATGTTGTTCCCTCAATTTGGCAAACAAAGTTCACCTTGATAGGTTTATCTGTCGGTTTAGGCTTCTTTGGTAAAACAGCATACCATTCGGCATACCCTTGAATGCGCGGTCTGACTTGCTATCTTGATTTTATAAAAATACAAACTT
Source organism: Telmatherina bonti (assembly GCF_933228915.1). Taxonomy (NCBI): domain Eukaryota; kingdom Metazoa; phylum Chordata; class Actinopteri; order Atheriniformes; family Telmatherinidae; genus Telmatherina; species Telmatherina bonti. The sequence goes on from NC_136621.1 coordinate 12,649,049, forward strand.
CTTTTTTCAGAGGATTTCACGCCCGGTTCAGAGAATGTGCTGCACAGGAGATTTCTCTGCATGTTTTTGGCTATCTCAAGACTTGAGTCCCCATGGCAACAAAAAACTTGTTTACTATCAGGATAAACTGCTTAAACTTTCCAAAATCAGGATTATCAGTGAAATAACACATCAAATCCCAATGGGGTTTAAAAGAAAGAGAATAGGATGCAGAGTAGGAATGAGGCAGAGCGGGAAGCGGTGGAGTTTTAAACAGTTTCTTCCAACTTCTGTGATGGGTAACGTGAGATCGCTAGCTAACAAAATGGACAAGTTTGCGGTGTTAACAAGGTCTCGGAAAGAATACAGAGAGTGCAGTATTATGTGCTTCACAGAGACATGGCTGCATCAACACATCCTCGACTGGAATGTGTCTGTACATGTGTCTGAACTGTTAGCTGTGAGCTTCCATCCATTTATTTACCAAGAGAGTTTACCTGTGTTATTCTGGTAGTGGTTTATATAACACCTGGTACCGCACCAGACAGAGACACCTGTGATGTCATCAGCTCCGTCATTGCTTGGCTACAAAAGCAGCATCCAGACTCATTCATGGCAATATCCGGAGACTTCACTGTCACACCTCAAATCTGTTGCCCTGCAGCTAAGTCATGGACAAGAGCACAGCTTCATCTCCCTCCACATCAGGACATCCTGAGACCTCCACTTTGTATGTCTCCTGCAATCAGGTCAAGAAGCAACTTGAGAAACTGAACCAGAACAAGGCTGCAGGTCCATATGGTCAGTCCCAGAGTCCTCAAGACCTGCTCAAAACAACTATGTCCAATTCTCTAGCACCTTCTTTAATACCAGTCTAAGACAAAATAGAGTCCCAGTGCTGTGGAAAACCTACTGCCTTGTTCCAGTGCCTAAAAAACCACAACCAACTGAACCAAATGACTACAGACCAGTCGAATGAATGTCCTGGAGAGACTCTTACTCGCTCACCTCAAAAAGAAAGTAAACAGATTTCAGAAGCAATTACAGTTTGCATATTGTAATGGACTTGGGGTTTAAAGACACCATCATATACCTGCTCCAGAGAGCACACTCTTATCTTGACCATTCAGGCAGCACTCTGAGGGTCATGTTCTTTGATTTCTCAAGTGCTTTCAATACCACTCAGCCTGCTTTGTTATGTGAGAAGCTCCATAAATTCCAGGTGGATACCTCCACAACCACCTGGATCTATGACTACCTCACAAACAAACCCCCGTTTGTGAGACTGATAAGTTTTGCGTCTGAGACTGAGGTCAGCAGCACTGGTGCACCACAAGGAACTGCATTCTTGCCATTACTCTTCACTCTGTACACCTCAGACTTCCAGTACAACTCTGAGTCCTGCCATCTGCAGAAATACTGCAGATGACTTTGCAGTTGTGGGGTGTATCAGTGATGGACAAGAAGCAGAGTACAGACAACTGGTCAGTTAGATTGTAAAATGGTGCGGTAACAATCATCTCCTATTAAATACCAGCAAAAAAGAGATGATTGTTGACTTCAGGAGGAACAATAACACACAGCACCATCTCCATCCTGGGAGAGGAGGTGGAGTAGGTGGAGGAATACAAGTACCTTGGGGTTCAGCTGGACAACAATCTGGGCTTTAATGCAACACTGAATACATCTACAAGAAAGGTCCGAGCAGACTCTACTTCTTAAGGAAGCTGAGATCATTTAACATCTGCACCAACATGTTGCATATCTTTTAGAAGTCTGTTGTGGAGAGTGCAGTCAGCTTTGCAGCCATCTGCTGGGGAAGAAGCATCAGAACCACAGACCTGAAGAGAAACAACAAACTGATCAAGAAAGCTGCTTCTGTACTTGAAGTAACTCTGGAGCCGCTGGAGCTGATTGTGCAAAGTAGAATGCTGCACAAGCTGATGAAGATGATGAAGGATTCTGATGGGTATGCAAAACTTATAGAACACTGCCATGAGCTCTTTAGAAAATTCCTGCCTTTTATTGCCAATTTAAATTGAGGGGGAAAGATAATTGCTTGAGGGGGCATTGTTAGTTCTTGCATATTTTCACGCAGAGTGTAGAACACCATGCACTCTGCAAAGTGCAATAAAACCGTGTAATGCACAGATCTGAGTTGTTTAATCTGCTTATACCATGGTCACTCACAGTAAACATGTTAAAACCATGCTTTAAAGACCAGCTAAATATGTTTTAAGGTTAGAAATGATTTTCTATTGGCCTCAATGTGGTTTTCATGCTTAGCAACTGTTGTAAAGAAAGATGGAATGCATAATTATGAGATTTTGTTCAGGTACCAGACAAGTGAATCCATCCAACAAGATGAAAATTGAAATAACAACAAGAAATAAAAACCAGCTCGACCGCCAGCTGCACAGCTATCCAGCCTATGTCTCTGCTTACTCTACAATGCAATTGTACAGTACGACAGGGGTTTACAACACCCAGATCATACCGTTTCAACTGAGAGCAAGCAGAGACTGGCCTATAAATGCAAGGCGTATCGAACACTTCTTCTTCTTCTTCTTCTTTTTATTTTTTTATTTTTTTATTTTTTACCACAGACATAGAAAAGAAAGCAAATTGAATAAGATCACTTCAGAATAAACTGGACAATTGAAGTTGTATAATTGTATTTTCTGGTCATTTCTGATTGGATCAGAATACCCATGAATGTACTGTTTCTCATACAAGGGTATGGTAACCCTGGGATACTTCAAGGCATTCCAGGAGATACTTGAATTTTCCTTCAAGATCTATGTATTTTTTTCTTTAAAACATTCTTTATTAAATTTATATAAATATATTTCAAAGTTTTAATATATTTCAGTAAATGTTAATGTAAATTTATAAACTGAATTTAAATTTACATTTACACCTTTTCATTCCTCCCAAAATCCCACATTCTGACATGACTTGAACCCCACTTGTTATGAGCCGTCATACTTATCGCATAAACAATAACATGCTGGCTAATGGGAGCTTGAGAAGTATTATTTGCCTAACCGCAAAAAATAAACAAAAAACTAAACATTAGTAATGGACCAAGCCTTATTCCAAATTGTATTAAATTGATTTCATTCTTCAAAATTCTACACACAGTACCCCAATATGACAAAGTGAAAAATTTATTGTTGAGATTTGCACAAATTTATTCAAAATTAAAAAAAACTACGAAATCACATGTACATAAGTATTCACAGTCTTTGCTTAATACTTTGTTGATCCACATTTCGTAGCAAATACAGATAGATAGATAGATAGATAGATAGATAGATAGATAGATAGATTATCTTTTTTTTATTTATTTTTTTTATTATCTTTTTTATTAGCATAACCGCAAATGACCACCTCTGTTTGCGAACTCTTTGCTTTTGCTGTTATTTTGTATTTTCATTGACACAATTACTGAAACAATTTCCTGTTTGTAACGACATATATGACAAAATCATGGCCAATCTTTCCAAAATACTCGACAACAGGCTGATGTTTTTAATCAGAAATGGTTGTAATTCGCTCATATGACCACCTGGTGGCAGCATTTAGCTATGAATCAAGAGTCTCCGCCCCTTTAATTGCGCGTCATTGCGTACGCGGAAGTAAACAGTCGGCTTTCTGCTCACGTTTTTTCTGCCACTTAATCAGTAAAAAAAAGTGCTTTTGTACATGAGTGTGTTTAGTTCTTAGGATTACACAGATGTCGGTCCCTTCAGCAGAAGATCTGGTCAGATACTGGGAGAGGTCAGTCAGCAACACACGCTTCCTGCAGCTTCCTGCAGCTTCCTGCCCTTCAACTTGTTCAGAAATCCGGTTTTCTGTGGACTCCGACCATCAGTCATCCTCAGTAGATATTTATTTGTGAACAGTGACGAGACCAGTGAAAACGGCTCGAGCTCATTTAAAGCTTGTACTTAAATGATACAGCTCTAATCTGGATTTTACAGTAATTTATTTTAATATTGTTCTAGTTTCAGTAATATGAAAAACTTCTCTTTCTAGCAACATCACTGTACATTTTTCACTCACACATACTGATTTTTCTGTATTTGTTGTCATTTTAAACTTATTGAAACAAATCTGGAGGAAAACAAAACTATAATAGCACATGTATGTTGTAAATAAGAAATCACAGTGAACACCCCCAGTGAAAAGACCCACAGTGAAAAAAAAAGAAAACAAACAAAAGAAACTATGCTAAGCAAAGCATCTTCTGGCTGAAATATTTCCATCTGAAGTCCAGCTAAGTTTTGTTTTGAACTGGTAATTATGGAGGTTGTCTGATGCAGCACCCTATCATCCTACTCGCTTAGATCGTAGTTTTAATCTTTGGAAGCCTGTGTTAAAAAAACAAAGTTTGTTACTGATTAATAACACAGTTGTAATAATAAGCAAAATGAGCCATTGGTGCCATTTTTGGGGTTTTTCCTCTTTTCATTGTGCAGAGCATCACCTGCAGTTGGAGAAAGCAGAGCTCAGACTGCTTGTGTGGAAGAAACAACCTTGACAACTTAACAGTTTGGGCACCATGTGTAATTTGCATGGGATGGAAGGAAATAATACATCAAGAAGATTCAAAAGTTACATTTTAGTTAGTGTTTGCTGCTTGCTTATGACGGCTGCATTCCTAGAATCAGGAAAAAGCTGAGTCAGACCTATTTTAATGCTGTCTGTTATAGTTTTGGTAAAACTCTAGGGAACTATAAATGCTCTGTGTTGTCGGGGACCAAGACCTTGTTGCTGAGAACACAGAGTTTGGGGCGCTATACCTGCTGGTATATGACTTTAAGTGTACTGTCATGTTTGAATAAATCCCCAACACAAACAGCTTCATATCACCACACGTCCTTCCTCCCCTACAGGTCCAATATTTGTGTTCCTCTTTTACTGTCTGACCCTCCCCTGATGGGGGTTTCTTTGCAGCATTTTGATTGTGAAGGCCAGATTCAGCCTCCTCCTTGCTGTTCATGTAGAGATGCATTCATGCTGGTCGTTTTTATTCACTCATTTTCTGCATTGGAGGCGAGTTTCTGTCTTTCTGTCATTGGATGGTCCTGATGCGAGCCAGATCCATGACAGCATGTGATGGTTCTAAAAGCCTCTAGGATTTAATTTCTCGAGGTTTTTCAGACTGACTGAGCTTTATGTCTTCAGCTGATTAAAAACTGAGGAATTCATATCTGCTTGTGTCCTGATGCAGCGAGCAGGAAAGTCTGAGACAGCAGGTGGTGGAGGATGATACCGAGGACTGGCAGAGGAGCCTGGACTTCTCGGACCTGGAGAGGGTCGGTGGGGTGGACCTTTCCTTCATCAAAGGAGATGATGTCAACGCTTGCGCCCAGCTAGTTGTCCTCAGTTACCCTGATCTAGAGGTGAGCTGACACAGTCACACCTGGAAACATCTGTTGGGCTGATGCCTGTCTAACCCTACTGGTGACCATGAGGAACAGCTGCAGTATGGACCAGAAACAATTTCTATGACATTTTTCTATCAGAAGTACAGAAGAAGAAATGTAAAATGTCCCCCGCCGCTCTTATTTGGACTCAGCAGTTCGGATAATAAATGAATGAATGGAATATAAAATGTTATCTATCAGTATTTAGTGACATTTTATTGCCTACTGAGCTCATCTGATGTGAGCAGGTAAATGAAAAAACACTCCTACTCGAGGTGGGATTTATTTCAACTGGTGGAGCTGCTGCTACACGTAGAGACTGCTTTCTTTGTTTGTTTGTTTGCCAGTAGTTTTTTTGTCCCCTGTAGCTTCACACAATAATACAGTTTCTTTTATTAAACAGGTGAACCTTATGGTCTAATGGTAAAAGATACCTCTCTTGAATACGCTGGATTATATGCTGCCGTAGTTAATTAGATCAAAATGTGACTTCAGTAGTTTCTGTACTGTTTGTGTTTCTCTGAACATTTTCTTTCTATTATGTAAAGCACATTGGATTGCTGTTCTATACAATATGCTCTATATAACAACCACAAAAAAATGAGATTATTATGAAAAGATTCAGTCAGATTTCTGCGCCCTCGTAGAGCCGCTGATGTGGACCTTTATTTTTTACACTCAGAAAAAGCTCCATAAGTTTTCATGGCTGTGTCATTAGTTGAGAAAGTGTTTGGCAAGATGCGTCCTGAAAAATGACTTCATCACCAAACTTCTCTTCAAATGGTGGAACGAAAAAATGTCTTTTGATTTTAGGTAATGCTACTTAACCAGATGTGGATCCCAGTTCATCAGTCACTGTGGAAGTCGTTTCTCTGTTTCATTGGACTGGAACCAAAAGAAAAACAAAGTTTCAGCATCAGCTGCTTGTCCAGTGCAGATTAGTGATCTTCATCCCATCATCCACAGTCTACGATGGCTTCTCTTTAACAGACTCTAACCTTGTTTTGATGATTGTTTGCCTCCATTTGCATTTTGTTTTATTTTCTTACGGTTAAGTCGCAAACACCATGATTGGTTGATTCTCATCTATTTACGTTTTCTGTCCTGACGCTTTGGCGCCTTCCTCCATCGAGCTGCATGTTTTCGTTCGTTCTTACTCCAGATTTGTAAATGATACATTTAAATGCATTTTGTAATTTAAGTACCAAAACTGTTTAAAGTTTGCATCCTCAAATGATTTAACAAGTATTAATATAATATGTTTGAGATGTCATGCATATTTTCAGATTGATCCACAAGATACCAATAAATAGGAGGTATCATATGCAACTGTTTGCTTAGACTTCAAAGACACAAGCAGTCAAATGTCAAAAGCACTTTAAAGGTGGACTCTGAAGCACTTCCAGACTCTGTGTGTTAGCTACTCTACCAAAGCCTTAACCTCCATTCAAAGATGGCATGTACTATAGTGGTGGTTATCTATATTAACTAGGCTTTACTCTTCTGTCTCTGTGGTTGTTCACATGAGAAAAGCCATGTTATACACAATTTAAAATGCTGCTTCTGCACAGATTATACACAGCAAAGTTGTTTGTTACTCTGCGCTGCTAAAAGTTAAAATCACTGCTCAAACACTTTTCTAACTTTATACTAAAGAAGTGAATCAGCTCTGTAATTTTAATGCCAGGTAATGACATAAAGATTATCTAAGTCTCAGCTCAAGGTAGTGTAATCTTTATTAATTGCATATACCTGATATGTAGAATCATTTTAATCTGTGTGTTAAAGTTGGTGTTAGCAGTAGAAGTGATTGTAATTCACAGGAAAAAGGGAAATTTCCTTTGATTTGTCTTCAGGTTTCCAGCAATTTAATGGGTTAAATGCTCGAAAGATTTGAGATTTTAACAAATGAAATTTAGTGATTAAGACAATACGACCCCCACCCCCAACAACAGACTAAAAAGTGGCTGTTAAATAGTTTTTGTCTTTTAGTGATTGACAATTGCACTACTATTCAGCTGTTTGAGTTTAATGTCCAGCAGCAGCAAACTTCCAGTAGTTCTGCAGGGTGACACTAAAACATTGTGTCTGATATTATTGACGAAAATAATTATCACCAGGAAAAGAATCAGTGAAATAATGGTTTTATTTAGAGACGACTGAATCCTGAGCTACAACTCGTGAGCAGATGATGGGTTCAACATAAGTTAGCACAGTGATCTGACCAGGCTAAAAGAGAACTGTCTTTAAACTTCCAGGTGAAACGTACCTCACTGAAGCGCTGATCTAAGTTTATAATGAACCTAGCTGCACCTGATGAACTGCTGGCTGCTGCAGCCATTGACAAAGTGAGCTTTGTGCATTAAACAGAGTAAACCTCCCCACCCACTCCAGGGTTGATCTGGCTGCATGGTTCTGCATCATGAGCACGAGTCATGCACACACAATACACTCAGTTAGTCTCTGGCAAACTGGGGATGGTCAGGTGCTGCATACATGTGAAGTTATGTGGACTGTGAAAGTTGTGTCCACCATCACATTGACTGAATCTTCTTTTCTCTCAGGGGTTCGATGACCAGTTTGGAGTCGAGCCACAGTGGCTTCTCTCAGCTCAGTGCCACCACCACCTCCTCTAACCACTCCCAGTCCAGCTCCATGATCTCCAGGTAGAAACGGATTGTGGAGGACTTGAATCCCCTTCAGCCCACCCCATTCACTGCCCTAACCATCAACATGGAGGCCAACTCTTCTCCCGCCCTCTCCTCGTCATCTTTGGACTCTGATCCTCTTGCACAGCCAGTTTTTTTGGAACTGATGCATGCTTGCACAAACAGAAGAAGAAGAGTTCTCAAAGACTGAGGCAAAAAGAAAGAAATGAAACGACATGAACAATTTAAGGGCTGATTTTTGCACAAAGGTTGTCAAGTTTTGTTGGGCCTAGCATCTCTGCTGGGCAGCACGTTGAATCAGAACGTATAGCAGAATATTCTGGTCGTGTCCCGTCTCATGCTGGGTGGTGAGGTCAGATGGAAGAAGCAATATTTTCATCCTGTGAGCTACGGGACCGGATGGAGAAACTGGAGGCGCTGTTACATGTATGCATTTACACTCCCACAATACTGAGACGACGCATACCTCATCAATGCGTGTCGGCTGATGAAAGTGGATATTTTGTTACATGCAAACATGCACCAATGTTTAACATGCACAAATTGAGAGTGTTTGCCATATTGTTACTGGGTGTGTTTCTAGAAAATTAATTGGTCAAATGCGGGAGGATGGGCAGGAAATATCTGAACCAGATCTGGGTCCAACATTGCCTGCAAACATCTGGAGCTTATTGTATCAAAACAAATAAGATACCATGAGCAAATTTAGGAGGTAAAAAGATAAATAACTTTCAGATTTCCTATAATTTATGTAGAGAAACCTTTCTGTCTTAGTGACACCTTGAAAAGTGGTTGAATAATTAACCCAGGTCTGAAAGTTACCGAGGTAAAGTGCTCATAGCAATAACACGAGTTATACTTTCTACTGTGTGAAATGTTTTTATTTATCATTAATATGTCCGTGGAGGATCATGGATGCGGATTGCAGATGAGCTTTTTGTTGTAAATTGTGTTGAGGCAGACAGAAGAGCAAACTGAACCAAGAAACAAAGCAACTTCTCTGGCATGACGTGGCGGTTTGCTTCCTGTCCAGCGTCTGCACAATTAAGGAACTCAAACCCAGATCATGTCGTCAAGGAGATGCCTTGCCACTGATTGGTGAATGTGCTACTGATTGACTAGTGCCTGCTAGCAAATGAGAGCCCTGACTTTGAAGGGATGCGATGTTAGTGGGCAAAGACACCATGATTATTTACTTATTGATGTTGATAGGAGTGTGCATAGAAGATGAATGTTTTCTGGTTTATCTTTTGACAGTGCACCAGTAGACAGACAGATGCTGTACGTGTGCCAGTGCTGGTTTGGGACTGTTTTGGAGGCGAGTACTTGATGGGTGAAGCAGTGAGGCCTGCACACTCGAGCGACTTTATGGATTTATTATTTAACAATTAAGATGATAGCCATTTAAGAGCCATGTGTCAATAAATAGCATTTTAGCCTTTGTAAACATCTCTTAGAAATGTACCTGCTTTTTTTCCAAGGTGACCACTGTAGTGATGAATAACCATTTCAAAACGCAGGAGATTTTTAATGCAGTCACAGAGCAGCGATGACTTCACTTAGATCTGATTCCCTGACATCAGAGTTGCCAAGAGTGGTCTGGTGCTGTTGCCATGGTAACTAAGTGCAGCTGTTGTGATAAAAAAAACAAACAAACAAAAAAAAAAAAAAAAAGGCAAGTTTGGAGGTTTTATTACTGAAAATACAGGCCTCTGCATGTTTTTGTCACATAAAACTGCAAGTTGTGAGCCAGAAACCTGTCTTCTTGTCATTCGCTGAAATGCTTTGCGGAGAAAAAGGACCCTCTCAGACTGAGGGGCTGGAAGTGTGTTTGACTGTGTGTGGTGTGAAAATGAATTTTTGTGAACAAAGGGGAGATATCTCTGAAATATAATGCACATTTAGAACCACGACCAACTTTGCTTCACCTTCTGGAGTCTTCATTCAGACGGATTAAGCTTCAACTCAAATGGAAATGCTCCGTTTCCTTCTTTCCATCACATTGTCTCTTGCGTACTCCAGTTCGGCTTTACTTTGTTCTGTATTTCAGAAAGTAGAGTAGACCTATTGATTGAAGCCATGGGCACGAAGAAGTGTACTTGGATGTGATGTTGTTAGGAGACTTTATTTACAACATGAGTACACAAATACACTTTCAGTGTTATCACCAAGAAGGATTTTATATGTGATTGTCGCCACGGTGAGGCGCTGTTTCACTGGTCAAGGACGCACTCTGCGTCATTACGTTCACGTCTGTAAGAGGACGCACTCTGCGTCATTGCGTTCACGTCTGTAAGCGCGCCCAGGGAAGTTACCTTTTTCCCTCCTTTTTGTGTTGTATGATTTTTCCCTCCAAGAGAGAGGATGCACATTTTTGTTATCCCTTAAATAAATAAGCCACAGAGGCTAAAGAATATTTCTGTCTCCATAATTTTTCCTTTGAGTTCATCGCTGGTGATGCTGCAATGCTCAACAGATGTTTTTCTGTTAGAAATGCCAGAAAAATCTTCATGCTTTGCAGACTCCCGCTGACTCAGCATGTACGCTCTTGATGGCGATCTCATTAACAAACATGGGCTGTAACAGTTAGTCTTGTCTGTTCAACACATTTGTCTGTCTGCTTCCTTTTTCTGGCATCTTTGCATATCTTGATGTGAGAAATGATGTATAAAGTATATTTGGATTAATGAGAATATGGCGCCTTTACATTTTTGGAGATAAGAAACTTGAATTATGAAGAAAGCATCAATCACTTGGTCTCAGGTTCAATTTATCTTTATTATCGCAAGGTGAGGGGTGATTAGGGGTGGGACTACATTAAAAAAGAAATGTATCTAATGAATTACAATTTTTGTAATCAATTCATTTTGATTAATTACATTTTAATTCCATTATAAAATTTGCCCCAAAGAGCAACATTTTTTATTTAAATGTATTTCAAGCAATGACTAAATAATAGTAAAAGATGTTAATGTACTAAACTCAAACTATTAATGTCTGGGCAAAACATAATTTAACTTTGAAGCAGTAAAAAAGAAATAGAAAACATTGTGGCCAAAACTGGACAGACCCAACATTAAAGTGTCATTTTAAATACTTTAACAGCTGCAGCTCCAATTATTCTATAATTAAAAGTCTACAGCATCTTACAGTAATTTTAACTTTATTAATATAAAATTTCAAAATATTTATAGACATTAATATCTGACAGTAAACCAGGATGAATTAAGCAGCGTCAACTGCAGTCTTTGCAGTCTGCAAAGAAATGATCATCGAAAGTTGGTAGGGCAGACATTGGAATGAGACGTCGTCGGCTCGGAGGGCCAGCAGTCGGCTCCAGGTTATCCAGAGAGGTGGTCACCTCCGGCTCTGACTGCAACGTGGAGCTACATGAGGAGTGTTCTTCAGGACGGGGAGGGAGAGACTGGGCTTTGCAGCTGCTGCTAATGGAGAAGAGAAAACTACACAACATTTTGTTATTAATTCAATTCAATTCAACTATATTTGTATAGCGCCACTTCACAACAATGTTGTCACAGGGCACTTTACATACACGAATCAACATACATAATATTTCGGGCCAATTCATACATATCCTATAATAGAAACCAACTGATTGCATCAAGTCATGACTTCGATCCAATCCCCCACCCTGAGCATGCACACGGCGACAGTGGGAAGGAAAAAAACTCCCCTTTAACGGGAAAAAAAACCTCCGGCAGAACCCGGCTCAGGGAGGGCAGCCATCTGCCTGGACTGGTTGGGGTGGAGAGGACAGGAAAGACGGAACAACATGTACAATTGCACTTAATCAGGAAGACCTGCGGAAAAAAAGGAGTAATAAGTTAGAGACGGCAATATTGGCATATATTTATACATTAAGATATCAGAGAAATAGAGTGAGGTACTTCTCAGTGCATCAGGTAACATCCCCATTGCTATATAAGTAATGGTTGGCTAGACTACCCATAACTATAAGAGCAAAGAGCATAACCTGGACAGTTGGGTCCCGTACATGCAGACTCCAACTCAGGAGATACTCATATCCTAACTATAAGAATCATGAAAAAGGAAGGTTTTCAGCTCGATCTTAAAGGTGTGGAGGGAGTCTGCCTCCCGAACCCACGGTGGGAGCTGGTTCCATAAGAGAGGAGCCTGATAGCTAAAGGCTCTTCCTCCCATAGTACTCTTTGAGACTCTGGGAACTACCAGTAAACCTGCAGCCTGAGAGCAAAGTGCTCTATTTGGAATATACCGAACTATAAGATCTTTTATGTACATGGAATATTACATGTATATTGTACCCAAATAGAAACTGTAAAACATGTTATTTGGATACCGTGTGTGTGTTTACCATTGTGTGGGCGCCAGTGTGCTTTATTGTTCCAGTAGAAACTGGTCAGGGACATGTGGGAACTGACCCTTATGGGCTCGACAAACGGCAACAACAGTGGCAGTCTCTCACATCACACTCTCGGATGGCCTGTCTCTTAGAAATTTGATTGGTTATCATACTGGAGAGAATTTAGGCATTTTCACTGCAGTATGTAACAGATAAAGCATGAAGACTGACAAGTAGGGAGATTTTGCTCAAACTAACAGAAATCTTGCTGTTATTTCTACTTCACAAAAGGGAAAAACAACCTGTTTTGAAAACAAGATAACATCCAGGTGAAATGAATGGAGCAGAAGTAATGTGTCAAGCTCTTTACACCTGGCTTCTTGTAATGAGCAGCTGCTTTACCAGGTGAGCTATAAACATACATGAGCATCCAGCTTCAACAAAATCAGTTATTTTTCTCATCTTTCCATCTGGTATTTTTGGTCCTGAAGAGCAAAATTTCTTTCACGGTTTGATGATACACTGCTCTCGTTTGTTGCCTCCACTGTTTAAAAACTCCACCACAATGAGCTGAAAAACTTTCCGCCTCCATGCCGAGAGGAGCAGCAACTTCTCCCTCACTCAGGAGGCTGAGAGGATGAGAAGCTGTAGCTAGCATCCTCTGTTCCCGACATGTTGTGCTTCTCTTTCTCTGGCTGGACTATTCTCAATGGGGCCACGCTGTTCTTTTAACGCATTGTCAATTAACTCTTGCCATCAGTGATTATCAAACATCATCTGGCGGACCTGACATTATTGTCTCTAGATCACATGTGTCAAACTCAAGGCCCGCGGGCCAAATGTGGCCTGCCATGTCATTTTATGTGGTCCGCGAGAGCTTAAAACGTCTGAGTGTATAATAATAAATAGCTCAAAAGTGTGCTTTGACAAAAAACTACATTTCCCACAATGACTGTCGACTATGATGGCAGTGTTTCCACATCAATGCTAACGGGTGAAATTGAGAAAAAAATTAAGATCCCAAAATGTCCAGGAAGCAAAAAGTTGATTCAGACGGAAGATTGTTTCAAGAAAAATGGGAAGGTGAATACTTGTTTGTCCTTCAAGGAGAAAGACCGGTATGAATTTTGTGTCACGAGTCAGTGTCTGTTGTCAAGGAGTAAAATCTGCGTCAACATTTTGACGCCAAACACGGAGCTAAGTACGGCAAAGTTAGCCTTCAAGAAAAGTAACAAATTGCCCAAGAATTAAAAGGCAAACTGCGGTTGCAGCAGATTGTGTTCACAAAATCCTCAGCCAAAAACAATGCCGCAGTGAAAGTTAGCTTGATAGTGGCTGAAGAAATCGCCCACGCTTCCAAGTCTTTTTCAGAGGGAGCGTTTCTGAAGCAGTCTGGGACGCCTGTAAAGCCGTTTTAAGAGGTAAATTAATTGCAAAGACAACCCTTCTTAAAAGAAATCAACAAGAAAAACTAAGGAACTTAGAGCATAAATTGATAGACCTGGAAAAGAGACATACAAATAAAGTAAATGAGGAGACTTTGGAGAAGATTAGAAAAATCAAGGATGAAATAAACCAAGAATTACAAACCCAGATTCAGAAAAAACTTATATTTTTAAAACAGAGTTATTATGAAGCGGGAAGTTAATCAACAAAACATTTAGCTTATAAACTGCGAAAACAACAGGCTGAAAGAACCATATACAAAATTAAAGAGCCAGGCACAAATAACATCACCTACAAAGACACAGAAATACGGAATATTTTGCCAAATTTTATCAAAAGTTATATGCTTTAAAAGAACAGAATGAGGAAGATCATACTGAAACACTGCTAAATAAACTGGCGTTACCTACCGTATCAAATGATCAAAACAAAACTTTAACAAAAAAAATAACAGCCCAGGAATTGACAATAGCAGTGAATAGACTACAACTAAACTAATCGCCAGGATCGGATGGCTACAATGCTGAATGGTACAAAATATACTTAGAGGAGCTTTCTCCTCTTCTTTTAAAAACTTTCAATTGGGTTTTAGACGGGGGGCAGATCCCACCGTCCTGGAGGGAGACAATAATTACGGTAATTCCGAAAGAGGGAAAGGACACGATGGATTGCTCCAACTACCGACCAATCAGTCTCCTCAACCAGGATTACAAAATGTTTACCTCCATACTAGCCAAAAGACTGGAACACATCCTTCCAAGTATAATAAACTTAGACCAGACAAGTTTCATCAAAGAAAGGAAAACTCGAGACAACATTAGACGGACGCTACATGTGATCAATCATATACATAAAAATAAAGAACAGGCAGTCATACTAGGCCTAGATGCCCAAAAGGCTTTTGACACTGTAGATTGGGCCTTTTTATTCAAAGTATTGTCAATTTCTCAGATACATTTATAAAGGTTATACAATTGATTTACAACAATAACACAGGGAAAATCAAAATAAATGGAAGTTTATCAGAACCAGTACAGATAAAACAGGGTTGTAGGCAGGGTTGTGGCCTCTCCCCAAGCCAAGATTAAAACAGACCTAGACAGATGGAATTTGGTGACTTACCTAGGACTTGTTCAAAAGATAGAAGCAATAAAAATTATTATACTACCCAAACTATTATATTTATTTCAAACAATCCCAGCTGAACCACCTAACAATATGTTTCAAGAAATTGATAAATTAATCTCAAGATTCATCTGGCAAGGGAAGAGGCCTAAAATAAGATATAAGACCTTTCAGTTGAACAAAAACAAAGGAGGCCTCTCCCTTCCAAATATGAGAAACTACTATATGGCAGCTCAGATTAGTCCACTGATAGACATATGCAACCCATCTTATGCAGCCAAATGGAAGGAAATTGTAATTTTAATAATAATTTAATAAATTGTAAAGACACCATCATATACCTGCTCCAGAGAGCACACTCTTATCTTAACCATTCAGGCAGCACTCTGAGGGTCATGTTCTTTGATTTCTCAAGTGCTTTCAATACCACTCAGCCTGCTTTGTTATGTGAGAAGCTCCATAAATTCCAGGTGGATACCTCCACAACCACCTGGATCTATGACTACCTCACAAACAAACCCCCGTTTGTGAGACTGATAAGTTTTGCGTCTTAGACTGAGGTCAGCAGTACTGGTGCACCACAAGGAACTGCATTCTTGCCATTACTCTTCACTCTGTACACCTCAGACTTCCAGTACAACTCTGAGTCCTGCCATCTGCAGAAATACTGCAGATGACTTTGCAGTTGTGGGGTGTATCAGTGATGGACAAGAAGCAGAGTACAGACAACTGGTCAGTTAGATTGTAAAATGGTGCGGTAACAATCATCTCCTATTAAATACCAGCAAAAAAGAGATGATTGTTGACTTCAGGAGGAACAATAACACACAGCACCATCTCCATCCTGGGAGAGGAGGTGGAGTAGGTGGAGGAATACAAGTACCTTGGGGTTCAGCTGGACAACAATCTGGGCTTTAATGCAACACTGAATACATCTACAAGAAAGGTCCGAGCAGACTCTACTTCTTACGGAAGCTGAGATCATTTAACATCTGCACCAACATGTTGCATATCTTTTAGAAGTCTGTTGTGGAGAGTGCAGTCAGCTTTGCAGCCATCTGCTGGGGTAGAAGCATCAGAACCACAGACCTGAAGAGAAACAACAAACTGATCAAGAAAGCTGCTTCTGTACTTGAAGTAACTCTGGAGCCGCTGGAGCTGATTGTGCAAAGTAGAATGCTGCACAAGCTGATGAAGATGATGAAGGATTCTGATGGGTATCCAAAACTTACAGAAAACTGCCATGAGCTCTTTAGAAAATTCCTGCCTTTTATGGCCAATTTAAATTGAGGGGGAAAGATAATTGCTTGAGGGGGCATTGTTAGTTCTTGCATATTTTCACGCAGAGTGTAGAACACCATGCACTCTGCAAAGTGCAATAAAACCGTGTAATGCACAGATCTGAGTTGTTTAATCTGCTTATACCATGGTCACTCACAGTAAACATGTTAAAACCATGCTTTAAAGACCAGCTAAATATGTTTTAAGGTTAGAAATGATTTTCTATTGGCCTCAATGTGGTTTTCATGCTTAGCAACTGTTGTAAAGAGAGATGGAATGCATAATTATGAGATTTTGTTCAGGTACCAGACAAGTGAATCCATCCAACAAGATGAAAATTGAAATAACAACAAGAAATAAAAACCAGCTCGACCGCCAGCTGCACAGCTATCCAGCCTATGTCTCTGCTTACTCTACAATGCAATTGTACAGTACGACAGGGGTTTACAACACCCAGATCATACCGTTTCAACCGAGAGCAAGCAGAGACTGGCCTATAAATGCAAGGCGTATCGAACACAGTCCAAAGGAAACAAATGCCACGAGCGCTATTTATAGGCCTCCAAATCCAGGTCTATTTGACCAACGGTGCCAAATTAAAATATTTCAAATAAAATGTTGTCTTTACATGAATAAATCTTGAAAAATAACAGGACAAGTACTAAAAGTAATATTATCCGACTTTCCTCGCAAACAAAAGATCTTTTTTACCCCAAATTTTTCATTTCCCATGAAGACTTGCGGCACCTACCCGGAAGTAAGAATACAGCCCCGAACACAAAAATCGTCTTTATCAGTGTTTTCTCATGATTTCGGAAAAAAACTGTCTTGAAAAATAATAGCCATGATAAATAAAAACAATGTCAACCGAGGTTTCCGTTTCCTCTGCTACGTTAAACGGAAATGACGACTAGTTGGTTTGGTTTGGCGATGGAGCGAATTAGCCGAGCAGCTAAGACAGTAGAAGGAAGGTAGCGGACATTTAGATTGGCGCCCATTTCCCCAAATGCCGCCGCAGTTGTGGTGATATTTCCAAACAAAAAGCAGAGAAGCGTCATTTAACAGGAGCACTTACACAACAGCTAGCATGGCCGCATGGCTTAAAACAGCTGGAGCTCCGAACATGTTGACAATAATCACGAGGCTGAAGTTAGCTTCCGATTCGCAGCTTCCGAGTCGCAGTATGTGTAAAGGGCAATTCCACTGAATTTTTCGGAAACTAGACCACATTAGACCAGGTCCTGACAAAAATCCACTATACTTACACTCTTCAAACCTGGACAGAAATATTCCACATACTATGCAGATTCGTGAAAACATAGTGTCTGATTTGTGAAACCTTTATTTGTGGAAATACACATTAGGCTTGTTTCATTATATTTTTGGCATCTGCACCACATTAAGGTCCTGAAAAAACAAAACAAAACTACAACATTTAGACACCCCAGACATTAAAACACAGTGTCAAACAGCAGTTTTAAACAAAGCTTTATTTTGCTATTCAAAGTGGTATTACATGAAATTCTCATGTTGCACAAATCCAATGTTAGGTACTTTTTTTTCTTCTTCTTCTTCTTCTTTTTTTTTTTATTTTTTTTTTTTTTTTTACCACAGAAATAGAAAAGAAAGCAAATTGAATAAGATCACTTCAGAATAAACTGGACAATTGAAGTTGTATAATTGTATTTTCTGGTCATTTCTGATTGGATCAGAATACCCATGAATGTACTGTTTCTCATACAAGGGTATGGTAACCCTGGGATACTTCAAGGCATTCCAGGAGATACTTGAATTTTCCTTCAAGATCTATGTATTTTTTTCTTTAAAACATTCTTTATTAAATTTATATAAATATATTTCAAAGTTTTAATATATTTCAGTAAATGTTAGTGTAAATTTATAAACTGAATTTAAATTTACATTTACACCTTTTCATTCCTCCCAAAATCCCACATTCTGACATGACTTGAACCCCACTTGTTATGAGCCGTCATACTTATCGCATAAACAATAACATGCTGGCTAATGGGAGCTTGAGAAGTATTATTTGCCTAACCGCAAAAAATAAACAAAAAACTAAACATTAGTAATGGACCAAGCCTTATTCCAAATTGTATTAAATTGATTTCATTCTTCAAAATTCTACACACAGTACCCCAATATGACAAAGTGAAAAATTTATTGTTGAGATTTGCACAAATTTATTCAAAATTAAAAAAAACTACGAAATCACATGTACATAAGTATTCACAGTCTTTGCTTAATACTTTGTTGATCCACATTTCGTAGCAAATACAGATAGATAGATAGATAGATAGATAGATTATCTTTTTTTTATTTATTTTTTTATTATCTTTTTTATTAGCATAACCGCAAATGACCACCTCTGTTTGCGAACTCTTTGCTTTTGCTGTTATTTTGTATTTTCATTGACACAATTACTGAAACAATTTCCTGTTTGTAACGACATATATGACAAAATCATGGCCAAAATACTCGACAACAGGCTGATGTTTTTAATCAGAAATGGTTGTAATTCGCTCATATGACCACCTGGTGGCAGCATTTAGCTATGAATCAAGAGTCTCCGCCCCTTTAATTGCGCGTCATTGCGTACGCGGAAGTAAACAGTCGGCTTTCTGCTCACGTTTTTTCTGCCACTTAATCAGTAAAAAAGTGCTTTTGTACATGAGTGTGTTTAGTTCTTAGGATTACACAGATGTCGGTCCCTTCAGCAGAAGATCTGGTCAGATACTGGGAGAGGTCAGTCAGCAACACACGCTTCCTGCAGCTTCCTGCCCTTCAACTTGTTCAGAAATCCGGTTTTCTGTGGACTCCGACCATCAGTCATCCTCAGTAGATATTTATTTGTGAACAGTGACGAGACCAGTGAAAACGGCTCGAGCTCATTTAAAGCTTGTACTTAAATGATACAGCTCTAATCTGGATTTTACAGTAATTTATTTTAATATTGTTCTAGTTTCAGTAATATGAAAAACTTCTCTTTCTAGCAACATCACTGTACATTTTTCACTCACACATACTGAATTTTCTGTATTTGTTGTCATTTTAAACTCATTGAAACAAATCTGGAGGAAAGCAAAACTATAATAGCACATGTATGTTGTAAATAAGAAATCACAGTGAACACCCCCAGTGAAAAGACCCACAGTGAAAAAAAAAGAAAACAAACAAAAGAAACTGCTAAGCAAAGCATCTTCTGGCTGAAATATTTCCATCTGAAGTCCAGCTAAGTTTTGTTTTGAACTGGTAATTATGGAGGTTGTCTGATGCAGCACCCTATCATCCTACTCGCTTAGATCGTAGTTTTAATCTTTGGAAGCCTGTGTTAAAAAACAAAGTTTGTTACTGATTAATAACACAGTTGTAATAATAAGCAAAATGAGCCATTGGTGCCATTTTTGGGGGTTTTCCTCTTTTCATTGTGCAGAGCATCACCTGCAGTTGGAGAAAGCAGAGCTCAGACTGCTTGTGTGGAAGAAACAACCTTGACAACTTAACAGTTTGGGCACCATGTGTAATTTGCATGGGATGGAAGGAAATAATACATCAAGAAGATTCAAAAGTTACATTTTAGTTAGTGTTTGCTGCTTGCTTATGACGGCTGCATTCCTAGAATCAGGAAAAAGCTGAGTCAGACCTATTTTAATGCTGTCTGTTATAGTTTTGGTAAAACTCTAGGGAACTATAAATGCTCTGTGTTGTCGGGGACCAAGACCTTGTTGCTGAGAACACAGAGTTTGGGGCGCTATACCTGCTGGTATATGACTTTAAGTGTACTGTCATGTTTGAATAAATCCCCAACACAAACAGCCTCATATCACCACACATCCTTCCTCCCCTACAGGTCCAATATTTGTGTTCCTCTTTTACTGTCTGACCCTCCCCTGATGGGGGTTTCTTTGCAGCATTTTGATTGTGAAGGCCAGATTCAGCCTCCTCCTTGCTGTTCATGTAGAGATGCATTCATGCTGGTCGTTTTTATTCACTCATTTTCTGCATTGGAGGCGAGTTTCTGTCTTTCTGTCATTGGATGGTCCTGATGCGAGCCAGATCCATGACAGCATGTGATGGTTCTAAAAGCCTCTTGGATTTAATTTCTCGAGGTCTTTCAGACTGACTGAGCTTTATGTCTTCAGCTGATTAAAAACTGAGGAATTCATATCTGCTTGTGTCCTGATGCAGCGAGCAGGAAAGTCTGAGACAGCAGGTGGTGGAGGATGATACCGAGGACTGGCAGAGGAGCCTGGACTTCTCGGACCTGGAGAGGGTCGGTGGGGTGGACCTTTCCTTCATCAAAGGAGATGATGTCAACGCTTGCGCCCAGCTAGTTGTCCTCAGTTACCCTGATCTAGAGGTGAGCTGACACAGTCACACCTGGAAACATCTGTTGGGCTGATGCCTGTCTAACCCTACTGGTGACCATGAGGAACAGCTGCAGTATGGACCGGAAACAATTTCTATGACATTTTTCTATCAGAAGTACAGAAGAAGAAATGTAAAATGTCCCTTAATTGGGTAATAAATGAATGAATGAATGGAATATAAAATGTTATCTATCAGTATTTAGTGACATTTTATTGCCTACTGAGCTCATCTGATGTGAGCAGGTAAATGAAAAAACACTCCTACTCGAGGTGGGATTTATTTCAACTGGTGGAGCTGCTGCTACACGTAGAGACTGCTTTGTTTGTTTGTTTGTTTGCCAGTAGTTTTTTTGTCCCCTGTAGCTTCACACAATAATACAGTTTCTTTTATTAAACAGGTGAACCTTATGGTCTAATGGTAAAAGATACCTCTCTTGAATACGCTGGATTATACGCTGCCGTAGTTAATTAGATCAAAATGTGACTTCAGTAGTTTCTGTACTGTTTGTGTTTCTCTGAACATTTTCTCTCTATTATGTAAAGCACATTGGATTGCTGTTCTATACAATATGCTCTATATAACAACCACAAAAAAAGGAGATTATTATGAAAAGATTCAGTCAGATTTCTGCGCCCTCGTAGAGCCGCTGATGTGGACCTTTATTTTTTACACTCAGAAAAAGCTCCATAAGTTTTCATGGCTGTGTCATTAGTTGAGAAAGATGCGTCCTGAAAAATGACTTCATCACCAAACTTCTCTTCAAATGGTGGAACGAAAAAAATGTCTTTGATTTTAGGTAATGCTACTTAACCAGATGTGGATCCCAGTTCATCAGTCACTGTGGAAGTCGTTTCTCTGTTTCATTGGACTGGAACCAAAAGAAAAACAAAGTTCCAGCATCAGCTGCTTGTCCAGTGCAGATTAGTGATCTTCATCCCATCATCCACAGTCTACGATGGCTTCTCTTTAACAGACTATAACCTTGTTTTGATGATTGTTTGCCTCCATTTGCATTTTGTTTTATTTTCTTACGGTTAAGTCACAAACACCATGATTGGTTGATTCTCATCTATTTACGTTTTCTGTCCTGACGCTTTGGCGCCTTCCTCCATCGAGCTGCCTGTTTTCGTTCGTTCTTACTCCAGATTTGTAAATGATACATTTAAATGCATTTTGTAATTTAAGTACCAAAACTGTTTAAAGTTTGCATCCTCAAATGATTTAACAAGTATTAATATAATATGTTTGAGATGTCATGCATATTTTCAGATTGATCCACAAGATACCAATAAATAGGAGGTATCATATGCAACTGCTTAGACTTTAAAGACACAAGCAGTCAAATGTCAAAAGCACTTTAAAGGTGGACTCTGAAGCACTTCCAGACTGTGTGTGTTAGCTACTCTACCAAAGCCTTAACCTCCATTCAAAGATGGCATGTACTATAGTGGTGGTTATCTATATTAACTAGGCTTTACTCTTCTGTCTCTGTGGTTGTTCACATGAGAAAAGCCATGTTATACACAATTTAAAATGCTGCTTCTGCACAGATTATACACAGCAAAGTTGTTTGTTACTCTGCGCTGCTAAAAGTTAAAATCACTGCTCAAACACTTTTCTAACTTTATACTAAAGAAGTGAATCAGCTCTGTAATTTTAATGCCAGGTAATGACATAAAGATTATGTAAGTCTCAGCTCAAGGTAGTGTAATCTTTATTAATTGCATATACCTGATATGTAGAATCATTTTAATCTGTGTGTTAAAGTTGGTGTTAGCAGTAGAAGTGATTGTAATTCACAGGAAAAAGTGAAATTTCCTTTGATTTTTCTTCAGGTTTCCAGCAATTTAATGGGTTAAATGCTCGAAAGATTTGAGATTTTAACAAATGAAATTTAGTGATTAAGACAATACGACCCCCACCCCCAACAACAGACTAAAAAGTGGCTGTTAAATAGTTTGTTTGTCTTTTAGTGATTGACAATTGCACTACTATTCAGCTGTTTGATTTTAATTTCCAGCAGCAGCAAACTTCCAGTAGTTCTGCAGGGTGACACTAAAACATTGTGTCTGATATTATTGACTAAAATAATTATCACCAGGAAAAGAATCAGTGAAATAATGGTTTTATTTAGAGACGACTGAATCCTGAGCTACAACTCGTGAGCAGATGATGGGTTCAACATAAGTTAGCACAGTGATCTGACCAGGCTAAAAGAGAACTGTCTTTAAACTTCCAGGTGAAACGTACCTCACGGAAGCGCTGATCTAAGTTTATAATGAACCTAGCTGCACCTGATGGACTGCTGGCTGCTGCAGCCATTGACAAAGTGAGCTTTGTGCATTAAACAGAGTAAACCTCCCCACCCACTCCAGGGTTGATCTGGCTGCATGGTTCTGCATCATGAGCACGAGTCATGCACACACAATACACTCAGTTAGTCTCTGGCAAACTGGGGATGGTCAGGTGCTGCATACATGTGAAGTTATGTGGACTGTGAAAGTTGTGTCCACCATCACATTGACTGAATCTTTCTTTTCTCTCAGGGGTTCGATGACCAGTTTGGAGTCGAGCCACAGTGGCTTCTCTCAGCTCAGTGCCGCCACCACCTCCTCTAACCACTCCCTGTTCAGCTCCATGATCTCCAGGTAGAAACGGATTGTGGAGGACTTGAATCCCCTTCAGCCCACCCCATTCACTGCCCTAACCATCAACATGGAGGCCAACTCTTCTCCCGCCCTCTCCTCGTCATCTTTGGACTCTGGTCCTCTTGCACAGCCAGTTTTTGTGGAACTGATGCATGCTTGCACAAACAGAAGAAGAAGAGTTCTCAAAGACTGAGGCAAAAAGAAAGAAATGAAACCACATGAACAATTTAAGGGCTGATTTTTGCACAAAGGTTGTCAAGTTTTGTTGGGCCTAGCATCTCTGCTGGGCAGCACATTGAATCAGAACGTATAGCAGAATATTCTGGTCGTGTCCCGTCTCATGCTGGGTGGTGAGGTCAGATGGAAGAAGCAATATTTTCATCCTGTGAGCTACGGGACCGGATGGAGAAACTGGAGGCGCTGTTACATGTATGCATTTACACTCCCACAATACTGAGACGACGCATACCTCATCAATGCGTGTCGGCTGATGAAAGCGGATTTTTTGTTACATGCAAACACGCACCAATGTTTAACATGCACAAATTGAGAGTGTTTGCCATATTGTTACTGCATGGATGTGTGTGTGTTTCTTGAAAGTTAATAGGTCAAATGTGGGAGGATGGGCAGGAAATATCTGAACCAGATCTGGGTCCAACATTGCCTGCAAACATCTGGAGCTTATTGTATCAAAACAAATAAGATACCATGAGCAAATTTAGGAGGTAAAAAGATAAATAACTTTCAGATTTCCTATAATTTATGTAGAAAAACCTTTCTGTCTTAATGACACCTTAAAAAGTGGTTGAATAATTAACCCAGGTCTGAAAGTTACCGAGGTAAAGTGCTCATAGCAATAACACGAGTTATACTTTCTACTGTGTGAAATGTTTTTATTTATCATTAATATGTCTGTGGAGGATCATGGATGCGGATTGCAGATGAGCTTTTTGTTGTAAATTGTGTTGAGGCAGACAGAAGAGCAAACTGAACCAAGAAACAAAGCAACTTCTCTGGCATGACGTGGCGGTTTGCTTCCTGTCCAGCGTCTGCACAATTAAGGAACTCAAACCCAGATCATGTCGTCAAGGAGATGCCTTGCCACTGATTGGTGAATGTGCTACTGATTGACTAGTGCCTGCTAGCAAATGAGAGCCCTGACTTTGAAGGGATGCGATGTTAGTGGGCAAAGACACCATGATTATTTACTTATTGATGTTGATAGGAGTGTGCATAGAAGATGAATGTTTTCTGGTTTATCTTTTGACAGTGCACCAGTAGACAGACAGATGCTGTACGTGTGCCAGTGCTGGTTTGGGACTGTTTTTGAGGCGAGTACTTGATGGGTGAAGCAGTGAGGCCTGCACACTCGAGCGACTTTATGGATTTATTATTTAACAATTAAGATGATAGCCATTTAAGAGCCATGTGTCAATAAATAGCATTTTAGCCTTTGTAAACATCTCTTAGAAATGTACCTGCTTTTTTTCCAAGGTGACCACTGTAGTGATGAATAACCATTTCAAAACGCAGGAGATTTTTAATGCAGTCACAGAGCAGCGATGACTTCACTTAGATCTGATTCCCTGACATCAGAGTTGCCAAGAGTGGTCTGGTGCTGTTGCCATGGTAACTAAGTGCAGCTGTTGTGATAAAAAAAAAAAAAAAGGCAAGTTTGGAGGTTTTATTACTGAAAATACAGGCCTCTGCATGTTTTTGTCACATAAAACTGCAAGTTGTGAGCCAGAAACCTGTCTTCTTGTCATTCGCTGAAATGCTTTGCGGAGAAAAAGGACCCTCTCAGACTGAGGGGCTGGAAGTGTGTTTGACTGTGTGTGGTGTGAAAATGAATTTTTGTGAACAAAGGGGAGATATCTCTGAAATATAATGCACATTTAGAACCACGACCAACTTTGCTTCACCTTCTGGAGTCTTCATTCAGACGGATTAAGCTTCAACTCAAATGGAAATGCTCCGTTTCCTTCTTTCCATCACGTTGTCTCTTGCGTACTCCAGTTTGGCTTTACTTTGTTCTGTATTTCAGAAAGTAGAGTAGACCTATTGATTGAAGCCATAGGCACGAAGAAGTGTACTTGGATGTGATGTTGTTAGGAGACTTTATTTACAACATGAGTACACAAATACACTTTCAGTGTTATCACCAAGAAGGATTTTATATGTGATTGTCGCCACGGTGAGGCGCTGTTTTACTGGTCAAGGACGCACTCTGCGTCATTACGTTCACATCTGTAAGAGGACGCACTCTGCGTCATTACGTTCATGTCTGTAAGAGGACGCACTCTGCGTCATTGCGTTCACGTCTGTAAGCGCGCCCAGGGAAGTTACCTTTTTCCCTCCTTTTTGTGTTGTATGATTTTTCCCTCCAAGAGAGAGGATGCACATTTTTGTTATCCCTTAAATAAATAAGCCACAGAGGCTAAAGAATATTTCTGTCTCCATAATTTTTCCTTTGAGTTCATCGCTGGTGATGCTGCAATGCTCAACAGATGTTTTTCTGTTAGAAATGCCAGAAAAATCTTCATGCTTTGCAGACTCCCGCTGACTCAGCATGTACGCTCTTGATGGCGATCTCATTCACAAACATGGGCTGTAACTGTTAGTCTTGTCTGTTCAACACATTTGTCTGTCTGCTTCCTTTTTCTGGCATCTTTGCATATCTTGATGTGAGAAATGATGTATAAAGTATATTTGGATTAATGAGAATATGGCGCCTTTACATTTTTGGAGATAAGAAACTTGAATTATGAAGAAAGCATCAATAACTTGGTCTCAGGTTCAATTTATCTTTATTATCGCAAGGTGAGGGGTGATTAGGGGTGGGACTACATTAAAAAAGAAATGTATCTAATGAATTACAATTTTTGTGATCAATTCA
Source organism: Telmatherina bonti (assembly GCF_933228915.1). NCBI lineage: Eukaryota > Metazoa > Chordata > Actinopteri > Atheriniformes > Telmatherinidae > Telmatherina > Telmatherina bonti. The sequence goes on from NC_136621.1 coordinate 12,675,259, forward strand.
TTTTGATTAATTACATTTTAATTCCATTATAAAATTTGCCCCAAAGAGCAACATTTTTTATTTAAATGTATTTCAAGCAATGACTAAATAATAGTAAAAGATGTTAATGTACTAAACTCAAACTATTAATGTCTGGGCAAAACATAATTTAACTTTGAAGCAGTAAAAACGAAATAGAAAACATTGTGGCCTAAACTGGACAGACCCAACGTTAAAGTGTCATTTTAAATACTTTAACAGCTGCAGCTCCAATTATTCTATAATTAAAAGTCTACAGCATCTTACAGTAATTTTAACTTTATTAATATAAAATTTCAAAATATTTATAGACATTAATATCTGACAGTAAACCAGGATGAATTAACCAGCGTCAACTGCAGACTTTGCAGTCTGCAAAGAAATGATCATCGAAAGTTGGTAGGGCAGACATTGGAATGAGACGTCGTCGGCTCAGAGGGCCAGCAGTCGGCTCCAGGTTATCCAGAGAGGTGGTCACCTCCGGCTCTGACTGCAACGTGGAGCTACATGAGGAGTGTTCTTCAGGACGGGGAGGGAGAGACTGGGCTTTGCAGCTGCTGCTAATGGAGAAGAGAAAACTACACAACATTTTGTTGTTAATTCAATTCAACTATATTTGTATAGCGCCACTTCACAACAATGTTGTCACAGGGCACTTTACATACACGAATCAACATACATAATATTTCGGGCCAATTCATACATATCCTATAATAGAAACCAACTGATTGCATCAAGTCATGACTTCGATCCAATCCCCCACCCTGAGCATGCACACAGCGACATGTGGGAAGGAAAAAACTCCCCTTTAACGGGAAAAAAACCTCCGGCAGAACCCGGCTCAGGGAGGGCAGCCATCTGCCTCGACTGGTTGGGGTGGAGAGGACATTAAAGACGGAACAACATGTACAATTGCACTTAATCAGGAAGACCTGCGGAAAAAAGGAGTAATAAGTTAGAGACGGCAATATTGGCATTTATTTATACATTAAGATATTAGAGAAATAGAGTGAGGTACTTCTCAGTGCATCAGGTAACATCCCCATTGCTATATAAGTAATGGTTGGCTAGACTACCCATAACTATAAGAGCAAAGAGCATAACCTGGACAGTTGGGTCCCGTACATGCAGACTCCAACTCAGGAGATACTCATATCCTAACTATAAGAATCATGAAAAAGGAAGGTTTTCAGCTCGATCTTAAAGGTGTGGAGGGAGTCTGCCTCCCAAACCCACGGTGGGAGCTGGTTCCATAAGAGAGGAGCCTGATAGCTAAAGGCTCTTCCTCCCATAGTACTCTTTGAGACTCTGGGAACCACCAGTAAACCTGCAGCCTGAGAGCAAAGTGCTCTATTTGGAATATACCGAACTATAAGATCTTTTATGTACATGGAATATTACATGTATATTGTACCCAAATAGAAACTGTAAAACATGTTATTTGGATACCGTGTGTGTGTTTACCATTGTGTGGGCGCCAGTGTGCTTTATTGTTCCAGTAGAAACTGGTCAGGGACATGTGGAAACTGACCCTTATGGGCTTGACAAACGGCAACAACAGTGGCAGTCTCTCACATCACACCCTCGAATGGCCTGTTTCTTAGAAATTTGATTGGTTATCATACTGGAGAGAATTTAGGCATTTTCACTGCAGTATGTAACAGATAAAGCATGAAGACTGACAAGTAGGGAGATTTTGCTCAAACTAACAGAAATCTTGCTGTTATTTCTACTTCACAAAAGGGAAAAACAACCTTTTTTGAAAACGATAACATCCAGGTGAAATGAATGGAGCAGAAGTGATGTGTCAAGCCCTTTACACCTGGCTTCTTGTAATGAGCAGCTGCTTTACCAGGAGAAATATAAACATACATGAGCATCCAGCTTCAACAAAATCAGTTATTTTCCTCATCTTTCCATCTGGTATTTTTGGTCCTGAAGAGCAAAATTTCTTTCACGGTTTGATGATATACTGCTCTCGTTTGTTGCCTCCACTGTTTGAAAACTCCACCACAAAGAACTGAAAAACTTTCTGCCTCCATGCCAAGAGGAGCAGCAACTTCTCCCTCACTCAGGAGGCTGAGAGGATGAGAAGCTGTAGCTAGCATCCTCTGTTCCCGACATGTTGTGCTTCTCTTTCTCTCTCTCTGGCTGAACTATTCTCAATGGGGCCACGCTGTTCTTTTAACAAATTGTCAAATAACTCTTGCCATCAGTTATAATCAAACATAATCTGGCGGACCTGACATTATTGTCTCTAGATCACATGTGTCAAACTCAAGGCCCGCGGGCCAAATGTGGCCTGCCATGTCATTTTATGTGGTCCGCGAGAGCTTAAAACGTCTGAGTGTCTAATAATAAATAGCTCAAAAGTGTGCTTTGACAAAAAACTACATTTCCCACAATGACTGTCGACGATGATGGCAGTGTTTCCACATCAATGCTAACGGGTGAAATTGAGAAAAAATTAAGATCCCAAAATGTCCAGGAAGCAAAAAGTTGATTCAGACGGAAGATTGTTTCAAGAAAAATGGGAAGGCGAATACTTGTTTGTCCTTCAAGGAGAAAGACTGGTATGACTTTTGTGTCACGAGTCAGTGTCTGTTGTCAAGGAGTAAAATCTGCGTCAACATTTTGACGCCAAACACGGAGCTAAGTACAGCAAAGTTAGCCTTCAAGAAAAGCAACAAATTGCCCAAGAATTAAAAGGCAAACTGCGGTTGCAGCAGATTGTGTTCACAAAATCCTCAGCCAAAAACAATGCCGCAGTGAAAGTTAGCTTGATAGTGGCTGAAGAAATCGCCCACGCTTCCAAGTCTTTTTCAGAGGGAGCGTTTCTGAAGCAGTCTGGGACGCCTGTAAAGCTGTTTTAAGAGGTAAATTAATTGCAAAGACAACCCTTCTTAAAAGAAATCAACAAGAAAAACTAAGGAACTTAGAGCATAAATTGATAGACCTGGAAAAGAGACATACAAATAAAGTAAATGAGGAGACTGGAGAAGATTAGAAAAATCAAGGATGAAATAAACCAAGAATTACAAACCCAGATTCAGAAAAAACTTATATTTTTAAAACAGAGTTATTATGAAGTGGGAAGTTAATCAACAAAACATTTAGCTTATAAACTGCGAAAACAGGCTGAAAGAACCATATACAAAATTAAAGAGCCAGGCACAAATAACATCACCTACAAAGACACAGAAATACGGAATATTTTGCCAAATTTTATCAAAAGTTATATGCTTTAAAAGAACAGAATGAGCAAGATCATACTGAAACACTGCTAAATAAACTGGCGTTACCTACCGTATCGAATGATCAAAACAAAACTTTAAGAAAAAAAAAAACAGCCCAGGAATTGACAATAGCAGTGAATAGACTAAAACTAAACTAATCGCCAGGATCGGATGGCTACAATGCTGAATGGTACAAAATATACTTAGAGGAGCTTTCTCCTCTTCTTTTAAAAACTTTCAATTGGGTTTTAGACGGGGGGCAGATCCCACCGTCCTGGAGGGAGACAATAATTACGGTAATTCCGAAAGAGGGAAAGGACACGATGGATTGCTCCAACTACCGACCAATCAGTCTCCTCAACCAGGATTACAAAATGTTTACCTCCATACTAGCCAAAAGACTGGAACACATCCTTCCAAGTATAATAAACTTAGACCAGACAAGTTTCATCAAAGAAAGGAAAACTCGAGACAACATTAGACGGACGCTACATGTGATCAATCATATACATAAAAATAAAGAACAGGCAGTCATACTAGGCCTAGATGCCCAAAAGGCTTTTGACACTGTAGATTGGGCCTTTTTATTCAAAGTATTGTCAATTTCTCAGATACATTTATAAAGGTTATAAAATTGATTTACAACAATAACACAGGGAAAATCAAAATAAATGGAGGTTTATCAGAACCAGTACAGATAAAACAGGGTTGTAGGCAGGGTTGTGGCCTCTCCCCACTTCTATTCAGTTTGTTTATTGAACCACTGGCGCAGTGGGTTAGACAAAATTCCAAAATACAAGGCTTACAAATAAACAAGGTGGAACAAAAAATAGCTCTGTTCGCAGACGATGTCTTAATTTATCTGACTAAGCCCAAAACTTCCCTCCCGGAGCTATACAGAATTCTAATGGAATATGGTCAAATTTCGGGCTACAGACTCAACTCCCACAAATCACAGGTGATAACGTTTAATTATACTCCTGACCAGTTCGCCAAGGATCACTTTAAAATAAACTGGGGGATGGACTCAATTTCATATCTGGGCATAAACATTCCAAAAGATACAAGCAAACTACCCTCTACGAACTATAATCCATTAATAGCCAAGATTAAAACAGACCTAGACAGATGGAATTTGGTGACTTACCTAGGACTTGTTCAAAAGATAGAAGCAATAAAAATTATTATACTACCCAAACTATTATATTTATTTCAAATAATCCCAGCTGAACCACCTAACAATATGTTTCAAGAAATTGATAAATTAATCTCAAGATTCATCTGGCAAGGGAAGAGGCCTAAAATAAGATATAAGACCTTACAGTTGAACAAAAACAAAGGAGGCCTCTCCCTTCCAAATATGAGAAACTACTATATGGCAGCTCAGATTAGTCCACTGATAGACATATGCAACCCATCTTATGCAGCCAAATGGAAGGAAATTGAATGTCAGAATATTGACACTCCCATACAAGCTGTAATTGGGAATGTCAACATGATGAACAAAATGAGTTACATCAGTCCATGGTCTGAAACAGCACTTAGAATCTGGGCAAAGCTGGTCCAGGACAACAGTGAACTTTGCTTGATGATTAGGTGGATTGCATATGATGAAGATTTTGCTCAAAACAAAACCGACATGAGCTTCAAAATTTGGGTGAGAAAAGGATTAATAAAATACAGTGACCTTTACCATAAAGGGTACTTAAGGACTTTTCAAGACATTAAACAAATTTACAATCTTGACAACAAAGATTTCTATAGATTCTTACAAGTCCGCCATTACCTAAACGAAATGAACAAGGCAGGTTCCGATGGACCTCTCAGCGGGATAGTCCAAATTTTTCTCAAATCATATTAATCAATTCCAAACAGTAAACTGATTTCAAAATTATACAATGAGCTACAAACCATCAAAGGTGAAAACACTGAGTATATCAAGCAAAAATGGGAGAAGGAGGGTAATTTTAAGCTGCCTGTAGAAGAATGGTTTAAAATACAGGAAAACTCCTGGAAAAGTACATGTTCACTTAACTGGAGGGAATTCGCCTGGAAAAGTGTGGTGCATTTTTCTTGGAGTCTTGGAGTTTTTCTCTTTTCTTTGTGTATGCTTTTTAAGAAAGAAAATCTTAATAAAAAAAGATCTTGAATAAAATGCTATATTTTTTAGATGCAACTGTAATGTGCAAGAACTGCTATAACTTGAATAAGTGATAAATTCAGAGTTATTTAACATTAAGGAGTAGTTACATTTATTTTACATGACATACAATTACATTTAGTTACATTTATAAATTACATCTGGTCCTTTGAGGACAGCCATTATGTTGATGTGGCCTTCAGTAAAAATGAGTTTGACAACCCTGCTCTAGATGCCATGTTGTTCCCTCAATTTGGCAAACAAAGTTCACCTTGATAGGTTTATCTGTCGGTTTAGGCTTCTTTGGTAAAACAGCATACCATTCGGCATACCCTTGAATGTGCGGCCTGACTTGCTATCTTGATTTTATAAAAATACAAACTCTTCTTTTTTCAGAGGATTTCACGCCCGGTTCAGAGAATGTGCTGCACAGGAGATTGCTCTGCATGTTTTTGGCTATCTCAAGACTTGAGTCCCCATGGCAACAAAAAACTTGTTTACTATCAGGATAAACTGCTTAAACTTTCCAAAATCAGGATTATCAGTGAAATAACACATCAAATCCCAATGGAGTTTAAAAGAAAGAGAATAGGATGCAGAGTAGGAATGAGGCAGAGCGGGAAGCGGTGGAGTTTTAAACAGTTTCTTCCTACTTCTGTGATAGGTAACGTGAGATCGCTAGCTAACAAAACGGACAAGTTTGCGCTGTTAACAAGGTCTCGGAAAGAATACAGAGAGTGCAGTATTATGTGCTTCACAGAGACATGGCTGCATCAACACACCCTCAACTGGAATGTGTCTGTACATGTGTCTGAACTGTTAGCTGTGAGCTTCCATCCATTTATTTACCAAGAGAGTTTACCTGTGTTATTCTGGTAGTGGTTTATATAACACCTGGTACCGCACCAGACAGAGACACCTGTGATGTCATCAGCTCCGTCATTGCTCGGCTACAAAAGCAGCATCCAGACTCATTCATGGCAATATCCGGAGACTTCACTGTCACACCTCAAATCTGTTGCCCTGCAGCTAAGTCATGGACAAGAGCACAGCTTCATCTCCCTCCACATCAGGACATCCTGAGACCTCCACTTTGTATGTCTCCTGCAATCACGTCAAGAAGCAACTTGAGAAACTGAACCAGAACAAGGCTGCAGGTCCATATGGTCAGTCCCAGAGTCCTCAAGACCTGCTCAAAACAACTATGTCCAATTCTCTAGCACCTTCTTTAATACCAGTCTAAGACAAAATAGAGTCCCAGTGCTGTGGAAAACCTACTGCCTTGTTCCAGTGCCTAAAAAAACCACAACCAACTGAACCAAATGACTACAGACCAGTCGAATGAATGTCCTGGAGAGACTCTTACTCGCTCACCTGAAAAAGAAAGTAAACAGATTTCAGAAGCAATTACAGTTTGCATATTGTAATGGACTTGGGGTTTAAAGACACCATCATATACCTGCTCCAGAGAGCACACTCTTATCTTGACCATTCAGGCAGCACTCTGAGGGTCATGTTCTTTGATTTCTCAAGTGCTTTCAATACCACTCAGCCTGCTTTGTTATGTGAGAAGCTCCATAAATTCCAGGTGGATACCTCCACAACCACCTGGATCTATGACTACCTCACAAACAAACCCCCGTTTGTGAGACTGATAAGTTTTGCGTCTGAGACTGAGGTCAGCAGCACTGGTGCACCACAAGGAACTGCATTCTTGCCATTACTCTTCACTCTGTACACCTCAGACTTCCAGTACAACTCTGAGTCCTGCCATCTGCAGAAATACTGCAGATGACTTTGCAGTTGTGGGGTGTATCAGTGATGGACAAGAAGCAGAGTACAGACAACTGGTCAGTTAGATTGTAAAATGGTGCGGTAACAATCATCTCCTATTAAATACCAGCAAAAAAGAGATGATTGTTGACTTCAGGAGGAACAATAACACACAGCACCATCTCCATCCTGGGAGAGGAGGTGGAGTAGGTGGAGGAATACAAGTACCTTGGGGTTCAGCTGGACAACAATCTGGGCTTTAATGCAACACTGAATACATCTACAAGAAAGGTCCGAGCAGACTCTACTTCTTAAGGAAGCTGAGATCATTTAACATCTGCACCAACATGTTGCATATCTTTTAGAAGTCTGTTGTGGAGAGTGCAGTCAGCTTTGCAGCCATCTGCTGGGGAAGAAGCATCAGAACCACAGACCTGAAGAGAAACAACAAACTGATCAAGAAAGCTGCTTCTGTACTTGAAGTAACTCTGGAGCCGCTGGAGCTGATTGTGCAAAGTAGAATGCTGCACAAGCTGATGAAGATGATGAAGGATTCTGATGGGTATGCAAAACTTATAGAACACTGCCATGAGCTCTTTAGAAAATTCCTGCCTTTTATTGCCAATTTAAATTGAGGGGGAAAGATAATTGCTTGAGGGGGCATTGTTAGTTCTTGCATATTTTCACGCAGAGTGTAGAACACCATGCACTCTGCAAAGTGCAATAAAACCGTGTAATGCACAGATCTGAGTTGTTTAATCTCCTTATACCATGGTCACTCACAGTAAACATGTTAAAACCATGCTTTAAAGACCAGCTAAATATGTTTTAAGGTTAGAAATGATTTTCTATTGGCCTCAATGTGGTTTTCATGCTTAGCAACTGTTGTAAAGAGAGATGGAATGCATAATTATGAGATTTTGTTCAGGTACCAGACAAGTGAATCCATCCAACAAGATGAAAATTGAAATAACAACAAGAAATAAAAACCAGCTCGACCGCCAGCTGCACAGCTATCCAGCCTATGTCTCTGCTTACTCTACAATGCAATTGTACAGTATGACAGGGTTTACAACACCCAGATCATACCGTTTCAACTGAGAGCAAGCAGAGACTGGCCTATAAATGCAAGGCGTATCGAACACAGTCCAAAGGAAACACATACCACGAGCGCTATTTATAGGCCTCCAAATCCAGGTCTATTTGACCAACGGTGCCAAATTAAAATATTTCAAATAAAACGTCGTCTTTACATGAATAAATCTTGAAAAATAACAGGACAAGTACTAAAAGTAATATTATCCGACTTTCCTCGCAAACAAAAGATCTTTTTTACCCCAAATTTTTCATTTCCCATGAAGACTTGCGGCACCTACCCGGAAGTAAGAATACAGCCCCGAACACAAAAATCGTCTTTATCAGTGTTTTCTCATGATTTCGGAAAAAAACGTGTCTTGAAAAATAATAGCCATGATAAATAAAAACATTGTCAACCGAGGTTTCCGTTTCCTCTGCTACGTTAAACGGAAATGACGACTAGTTGGTTTGGTTTGGCGATGGAGCGAATTAGCCGAGCAGCTAAGACAGTAGAAGGAAGGTAGCGGACATTTAGATTGGCGCCCATTTCCCCAAATGCCGCCGCAGTTGTGGTGATATTTCCAAACAAAAAGCAGAGAAGCGTCATTTAACAGGAGCACTTACACAACAGCTAGCATGGCCGCATGGCTTAAAACAGCTGGAGCTCCGAACATGTTGACAATAATCACGAGGCTGAAGTTAGCTTCCGATTCGCAACTTCCGAGTCGCAGTATGTGTAAAGGGCAATTCCACTGAATTTTTCGGAAACTAGACCACATTAGACCAGGTCCTGACAAAAATCCACTATACTTACACTCTTCAAACCTGGACAGAAATATTCCACATACTATGCAGATTCGTGAAAACATAGTGTGAAACCTTTATTTGTGGAAATGCACATTAGGCTTGTTTCATTATATTTTTGGCATCTGCACCACATTAAACAAGGTCCTGAAAAAACAAAACAAAACTACAACACTTAGACACCCCAGACATTAAAACACAATGTCAAACAGCAGTTTTAAACAAAGCTTTATTTTCCTTGTCAAAGTGGTATTACATGAAATTCTCATGTTGCACAAATCCAATGTTAGGTACTTTTTTTCTTCTTCTTCTTCTTCTTCTTTTTATTTTTTTATTTTTTACCACAGACATAGAAAAGAAAGCAAATTGAATAAGATCACTTCAGAATAAACTGGACAATTGAAGTTGTATAATTGTATTTTCTGGTCATTTCTGATTGGATCAGAATACCCATGAATGTACTGTTTCTCATACAAGGGTATGGTAACCCTGGGATACTTCAAGGCATTCCAGGAGATACTTGAATTTTCCTTCAAGATCTATGTATTTTTTTCTTTAAAACATTCTTTATTAAATTTATATAAATATATTTCAAAGTTTTAATATATTTCAGTAAATGTTAGTGTAAATTTATAAACTGAATTTAAATTTACATTTACACCTTTTCATTCCTCCCAAAATCCCACATTCTGACATGACTTGAACCCCACTTGTTATGAGCCGTCATACTTATCGCATAAACAATAACATGCTGGCTAATGGGAGCTTGAGAAGTATTATTTGCCTAACCGCAAAAAATAAACAAAAAACTAAACATTAGTAATGGACCAAGCCTTATTCCAAATTGTATTAAATTGATTTCATTCTTCAAAATTCTACACACAGTACCCCAATATGACAAAGTGAAAAATTTATTGTTGAGATGTGCACAAATTTATTCAAAATAAAAAAAAACTACGAAATCACATGTACATAAGTATTCACAGTCTTTGCTTAATACTTTGTTGTTTTTTTTTTTGTTTTTTTTTTGTCTTGTCCAGCATTTAAGCAAGCAGACTGATGTTCTGGATGCTGTGTTCTGCTGAGCAAATTTATTTTGCCAAGGGGAACTTTTGTAGATGTAATGATCCCCTTGTATTTCTTGATTCTTATTTTATTTTTCAATTTGTTTTGGATAATAGCTTGTATTACAGAGTTTATGCTACTGGACCCGACCGGAAAGGACAGGAAAGGGGCAGAAAGAGAACAGAAAAGAGAACATAAAAAAAACAAAAAAAAAAAACAAAAGAAAGAGATCAATGCATACATGTATATGCACATACATACCCACCTACATATATATGTATATACACTCGCACATACATTATATATATACATATATACATACATACATACATATACACATACATACACATGCATACACACACATGTACACATACATGCATACATAAAGATAGATATACATACATACATATACACATACATACACACACATATATATATATATATATATATATACATATATACACATATACATACTCACATACATACACATACATATACACATACACATACACACACATACACATACACTCACACATATGCATACATATATACATATCCATACACATACATACATACACATACACATACACATAAGTACACACACATACCCACCCACACACATAAATATATACACCCACACAAGCCAACTCTAGATTCGTGGAGAACAAAACCGTTGACAATCATGAAGACCAGAAACTAGCAAGTTAAGTCAAAAAGACAGAAAGAGAGGTACCTGCTGTTAGTGAATAAACTTGCTGGATGACTCAGTGACTGTGACACATGCAGAACATTCATGCAGAACATTCAGAGTGGAACGTGTTTAGAGAAGAGTGATCATGCCAATGTGACCCCGCCCGCCTACAGCTAGAGGAAGGCCAGGAGAACCCAGAGACCCGGGTAACCGACAGTCACCCCCAGGTACAGATCCCAACCCCCCCACTCCAGAGCCAGCCATGCATCTGCCCAGGAGGTGGCGAAGGAGGTGCCCAACCAGAGTCCCCCGCAGTCAGGGGGAACAGGCCCCAGCAGGCCCAGGCCGGCAAGGGCCGATCCCGCCGGGCACCGGCCACCTAGGGCAGACAGAGCGCAGGCCCCAGGGCCCCAAGAGCCCGTGAGCAGCCCCCCGCCCCCGCAGGCAGAGGGCACAGCCCACACCGACGGAGGACCAGGATCCCCAGACCGCCACCCAGCGGCAGCCAGGTCGCACCCCAGCGCACCAGCTGCGCCCCCGGGTACAGGACACCACCCCCCCACCACCAAACCACACACACATATACATGCATACCCCGCCCCCCCCCCCCCCCCCCCCCCCCAACACGCACTCCCCTCACACATATACATGCATACCCCCCCCCCCCCCCCCCCAAACACGCACTCCCCTCTCAACCCCCATCCACACAACCCTCTGCAATCCATGCACATCATCCATAACATATACAACCCCACCCCACCTCTACTCACTCACCCATACCAAGTCACACGAACCCCAATCGCCCCCGCCCCCACACACGCTCACCCCCCCCCACACACACACACACGCTAACACCCCGCCACCCCATCCCTCTACTTCTACCCAACCACACATGCCCCACCAAACACCCCTCCACCACCCATAGCCCCCCTCCAAACTTCACCCTCACTCACACATCCCATTCCGCATATACACCCCCCCCTACACACACACACACACACACACACACATACCCTCACTCCTCCAACACAGGCACACCCCAATACAACCCACGCGCCAACATACCCCTCCACACACACATCTACTCATCCTCACACATCCCTATCCCTTACCCACCTATATCCCCAACCCTAATCCCCCCCCCCAGCCATCCCACCATCCATCTGTAACCCCATACACCCACTCCCACACATCCTCACCTCACCCCTCCATCATGTCCCATGTGAGATACCTCAGAGGGGGCAGAGGACAGGATGGCCCCGATCAGGGCCCCATAATTACCGCCCACCACTCCCAGCGTCCCCCCCACCACCCCACAGATGCAGCCGACCCAGCACCCCCCCAGGGCCGGCGACAACCCTCCTACAGCCAGGCCAGCCCAGACTTAGGCCTAATGGACGGCACTCTTCCCCCACCCGTACCCCCCCCCCAGTAAAGCCCCGAGAGCAGGGGCATGAGAAGACCCTATCGTCCCTGCCTCCCCCCCGCTTATGACTGATTGTGAAGTATGTATTAGTTGCAATTAAAACTGAGGGAATTGCCACGCGGTGTTGGGAGAGGGACTACCTAAGCAGCCCCGCCCACCATACACCGCATGCTCTTCCCCCTAATCATGTGAGTCGTCAGTGTTTTGGTGTTTGGTGTCTAAGTGTAATTAAAACTGGGAGGTGAGCCGAGGCCGGGTGCAGCGATCAAGACCACCTTGATGGCCTTTCTCACCACCCAGCGCCACGTGCACACCTCCCAATACCCTGCCTGTGTGTGATGGGGAGCGGGGAGGAAGAGGGGTTGAGGGATTTAAGTCTGGAGGAAAGTGAGCTTTCCTCCAGAAGGTGAGCCGCCCGCAGCACTGGGCATGCCCCCTACTCCCAGGGCCCCCCAAGGACCAGGACAAGCCGGGGACAGCCATCCCCGTAACCAGAGCCTTCGGCGACTCTAACCAGAGAGTCATCACCGACCCAAGAGGGGACCAACTCACCACATGCAGAAGGGGGGCACGAGGACAAAGAGGAGGCGGGGCGGCAGAAGGGGAATCCCAGACCGATTGTCCACCGCCCCCTCACTCACAGAGGACACCCCCACCTGGGGACATGAAGTCCCCACCTTGTCCACACATCGGCACTTCACACTGTCTCAGCACAAACCTACAGCCACACACACACACACACACTTCCGGACACATTCAGGTCCACCCAGCCACCCGTTCAGCCCACCCTTAAAACCATCCTCCTGACCCCCACGTCACATCCAAATCTCCCCCACTCCCATCCATCATATCTACACTTATCCACCAACCTACCACACACATGCACCACCCACTCCCCCATACATACACCCCTGCCCCCCCACACACACACACAGACAGCACGCCCCCCCTCCCCCCTCCTCCCCCCCCATACACACACCCGTATACATGCACCACCGCCACTCCCCACATACACGCATCACCCCACTCCCCTACACACACGGCACTACCCCGCCCACAGACACCACGACACCCCCCCCACACACGCATCATCACACTTCCCCACCCACACACATCCACATACCTATGTACCGCCACCAGTCCTCAACGCACACCCCCTACACACATCCCTCCATACACACTCACATCCCATCCACACTATCAAACACCCCCCACTCAACAAGTCCCAGGGTCGCAACCAGGCACCAGAGCACGTACCTGCCCGCCGCCGCAGCGGCAGGTCCAGGTCAGCCCAGCCCCCCCCCCCGGCACAAGCCGACCCCCCACCCCCAAGAGACAGGGGACAACCCCGGGCACCGGAGCCCGGGACCCCGCCCAGCCCACCCCACGGCGGCACAGGCGCCCGTTACGGAGTCACGCCCGCCAACCCATCCCCCGCCAGCGACCTCGCCCCGCCGCTGTGCGGCAACTCCAGCCGCTGGCCCATCCAGGTCCACAGTAGGGCTAGAAACCTAGCCACTCCAGCAATGGAGCAGTCAAAATCCCCCCCCAGGAGCCCACCACAGACCCACAGCCCCCAGAGAACCCCAACCGGCCACCAACCCCGAGCGCAATAAGGTCACATTCTCCCCCCATACTAAGTGATGGAGCTGATCACAGGGGACCAGAGGGAATAAAGTTCAGCTGACTGATCTCTTGAGGAGGCAGACATCATCTCGACACTGATGTGATCTAATAAGAGATTTCTGAACTGCTGGATACACAGACTTTGTTTGCTTTTCCAGTTTAGAAGGATAGTTTTCTTTGCGATACATAAACTGGTGAGGATTAAGTTTGCAGAATTAAATTCTATGTTAATTTCACCCAAGTAACCCAGTAGGCCCAGTTTGGGGTTTGTAGGGATGTTACATTTGAAGCAATTTGACAGATCTTTACATACCTGAAACCAGAATTCCTGGACAGGTGGGCAAGACCACAAAGCATGGTAGTAGCTGTCAATTGTGTTGCCAGTGCAGTGTGGACAGATGTTTGATTGTGACAGACCCATCCTGAACATCCTGTGTCCTGTATAATGAGTTCTATGCAGAATTTTAAATTGTATTAGTTGCATGTTTGAATTCTTAGTCATTGTAAATGTATTTGAACAGATTTGTGACCATTCATTTTGGTCAAAGTTACTGGATAAGTCTGCTTCCCATTTAGAAGTTGGGAGACATATGGAATCGTCTAGCTTTGATAGTAATCTATATATTTTGGATAACAGTTTCGGGGCATTGAGATTTAAGAATTCTGCAGCCCTGATAGGTAGCTGCAAGTTTAATTGATCAGGGGTGTATTTCTTACCTATAATAGATTTAAGTTGGTGGTATTCTAAGAATTTTGTGCTGCTGATTTCATATCGTGAAGTAATTGTATCAAAAGGGAGAAAGTTCCCATTTTCTATTAAATGTTCTAACTGTTTTATTCCTTTATTCTTCCACTGAGGGAAGTTTATCATTTTCCGGTTTTGCTGGATGTCGGGATTGTTCCAAATAGGTGTAAGTTTGCATGGAATAAGCAAGGATTTGGTTAGTTTAAGAAATTCCCACCAGGCCATTAGTGAGGAGCTGATATTAATGCTTTTAAAGCATTTTTGGCGTTTGACAGCTGTGCTGATAAATGGCAGGTCTGAAATTGCCATATCCTCACACATAGCTTCTTCTATATTAAGCCATGGTTCATCTAGATAGCTAGGTTTAAGCCATTTAGAGATGTATTGTAGTCTATTGCTTATAAAGTAATTTTGGAAATTAGGCAAGTCTAAGCCACCGCTATCTTTAGTCTTCTGGAGTGTTTTTAGACTAATCCGTGGTGGTTTGTCTTTCCAGAGAAATCTAGTAACATTAGAGTCCAGCGATTTAAACCAGGTGGAGGGAGGTTTAATGGGGATCATTGAAAACAGATAATTGATTTTAGGTAGAATCATCATTTTTATAGTTGCAACTCTTCCCATTAGTGATATGGGTAAAGATTTCCACCGTGTGAGATCGTCCTCAATTGTTTTTAGTAGAGGGACATAATTTAGCTTTATAAGGTCTGACAGTCTGGGTGAGATGTTTATTCCCAAGTATCTAATATCTCCTGACTGTAAAGAAGTGTCAGGAGTATTATGGAAGGAACAGTTGATGGGTAGAACGGTGGTTTTAGACCAATTAATGGAATATTCAGAAATTGATGAGAATTTATTGATGAGTGCGATTGTCTGACAGATGGATGATTGTGAATTTTGAAGGAAAAGTAATACATCATCAGCATAAAGACTGGTCTTATGCTCCATATTTCTACAGTTAATGCCTTTAATGTCTTTGTTTTGTCTAATGCTAGCTGCTAAGGGTTCAATAAAGATTGCAAAAAGTGAGGGGGAGAGTGGACAGCCTTGTCTGGTGCCTCTCTGCAATCTGAAGCTGTGAGAAGTTTGATCATTTGTCCTGACGCATGCATTTGGATTGCTATACAGTATCTTTATCCAGTCGATAAACGATGAGCCAAACCCGAATTTTCTTAATGTTGCAAATAAGAATTTCCAGTTCACCCTGTCAAATGCTTTTTCAGCATCTAGAGAGATTATTGTAGTTTCCAGGTTATGTATGGTGGCATAATCAATTAGATTTATTAGTCTGCGCGTATTAGTGGTGGAATGTCGTCCCTTGATAAATCCTGTTTGATCAGGATGTATGATAAGTGGAGTTATTTTTTCTAGTCTTGTAGCAAGCACTTTACTGATTATTTTAAGATCTACGTTCATTAGTGATATTGGACGATAACTAGATGGGAGTTTGGGGTCTTTTCCTGGTTTTAGTATTACTGTAATACTAGCCAAATTCATGTTTTGAGATATTTGGCCTTTTTCCTTAATTTCTAAAACCATTTTATAAAAAGTGGGTGCTAGTATAGACCAAAATTCTTTATAATATTCAACTGGAAAACCGTCTGGTCCTGGAGCTTTATTGCTGGGCATGTGTTTTAAAGCTTCATGTAGTTCCCCTACTGAAATGGGTGCGTCCAAAACCATTTCCTGATCCTGTTGTAACTTTGGAAGATTGAGGTAGCTGAGAAATTCCTCAATGCTGTTGTCTGATGGATCTGTTTCTGAGGAATATAATGTTTTATAGAAATCCCTAAATGTGTCATTTATTCCATCAAGATCATGGAGGATATTTCCTCTTGAATCTTTAACAGAGGAGATGGTTGTTTTCTCCTTGTTTGCTTTTAATTGATTTGCGAGAAATCTTCCAGATTTGTTGCTATGTTCAAAATTCTCTAAGCGAAGTCTTTGTAGCAAAAACTGGGTTTTTTGGTTAATTATTTCATTCAGCTCTAGTTTAGCCTTTCTTATGTGATTCAGCACTTGCTCTTCTGGAGAAGCCTTGTAGGCATCTTCTAGTGATTTTATTTTAAGCTCTAGTTCAGATATTTTTGAACTCTCCTTCTTTTTCTTATGTGATGAAAATGAAATTATTTTCCCTCTCATTACTGCTTTTCCTGCCTCCCAAAGAACACATGCTGATGTTCCTGGTATGTCATTGTTTTCTATATACAAAGACCACTCCCGTTTGAAGTAACTGATAAAATCAGGATCTTTAAGTAATGATGTATTAAGTCTCCATTTGCTATAAGATGGTTTAGTTTTCTTATTCATTAGGGTAAATGATACTGGTGCGTGATCACTGATAGTGATGGAATGGATTTTAGTTTCTGAGATATTGTTCATCATAGAGCTGTTAGTGAGGAAGTAGTCTATTCTGGAGTATGAGTGGTGGACAGATGAAAAGTAAGTGTACTCTCTAGCAGTGAGGTGTTGTGAGCGCCAGACATCACAAAGACCAAAATCCTCCATATATTGTTTAACAACTCTTGCTGACTGCCAGACCCTATGTTTCCCTGCTCCGCCCCCCTTGTCCATCCCAGAGTTTAAGGTCATGTTGAGGTCGCCCCCAATGATAAGTGTATTATCAAGGTGATCATATAGTAAGGAGAAGAAGGAATGAAAAAAGGAGGGGTCATCAGTGTTTGGGCCATAAATATTTGCAATGCATAACTTCATGTTTAGGATAGATAATGTCATTATTATGAATCTTCCACCTGGGTCTAAAATTATATTATTAGCAGTAAAATGAATTTTCCTGTTTATCAGAATGGCTACTCCTCTTTGTCTTGAGTTGAAGCAGGCCGAGTACACGTGAGGGAACTGTACTGTAGAGAGTACGTTAGCTGTTGTTTTTAATAAATGAGTCTCCTGTAGCAGGACAATGTCTGCCTGTAGATCATTCAATCTGCTAAACACCTTCAACCTCTTCTCCCTGGAACCAGCTCCTCGTATATTCCACGTAACAAACCTCAGGGTGGTCATGCTCAAGCTACTGAAGTGTTTCTATAAAAGTATGTGTGTGTTTGTGTGTGTGCAAGCCCACATTAATGCATGCATGCTGTGTGTAGATTGTGTGCGTATATAAATTCATCTGTGTGTACAATGTTCCTATATGTCTGTCCACATGCTTAGAGTGTGTGTGAGAGTTGGGGGTGAGTGTTGATGTGATTAAACGTGCTCTGTGTTGTAGGTGTGTTATGTGCATGACATTTAGTGTCTGTGTCATGTGGATGTACGTGCGTACCCTACCTATTATTGTTGTTATGGCATAATAGAATGAAAGAGCAGCTAGAAAGGAAAGGAGTGAGAAAAGCAAACAACTACAACTACACATAAAAAGAAATAGCACAAACAAAAGAGCAAAAACAAAAGCCCTAAAGGGGGGGGGGGGGGCAAAAAACAAAAACAGAACAAAACGAAAGCAACAACAGCAGCAAATTTACAAAGACTGGCAGTAAATGTACAGTTCTGAATTACCATAATTAATGTGCTTATAGCAGATTAACATGTAAATTGAACAATAATTAGCTGTATGAGTGATAGATATTACCTGAGGTTAGTAGAGCCAGGGGGTGGTATTTTTGTCACGGTAAAGCTGTCCATTGACGAACAATTTGTCCACCGCGATGACTGCACGGGATCCTTCGTCTCTGAGCTTCTTCCGGATGGGAAACAGGACCCTGCGTCTCTCCAGAATCTCTTTGGGAAACTGATTATTTACACTAAAATCGGTCCCGCGGAGTTCCGGACCTCGATCCCTCACCTGCTCTTTCTGCTTGTAGCTCACGAACTTGGCTACAATCGGTCTGGGTCTGCGGCTGTCCGGTCTTTTCCCACCTAAGCGATGAACTCGGTGAAATGAGATGTTCCTCACCGCGTCTTCGGGTAGCTTCAGCTTGGTTTGGATAAAGGATCTGATTGTTTGCTCTGGATCCTCTTCTTGTTGCTCCGGGATTCCTGCAAAGACCAGGTTGTCCCTCATGCTGCGCGCCTGGAGATCGATCACAGTTTCCTTTATTTTTTTATTTTCCTCTGTGAGTCGAGTCATTCCCTCGTTGAGAGAAGTCACCGTCTCCCTGAGGCTGGCGTTCTCTGCGGCCAGAGACTCCACCTGCTTTTGGCTGAATTCCAGCGACTCCCGCAGCGACTGAAACTCCCGGTGGAGAACTTCCAACAGGCCCAAACGAGCGTCGAAGCTGGCGAGATTTTTGTCAATGGACATCAGGATGTCCGAGGTGTCGTCCCCGTTAGAGGACGTCGCTCCGGGTGAGTCTTCTTTCCGGCTTCTCTTGGAGGTTGAAGCGGATCTGGGCGCAGACGGAGTCGGTGTTTGGCTTGGCTTGCCCATGACGATGCGGTGGAAACACTCGTCAATAAACTCCGACAAGCTGGTGAGATCCTCCTCGCTTTGCTCCAGAGTTTACCTTGAATAAGACTTTTTAATTATTTGCTTCCAGAAACAGTTTTAAGATTATATTGGCAAGAATATGATGTAGAATGAATATTTGTTTTCACGCGCCTTGACTAAATCTGCCGTCTCGCAAAATTTACGTCACTGCCACATCACTTACCTGCGCCTCTCTCACTTACCTGCCTTTATTGTTGAGATGTGCACAAATTTATTCAAAATAAAAAAAAACTACGAAATCACATGTACATAAGTATTCACAGTCTTTGCTTAATACTTTGTTGATCCACATTTCGTAGCAAATACAGATAGATAGATAGATAGATAGATAGATAGATTATCTTTTTTTTAATTTTTTTTTAATTTATTATCTTTTTTATTAGCATAACCGCAAATGACCACCTCTGTTTGCGAACTCTTTGCTTTTGCTGTTATTTAGTATTTTCATTGACACAATTACTGAAACAATTTCCTGTTTGTAACGACATATATGACAAAATCATGGCCAATCTTTCCAAAATACTCGACAACAGGCTGATGTTTTTAATCAGAAATGGTTGTAATTCGCTCATATGACCACCTGGTGGCAGCATTTAGCGATGAATCAAGAGTCTCCGCCCCTTTAATTTCGCGTCATTGCGTACGCGGAAGTAAACAGTCGGCTTTCTGCTCACGTTTTTTCTGCCACTTAATCAGTAAAAAAAAGTGCTTTTGTACATGAGTGTGTTTAGTTCTTAGGATTACACAGATGTCGGTCCCTTCAGCAGAAGATCTGGTCAGATACTGGGAGAGGTCAGTCAGCAACACACGCTTCCTGCAGCTTCCTGCCCTTCAACTTGTTCAGAAATCCGGTTTTCTGTGGACTCCGACCATCAGTCATCCTCAGTAGATATTTATTTGTGAACAGTGACGAGACCAGTGAAAACGGCTCGAGCTCATTTAAAGCTTGTACTTAAATGATACAGCTCTAATCTGGATTTTACAGTAATTTATTTTAATATTGTTCTAGTTTCAGTAATATGAAAAACTTCTCTTTCTAGCAACATCACTGTACATTTTTCACTCACACATACTGATTTTTCTGTATTTGTTGTCATTTTAAACTTATTGAAACAAATCTGGAGGAAAGCAAAACTATAATAGCACATGTATGTTGTAAATAAGAAATCACAGTGAACACCCCCAGTGAAAAGACCCACAGTGAAAAAAAAAGAAAACAAACAAAAGAAACTATGCTAAGCAAAGCATCTTCTGGCTGAAATATTTCCATCTGAAGTCCAGCTAAGTTTTGTTTTGAACTGGTAATTATGGAGGTTGTCTGATGCAGCACCCTATCATCCTACTCGCTTAGATCGTAGTTTTAATCTTTGGAAGCCTGTGTTAAAAAACAAAGTTTGTTACTGATTAATAACACAGTTGTAATAATAAGCAAAATGAGCCATTGGTGCCATTTTTGGGGTTTTTCCTCTTTTCATTGTGCAGAGCATCACCTGCAGTTGGAGAAAGCAGAGCTCAGACTGCTTGTGTGGAAGAAACAACCTTGACAACTTAACAGTTTGGGCACCATGTGTAATTTGCATGGGATGGAAGGAAATAATACATCAAGAAGATTCAAAAGTTACATTTTAGTTAGTGTTTGCTGCTTGCTTATGACGGCTGCATTCCTAGAATCAGGAAAAAGCTGAGTCAGACCTATTTTAATGCTGTCTGTTATAGTTTTGGTAAAACTCTAGGGAACTATAAATGCTCTGTGTTGTCGGGGACCAAGACCTTGTTGCTGAGAACACAGAGTTTGGGGCGCTATACCTGCTGGTATATGACTTTAAGTGTACTGTCATGTTTGAATAAATCCCCAACACAAACAGCCTCATATCACCACACGTCCTTCCTCCCCTACAGGTCCAATATTTGTGTTCTTCTTTTACTGTCTGACCCTCCCCTGATGGGGGTTTCTTTGCAGCATTTTGATTGTGAAGGCCAGATTCAGCCTCCTCCTTGCTGTTCATGTAGAGATGCATTCATGCTGGTCGTTTTTATTCACTCATTTTCTGCATTGGAGGCGAGTTTCTGTCTTTCTGTCATTGGATGGTCCTGATGCGAGCCAGATCCATGACAGCATGTGATGGTTCTAAAAGCCTCTAGGATTTAATTTCTCGAGGTTTTTCAGACTGACTGAGCTTTATGTCTTCAGCTGATTAAAAACTGAGGAATTCATATCTGCTTGTGTCCTGATGCAGCGAGCAGGAAAGTCTGAGACAGCAGGTGGTGGAGGACGATACCGAGGACTGGCAGAGGAGCCTGGACTTCTCGGACCTGGAGAGGGTCGGTGGGGTGGACCTTTCCTTCATCAAAGGAGATGATGTCAACGCTTGCGCCCAGCTATTTGTCCTCAGTTACCCTGATCTAGAGGTGAGCTGACACAGTCACACCTGGAAACATCTGTTGGGCTGATGCCTGTCTAACCCTACTGGTGACCATGAGGAACAGCTGCAGTATGGACCGGAAACAATTTCTATGACATTTTTCTATCAGAAGTACAGAAGAAGAAATGTAAAATGTCCCCCGCCGCTCTTATTTGGACTCAGCAGTTCGGATAATAAATGAATGAATGGAATATAAAATGTTATCTATCAGTATTTAGTGACATTTTATTGCCTACTGAGCTCATCTGATGTGAGCAGGTAAATGAAAAAACACTCCTACTCGAGGTGGGATTTATTTCAACTGGTGGAGCTGCTGCTACACGTAGAGACTGCTTTGTTTGTTTGTTTGTTTGCCAGTAGTTTTTTTGTCCCCTGTAGCTTCACACAATAATACAGTTTCTTTTATTAAACAGGTGAACCTTATGGTCTAATGGTAAAAGATACCTCTCTTGAATACGCTGGATTATATGCTGCCGTAGTTAATTAGATCAAAATGTGACTTCAGTAGTTTCTGTACTGTTTGTGTTTCTCTGAACATTTTCTCTCTATTATGTAAAGCACATTGGATTGCTGTTCTATACAATATGCTCTATATAACAACCACAAAAAAATGAGATTATTATGAAAAGATTCAGTCAGATTTCTGCGCCCTCGTAGAGCCGCTGATGTGGACCTTTATTTTTTACACTCAGAAAAAGCTCCATAAGTTTTCATGGCTGTGTCATTAGTTGAGAAAGTGTTTGGCAAGATGCGTCCTGAAAAATGACTTCATCACCAAACTTCTCTTCAAATGGTGGAACGAAAAAATGTCTTTGATTTTAGGTAATGCTACTTAACCAGATGTGGATCCCAGTTCATCAGTCACTGTGGAAGTCGTTTCTCTGTTTCATTGGACTGGAACCAAAAGAAAAACAAAGTTCCAGCATCAGCTGCTTGTCCAGTGCAGATTAGTGATCTTCATCCCATCATCCACAGTCTACGATGGCTTCTCTTTAACAGACTCTAACCTTGTTTTGATGATTGTTTGCCTCCATTTGCATTTTGTTTTATTTTCTTACGGTTAAGTCGCAAACACCATGATTGGTTGATTCTCATCTATTTACGTTTTCTGTCCTGACGCTTTGGCGCCTTCCTCCATCAAGCTGCATGTTTTCGTTCGTTCTTACTCCAGATTTGTAAATGATACATTTAAATGCATTTTGTAATTTAAGTACCAAAACTGTTTAAAGTTTGCATCCTCAAATGATTTAACAAGTATTAATATAATATGTTTGAGATGTCATGCATATTTTCAGATTGATCCACAAGATACCAATAAATAGGAGGTATCATATGCAACTGTTTGCTTAGACTTTAAAGACACAAGCAGTCAAATGTCAAAAGCACTTTAAAGGTGGACTCTGAAGCACTTCCAGACTGTGTGTGTTAGCTACTCTACCAAAGCCTTAACCTCCATTCAAAGATGGCATGTACTATAGTGGTGGTTATCTATATTAACTAGGCTTTACTCTTCTGTCTCTGTGGTTGTTCACATGAGAAAAGCCATGTTATACACAATTTAAAATGCTGCTTCTGCACAGATTATACACAGCAAAGTTGTTTGTTACTCTGCGCTGCTAAAAGTTAAAATCACTGCTCAAACACTTTTCTAACTTTATACTAAAGAAGTGAATCAGCTCTGTAATTTTAATGCCAGGTAATGACATAAAGATTATCTGAGTCTCAGCTCAAGGTAGTGTAATCTTTATTGATTGCATATACCTGATATGTAGAATCATTTTAATCTCTGTGTTAAAGTTGGTGTTAGCAGTAGAAGTGATTGTAATTCACAGGAAAAAGTGAAATTTCCTTTGATTTGTCTTCAGGTTTCCAGCAATTTAATGGGTTAAATGCTCGAAAGATTTGAGATTTTAACAAATGAAATTTAGTGATTAAGACAATACGACCCCCACCCCCAACAACAGACTAAAAAGTGGCTGTTAAATAGTTTGTTTGTCTTTTAGTGATTGACAATTGCGCTACTATTCAGCTGTTTGATTTTAATTTCCAGCAGCAGCAAACTTCCAGTAGTTCTGCAGGGTGACACTAAAACATTGTGTCTGATATTATTGACGAAAATAATTATCACCAGGAAAAGAATCAGTGAAATAATGGTTTTATTTAGAGACGACTGAATCCTGAGCTACAACTCGTGAGCAGATGATGGGTTCAACATAAGTTAGCACAGTGATCTGACCAGGCTAAAAGAGAACTGTCTTTAAACTTCCAGGTGAAACGTACCTCACTGAAGCGCTGATCTAAGTTTATAATGAACCTAGCTGCACCTGATGGACTGCTGGCTGCTGCAGCCATTGACAAAGTGAGCTTTGTGCATTAAACAGAGTAAACCTCCCCACCCACTCCAGGGTTGATCTGGCTGCATGGTTCTGCATCATGAGCACGAGTCATGCACACACAATACACTCAGTTAGTCTCTGGCAAACTGGGGATGGTCAGGTGCTGCATACATGTGAAGTTATGTGGACTGTGAAAGTTGTGTCCACCATCACATTGACTGAATCTTTCTTTTCTCTCAGGGGTTCGATGACCAGTTTGGAGTCGAGCCACAGTGGCTTCTCTCAGCTCAGTGCCGCCACCACCTCCTCTAACCACTCCCTGTTCAGCTCCATGATCTCCAGGTAGAAACGGATTGTGGAGGACTTGAATCCCCTTCAGCCCACCCCATTCACTGCCCTAACCATCAACATGGAGGCCAACTCTTCTCCCGCCCTCTCCTCGTCATCTTTGGACTCTGATCCTCTTGCACAGCCAGTTTTTGTGGAACTGATGCATGCTTGCACAAACAGAAGAAGAAGAGTTCTCAAAGACTGAGGCAAAAAGAAAGAAATGAAACCACATGAACAATTTAAGGGCTGATTTTTGCACAAAGGTTGTCAAGTTTTGTTGGGCCTAGCATCTCTGCTGGGCAGCACGTTGAATCAGAACGTATAGCAGAATATTCTGGTCGTGTCCCGTCTCATGCTGGGTGGTGAGGTCAGATGGAAGAAGCAATATTTTCATCCTGTGAGCTACGGGACCGGATGGAGAAACTGGAGGCGCTGTTACATGTATGCATTTACACTCCCACAATACTGAGACGACGCATACCTCATCAATGCGTGTCGGCTGATGAAAGCGGATTTTTTGTTACATGCAAACACGCACCAATGTTTAACATGCACAAATTGAGAGTGTTTGCCATATTGTTACTGCATGGATGTGTGTGTGTTTCTAGAAAGTTAATCGGTCAAATGTGGGAGGATGGGCAGGAAATATCTGAACCAGATCTGGGTCCAACATTGCCTGCAAACATCTGGAGCTTATTGTATCAAAACAAATAAGATACCATGAGCAAATTTAGGAGGTAAAAAGATAAATAACTTTCAGATTTCCTATAATTTATGTAGAAAAACCTTTCTGTCTTAATGACACCTTAAAAAGTGGTTGAATAATTAACCCAGGTCTGAAAGTTACCGAGGTAAAGTGCTCATAGCAATAACACGAGTTATACTTTCTACTGTGTGAAATGTTTTTATTTATCATTAATATGTCTGTGGAGGATCATGGATGCGGATTGCAGATGAGCTTTTTGTTGTAAATTGTGTTGAGGCAGACAGAAGAGCAAACTGAACCAAGAAACAAAGCAACTTCTCTGGCATGACGTGGCGGTTTGCTTCCTGTCCAGCGTCTGCACAATTAAGGAACTCAAACCCAGATCATGTCGTCAAGGAGATGCCTTGCCACTGATTGGTGAATGTGCTACTGATTGACTAGTGCCTGCTAGCAAATGAGAGCCCTGACTTTGAAGGGATGCGATGTTAGTGGGCAAAGACACCATGATTATTTACTTATTGATGTTGATAGGAGTGTGCATAGAAGATGAATGTTTTCTGGTTTATCTTTTGACAGTGCACCAGTAGACAGACAGATGCTGTACGTGTGCCAGTGCTGGTTTGGGACTGTTTTGGAGGCGAGTACTTGATGGGTGAAGCAGTGAGGCCTGCACTCGAGCGACTTTATGGATTTATTATTTAACAATTAAGATGATAGCCATTTAAGAGCCATGTGTCAATAAATAGCATTTTAGCCTTTGTAAACATCTCTTAGAAATGTACCTGCTTTTTTTCCAAGGTGACCACTGTAGTGATGAATAACCATTTCAAAACGCAGGAGATTTTTAATGCAGTCACAGAGCAGCGATGACTTCACTTAGATCTGATTCCCTGACATCAGAGTTGCCAAGAGTGGTCTGGTGCTGTTGCCATGGTAACTAAGTGCAGCTGTTGTGATAAAAAACAAACAAACAAAAAAAAACAAAAAAAGGCAAGTTTGGAGGTTTTATTACTGAAAATACAGGCCTCTGCATGTTTTTGTCACATAAAACTGCAAGTTGTGAGCCAGAAACCTGTCTTCTTGTCATTCGCTGAAATGCTTTGCGGAGAAAAAGGACCCTCTCAGACTGAGGGGCTGGAAGTGTGTTTGACTGTGTGTGGTGTGAAAATGAATTTTTGTGAACAAAGGGGAGATATCTCTGAAATATAATGCACATTTAGAACCACGACCAACTTTGCTTCACCTTCTGGAGTCTTCATTCAGACGGATTAAGCTTCAACTCAAATGGAAATGCTCCGTTTCCTTCTTTCCATCACGTTGTCTCTTGCGTACTCCAGTTTGGCTTTACTTTGTTCTGTATTTCAGAAAGTAGAGTAGACCTATTGATTGAAGCCATAGGCACGAAGAAGTGTACTTGGATGTGATGTTGTTAGGAGA
Organism: Telmatherina bonti; assembly: GCF_933228915.1. Classification (NCBI taxonomy): domain Eukaryota; kingdom Metazoa; phylum Chordata; class Actinopteri; order Atheriniformes; family Telmatherinidae; genus Telmatherina; species Telmatherina bonti. Next base: position 12,701,536 of record NC_136621.1, read on the forward strand.
CTTTATTTACAACATGAGTACACAAATACACTTTCAGTGTTATCACCAAGAAGGATTTTATATGTGATTGTCGCCACGGTGAGGCGCTGTTTTACTGGTCAAGGACGCACTCTGCGTCATTACGTTCACATCTGTAAGAGGACGCACTCTGCGTCATTACGTTCACGTCTGTAAGAGGACGCACTCTGCGTCATTGCGTTCACGTCTGTAAGCGCGCCCAGGGAAGTTACCTTTTTCCCTCCTTTTTGTGTTGTATGATTTTTCCCTCCAAGAGAGAGGATGCACATTTTTGTTATCCCTTAAATAAATAAGCCACAGAGGCTAAAGAATATTTCTGTCTCCATCATTTTTCCTTTGAGTTCATCGCTGGTGATGCTGCAATGCTCAACAGATGATTTTCTGTTAGAAATGCCAGAAAAATCTTCATGCTTTGCAGACTCCCGCTGACTCAGCATGTACGCTCTTGATGGCGATCTCATTCACAAACATGGGCTGTAACTGTTAGTCTTGTCTGTTCAACACATTTGTCTGTCTGCTTCCTTTTTCTGGCATCTTTGCATATCTTGATGTGAGAAATGATGTATAAAGTATATTTGGATTAATGAGAATATGGCGCCTTTACATTTTTGGAGATAAGAAACTTGGAATTATGAAGAAAGCATCAATAACTTGGTCTCAGGTTCAATTTATCTTTATTATCGCAAGGTGAGGGGTGATTAGGGGTGGGACTACATTAAAAAAGAAATGTATCTAATGACTTACAATTTTTGTAATCAATTCATTTTGATTAATTACATTTTAATTCCATTATAAAATTTGCCCCAAAGAGCAACATTTTTTATTTAAATGTATTTCAAGCAATGACTAAATAATAGTAAAAGATGTTAATGTACTAAACTCTAACTATTAATGTCTGGGCAAAACATAATTTAACTTTGAAGCAGTAAAAAAGAAATAGAAAACATTGTGGCCAAAACTGGACAGACCCAACGTTAAAGTGTCATTTTAAATACTTCAACAGCTGCAGCTCCAATTATTCTATAATTAAAAGTCTACAGCATCTTACAGTAATTTTAACTTTATTAATATAAAATTTCAAAATATTTATAGACATTAATATCTGACAGTAGACCAGGATGAATTAACCAGCGTCAACTGCAGACTTTGCAGTCTGCAAAGAAATGATCATCGAAAGTTGGTAGGGCAGACATTGGAATGAGACGTTGTCGGTTCGGAGGGCCAGCAGTCGGCTCCAGGTTATCCAGAGAGGTGGTCACCTCCGGCTCTGACTGCAACGTGGAGCTACATGAGGAGTGTTCTTCAGGACGGGGAGGGAGAGACTGGGCTTTGCAGCTGCTGCTAATGGAGAAGAGAAAACTACACAACATTTTGTTATTAATTCAATTCAATTCAACTATATTTGTATAGCGCCACTTCACAACAATGTTGTCACAGGGCACTTTACATACACGAATCAACATACATAATATTTCGGGCCAATTCATACATATCCTATAATAGAAACCAACTGATTGCATCAAGTCATGACTTCGATCCAATCCCCCACCCTGAGCATGCACACGGTGACAGTGGGAAGGAAAAAACTCCCCTTTAACAGGAAGAAAACTTCCGGCAGAACCCGGCTCAGGGAGGGCAGCCATCTGCCTGGACTGGTTGGGGTGGAGAGGACAGGAAAGACGGAACAACATGTACAATTGCACTTAATCAGGAAGACCTGCGGAAAAAAGGAGTAATACGTTAGAGACAGCAATATTGGCATATATTTATACATTAAGATATTAGAGAAATAGAGTGAGGTACTTCTCAGTGCATCAGGTAACATCCCCATTGCTATATAAGTAATGGTTGGCTAGACTACCCATAACTATAAGAGCAAAGAGCATAACCTGGACAGTTGGGTCCCGTACATGAAGACTCCAACTCAGGAGATACTCATATCCTAACTATAAGAATCATGAAAAAGGAAGGTTTTCAGCTCGATCTTAAAGGTGTGGTGGGAGTCTGCCTCCCGAACCCACGGTGGGAGCTGGTTCCATAAGAGAGCAGCCTGATAGATAAAGGCTCTTCCTCCCATAGTACTCTTTGAGACTCTGGGAACCACCAGTAAACCTGCAGCCTGAGAGCAAAGTGCTCTATTTGGAATATATGGAACTATAAGATCTTTTATGTACATGGAATATTACATGTATATTGTACCCAAATAGAAACTGTAAAACATGTTATTTGGATACCGTGTGTGTGTTTACCATTGTGTGAGTACCAGTGTGCTTTATTGTTCCAGTAGAAACTGGTCAGGGACATGTGGGAGCTGACCCTTATGGGCTCGACAAACGGCAACAACAGTGGCAGTCTCTCACATCACACTCTCGGATGGCCTGTCTCTTAGAAATTTGATTGGTTATCATACTGGAGAGAATTTAGGCATTTTCACTGCAGTATGTAACAGATAAAGCATGAAGACTGACAAGTAGGGAGATTTTGCTCAAACTAACAGAAATCTTGCTGTTATTTCTACTTCACAAAAGGGAAAAACAACCTGTTTTGAAAACAAGATAACATCCAGGTGAAATGAATGGAGCAGAAGTAATGTGTCAAGCTCTTTACACCTGGCTTCTTGTAATGAGCAGCTGCTTTACCAGGTGAGCTATAAACATACATGAGCATCCAGCTTCAACAAAATCAGTTATTTTTCTCATCTTTCCATCTGGTATTTTTGGTCCTGAAGAGCAAAATTTCTTTCACGGTTTGATGATACACTGCTCTCGTTTGTTGCCTCCACTGTTTAAAAACTCCACCACAATGAGCTGAAAAACTTTCCGCCTCCATGCCGAGAGGAGCAGCAGCTTCTCCCTCACTCAGGAGGCTGAGAGGATGAGAAGCTGTAGCTAGCATCCTCTGTTCCTGACATGTTGTGCTTCTCTTTCTCTCTCTCTGGCTGGACTATTCTCAATGGGGCCACGCTGTTCTTTTAATGCATTGTCAAATAACTCTTGCCATCAGTGATTATCAAACGTCATCTGGCAGACCTGACATTATTGTCTCTAGATCACATGTGTCAAACTCAAGGCCCGCGGGCCAAATGTGGCCTGCCATGTCATTTTATGTGGTCCGCGAGAGCTTAAAACGTCTGAGTGTATAATAATAAATAGCTCAAAAGTGTGCTTTGACAAAAAAACTACATTTCCCACAATGACTGTCGACTATGATGGCAGTGTTTCCACATCAATGTTAACGGGTGAAATTGAGAAAAAAATTAAGATCCCAAAATGTCCAGGAAGCAAAAAGTTGATTCAGACGGAAGATTGTTTCAAGAAAAATGGGAAGGCGAATACTTGTTTGTCCTTCAAGGAGAAAGACCGGTATGACTTTTGTGTCACGAGTCAGTGTCTGTTGTCAAGGAGTAAAATCTGCGTCAACATTTTGACGCCAAACACGGAGCTAAGTACAGCAAAGTTAGCCTTCAAGAAAAGCAACAAATTGCCCAAGAATTAAAAGGCAAACTGCGGTTGCAGCAGATTGTGTTCACGAAATCCTCAGCCAAAAACAATGCCGCAGTGAAAGTTAGCTTGATAGTGGCTGAAGAAATCGCCCACGCTTCCAAGTCTTTTTCAGAGGGAGCGTTTCTGAAGCAGTCTGGGACGCCTGTAAAGCCGTTTTAAGAGGTAAATTAATTGCAAAGACAACCCTTCTTAAAAGAAATCAACAAGGAAAACTAAGGAACTTAGAGCATAAATTGATAGACCTGGAAAAGAGACATACAAATAAAGCAATTGGGAATACAAGCTGTAATTGGGAATGTCAACATGATGAACAAAATGAGTTACATCAGTCCATGGTCTGAAACAGCACTTAGAATCTGGGCAAAGCTGGTCCAGGACAACAGTGAACTTTGCTTGATGATTAGGTGGATTGCATATGATGAAGATTTTGCTCTAAACAAAACCGACATGAGCTTCAAAATTTGGGTGAGAAAAGGATTCATAAAATACAGTGACCTTTACCATAAAGGGTACTTAAGGACTTTTCAAGACATTAAACAAATTTACAATCTTGACAACAAAGATTCCTATAGATTCTTACAAGTCCGCCATTACCTAAACGAAATGAACAAGGCAGGTTCCGATGGACCTCTCAGCGGGATAGTCCAAATTTTTCTCAAATCATATTAATCAATTCCAAACAGTAAACTGATTTCAAAATTATACAATGAGCTACAAACCATCAAAGGTGAAAACACTGAGTATATCAAGCAAAAATGGGAGAAGGAGGGTAATTTTAAGCTGCCTGTAGAAGAATGGTTTAAAATACAGGAAAACTCCTGGAAAAGTACATGTTCACTTAACTGGAGGGAATTCGCTTGGAAAAGTGTGGTGCATTTTTTTCGAACGCCAGCACGAAAAGGTTCATGTGCAGATGCATCCTGTTGGAGGTTATGCGGAATAAAAAAAAAGCTAATCATTATCATGTTGTCTGGGGCTGCCCGAAACTGGCTCATTACTGGGAGAAAATTATACACAGCATTGACGAAGTCATGGGGACAACGATACCTTTCAATTTTGAAACCATTTTCCTGTTTAAACAACCAGCAAGCATAAAGGGCTCGTGTAAGATGTATCTATGGAACATTATGCTTGTCGCAAGCAAAAAAGTAATTACAAGGAAATGGATGACGGACCAACAACCCACACAAGAAGAATGGATAAATCTTGTCAAGGAGATTGCCCAAATGGAAAAACTCACATTTGCATTAAGACTTGACTTCGAAAAATTTGTGGAACTCTGGAAACCATGGCTGGACTTTATGAACACTTAAGAAGGACTGAGGTGTGATGCCCTTAGTTCTTAAGCTGCTTTTGTTTCTTTTTTTTTTTTTACTTATTTTGTTTTTTCCTTTTCTGTTTTGCTTTAAAAAAAAAAAAAAAAAGGAAAAAAGTTCTGACAATTCACAAAAAGGGGGAAGAGGGGGGGGGGGTTGACAAAAATAAACAGAATATGTGTATATGTACGCATATAAGTGTATGTAACTGTGGGAATATGTGTACACATATGTATTGCTTAGACCTTGCAAAAACATACTAACACCAAAAGTTGTACACACATTTATTGTCACTTTCAACTGTGTAAACTCTCCCCTGCCAAACCAAATAAAAATTTGATTTAAAAAAAAAAAAAAAAACAACAACAAAAAAAACCCTAAAAACTTGACCAATATAGTTGTCAGCTGAGTCAACCTTTATTTTGTTATTTTTAGTTGATTACAAATTATTTATGTTTAGCTGAAGTTGCAATTATTTAGTGTTTGCAGGTTTTACATGTGTATGCAGACAAATTATTGTAATCTAACTATCGGTTGGATGCAAGGCTGTGTTCAGCCTTTTTTAAAAAAAAATGCTACATCCATACCCCTTCATTGTACTGTACCTATGGTTCCTGCATCTGCCTACCTCCTGTGGGCCGGTGTAAAAGTCTTGGAGTTTTTCTCTTTTCTTTTTTCTTTGTGTATGCTTTTTAAGAAAGAAAATCTTAATAAAAAAAGATCTTGAATAAAATGCTATATTTTTTAGATGCAACTGTAATGTGCAAGAACTGCTATAACTTGAATAAGTGATAAATTCAGAGTTATTTAACATTAAGGAGTAGTTACATTTATTTTACATGACATACAATTACATTTAGTTACATTTATAAATTACATCTGGTCCTTTGAGGACAGCCATTATGTTGATGTGGCCTTCAGTAAAAATGAGTTTGACAACCCTGCTCTAGATGCCATGTTGTTCCCTCAATTTGGCAAACAAAGTTCACCTTGATAGGTTTATCTGTCGGTTTAGGCTTCTTTGGTAAAACAGCATACCATTCGGCATACCCTTGAATGTGCGGCCTGACTTGCTATCTTGATTTTATAAAAATACAAACTCTTCTTTTTTCAGAGGATTTCACGCCCGGTTCAGAGAATGTGCTGCACAGGAGATTTCTCTGCATGTTTTTGGCTATCTCAAGACTTGAGTCCCCATGGCAACAAAAAACTTGTTTACTATCAGGATAAACTGCTTAAACTTTCCAAAATCAGGATTATCAGTGAAATAACACATCAAATCCCAATGGAGTTTAAAAGAAAGAGAATAGGATGCAGAGTAGGAATGAGGCAGAGCGGGAAGCGGTGGAGTTTTAAACAGTTTCTTCCTACTTCTGTGATAGGTAACGTGAGATCGCTAGCTAACAAAACGGACAAGTTTGCGCTGTTAACAAGGTCTCGGAAAGAATACAGAGAGTGCAGTATTATGTGCTTCACAGAGACATGGCTGCATCAACACACCCTCAACTGGAATGTGTCTGTACATGTGTCTGAACTGTTAGCTGTGAGCTTCCATCCATTTATTTACCAAGAGAGTTTACCTGTGTTATTCTGGTAGTGGTTTATATAACACCTGGTACCGCACCAGACAGAGACACCTGTGATGTCATCAGCTCCGTCATTGCTCGGCTACAAAAGCAGCATCCAGACTCATTCATGGCAATATCCGGAGACTTCACTGTCACACCTCAAATCTGTTGCCCTGCAGCTAAGTCATGGACAAGAGCACAGCTTCATCTCCCTCCACATCAGGACATCCTGAGACCTCCACTTTGTATGTCTCCTGCAATCACGTCAAGAAGCAACTTGAGAAACTGAACCAGAACAAGGCTGCAGGTCCATATGGTCAGTCCCAGAGTCCTCAAGACCTGCTCAAAACAACTATGTCCAATTCTCTAGCACCTTCTTTAATACCAGTCTAAGACAAAATAGAGTCCCAGTGCTGTGGAAAACCTACTGCCTTGTTCCAGTGCCTAAAAAAACCACAACCAACTGAACCAAATGACTACAGACCAGTCGAATGAATGTCCTGGAGAGACTCTTACTCGCTCACCTGAAAAAGAAAGTAAACAGATTTCAGAAGCAATTACAGTTTGCATATTGTAATGGACTTGGGGTTTAAAGACACCATCATATACCTGCTCCAGAGAGCACACTCTTATCTTGACCATTCAGGCAGCACTCTGAGGGTCATGTTCTTTGATTTCTCAAGTGCTTTCAATACCACTCAGCCTGCTTTGTTATGTGAGAAGCTCCATAAATTCCAGGTGGATACCTCCACAACCACCTGGATCTATGACTACCTCACAAACAAACCCCCGTTTGTGAGACTGATAAGTTTTGCGTCTGAGACTGAGGTCAGCAGCACTGGTGCACCACAAGGAACTGCATTCTTGCCATTACTCTTCACTCTGTACACCTCAGACTTCCAGTACAACTCTGAGTCCTGCCATCTGCAGAAATACTGCAGATGACTTTGCAGTTGTGGGGTGTATCAGTGATGGACAAGAAGCAGAGTACAGACAACTGGTCAGTTAGATTGTAAAATGGTGCGGTAACAATCATCTCCTATTAAATACCAGCAAAAAAGAGATGATTGTTGACTTCAGGAGGAACAATAACACACAGCACCATCTCCATCCTGGGAGAGGAGGTGGAGTAGGTGGAGGAATACAAGTACCTTGGGGTTCAGCTGGACAACAATCTGGGCTTTAATGCAACACTGAATACATCTACAAGAAAGGTCCGAGCAGACTCTACTTCTTAAGGAAGCTGAGATCATTTAACATCTGCACCAACATGTTGCATATCTTTTAGAAGTCTGTTGTGGAGAGTGCAGTCAGCTTTGCAGCCATCTGCTGGGGAAGAAGCATCAGAACCACAGACCTGAAGAGAAACAACAAACTGATCAAGAAAGCTGCTTCTGTACTTGAAGTAACTCTGGAGCCGCTGGAGCTGATTGTGCAAAGTAGAATGCTGCACAAGCTGATGAAGATGATGAAGGATTCTGATGGGTATCCAAAACTTATAGAAAACTGCCATGAGCTCTTTAGAAAATTCCTGCCTTTTATGGCCAATTTAAATTGAGGGGGAAAGATAATTGCTTGAGGGGGCATTGTTAGTTCTTGCATATTTTCACGCAGAGTGTAGAACACCATGCACTCTGCAAAGTGCAATAAAACCGTGTAATGCACAGATCTGAGTTGTTTAATCTGCTTATACCATGGTCACTCACAGTAAACATGTTAAAACCATGCTTTAAAGACCAGCTAAATATGTTTTAAGGTTAGAAATGATTTTCTATTGGCCTCAATGTGGTTTTCATGCTTAGCAACTGTTGTAAAGAGAGATGGAATGCATAATTATGAGATTTTGTTCAGGTACCAGACAAGTGAATCCATCCAACAAGATGAAAATTGAAATAACAACAAGAAATAAAAACCAGCTCGACCGCCAGCTGCACAGCTATCCAGCCTATGTCTCTGCTTACTCTACAATGCAATTGTACAGTATGACAGGGGTTTACAACACCCAGATCATACCGTTTCAACTGAGAGCAAGCAGAGACTGGCCTATAAATGCAAGGCGTATCGAACACAGTCCAAAGGAAAAACATACCACGAGCGCTATTTATAGGCCTCCAAATCCAGGTCTATTTGACCAGCGGTGCCAAATTAAAATATTTCAAATAAAACATCGTCTTTACATGAATAAATCTTGAAAAATAACAGGACAAGTACTAAAAGTAATATTATCCGACTTTCCTCGCAAACAAAAGATCTTTTTTACCCCAAATTTTTCATTTCCCATGAAGACTTGCGGCACCTACCCGGAAGTAAGAATACAGCCCCGAACACAAAAATCGTCTTTATCAGTGTTTTCTCATGATTTCGGAAAAAAACGTGTCTTGAAAAATAATAGCCATGATAAATAAAAACATTGTCAACCGAGGTTTCCGTTTCCTCTGCTACGTTAAACGGAAATGACGACTAGTTGGTTTGGTTTGGCGATGGAGCGAATTAGCCGAGCAGCTAAGACAGTAGAAGGAAGGTAGCGGACATTTAGATTGGCGCCCATTTCCCCAAATGCCGCCGCAGTTGTGGTGATATTTCCAAACAAAAAGCAGAGAAGCGTCATTTAACAGGAGCACTTACACAACAGCTAGCATGGCCGCATGGCTTAAAACAGCTGGAGCTCCGAACATGTTGACAATAATCACGAGGCTGAAGTTAGCTTCCGATTCGCAACTTCCGAGTCGCAGTATGTGTAAAGGGCAATTCCACTGAATTTTTCGGAAACTAGACCATATTAGACCAGGTCCTGACAAAAATCCACTATACTTACACTCTTCAAACCTGGACAGAAATATTCCACATACTATGCAGATTCGTGAAAACATAGTGTGAAACCTTTATTTGTGGAAATGCACATTAGGCTTGTTTCATTATATTTTTGGCATCTGCACCACATTAAACAAGGTCCTGGAAAAACAAAACAAAACTACAACACTTAGACACCCCAGACATTAAAACACAATGTCAAACAGCAGTTTTAAACAAAGCTTTATTTTCCTTGTCAAAGTGGTATTACATGAAATTCTCATGTTGCACAAATCCAATGTTAGGTACTTTTTTTCTTCATCTTCTTCTTTTTATTTTTTTATTTTTTACCACAGACATAGAAAAGAAAGCAAATTGAATAAGATCACTTCAGAATAAACTGGACAATTGAAGTTGTATAATTGTATTTTCTGGTCATTTCTGATTGGATCAGAATACCCATGAATGTACTGTTTCTCATACAAGGGTATGGTAACCCTGGGATACTTCAAGGCATTCCAGGAGATACTTGAATTTTCCTTCAAGATCTATGTATTTTTTTCTTTAAAACATTCTTTATTAAATTTATATAAATATATTTCAAAGTTTTAATATATTTCAGTAAATGTTAGTGTAAATTTATAAACTGAATTTAAATTTACATTTACACCTTTTCATTCCTCCCAAAATCCCACATTCTGACATGACTTGAACCCCACTTGTTATGAGCCGTCATACTTATCGCATAAACAATAACATGCTGGCTAATGGGAGCTTGAGAAGTATTATTTGCCTAACCGCAAAAAATAATGAAAAAACTAAACATTAGTAATGGACCAAGCCTTATTCCAAATTGTATTAAATTGATTTCATTCTTCAAAATTCTACACACAGTACCCCAATATGACAAAGTGAAAAATTTATTGTTGAGATGTGCACAAATTTATTCAAAATAAAAAAAAACTACGAAATCACATGTACATAAGTATTCACAGTCTTTGCTTAATACTTTGTTGATCCACATTTCGTAGCAAATACAGATAGATAGATAGATAGATAGATAGATAGATAGATAGATAGATAGATAGATAGATAGATAGATTATCTTTTTTTTTATTTTTTTTTTTATTTATTATCTTTTTTTATTAGCATAACCGCAAATGACCACCTCTGTTTGCGAACTCTTTGCTTTTGCTGTTATTTTGTATTTTCATTGACACAATTACTGAAACAATTTCCTGTTTGTAACGACATATATGACAAAATCATGGCCAAAATACTCGACAACAGGCTGATGTTTTTAATCAGAAATGGTTGTAATTCGCTCATATGACCACCTTGTGGCAGCATTTAGCTATGAATCAAGAGTCTCCGCCCCTTTAATTGCGCGTCATTGCGTACGCGGAAGTAAACAGTCGGCTTTCTGCTCACGTTTTTTCTGCCACTTAATCAGTAAAAAAAAAGTGCTTTTGTACATGAGTGTGTTTAGTTCTTAGGATTACACAGATGTCGGTCCCTTCAGCAGAAGATCTGGTCAGATACTGGGAGAGGTCAGTCAGCAACACACGCTTCCTGCAGCTTCCTGCCCTTCAACTTGTTCAGAAATCCGGTTTTCTGTGGACTCCGACCATCAGTCATCCTCAGTAGATATTTATTTGTGAACAGTGACGAGACCAGTGAAAACGGCTCGAGCTCATTTAAAGCTTGTACTTAAATGATACAGCTCTAATCTGGATTTTACAGTAATTTATTTTAATATTGTTCTAGTTTCAGTAATATGAAAAACTTCTCTTTCTAGCACTGTACAGATTTCACCCACATATACAGATTTTTCTGTATTTGTTGACATTTTCAAAACAAATCTGAAGGAAAACAAAACTATAGTAGCACATGTATGTTGTAAATAAGAAATCACAGTGAACACCCCCAGTGAAAAGACCCACAGTGAAAAAAAAAGAAAACAAACAAAAGAAACTATGCTAAGCAAAGCATCTTCTGGCTGAAATATTTCCATCTGAAGTCCAGCTAAGTTTTGTTTTGAACTGGTAATTATGGAGGTTGTCTGATGCAGCACCCTATCATCCTACTCGCTTAGATCGTAGTTTTAATCTTTGGAAGCCTGTGTTAAAAAAACAAAGTTTGTTACTGATTAATAACACAGTTGTAATAATAAGCAAAATGAGCCATTGGTGCCATTTTTGGGGTTTTTCCTCTTTTCATTGTGCAGAGCATCACCTGCAGTTGGAGAAAGCAGAGCTCAGACTGCTTGTGTGGAAGAAACAACCTTGACAACTTAACAGTTTGGGCACCATGTGTAATTTGCATGGGATGGAAGGAAATAATACATCAAGAAGATTCAAAAGTTACATTTTAGTTAGTGTTTGCTGCTTGCTTATGACGGCTGCATTCCTAGAATCAGGAAAAAGCTGAGTCAGACCTACTTTAATGCTGTCTGTTATAGTTTTGGTAAAACTCTAGGGAACTATAAATGCTCTGTGTTGTCGGGGACCAAGACCTTGTTGCTGAGAACACAGAGTTTGGGGCGCTATACCTGCTGGTATATGACTTTAAGTGTACTGTCATGTTTGAATAAATCCCCAACACAAACAGCTTCATATCACCACACGTCCTTCCTCCCCTACAGGTCCAATATTTGTGTTCCTCTTTTACTGTCTGACCCTCCCCTGATGGGGGACTGTGAAAGTTGTGTCCACCATCACATTGACTGAATCTTTCTTTTCTCTCAGGGGTTCGATGACCAGTTTGGAGTCGAGCCACAGTGGCTTCTCTCAGCTCAGTGCCGCCACCACCTCCTCTAACCACTCCCAGTTCAGCTCCATGATCTCCAGGTAGAAACGGATTGTGGAGGACTTGAATCCCCTTCAGCCCACCCCATTCACTGCCCTAACCATCAACATGGAGGCCAACTCTTCTCCCGCCCTCTCCTCGTCATCTTTGGACTCTGATCCTCTTGCACAGCCAGTTTTTTTGGAACTGATGCATGCTTGCACAAACAGAAGAAGAAGAGTTCTCAAAGACTGAGGCAAAAAGAAAGAAATGAAACGACATGAACAATTTAAGGGCTGATTTTTGCACAAAGGTTGTCAAGTTTTGTTGGGCCTAGCATCTCTGCTGGGCAGCACATTGAATCAGAACGTATAGCAGAATATTCTGGTCGGGTCCCGTCTCATGCTGGGTGGTGAGGTCAGATGGAAGAAGCAATATTTTCATCCTGTGAGCTACGGGACCGGATGGAGAAACTGGAGGCGCTGTTACATGTATGCATTTACACTCCCACAATACTGAGACGACGCATACCTCATCAATGCGTGTCGGCTGATGAAAGTGGATTTTTTGTTACATGCAAACACGCTCCAATGTTTAACATGTACAAATTGAGAGTGTTTGCCATATTGTTACTGGGTGTGTTTCTAGAAAGTTAATTGGTCAAATGCGGGAGGATGGGCAGGAAATATCTGAACCAGATCTGGGTCCAACATTGCCTGCAAACATCTGGAGCTTATTGTATCAAAACAAATAAGATACCATGAGCAAATTTAGGAGGTAAAAAGATAAATAACTTTCAGATTTCCTATAATTTATGTAGAAAAACCTTTCTGTCTTAGTGACACCTTGAAAAGTGGTTGAATAATTAACCCAGGTCTGAAAGTTACCGAGGTAAAGTGCTCATAGCAATAACACGAGTTATACTTTCTACTGTGTGAAATGTTTTTATTTATCATTAATATGTCTGTGGAGGATCATGGATGCGGATTGCAGATGAGCTTTTTGTTGTAAATTGTGTTGAGGCAGACAGAAGAGCAAACTGAACCAAGAAACAAACCAACTTCTCTGGCATGACGTGGCGGTTTGCTTCCTGTCCAGCGTCTGCACAATTAAGGAACTCAAACCCAGATCATGTCGTCAAGATGTCTTGCCACCGATTGGTGAATGTGCTACTGATTGACTAGTGCCTGCTAGCAAATGAGAGCCCTGACTTTGAAGGGATGCGATGTTAGTGGGCAAAGACACCATTATTTACTTATTGATGTTGATAGGAGTGTGCATAGAAGATGAATGTTTTCTGGTTTATCTTTTGACAGTGCACCAGTAGACAGACAGATGCTGTACGTGTGCCAGTGCTGGTTTGGGACTGTTTTGGAGGCGAGTACTTGATGGGTGAAGCAGTGAGGCCTGCACACTTGTGCGAGTTTATGGATTTATTATTTAACAATTAAGATGATAGCCATTTAAGAGCCATGTGTCAATAAATAGCATTTTAGCCTTTGTAAACATCTCTTAGAAATGTACCTGCTTTTTTTCCAAGGTGACCACTGTAGTGATGAATAACCATTTCAAAACGCAGGAGATTTTTAATGCAGTCACAGAGCAGCGATGACTTCACTTAGATCTGATTCCCTGACATCAGAGTTGCCAAGAGTGGTCTGGTGCTGTTGCCATGGTAACTAAGTGCAGCTGTCGTGATAAAAAAAAAAAAAAAGAAAAGAAAAGAAAGAAAAAAAAATTGGCAAGTTTGGAGGTTTTATTACTGAAAATACAGGCCTCTGCATGTTTTTGTCACATAAAAGTGCAAGTTGTAAGCCAGAAACCTGTCTTCTTGTCATTCGCTGAAATGCTTTGCGGAGAAAAAGGACCCTCTCAGACTGAGGGGCTGGAAGTGTGTTTGACTGTGTGTGGTGTGAAAATGAATTTTTGTAAACAAAGGGGAGATATCTCTGAAATATAATGCACATTTAGAATCACGACTAACTTTGCTTCACCTTCTGGAGTCTTCATTCAGACGGATTAAGCTTCAACTCAAATGGAAATGCTCCGTTTCCTTCTTTCCTTCACGTCGCGTACTCCAATGTTGCTTTACTTTGTTCTGTTTTTTAGAAAGTACAGTTCACTGATTGATTGAAGCCATAGGCACGAAGAAGTGTACTTGGATGTGATGTTTTTCTGTTAGAAATACCAGAAAATCTTCATGCTTCGCCGACTCCCGCTGATTCAGCATGTACGCTCTTGATGGCGATCTCATTCACAAATGAGGGCTATAACTGTTAGTCTTGTCTGTTCAACACATTTGTCTGTCTGCTTCCTTTTTCTGGCATCTTTGCATATCTTGATGTGAGAAATTATGTATAAAGTATATTTGGATTAATGAGAATATGGCGCCTTTACATTTTTGGAGATAATAAACTTGAATTATGAAGAAAGCATCAATCACTTGGTCTCATTCATTTTTTTACCCCCCTGTGAAACTACAAGTCAGAATTTTACTTTTTGTTTTGTGTTTGCAGAAACACGGTTGCAGCTTATCACTCCAGACATCTGTGCACTGGAGCAGACAAGATCTCGTTCTTTCGGTCACGACCCACAGCTCATGACCATAGGTGAGGGTAGGAACGTAGATCGACTGGTAAATCGAGAGCTTCGCCTTCTGGCTCAGCTCCTTCTTCACCACGACAGACCGGCGCAGAGCCCGCATTACTGCAGACGCCGCACCGATCCATCTGTTGATCTCGCGCTCCATCCTTCCCTCACTCGTGAACAAGACCCCGAGATATTTAAACTCCTCCACTTGAGGCAGGACCTCACTCCCGACCCGGAGAGGGCAATCCACCCTATTCCGGCTGAGGACCATGGTCTCAGATTTGGAGGCGCTGATTCCCATCCCAGCCGCTTCACACTCGACCGCGAATCGCTCAAGCGAGAGCTGGAGATCACAAGCAGATGAAGCCAACAGGACCACGTCATCCGCAAAAAGCAGGGACCCAATCCTGAGGCCACCAAGTCGGATCCCCTCAACACCTCGGCTGCGCCTAGAAATTCTGTCCATATAAGTTATGAACAGAATCGGTGATAAAGGGCAGCCTTGGCGGAGTCCAACCCTCACCGGAAAAGAATCCGACTTACTACCGGCAATGCGGACCAAGCTCTGACACCTGTCGTACAGGGACCGGACAGCCCTTACAAGGGGGTCCGGTACCCCATACTCCCGGAGTACCCCCCACAGGAGCCCCTGGGGGACACGGTCAAATGCCTTCTCCAGGTCCACAAAACACATGTAGACTGGTTGGGCAAACTCCCATGCCCCCTCCAGGACCCCAAAGAGGCTATAGAGCTGGTCCACTGTTCCGCGACCAGGACGAAAACCACACTGCTCCTCCTCAATCCGGGATTCAACTATCCGGCGGACCCTCCTCTCCAGGACCCCTGAATAGACCTTACCAGGGAGGCTGAGGAGTGTGATTCCCCTGTAATTGGAACACACCCTCCGGTCCCCCTTCTTAAAAAGGGGGGACCACCACCCCAGTCTGCCAATCCAGCGGTACTGCCCCTGATGTCCACGTAATGCTGCAGAGGCGTGTCAGCCAGGACAGCCCCACAGCATCCAGAGCCTTAAGGAACTCCGGGCGGATCTCATCCACCCCTGGGGCCTTGCCGCCAAGGAGCTTTTTGACCACCTCAGCGACTTCAGCCCCAGAGATAGGAGAGTCCACCCCTGAGTCCGCCAGCTCTGCTTCCTCATCGGAAGACGTGTTGGTAGGATTGAGGAGGTCTTCGAAGTATTCCTTCCACCGACCCACTACGTCCCGAGTTGAGGTCAGCAGCTCCCCATCTCCACTGTACACAGTACTGACGGAGCACTGCTTCCCCCTCCTGAGCCGCCGGATGGTGGACCAGAATCTCCTCGAAGCCGTCCGGAAGTCTTTCTCCATGGCCTCGCCGAACTCCTCCCATGCCCGAGTTTTTGCCTCGGCAACAGCCGAAGCCGCATGCCGCTTAGCCCGCCGGTACCCATCAGCTGGCTCCAGAGACCCACAGGCCAAGAAGGCACGATAGGACTCCTTCTTCAGCTTGACGGCATCCCTCACTGTTGGTGTCCACCAACAAGTCCTGGGATTACCGCCACGACAGGCACCAACAGCCTTACAGCCACAGCTCCGGCCGGCCGCCTCAGCAATAGAGGCACGGAACACAGCCCATTCAAACTCAATGTCCCCCGCCTCACTCGGGACATGGTTGAAGCTCTGCTGAAGGTGGGAGTTGAAGCTCGCTCTGACGGGGGACTCAGCCAGGCGTTCCCAGCAGACCCTCACAACACGTTTGGGCCTGCCAGATCTGACCGGCCTCCTCCCCCACCACCTGAGCCAACTCACCACCAGGTGGTGATCAGTTGACAGCTCCGCCCCCCTCTTCACCCGAGTGTCCAAGGCATGTGGCCGCAGGTCCGACGATACGACTACAAAATCGATCATCGAACTGCGGCCCAGGGAATCCTGATGCCAGGTGTACATATGGACACTCTTATGTTGGAACATGGTGTTCGTTATGGACAATCCATGACGAGCACAGAAGTCCAATAACAAAACACCATTTGGGTTCAGAGGAGGGGGACCATGCCTCCCAATCACTCCCCTCCAGGTCTCACTGTCATTGCCCACGTGAGCATTGAAGTCCCCCAGCAGAACAATGGAGTCCCCAGAAGGAGCACCCTCCAGCACTCCCTCCAAGGACTCCAGAAAGGGTGGGTACTCTGAACTGCTGTTTGGTGCATAAGCACAGACAACAGTCAGGACCCGTCCCCCCCACCCGGAGGCGGAGGGAAACTACCCTTTCATCCACCGGGGTAAACCCCAATGTGCAGGCACCAAGCTGGGGGCTGATGAGAATGCCCACACCTGCTCGGCGCCTCCCACCATGAGCAACTCCAGAGTGGAAGAAAGTCCAGCCCCTTTCGAGGTTACTGGTTCCAGAGCCCAAGCCATGCGTCGAGGTGAGTCCAACTATATCTAGTCGGAACCGCTCAACCTCGCGCACAAGCTCAGGCTCCTTCCCCACCAGAGAGGTGACGTTCCACGTCCCTAGAGCCAGCTTCTGCAGCCGGGGATCGGACCGCCAGGGTCCCCGCCCCTTGCTGCCGCCCAGCTCACACTGCACCCGACCCCTATGGCTCCTCCCGCAGATGGTGAGCCCACGGGAGGTGGGGCCCATGTAACCCTTTCGGGCTGAGCCCGACCGGGCCCCATGGGCGAAGGCCCGGCCACCAGACGCTCGCTCTCGTACCCCACCTCCAGGCCTGGCTCCAGAGGGGGGTCCCGGTAACCCGCGTCCGGGCAAGGGAACATTCATGCCCAGGTTGGTCGTCATCGTAGAGGTCGAATTTAATTTTTCATTAAATAATAAATTTACAGTAAATAAAAAAAAAAAAAAACGTATAAAAAATTTGTTCTACATATTGGGATGTTATATTGATGATCACATCTTTTAATCAGTCCAAGAAGTACAGTTGATGCAGCACCACATATCTTGCCATGAAAAACTTAGTTCCCTTCACTGCTTCCAAAGGAAAGGTTCAATTTATCTTTCTTATCGCAAGGTGGGGTGATTCGGGGTGGGACTAGATTAAAAAATGTTTAAATCTAATTAATTACAGTCTTTGTAATTCATTTGGATTAACTGCATTTTAATTCCATCATAAAATTTGCCCAAAGAGCAACATTTTTTATTTAAATGTATTTCAGGAAATTACTAAATAATAGTAGAAGATATTAATGTACTACATTAATGTGCCATAGGCACGAAGAAGTGTAGTTGAATGTGATGTTGTTAAGAGACTTTATTTGTGTACTCATGTTGTAAATACACTTTCAGTGTTATCACCAAGAAGGATTTTGTATGTGATTGTCGCCACGGTGAGGCGCTGTTTCACTGGTCAAGGACGCACTCTGCGTCATTACGTTCACGTCTGTGAGAGGACGCACTCTGCGTCATTACGTTCACGTCTGTAAGCGCGCCCAGGGAAGTTACCTTTTTCCCTCCTTTTTGTGTTGTATGATTTTTCCCTCCGAGAGAGAGGATGCACATTTTTGTTATCCCTTAAATAAATAAGCCACAGAGGCTAAAGAATATTTCTGTCTCCATCATTTTTCCTTTGAGTTCATCGCTGGTGATGCTGCAATGCTCAACAGATGTTTTTCTGTTAGAAAGACCAGAAAAATCTTCATGCTTTGCCGACTCCCGCTGACTCAGCATGTACGCTCTTGATGGCGATCTCATTCACAAACATGGGCTGTAACTGTTAGTCTTGTCTGTTCAACACATTTGTCTGTCTGCTTCCTTTTTCTGACATCTTTGCATATCTTGATGTGAGAAATGAGGGACTACATTAAAAGGGTGGGACTACATTAAAAAAGAAATGTATCTAATTAATTACAATTTTTGTAATCAATTCATTTTGATTAAATACATTTTAATTCCATTATAAAATTTGCCCCAAAGAGCAACATTTTTTATTTAAATGTATTTCAAGCAATGACTAAATAATAGTAAAAGATGTTAATGTACTAAACTCAAACTATTAATGTCTGAGCAAAACATAATTTAACTTTGAAGTAGTAAAAAAGAAATAGAAAACATTGTGGCCAAAACTGGACAAACCCAAAGTTAAAGTGTTATTTTAAATGCTTTAACAGCTGCAGCTCCAATTATTCTATAATTAAAAGTCTACAGCATCTTACAGTAATTTGAACTTGGATTAATTGCATTTTAATTCCATCATAAAATTTGCCCAAAGAGCAACATTTTTTATTTAAATGTATTTCAGGAAATTACTAAATAATAGTGGAAGATATTAATGTACTAAACTCTAACTATTAATGTCTGGGCAAAACATCATTTTAACTTTGAAGCAGTAAAAAGGAAATAGAAAACATTGTGGCCAAAACTGGACAGACCCAAAGTTAAAGTGTCATTTTAAATACTTTAACAGCTGCAGCTCCAATTATTCTACAATTAAAAGTCTACAGCATCTTACAGTAATTTGAACTTCATTAATGAAAAATTTCAAAATATTTATAGACATTAATATCTGACAGTAAACCAGGATGAATTAAGCAGCGTCAACTGCAGTCTTTGCAGTCTGCAAAGAAATGATCATCGAAAGTTGGTAGGGCAGACATTGGAATGAGACGTCGTCAGCTCGGAGGGCCAGCAGTCGGCTCCAGGTTATTCAGAGAGGTGGTCACCTCCGGCTCTGACTGCAACGTGGAGCTACATGAGGAGTGTTCTTCAGGACGGGGAGGGAGAGACTGGGCTTTGCAGCTGCTGCTAATGGAGAAGAGAAAACTACACAACATTTTGTTATTAATTCAATTCAACTTTATTTGGATAGCGCCACTTCACAACAATGTTGTCACAGGGCACTTTACATACACGAATCAACATACATAATATTTCGGGCCAATTCATACATATCCTATAATAGAAACCAACTGATTGCATCAAGTCATGACTTCGATCCAATCCCCCACCCTGAGCATGCACACGGCGACAGTGGGAAGGAAAAAACTCCCCTTTAACAGGAAGAAAACCTCCGGCAGAACCCGGCTCAGGGAGGGCAGCCATCTGCCTCGACTGGTTGGGGTGGAGAGGACAGGAAAGACGGAACAACATGTACAATTGCACTTAATAAGGAAGACCTGCAGAAAAAAGGAGAAATAAGTTAGAGACGGCAATACTGCCATATATTTATACATTAATATATTAGAGGCCCTGCGATGGACTGGCGAGCTGTCCAGGGTGTACCCTGCCTGTCGCCCAAAGCCAGCTGGGATAGGCTCCAGCTTCCCCGCGACCCTGAATTGGAATAAGCGGTTCAGAAAATGAATGAATGAATATATTAGAGAAATAGAGTGAGGTACTTCTCAGTGCATCAGGTAACATCCCCATTGCTATATAAGTAATGGTTGGCTAGACTACCCATAACTATAAGAGCAAAGAGCATAACCTGGACAGTTGGGTCCCGTACATGCAGACTCCAACTCAGGAGATACTCATATCCTAACTATAAGAATCATGAAAAAGGAAGGTTTTCAGCTCGATCTTAAAGGTGTGGAGGGAGTCTGCCTCCCGAACCCACGGTGGGAGCTGGTTCCATAAGAGAGGAGACTGATAGCTAAAGGCTCTTCCTCCCATAGTACTCTTTGAGACTCTGGGAACCACCAGTAAACCTGCAGCCTGAGAGCAAAGTGCTCTATTTGGAATATACCGAACTATAAGATCTTTTATGTACATGGAATATTACATGTATATTGTACCCAAATAGAAACTGTAAAACATGTTATTTGGATACCGTGTGTGTGTTTACCATTGTGTGGGCGCCAGTGTGCTTTATTGTTCCAGTAGAAACTGGTCAGGGACATGTGGGAACTGACCCTTATGGGCTCGACAAACGGCAACAACAGTGGCAGTCTCTCACATCACACTCTCGGATGGCCTGTCTCTTAGAAATTTGATTGGTTATCATACTGGAGAGAATTTAGGCATTTTCACTGCAGTATGTAACAGATAAAGCATGAAGACTGACAAGTAGGGAGATTTTGCTCAAACTAACAGAAATCTTGCTGTTATTTCTACTTCACAAAAGGGAAAAACAACCTGTTTTGAAAACAAGATAACATCCAGGTGAAATGAATGGAGCAGAAGTAATGTGTCAAGCTCTTTACACCTGGCTTCTTGTAATGAGCAGCTGCTTTACCAGGTGAGCTATAAACATACATGAGCATCCAGCTTCAACAAAATCAGTTATTTTTCTCATCTTTCCATCTGGTATTTTTGGTCCTGAAGAGCAAAATTTATTTTACGGTTTGATGATACACTACTCTCGTTTGTTGCCTCCACTGTTTGAAAACTCCACCACAAAGAACTGAAAAACTTTCTGCCTCCATGCCAAGAGGAGCAGCAACTTCTCCCTCACTCAGGAGGCTGAGAGGATGAGAAGTTGCAGCTAGCATCCTCTGTTCCCGACATGTTGTGTTTCTCTTTCTCTCTCTCTGGCTGAACTATTCTCAATGGGGCCACGCTGTTCTTTTAACGAATTGTCAAATAACATCTGAGTGTCTAATAATAAATAGCTCAAAAGTGTGCTTTGACAAAAAACTACATTTCCCACAATGACTGTGGACTATGATGGCAGTGTTTCCACATCAATGCTAACGGGTGAAATTGAGAAAAAAATTAAGATCCCAAAATGTCCAGGAAGCAAAAAGTTGATTCAGACGGAAGATTGTTTCAAGAAAAATGGGAAGGTGAATACTTGTTTGTCCTTCAAGGAGAAAGACTGGTATGACTTTTGTGTCACGAGTCAGTGTCTGTTGTCAAGGAGTAAAATCTGCGTCAACATTTTGATGCCAAACACGGAGCTAAGTATGGCAAAGTTAGCCTTCAAGAAAAGCAACAAATTGCCCAAGAATTAAAAGGCAAACTGCGGTTGCAGCAGATTGTGTTCACGAAATCCTCAGCCAAAAACAATGCCGCAGTGAAAGTTAGCTTGATAGTGGCTGAAGAAATTGCCCACGCTTCCAAGTCTTTTTCAGAGGGAGCGTTTCTGAAGCAGTCTGGGACGCCTGTCAAGCCGTTTTAAGAGGTAAATTAATTGCAAAGACAACCCTTCTTAAAAGAAATCAACAAGGAAAACTAAGGAACTTAGAGCATAAATTGATAGACCTGGAAAAGAGACATACAAATAAAGCAATTGGGAATACAAGCTGTAATTGGGAATGTCAACATGATGAACAAAATGAGTTACATCAGTCCATGGTCTGAAACAGCACTTAGAATCTGGGCAAAGCTGGTCCAGGACAACAGTGAACTTTGCTTGATGATTAGGTGGATTGCATATGATGAAGATTTTGCTCTAAACAAAACCGACATGAGCTTCAAAATTTGGGTGAGAAAAGGATTAATAAAATACAGTGACCTTTACCATAAAGGGTACTTAAGGACTTTTCAAGACATTAAACAAATTTACAATCTTGACAACAAAGATTTCTATAGATTCTTACAAGTCCGCCATTACCTAAACGAAATGAACAAGGCAGGTTCCGATGGACCTCTCAGCGGGATAGTCCAAATTTTTCTCAAATCATATTAATCAATTCCAAACAGTAAACTGATTTCAAAATTATACAATGAGCTACAAACAATCAAAGGTGAAAACACTGAGTATATCAAGCAAAAATGGGAGAAAGAGGGTAATTTTAAGCTGCCTGTAGAAGAATGGTTTAAAATACAGGAAAACTCCTGGAAAAGTACATGTTCACTTAACTGGAGGGAATTCGCCTGGAAAAGTGTGGTGCATTTTTCTTGGAGTCTTGGAGTTTTTCTCTTTTCTTTTTTCTTTGTGTATGCTTTTTAAGAAAGAAAATCTTAATAAAAAAAGATCTTGAATAAAATGCTATATTTTTTAGATGCAACTGTAATGTGCAAGAACTGCTATAACTTGAATAAGTGATAAATTCAGAGTTATTTAACATTAAGGAGTAGTTACATTTATTTTACATGACATACAATTACATTTATAAATTACATCTGGTCCTTTGAGGACAGCCATTATGTTGATGTGGCCTTCAGTAAAAATGAGTTTGACAACCCTGCTCTAGATGCCATGTTGTTCCCTCAATTTGGCAAACAAAGTTCACCTTGATAGGTTTATCTGTCGGTTTAGGCTTCTTTGGTAAAACAGCATACCATTCGGCATACCCTTGAATGTGCGGCCTGACTTGCTATCTTGATTTTATAAAAATACAAACTCTTCTTTTTTCAGAGGATTTCACGCCCGGTTCAGAGAATGTGCTGCACAGGAGATTTCTCTGCATGTTTTTGGCTATCTCAAGACTTGAGTCCCCATGGCAACAAAAAACTTGTTTACTATCAGGATAAACTGCTTAAACTTTCCAAAATCAGGATTATCAGTGAAATAACACATCAAATCCCAATGGAGTTTAAAAGAACGAGAATAGGATGCAGAGTAGGAATGAGGCAGAGCGGGAAGCGGTGGAGTTTTAAACAGTTTCTTCCAACTTCTGTGATAGGTAACGTGAGATCGCTAGCTAACAAAACGGACAAGTTTGCACACTCTTATCTTGACCATTCAGGCAGCACTCTGAGGGTCATGTTCTTTGATTTCTCAAGTGCTTTCAATACCACTCAGCCTGCTTTGTTATGTGAGAAGCTCCATAAATTCCAGGTGGATACCTCCACAACCACCTGGATCTATGACTACCTCACAAACAAACCCCCGTTTGTGAGACTGATAAGTTTTGCGTCTGAGACTGAGGTCAGCAGCACTGATGCACCACAAGGAACTGCATTCTTGCCATTACTCTTCACTCTGTACACCTCAGACTTCCAGTACAACTCTGAGTCCTGCCATCTGCAGAAATACTGCAGATGACTTTGCAGTTGTGGGGTGTATCAGTGATGGACAAGAAGCAGAGTACAGACAACTGGTCAGTTAGATTGTAAAATGGTGCGGTAACAATCATCTCCTATTAAATACCAGCAAAAAAGAGATGATTGTTGACTTCAGGAGGAACAATAACACACAGCACCATCTCCATCCTGGGAGAGGAGGTGGAGTAGGTGGAGGAATACAAGTACCTTGGGGTTCAGCTGGACAACAATCTGGGCTTTAATGCAACACTGAATACATCTACAAGAAAGGTCCGAGCAGACTCTACTTCTTACGGAAGCTGAGATCATTTAACATCTGCACCAACATGTTGCATATCTTTTAGAAGCCTGTTGTGGAGAGTGCAGTCAGCTTTGCAGCCATCTGCTGGGGAAGAAGCATCAGAACCACAGACCTGAAGAGAAACAACAAACTGATCAAGAAAGCTGCTTCTGTACTTGAAGTAACTCTGGAGCCGCTGGAGCTGATTGTGCAAAGTAGAATGCTTGCACAAGCTGATGAAGATGATGAAGGATTCTGATGGGTATGCAAAACTTATAGAACACTGCCATGAGCTCTTTAGAAAATTCCTGCCTTTTATTGCCAATTTAAATTGAGGGGGAAAGATAATTGCTTGAGGGGGCATTGTTAGTTCTTGCATATTTTCACGCAGAGTGTAGAACACCATGCACTCTGCAAAGTGCAATAAAACCGTGTAATGCACAGATCTGAGTTGTTTAATCTGCTTATACCATGGTCACTCACAGTAAACATGTTAAAACCATGCTTTAAAGACCAGCTAAATATGTTTTAAGGTTAGAAATGATTTTCTATTGGCCTCAATGTGGTTTTCATGCTTAGCAACTGTTGTAAAGAGAGATGGAATGCATAATTATGAGATTTTGTTCAGGTACCAGACAAGTGAATCCATCCAACAAGATGAAAATTGAAATAACAACAAGAAATAAAAACCAGCTCGACCGCCAGCTACACAGCTATCCAGCCTATGTCTCTGCTTACTCTACAATGCAATTGTACAGTAGGACACCCAGATCATACCGTTTCAACTGAGAGCAAGCAGAGACTGGCCTATAAATGCAAGGCGTATCGAACACATACCACGAGCGCTATTTATAGGCCTCCAAATCCAGGTCTATTTGACCAACGGTGCCAAATTAAAATATTTCAAATAAAACGTCGTCTTTACATGAATAAATCTTGAAAAATAACAGGACAAGTACTAAAAGTAATATTATCCGACTTTCCTCGCAAACAAAAGATCTTTTTTACCCCAAATTTTTCATTTCCCATGAAGACTTGCGGCACCTACCCGGAAGTAAGAATACAGCCCCGAACACAAAAATCGTCTTTATCAGTGTTTTCTCATGATTTCGGAAAAAAACGTGTCTTGAAAAATAATAGCCATGATAAATAAAAACATTGTCAACCGAGGTTTCCGTTTCCTCTGCTACGTTAAACGGAAATGACGACTAGTTGGTTTGGTTTGGCGATGGCGCGAATTAGCCGAGCAGCTAAGACAGTAGAAGGAAGGTAGCGGACATTTAGATTGGCGCCCATTTCCCCAAATGCCGCCGCAGTTGTGGTGATATTTCCAAACAAAAAGCAGAGAAGCGTCATTTAACAGGAGCACTTACACAACAGCTAGCATGGCCGCATGGCTTAAAACAGCTGGAGCTCCGAACATGTTGACAATAATCACGAGGCTGAAGTTAGCTTCCGATTCGCAACTTCCGAGTCGCAGTATGTGTAAAGGGCAATTCCACTGAATTTTTCGGAAACTAGACCACATTAGACCAGGTCCTGACAAAAATCCACTATACTTACACTCTTCAAACCTGGACAGAAATATTCCACATACTATGCAGATTCGTGAAAACATAGTGTGAAACCTTTATTTGTGGAAATGCACATTAGGCTTGTTTCATTATATTTTTGGCATCTGCACCACATTAAACAAGGTCCTGAAAAAACAAAACAAAACTACAACACTTAGACACCCCAGACATTAAAACACAATGTCAAACAGCAGTTTTAAACAAAGCTTTATTTTCCTTGTCAAAGTGGTATTACATGAAATTCTCATGTTGCACAAATCCAATGTTAGGTACTTTTTTTCTTCTTCTTCTTCTTCTTCTTTTTATTTTTTTATTTTTTACCACAGACATAGAAAAGAAAGCAAATTGAATAAGATCACTTCAGAATAAACTGGACAATTGAAGTTGTATAATTGTATTTTCTGGTCATTTCTGATTGGATCAGAATACCCATGAATGTACTGTTTCTCATACAAGGGTATGGTAACCCTGGGATACTTCAAGGCATTCCAGGAGATACTTGAATTTTCCTTCAAGATCTATGTATTTTTTTCTTTAAAACATTCTTTATTAAATTTATATAAATATATTTCAAAGTTTTAATATATTTCAGTAAATGTTAGTGTAAATTTATAAACTGAATTTAAATTTACATTTACACCTTTTCATTCCTCCCAAAATCCCACATTCTGACATGACTTGAACCCCACTTGTTATGAGCCGTCATACTTATCGCATAAACAATAACATGCTGGCTAATGGGAGCTTGAGAAGTATTATTTGCCTAACCGCAAAAAATAAACAAAAAACTAAACATTAGTAATGGACCAAGCCTTATTCCAAATTGTATTAAATTGATTTCATTCTTCAAAATTCTACACACAGTACCCCAATATGACAAAGTGAAAAATTTATTGTTGAGATTTGCACAAATTTATTCAAAATAAAAAAAAAACTACGAAATCACATGTACATAAGTATTCACAGTCTTTGCTTAATACTTTGTTGATCCACATTTCGTAGCAAATACAGATAGATAGATAGATAGATAGATAGATAGATAGATAGATAGATAGATAGATAGATAGATAGATAGATAGATAGATAGATAGATAGATAGATAGATTATCTTTTTTTTAATTTTTTTTTTATTTATTATCTTTTTTTATTAGCATAACCGCAAATGACCACCTCTGTTTGCGAACTCTTTGCTTTTGCTGTTATTTTGTATTTTCATTGACACAATTACTGAAACAATTTCCTGTTTGTAACGACATATATGACAAAATCATGGCCAAAATACTCGACAACAGGCTGATGTTTTTAATCAGAAATGGTTGTAATTCGCTCATATGACCACCTGGTGGCAGCATTTAGCTATGAATCAAGAGTCTCCGCCCCTTTAATTGCGCGTCATTGCGTACGCGGAAGTAAACAGTCGGCTTTCTGCTCACGTTTTTTCTGCCACTTAATCAGTAAAAAAAAAGTGCTTTTGTACATGAGTGTGTTTAGTTCTTAGGATTACACAGATGTCGGTCCCTTCAGCAGAAGATCTGGTCAGATACTGGGAGAGGTCAGTCAGCAACACACGCTTCCTGCAGCTTCCTGCCCTTCAACTTGTTCAGAAATCCGGTTTTCTGTGGACTCCGACCATCAGTCATCCTCAGTAGATATTTATTTGTGAACAGTGACGAGACCAGTGAAAACGGCTCGAGCTCATTTAAAGCTTGTACTTAAATGATACAGCTCTAATCTGGATTTTACAGTAATTTATTTTAATATTGTTCTAGTTTCAGTAATATGAAAAACTTCTCTTTCTAGCACTGTACAGATTTCACCCACATATACAGATTTTTCTGTATTTGTTGACATTTTCAAAACAAATCTGAAGGAAAACAAAACTATAGTAGCACATGTATGTTGTAAATAAGAAATCACAGTGAACACCCCCAGTGAAAAGACCCACAGTGAAAAAAAAAGAAAACAAACAAAAGAAACTATGCTAAGCAAAGCATCTTCTGGCTGAAATATTTCCATCTGAAGTCCAGCTAAGTTTTGTTTTGAACTGGTAATTATGGAGGTTGTCTGATGCAGCACCCTATCATCCTACTCGCTTAGATCGTAGTTTTAATCTTTGGAAGCCTGTGTTAAAAAAACAAAGTTTGTTACTGATTAATAACACAGTTGTAATAATAAGCAAAATGAGCCATTGGTGCCATTTTTGGGGGTTTTCCTCTTTTCATTGTGCAGAGCATCACCTGCAGTTGGAGAAAGCAGAGCTCAGACTGCTTGTGTGGAAGAAACAACCTTGACAACTTAACAGTTTGGGCACCATGTGTAATTTGCATGGGATGGAAGGAAATAATACATCAAGAAGATTCAAAAGTTACATTTTAGTTAGTGTTTGCTGCTTGCTTATGACGGCTGCATTCCTAGAATCAGGAAAAAGCTGAGTCAGACCTATTTTAATGCTGTCTGTTATAGTTTTGGTAAAACTCTAGGGAACTATAAATGCTCTGTGTTGTCGGGGACCAAGACCTTGTTGCTGAGAACACAGAGTTTGGGGCGCTATACCTGCTGGTATATGACTTTAAGTGTACTGTCATGTTTGAATAAATCCCCAACACAAACAGCTTCATATCACCACACGTCCTTCCTCCCCTACAGGTCCAATATTTGTGTTCCTCTTTTACTGTCTGACCCTCCCCTGATGGGGGTTTCTTTGCAGCATTTTGATTGTGAAGGCCAGATTCAGCCTCCTCCTTGCTGTTCATGTAGAGATGCATTCATGCTGGTCGTTTTTATTCACTCATTTTCTGCATTGGAGGCGAGTTTCTGTCTTTCTGTCATTGGATGGTCCTGATGCGAGCCAGATCCATGACAGCATGTGATGGTTCTAAAAGCCTCTAGGATTTAATTTCTCGAGGTTTTTCAGACTGACTGAGCTTTATGTCTTCAGCTGATTAAAAACTGAGGAATTCATATCTGCTTGTGTCCTGATGCAGCGAGCAGGAAAGTCTGAGACAGCAGGTGGTGGAGGACGATACCAAGGACTGGCAGAGGAGCCTGGACTTCTCGGACCTGGAGAGGGTCGGTGGGGTGGACCTTTCCTTCATCAAAGGAGATGATGTCAACGCCTGCGCCCAGCTAGTTGTCCTCAGTTACCCTGATCTAGAGGTGAGCTGACACAGTCACACCTGGAAACATCTGTTGGGCTGATGCCTGTCTAACCCTACTGGTGACCATGAGGAACAGCTGCAGTATGGACCGGAAACAATTTCTATGACATTTTTCTATCAGAAGTACAGAAGAAGAAATGTAAAATGTCCCCCGCCGCTCTTATTTGGACTCAGCAGTTCGGATAATAAATGAATGAATGAATGGAATATAAAATGTTATCTATCAGTATTTAGTGACATTTTATTGCCTACTGAGCTCATCTGATGTGAGCAGGTAAATGAAAAAACACTCCTACTCGAGGTGGGATTTATTTCAACTGGTGGAGCTGCTGCTACACGTAGAGACTGCTTTGTTTGTTTGTTTGTTTGCCGGTAGTTTTTTTGTCCCTTGTAGCTTCACACAATAATACAGTTTCTTTTATTAAACAGGTGAACCTTATGGTCTAATGGTAAAAGATACCTCTCTTGAATACGCTGGATTATATGCTGCCGTAGTTAATTAGATCAAAATGTGACTTCAGTAGTTTCTGTACTGTTTGTGTTTCTCTGAACATTTTCTTTCTATTATGTAAAGCACATTGGATTGCTGTTCTATACAATATGCTCTATATAACAACCACAAAAAAATGAGATTATTATGAAAAGATTCAGTCAGATTTCTGCGCCCTCGTAGAGCCGCTGATGTGGACCTTTATTTTTTACACTCAGAAAAAGCTCCATAAGTTTTCATGGCTGTGTCATTAGTTGAGAAAGTGTTTGGCAAGATGCGTCCTGAAAAATGACTTCATCACCAAACTTCTCTTCAAATGGTGGAACGAAAAAATGTCTTTGATTTTAGGTAATGCTACTTAACCAGATGTGGATCCCAGTTCATCAGTCACTGTGGAAGTCGTTTCTCTGTTTCATTGGACTGGAACCAAAAGAAAAACAAAGTTTCAGCATCAGCTGCTTGTCCAGTGCAGATTAGTGATCTTCATCCCATCATCCACAGTCTACGATGGCTTCTCTTTAACAGACTCTAACCTTGTTTTGATGATTGTTTGCCTCCATTTGCATTTTGTTTTATTTTCTTACGGTTAAGTCACAAACACCATGATTGGTTGATTCTCATCTATTTACGTTTTCTGTCCTGACGCTTTGGCGCCTTCCTCCATCGAGCTGCATGTTTTTGTTCGTTCTTGCTCCAGATTTGTAAATGATACATTTAAATGCATTTTGTAATTTAAGTACCAAAACTGTTTAAAGTTTGCATCCTCAAATGATTTAACAAGTATTAATATAATATGTTTGAGATGTCATGCATATTTTCAGATTGATCCACAAGATACCAATAAATAGGAGGTATCATATGCAACTGTTTGCTTAGACTTTAAAGACACAAGCAGTCAAATGTCAAAAGCACTTTAAAGGTGGACTCTGAAGCACTTCCAGACTGTGTGTGTTAGCTACTCTACCAAAGCCTTAACCTCCATTCAAAGATGGCATGTACTATAGTGGTGGTTATCTATATTAACTAGGCTTTACTCTTCTGTCTCTGTGGTTGTTCACATGAGAAAAGCCATGTTATACACAATTTAAAATGCTGCTTCTGCACAGATTATACACAGCAAAGTTGTTTGTTACTCTGCGCTGCTAAAAGTTAAAATCACTGCTCAAACACTTTTCTAACTTTATACTAAAGAAGTGAATCAGCTCTGTAATTTTAATGCCAGGTAATGACATAAAGATTATCTAAGTCTCAGCTCAAGGTAGTGTAATCTTTATTAATTGCATATACCTGATATGTAGAATCATTTTAATCTGTGTGTTAAAGTTGGTGTTAGCAGTAGAAGTGATTGTAATTCACAGGAAAAAGTGAAATTTCCTTTGATTTGTCTTCAGGTTTCCAGCAATTTAATGGGTTAAATGCTCGAAAGATTTGAGATTTTAACAAATGAAATTTAGTGATTAAGACAATACGACCCCCACCCCCAACAACAGACTAAAAAGTGGCTGTTAAATAGTTTGTTTGTCTTTTAGTGATTGACAATTGCACTACTATTCAGCTGTTTGATTTTAATGTCCAGCAGCAGCAAACTTCCAGTAGTTCTGCAGGGTGACACTAAAACATTGTGTCTGATATTATTGACGAAAATAATTATCACCAGGAAAAGAATCAGTGAAATAATGGTTTTATTTAGAGACGACTGAATCCTGAGCTACAACTCGTGAGCAGATGATGGGTTCAACATAAGTTAGCACAGTGATCTGACCAGGCTAAAAGAGAACTGTCTTTAAACTTCCAGGTGAAACGTACCTCACTGAAGCGCTGATCTAAGTTTATAATGAACCTAGCTGCACCTGATGGACTGCTGGCTGCTGCAGCCATTGACAAAGTGAGCTTTGTGCATTAAACAGAGTAAACCTCCCCACCCACTCCAGGGTTGATCTGGCTGCATGGTTCTGCATCATGAGCACGAGTCATGCACACACAATACACTCAGTTAGTCTCTGGCAAACTGGGGATGGTCAGGTGCTGCATACATGTGAAGTTATGTGGACTGTGAAAGTTGTGTCCACCATCACATTGACTGAATCTTTCTTTTCTCTCAGGGGTTCGATGACCAGTTTGGAGTCGAGCCACAGTGGCTTCTCTCAGCTCAGTGCCGCCACCACCTCCTCTAACCACTCCCAGTCCAGCTCCATGATCTCCAGGTAGAAACGGATTGTGGAGGACTTGAATCCCCTTCAGCCCACCCCATTCACTGCCCTAACCATCAACATGGAGGCCAACTCTTCTCCCGCCCTCTCCTCGTCATCTTTGGACTCTGATCCTCTTGCACAGCCAGTTTTTGTGGAACTGATGCATGCTTGCACAAACAGAAGAAGAAGAGTTCTCAAAGACTGAGGCAAAAAGAAAGAAATGAAACCACATGAACAATTTAAGGGCTGATTTTTGCACAAAGGTTGTCAAGTTTTGTTGGCCTAGCATCTCTGCTGGGCAGCACGTTGAATCAGAACGTATAGCAGAATATTCTGGTCGTGTCCCGTCTCATGCTGGGTGGTGAGGTCAGATGGAAGAAGCAATATTTTCATCCTGTGAGCTACGGGACCGGATGGAGAAACTGGAGGCGCTGTTACATGTATGCATTTACACTCCCACAATACTGAGACGACGCATACCTCATCAATGCGTGTCGGCTGATGAAAGTGGATTTTTTGTTACATGCAAACACGCTCCAATGTTTAACATGTACAAATTGAGAGTGTTTGCCATATTGTTACTGGGTGTGTTTCTAGAAAGTTAATTGGTCAAATGCGGGAGGATGGGCAGGAAATATCTGAACCAGATCTGGGTCCAACATTGCCTGCAAACATCTGGAGCTTATTGTATCAAAACAAATAAGATACCATGAGCAAATTTAGGAGGTAAAAAGATAAATAACTTTCAGATTTCCTATAATTTATGTAGAAAAACCTTTCTGTCTTAGTGACACCTTGAAAAGTGGTTGAATAATTAACCCAGGTCTGAAAGTTACCGAGGTAAAGTGCTCATAGCAATAACACGAGTTATACTTTCTACTGTGTGAAATGTTTTTATTTATCATTAATATGTCTGTGGAGGATCATGGATGCGGATTGCAGATGAGCTTTTTGTTGTAAATTGTGTTGAGGCAGACAGAAGAGCAAACTGAACCAAGAAACAAAGCAACTTCTCTGGCATGACGTGGCGGTTTGCTTCCTGTCCAGCGTCTGCACAATTAAGGAACTCAAACCCAGATCATGTCGTCAAGGAGATGCCTTGCCACTGATTGGTGAATGTGCTACTGATTGACTAGTGCCTGCTAGCAAATGAGAGCCCTGACTTTGAAGGGATGCGATGTTAGTGGGCAAAGACACCATGATTATTTACTTATTGATGTTGATAGGAGTGTGCATAGAAGATGAATGTTTTCTGGTTTATCTTTTGACAGTGCACCAGTAGACAGACAGATGCTGTACGTGTGCCAGTGCTGGTTTGGGACTGTTTTTGAGGCGAGTACTTGATGGGTGAAG
Source organism: Telmatherina bonti (assembly GCF_933228915.1). Taxonomy (NCBI): domain Eukaryota; kingdom Metazoa; phylum Chordata; class Actinopteri; order Atheriniformes; family Telmatherinidae; genus Telmatherina; species Telmatherina bonti. Next base: position 12,734,019 of record NC_136621.1, read on the forward strand.
CAGTGAGGCCTGCACACTTGTGCGAGTTTATGGATTTATTATTTAACAATTAAGATGATAGCCATTTAAGAGCCATGTGTCAATAAATAGCATTTTAGCCTTTGTAAACATCTCTTAGAAATGTACCTGCTTTTTTTCCAAGGTGACCACTGTAGTGATGAATAACCATTTCAAAACGCAGGAGATTTTTAATGCAGTCATAGAGCAGCGATGACTTCACTTAGATCTGATTCCCTGACATCAGAGTTGCCAAGAGTGGTCTGGTGCTGTTGCCATGGTAACTAAGTACAGCTGTCAGGACAAAAAAGAAAAAAAAAGTTTGTCAAGTTTGGAGGTTTTATTACTGAAAATACAGGCCTCTGCCTGTTTTTGTTACATAAAACTGCAAGTTGTGAGCCAGAAACAGCCAGCGCCTGTCTTCTTGTCATTCGCTGTGATGCTTTGTGGAAAATAAGGACCCCCTAAGACTGAGGGGTTGAAAGTGTGTTTGACTGTGTATGGTGTGAAAATGAGTTTCTGTAAACAAGGGGAGATATCACTGTAATATAATGCACATTTAGAACCACGACTAACTTTGCTTCACCTTCTGGAGACTTCCTTCAGACGGATTAAGCTTCAGCTCAAATGGAAATGCTCCGTTTCCTTCTCTCCTTCACGTCGCGTACTCCAGTGTTGCTTTACTTTGTTCTGTATTTTAGAAAGTACAGTTCACTGATTGATTGAAGCCATAGGCACGAAGAAGTGTACTTGGATGTGATGTTTTTCTGTTAGAAATACCAGAAAATCTTCATGCTTTGCCGACTCCCGCTGATTCAGCATGTACGCTCTTGATGGCGATCTCATTCACAAATGAGGGCTATAACTGTTAGTCTTGTCTGTTCAACACATTTGTCTGTCTGCTTCCTTTTTCTGGCATCTTTGCATATCTTGATGTGAGAAATTATGTATAAAGTATATTTGGATTAATGAGAATATGGCGCCTTTACATTTTTGGAGATAATAAACTTGAATTATGAAGAAAGCATCAATCACTTGGTCTCATTCCCCCCCCCCCTGTGAAACTACAAGTCAGAATTTTACTTTTTGTTTTGTGTTTGCAGAAACACGGTTGGAGCTTATCACTCCAGACATCTGTGCACTGGAGCAGACAACTTCATTTCACATGGGAACTTGGGACAATCATTTGTATTTGCAACGAAAGATTTCTTAAAAGTTTGCATGAACACTTTTAAAGCAAAGTTTTAAAATAAAAGTATATAGAATAAAAACAATTGAATTTTTCCATCCATCCATCCATCCATCTTCTGCCGCTTATCCGGAGTCGGGTCGCGGGGGCAGCAGCCTAAGCAGGGAAGCCCAGACTTCCCTCTCCCCAGCCACATTTGCCAACTCTGCGGGGGGGATCCCGAGGCGTTCCCAGGCCAGCCGAGAGATATAATCCCTCCAGCGTGTCCTGGGTCTTCCCCGGGGTCTCCTCCCAGAGGGACGTGCCTGGAACACCTCATCAGGGAGGCGTCCAGGAGGCATCCTGACCAGATGCCCGAGCCACCTCAACTGGTTCCTCTCGATGCGGAGGAGCAGCGGCTCTACTCTGAGCCCCTCCTGGATGACCGAGCTCCTCACCCTATCTCTAAGGGTGAGCCCGGCCACCCTGCGGAGGAAACCCATTTCAGCCGCCTGTATACGAGATCTCGTTCTTTCGGTCACGACCCACAGCTCATGACCATAGGTGAGGGTAGGAACGTAGATCGACTGGTAAATCGAGAGCTTCGCCTTCTGGCTCAGCTCCTTCTTCACCACGACAGACCGGCGCAGAGCCCGCATTACTGCAGACGCCGCACCGATCCGTCTGTCGATCTCGCGCTCCATCTTTCCCTCACTCGTGAACAAGACCCCGAGATATTTAAACTCCTCCACTTGAGGCAGGACCTCACTCCCGACCCGGAGAGGGAAATCCACCCTATTCCGGCTGAGGACCATGGTCTCAGATTTGGAGGCGCTGATTCCCATCCCAGCCGCTTCACACTCGGCCGCGAATCGCTCAAGCGAGAGCTGGAGATCACGAGCAGATGAAGCCAACAGGACCACGTCATCCGCAAAAAGCAGGGACCCAATCCTGAGGCCACCAAGTCGGATCCCCTCAACACCTCGGCTGTGCCTAGAAATTCTGTCCATATAAGTTATGAACAGAATCGGTGATAAAGGGCAGCCTTGGCGGAGTCCAACCCTCACCGGAAAAGAATCCGACTTACTACCGGCAATGCGGACCAAGCTCTGACACCTGTCGTACAGGGACCGGACAGCCCTTACAAGGGGGTCCGGTACCCCATACTCCCGGAGTACCCCCCACAGGAGCCCCTGGGGGACACGGTCAAATGCCTTCTCCAGGTCCACAAAACACATGTAGACTGGTTGGGCAAACTCCCATGCCCCCTCCAGGACCCCAAAGAGGGTATAGAGCTGGTCCACTGTTCCGCGACCAGGATGAAAACCACACTGCTCCTCCTCAATCCGGGATTCAACTATCCGGCGGACCCTCCTCTCCAGGACCCCTGAATAGACCTTACCAGGGAGGCTGAGGAGTGTGATTCCCCTGTAATTGGAACACACCCTCCGGTCCCCCTTCTTAAAAAGGGGGGACCACCACCCCAGTCTGCCAATCCAGCGGTACTGCCCCTGATGTCCACGTAATGCTGCAGAGGCGTGTCAGCCAGGACAGCCCCACAGCATCCAGAGCCTTAAGGAACTCCGGGCGGATCTCATCCACCCCTGGGGCCTTGCCGCCAAGGAGCTTTTTGACCACCTCAGCGACTTCAGCCCCAGAGATAGGAGAGTCCACCCCTGAGTCCGCCAGCTCTGCTTCCTCATCGGAAGACGTGTTGGTAGGATTGAGGAGGTCTTCGAAGTATTCCTTCCACCGACCCACTACGTCCCGAGTTGAGGTCAGCAGCTCCCCATCTCCACTGTACAAAGTACTGACGGAGCACTGCTTCCCCCTCCTGAGCCGCCGGATGGTGGACCAGAATCTCCTCGAAGCCGTCCGGAAGTCTTTCTCCATGGCCTCGCCGAACTCCTCCCATGCCCGAGTTTTTGCCTCGGCAACAGCCGAAGCCGCATGCCGCTTAGCCCGCCGGTACCCATCAGCTGCCTCCAGAGTCCCACAGGCCAAGAAGGCACGATAGGACTCCTTCTTCAGCTTGACGGCATCCCTCACTGTTGGTGTCCACCAACGAGTCCTGGGATTACCGCCACGACAGGCACCAACGACCTTCCAGCCACAGCTCCGGCCGGCCGCCTCAGCAATAGAGGCACGGAACACAGCCCATTCAAACTCAATGTCCCCCGCCTCACTCGGGACATTGTTGAAGCTCTGCTGAAGGTGGGAGTTGAAGCTCGCTCTGACGGGGGACTCAGCCAGGCGTTCCCAGCAGACCCTCACAACACGTTTGGGCCTGCCAGATCTGACCGGCCTCCTCCCCCACCACCTGAGCCAACTCACCACCAGGTGGTGATCAGTTGACAGCTCCGCCCCTCTTCACCCGAGTGTCCAAGGCATGTGGCCGCAGGTCCGACGATACGACTACAAAATCGATCATCGAACTGCGGCCCAGGGAATCCTGATGCCAGGTGTACATATGGACACTCTTATGTTGGAACATGGTGTTCGTTATGGACAATCCATGACGAGCACAGAAGTCCAATAACAAAACACCATTTGGGTTCAGAGGAGGGGGACCATGCCTCCCAATCACTCCCCTCCAGGTCTCACTGTCATTGCCCACGTGAGCATTGAAGTCCCCCAGCAGAACAATGGAGTCCCCAGAAGGAGCACCCTCCAGCACTCCCTCCAAGGACTCCAGAAAGGGTGGGTACTCTGAACTGCTGTTCGGTGCATAAGCACAGACAACAGTCAGGACCCGTCCCCCCACCCGGAGGCGGAGGGAAACTACCCTTTCATCCACCGGGGTAAACCCCAACGTGCAGGCACCAAGCTGGGGGCTGATGAGAATGCCCACACCTGCTCGGCACCTCCCACCATGAGCAACTCCAGAGTGGAAGAAAGTCCAGCCCCTTTCGAGGGTACTGGTTCAAGAGCCCAAGCCATGCGTCGAGGTGAGTCCAACTATATCTAGCCGGAACCGCTCAACCTCGCGCACAAGCTCAGGCTCCTTCCCCACCAGAGAGGTGACGTTCCACGTCCCTAGAGCCAGCTTCTGCAGCCGGGGATCGGACCGCCAGGGTCCCCGCCCCTTGCTGCCGCCCAGCTCACACTGCACCCGACCCCTACGGCTCCTCCCGCAGATGGTGAGCCCACGGGAGGTGGGGCCCATGTAACCCTTTCGGGCTGAGCCCGACCGGGCCCCATGGGCGAAGGCCCGGCCACCAGACGCTCGCTCTCGTACCCCACCTCCAGGCCTGGCTCCAGAGGGGGGTCCCGGTAACCCGCGTCCGGGCAAGGGAACATTCATGCCCAGGTTGGTCGTCATCGTAGAGGTCGAATTTAATTTTTCATTAAATAATAAATTTACAGTAAATAAAAAAAAAACTTATAAAAAATTTGTTCTACATATTGGGATGTTATATTGATGATCACATCTTTTAATCAGTCCAAGAAGTACAGTTGATGCAGCACCACATATCTTGCCATGAAAAACTTAGTTCCCTTCACTGCTTCCAAAAAAGGTTCAATTTATCTTTCTTATCGCAAGGTGGGGTGATTCGGGGTGGGACTAGATTAAAAAATGTTTAAATCTAATTAATTACAGTCTTTGTAATTAATTTGGATTAATTGCATTTTAATTCCATCATAAAATTTGCCCAAAGAGCAACATTTTTTATTTAAATGTATTTCAGGAAATTACTAACAGTAGAAGATATTAATGTACTAAACTCTAACTATTAATGTCTGGGCAAAACATCATTTTAACTTTGAAGCAGTAAAAAGGAAATAGAAAACATTGTGGCCAAAACTGGACAGACCCAAAGTTAAAGTGTCATTTTAAATACTTTAACAGCTGCAGCTCCAATTATTCTACAATTAAAAGTCTACAGCATCTTACAGTAATTTGAACTTCATTAATGAAAAATTTCAAAATATTTATAGACATTAATATCTGACAGTAAACCAGGATGAATTAAGCAGCGTCAACTGCAGTCTTTGCAGTCTGCAAAGAAATGATCATCGAAAGTTGGTAGGCCAGACATTGGAATGAGACGTCGTCGGCTCGGAGGGCCAGCAGTCGGCTCCAGGTTATCCAGAGAGGTGGTCACCTCCGGCTCTGACTGCAACGTGGAGCTACATGAGGAGTGTTCTTCAGGACGGGGAGGGAGAGACTGGGCTTTGCAGCTGCTGCTAATGGAGAAGAGAAAACTACACAACATTTTGTTAATTCAATTCAACTTTATTTGGATAGCGCCACTTCACAACAATGTTGTCACAGGGCACTTTACATACACGAATCAACATACATATCATTTCGAGCCAATTCATACATATCCTATAATAGAAACCAACTGATTGCATCAAGTCATGACTTCGATCCAATCCCCCACCCTGAGCATGCACACGGCGACAGTGGGAATGAAAAAACTCCCCTTTAACAGGAAGAAAACCTCCGGCAGAACCCGGCTCAGGGAGGGCAGCCATCTGCCTCGACTGGTTGGGGTGGAGAGGACAGGAAAGACGGAACAACAAGTGCACTTAATAAGGAAGACCTGCAGAAAAAAGGAGAAATAAGTTAGAGACGGCAATACTGCCATATATTTATACATTAATATATTAGAGGCCCTGCGATGGACTGGCGAGCTGTCCAGGGTGTACCCTGCCTGTCGCCCAAAGCCAGCTGGGATAGGCTCCAGCTTCCCCGCGACCCTGAATTGGAATAAGCGGTTCAGAAAATGAATGAATGAATGAATGAATATATTAGAGAAATAGAGTGAGGTACTTCTCAGTGCATCAGGTAACATCCCCATTGCTATATAAGTAATGGTTGGCTAGACTACCCATAACTATAAGAGCAAAGAGCATAACCTGGACAGTTGGGTCCCGTACATGCAGACTCCAACTCAGGAGATACTCATATCCTAACTATAAGAATCATGAAAAAGGAAGGTTTTCAGCTCGATCTTAAAGGTGTGGTGGGAGTCTGCCTCCCAAACCCCCGGTGGGAGCTGGTTCCATAAGAGAGGAGCCTGATAGCTAAAGGCTCTTCCTCCCATAGTACTCTTTGAGACTCTGGGAACCACCAGTAAACCTGCAGCCTGAGAGCAAAGTGCTCTATTTGGAATATACCGAACTATAAGATCTTTTATGTACATGGAATATTACATGTATATTGTACCCAAATAGAAACTGTAAAACATGTTATTTGGATACCGTGTGTGTTTACCATTGTGTGGGCGCCAGTGTGCTTTATTGTTCCAGTAGAAACTGGTCAGGGACATGTGGGAACTGACCCTTATGGGCTCGACAAACGGCAACAACAGTGGCAGTCTCTCACATCACACTCTCGGATGGCCTGTCTCTTAGAAATTTGATTGGTTATCATACTGGAGAGAATTTAGGCATTTTCACTGCAGTATGTAACAGATAAAGCATGAAGACTGACAAGTAGGGAGATTTTGCTCAAACTAACAGAAATCTTGCTGTTATTTCTACTTCACAAAAGGGAAAAACAACCTGTTTTGAAAACAAGATAACATCCAGGTGAAATGAATGGAGCAGAAGTAATGTGTCAAGCTCTTTACACCTGGCTTCTTGTAATGAGCAGCTGCTTTACCAGGTGAACTATAAACATACATGAGCATCCAGCTTCAACAAAATCAGTTATTTTTCTCATCTTTCCATCTGGTATTTTTGGTCCTGAAGAGCAAAATTTATTTTACGGTTTGATGATACACTACTCTCGTTTGTTGCCTCCACTGTTTGAAAACTCCACCACAAAGAACTGAAAAACTTTCTGCCTCCATGCCAAGAGGAGCAGCAACTTCTCCCTCACTCAGGAGGCTGAGAGGATGAGAAGTTGCAGCTAGCATCCTCTGTTCCCGACATGTTGTGTTTCTCTTTCTCTCTCTCTGGCTGAACTATTCTCAATGGGGCCACGCTGTTCTTTTAACGAATTGTCAAATAACATCTGAGTGTCTAATAATAAATAGCTCAAAAGTGTGCTTTGACAAAAAACTACATTTCCCACAATGACTGTGGACTATGATGGCAGTGTTTCCACATCAATGCTAACGGGTGAAATTGAGAAAAAAATTAAGATCCCAAAATGTCCAGGAAGCAAAAAGTTGATTCAGACGGAAGATTGTTTCAAGAAAAATGGGAAGGTGAATACTTGTTTGTCCTTCAAGGAGAAAGACTGGTATGACTTTTGTGTCACGAGTCAGTGTCTGTTGTCAAGGAGTAAAATCTGCGTCAACATTTTGATGCCAAACACGGAGCTAAGTATGGCAAAGTTAGCCTTCAAGAAAAGCAACAAATTGCCCAAGAATTAAAAGGCAAACTGCGGTTGCAGCAGATTGTGTTCACGAAATCCTCAGCCAAAAACAATGCCGCAGTGAAAGTTAGCTTGATAGTGGCTGAAGAAATCGCCCACGCTTCCAAGTCTTTTTCAGAGGGAGCGTTTCTGAAGCAGTCTGGGACGCCTGTAAAGCCGTTTTAAGAGGTAAATTAATTGCAAAGACAACCCTTCTTAAAAGAAATCAACAAGAAAAACTAAGGAACTTAGAGCATAAATTGATAGACCTGGAAAAGAGACATACAAATAAAGTAAATGAGGAGACTTTGGAGAAGATTAGAAAAATCAAGGATGAAATAAACCAAGAATTACAAACCCAGATTCAGAAAAAACTTATATTTTTAAAACAGAGTTATTATGAAGCGGGAAGTTAATCAACAAAACATTTAGCTTATAAATTGCGAAAACAACAGGCTGAAAGAACCATATACAAAATTAAAGAGCCAGGCACAAATAACATCACCTACAAAGACACAGAAATAGGGAATATTTTGCAAAGTTTTATCAAAAGTTATATGCTTTAAAAGAACAGAATGAGCAAGATCATACTGAAACACTGCTAAATAAACTGGCGTTACCTACCGTATCAAATGACCAAAACAAAACTTTAACAAAGACAAAAAACAGCCCAGGAATTGACAATAGCAGTGAATAGACTAAAACTAAACTAATCGCCAGGATCGGATGGCTACAATGCTGAATGGTACAAAATATACTTAGAGGAGCTTTCTCCTCTTCTTTTAAAAACTTTCAATTGGGTTTTAGACGGGGGGCAGATCCCACCGTCCTGGAGGGAGACAATAATTACGGTAATTCCGAAAGAGGGAAAGGACACGATGGATTGCTCCAACTACCGACCAATCAGTCTCCTCAACCAGGATTACAAAATGTTTACCTCCATACTAGCCAAAAGACTGGAACACATCCTTCCAAGTATAATAAACTTAGACCAGACAAGTTTCATCAAAGAAAGGAAAACTCGAGACAACATTAGACGGACGCTACATGTGATCAATCATATACATAAAAATAAAGAACAGGCAGTCATACTAGGCCTAGATGCCCAAAAGGCTTTTGACACTGTAGATTGGGCCTTTTTATTCAAAGTATTGTCAATTTCTCAGATACATTTATAAAGGTTATAAAATTGATTTACAACAATAACACAGGGAAAATCAAAATAAATGGAGGTTTATCAGAACCAGTACAGATAAAACAGGGTTGTAGGCAGGGTTGTGGCCTCTCCCCACTTCTATTCAGTTTGTTTATTGAACCACTGGCGCAGTGGGTTAGACAAAATTCCAAAATACAAGGCTTACAAATAAACAAGGTGGAACAAAAAATAGCTCTGTTCGCAGACGATGTCTTAATTTATCTGACTAAGCCCAAAACTTCCCTCCCGGAGCTATACAGAATTCTAATGGAATATGGTCAAATTTCGGGCTACAGACTCAACTCCCACAAATCACAGGTGATAACGTTTAATTATACTCCTGACCAGTTCGCCAAGGATCACTTTAAAATAAACTGGGGGATGGACTCAATTTCATATCTGGGCATAAACATTCCAAAAGATACAAGCAAACTACCCTCTACGAACTATAATCCATTAATAGCCAAGATTAAAACAGACCTAGACAGATGGAATTTGGTGACTTACCTAGGACTTGTTCAAAAGATAGAAGCAATAAAAATTATTATACTACCCAAACTATTATATTTATTTCAAACAATCCCAGCTGAACCACCTAACAATATGTTTCAAGAAATTGATAAATTAATCTCAAGATTCATCTGGCAAGGGAAGAGGCCTAAAATAAGATATAAGACCTTACAGTTGAACAAAAACAAAGGAGGCCTCTCCCTTCCAAATATGAGAAACTACTATATGGCAGCTCAGATTAGTCCACTGATAGACATATGCAACCCATCTTATGCAGCCAAATGGAAGGAAATTGAATGTCAGAATATTGACACTCCCATACAAGCTGTAATTGGGAATGTCAACATGATGAACAAAATGAGTTACATCAGTCCATGGTCTGAAACAGCACTTAGAATCTGGGCAAAGCTGGTCCAGGACAACAGTGAACTTTGCTTGATGATTAGGTGGATTGCATATGATGAAGATTTTGCTCAAAACAAAACCGACATGAGCTTCAAAATTTGGGTGAGAAAAGGATTAATAAAATACAGTGACCTTTACCATAAAGGGTACTTAAGGACTTTTCAAGACATTAAACAAATTTACAATCTTGACAACAAAGATTTCTATAGATTCTTACAAGTCCGCCATTACCTAAACAAAATGAACAAGGCAGGTTCCGATGGACCTCTCAGCGGGATAGTCCAAATTTTTCTCAAATCATATAAATCAATTCCAAACAGTAAACTGATTTCAAAATTATACAATGAGCTACAAACAATCAAAGGTGAAAACACTGAGTATATCAAGCAAAAATGGGAGAAAGAGGGTAATTTTAAGCTGCCTGTAGAAGAATGGTTTAAAATACAGGAAAACTCCTGGAAAAGTACATGTTCACTTAACTGGAGGGAATTCGCCTGGAAAAGTGTGGTGCATTTTTCTTGGAGTCTTGGAGTTTTTCTCTTTTCTTTTTTCTTTGTGTATGCTTTTTAAGAAAGAAAATCTTAATAAAAAAAAGATCTTGAATAAAATGCTATATTTTTTAGATGCAACTGTAATGTGCAAGAACTGCTATAACTTGAATAAGTGATAAATTCAGAGTTATTTAACATTAAGGAGTAGTTACATTTATTTTACATGACATACAATTACATTTAGTTACATTTATAAATTACATCTGGTCCTTTGAGGACAGCCATTATGTTGATGTGGCCTTCAGTAAAAATGAGTTTGACAACCCTGCTCTAGATGCCATGTTGTTCCCTCAATTTGGCAAACAAAGTTCACCTTGATAGGTTTATCTGTCGGTTTAGGCTTCTTTGGTAAAACAGCATACCATTCGGCATACCCTTGAATGTGCGGCCTGACTTGCTATCTTGATTTTATAAAAATACAAACTCTTCTTTTTTCAGAGGATTTCACGCCCGGTTCAGAGAATGTGCTGCACAGGAGATTTCTCTGCATGTTTTTGGCTATCTCAAGACTTGAGTCCCCATGGCAACAAAAAACTTGTTTACTATCAGGATAAACTGCTTAAACTTTCCAAAATCAGGATTATCAGTGAAATAACACATCAAATCCCAATGGAGTTTAAAAGAAAGAGAATAGGATGCAGAGTAGGAATGAGGCAGAGCGGGAAGCGGTGGAGTTTTAAACAGTTTCTTCCAACTTCTGTGATGGGTAACGTGAGATCGCTAGCTAACAAAACGGACAAGCTTGCGGTGTTAACAAGGTCTCGGAAAGAATACAGAGAGTGCAGTATTATGTGCTTCACAGAGACATGGCTGCATCAACACATCCTCAACTGGAATGTGTCTGAACATGTGTCTGAAATGTTAGCTGTGAGCTTCCATCCATTTATTTACCAAGAGAGTTTACCTGTGTTATTCTGGTAGTGGTTTATATAACACCTGGTACCGCACCAGACAGAGACACCTGTGATGTCATCAGCTCCGTCATTGCTCGGCTACAAAAGCAGCATCCAGACTCATTCATGGCAATATCCGGAGACTTCACTGTCACACCTCAAATCTGTTGCCCTGCAGCTAAGTCATGGACAAGAGCACAGCTTCATCTCCCTCCACATCAGGACATCCTGAGACCTCCACTTTGTATGTCTCCTGCAATCAGGTCAAGAAGCAACTTGAGAAACTGAACCAGAACAAGGCTGCAGGTCCATATGGTCAGTCCCAGAGTCCTCAAGACCTGCTCAAAACAACTATGTCCAATTCTCTAGCACCTTCTTTAATACCAGTCTAAGACAAAATAGAGTCCCAGTGCTGTGGAAAACCTACTGCCTTGTTCCAGTGCCTAAAAAAACCACAACCAACTGAACCAAATGACTACAGACCAGTCGAATGAATGTCCTGGAGAGACTCTTACTCGCTCACCTCAAAAAGAAAGTAAACAGATTTCAGAAGCAATTACAGTTTGCATATTGTAATGGACTTGGGGTTTGAAGACACCATCATATACCTGCTCCAGAGAGCACACTCTTATCTTGACCATTCAGGCAGCACTCTGAGGGTCATGTTCTTTGATTTCTCAAGTGCTTTCAATACCACTCAGCCTGCTTTGTTATGTGAGAAGCTCCATAAATTCCAGGTGGATACCTCCACAACCACCTGGATCTATGACTACCTCACAAACAAACCCCCGTTTGTGAGACTGATAAGTTTTGCGTCTGAGACTGAGGTCAGCAGCACTGGTGCACCACAAGGAACTGCATTCTTGCCATTACTCTTCACTCTGTACACCTCTGACTTCCAGTACAACTCTGAGTCCTGCCATCTGCAGAAATACTGCAGATGACTTTGCAGTTGTGGGGTGTATCAGTGATGGACAAGAAGCAGAGTACAGACAACTGGTCAGTTAGATTGTAAAATGGTGCGGTAACAATCATCTCCTATTAAATACCAGCAAAAAAGAGATGATTGTTGACTTCAGGAGGAACAATAACACACAGCACCATCTCCATCCTGGGAGAGGAGGTGGAGTAGGTGGAGGAATACAAGTACCTTGGGGTTCAGCTGGACAACAATCTGGGCTTTAATGCAACACTGAATACATCTACAAGAAAGGTCCGAGCAGACTCTACTTCTTAAGGAAGCTGAGATCATTTAACATCTGCACCAACATGTTGCATATCTTTTAGAAGTCTGTTGTGGAGAGTGCAGTCAGCTTTGCAGCCATCTGCTGGGGAAGAAGCATCAGAACCACAGACCTGAAGAGAAACAACAAACTGATCAAGAAAGCTGCTTCTGTACTTGAAGTAACTCTGGAGCCGCTGGAGCTGATTGTGCAAAGTAGAATGCTGCACAAGCTGATGAAGATGATGAAGGATTCTGATGGGTATGCAAAACTTATAGAACACTGCCATGAGCTCTTTAGAAAATTCCTGCCTTTTATTGCCAATTTAAATTGAGGGGGAAAGATAATTGCTTGAGGGGGCATTGTTAGTTCTTGCATATTTTCACGCAGAGTGTAGAACACCATGCACTCTGCAAAGTGCAATAAAACCGTGTAATGCACAGATCTGAGTTGTTTAATCTGCTTATACCATGGTCACTCACAGTAAACATGTTAAAACCATGCTTTAAAGACCAGCTAAATATGTTTTAAGGTTAGAAATGATTTTCTATTGGCCTCAATGTGGTTTTCATGCTTAGCAACTGTTGTAAAGAGAGATGGAATGCATAATTATGAGATTTTGTTCAGGTACCAGACAAGTGAATCCATCCAACAAGATGAAAATTGAAATAACAACAAGAAATAAAAACCAGCTCGACCGCCAGCTACACAGCTATCCAGCCTATGTCTCTGCTTACTCTACAATGCAATTGTACAGTAGGACACCCAGATCATACCGTTTCAACTGAGAGCAAGCAGAGACTGGCCTATAAATGCAAGGCGTATCGAACACATACCACGAGCGCTATTTATAGGCCTCCAAATCCAGGTCTATTTGACCAACGGTGCCAAATTAAAATATTTCAAATAAAACGTCGTCTTTACATGAATAAATCTTGAAAAATAACAGGACAAGTACTAAAAGTAATATTATCCGACTTTCCTCGCAAACAAAAGATCTTTTTTACCCCAAATTTTTCATTTCCCATGAAGACTTGCGGCACCTACCCGGAAGTAAGAATACAGCCCCGAACACAAAAATCGTCTTTATCAGTGTTTTCTCATGATTTCGGAAAAAAACGTGTCTTGAAAAATAATAGCCATGATAAATAAAAACATTGTCAACCGAGGTTTCCGTTTCCTCTGCTACGTTAAACGGAAATGACGACTAGTTGGTTTGGTTTGGCGATGGCGCGAATTAGCCGAGCAGCTAAGACAGTAGAAGGAAGGTAGCGGACATTTAGATTGGCGCCCATTTCCCCAAATGCCGCCGCAGTTGTGGTGATATTTCCAAACAAAAAGCAGAGAAGCGTCATTTAACAGGAGCACTTACACAACAGCTAGCATGGCCGCATGGCTTAAAACAGCTGGAGCTCCGAACATGTTGACAATAATCACGAGGCTGAAGTTAGCTTCCGATTCGCAACTTCCGAGTCGCAGTATGTGTAAAGGGCAATTCCACTGAATTTTTCGGAAACTAGACCACATTAGACCAGGTCCTGACAAAAATCCACTATACTTACACTCTTCAAACCTGGACAGAAATATTCCACATACTATGCAGATTCGTGAAAACATAGTGTGAAACCTTTATTTGTGGAAATGCACATTAGGCTTGTTTCATTATATTTTTGGCATCTGCACCACATTAAACAAGGTCCTGAAAAAACAAAACAAAACTACAACACTTAGACACCCCAGACATTAAAACACAATGTCAAACAGCAGTTTTAAACAAAGCTTTATTTTCCTTGTCAAAGTGGTATTACATGAAATTCTCATGTTGCACAAATCCAATGTTAGGTACTTTTTTTCTTCTTCTTCTTCTTCTTCTTTTTATTTTTTTATTTTTTACCACAGACATAGAAAAGAAAGCAAATTGAATAAGATCACTTCAGAATAAACTGGACAATTGAAGTTGTATAATTGTATTTTCTGGTCATTTCTGATTGGATCAGAATACCCATGAATGTACTGTTTCTCATACAAGGGTATGGTAACCCTGGGATACTTCAAGGCATTCCAGGAGATACTTGAATTTTCCTTCAAGATCTATGTATTTTTTTCTTTAAAACATTCTTTATTAAATTTATATAAATATATTTCAAAGTTTTAATATATTTCAGTAAATGTTAGTGTAAATTTATAAACTGAATTTAAATTTACATTTACACCTTTTCATTCCTCCCAAAATCCCACATTCTGACATGACTTGAACCCCACTTGTTATGAGCCGTCATACTTATCGCATAAACAATAACATGCTGGCTAATGGGAGCTTGAGAAGTATTATTTGCCTAACCGCAAAAAATAAACAAAAAACTAAACATTAGTAATGGACCAAGCCTTATTCCAAATTGTATTAAATTGATTTCATTCTTCAAAATTCTACACACAGTACCCCAATATGACAAAGTGAAAAATTTATTGTTGAGATGTGCACAAATTTATTCAAAATAAAAAAAAACTACGAAATCACATGTACATAAGTATTCACAGTCTTTGCTTAATACTTTGTTGTTTTTTTTTTTGTTTTTTTTTTGTCTTGTCCAGCATTTAAGCAAGCAGACTGATGTTCTGGATGCTGTGTTCTGCTGAGCAAATTTATTTTGCCAAGGGGAACTTTTGTAGATGTAATGATCCCCTTGTATTTCTTGATTCTTATTTTATTTTTCAATTTGTTTTGGATAATAGCTTGTATTACAGAGTTTATGCTACTGGACCCGACCGGAAAGGACAGGAAAGGGGCAGAAAGAGAACAGAAAAGAGAACATAAAAAAAACAAAAAAAAAAAACAAAAGAAAGAGATCAATGCATACATGTATATGCACATACATACCCACCTACATATATATGTATATACACTCGCACATACATTATATATATACATATATACATACATACATACATATACACATACATACACATGCATACACACACATGTACACATACATGCATACATAAAGATAGATATACATACATACATATACACATACATACACACACATATATATATATATATATATATATACATATATACACATATACATACTCACATACATACACATACATATACACATACACATACACACACATACACATACACTCACACATATGCATACATATATACATATCCATACACATACATACATACACATACACATACACATAAGTACACACACATACCCACCCACACACATAAATATATACACCCACACAAGCCAACTCTAGATTCGTGGAGAACAAAACCGTTGACAATCATGAAGACCAGAAACTAGCAAGTTAAGTCAAAAAGACAGAAAGAGAGGTACCTGCTGTTAGTGAATAAACTTGCTGGATGACTCAGTGACTGTGACACATGCAGAACATTCATGCAGAACATTCAGAGTGGAACGTGTTTAGAGAAGAGTGATCATGCCAATGTGACCCCGCCCGCCTACAGCTAGAGGAAGGCCAGGAGAACCCAGAGACCCGGGTAACCGACAGTCACCCCCAGGTACAGATCCCAACCCCCCCACTCCAGAGCCAGCCATGCATCTGCCCAGGAGGTGGCGAAGGAGGTGCCCAACCAGAGTCCCCCGCAGTCAGGGGGAACAGGCCCCAGCAGGCCCAGGCCGGCAAGGGCCGATCCCGCCGGGCACCGGCCACCTAGGGCAGACAGAGCGCAGGCCCCAGGGCCCCAAGAGCCCGTGAGCAGCCCCCCGCCCCCGCAGGCAGAGGGCACAGCCCACACCGACGGAGGACCAGGATCCCCAGACCGCCACCCAGCGGCAGCCAGGTCGCACCCCAGCGCACCAGCTGCGCCCCCGGGTACAGGACACCACCCCCCCACCACCAAACCACACACACATATACATGCATACCCCGCCCCCCCCCCCCCCCCCCCCCCCCAACACGCACTCCCCTCACACATATACATGCATACCCCCCCCCCCCCCCCCCCAAACACGCACTCCCCTCTCAACCCCCATCCACACAACCCTCTGCAATCCATGCACATCATCCATAACATATACAACCCCACCCCACCTCTACTCACTCACCCATACCAAGTCACACGAACCCCAATCGCCCCCGCCCCCACACACGCTCACCCCCCCCCACACACACACACACGCTAACACCCCGCCACCCCATCCCTCTACTTCTACCCAACCACACATGCCCCACCAAACACCCCTCCACCACCCATAGCCCCCCTCCAAACTTCACCCTCACTCACACATCCCATTCCGCATATACACCCCCCCCTACACACACACACACACACACACACACATACCCTCACTCCTCCAACACAGGCACACCCCAATACAACCCACGCGCCAACATACCCCTCCACACACACATCTACTCATCCTCACACATCCCTATCCCTTACCCACCTATATCCCCAACCCTAATCCCCCCCCCCAGCCATCCCACCATCCATCTGTAACCCCATACACCCACTCCCACACATCCTCACCTCACCCCTCCATCATGTCCCATGTGAGATACCTCAGAGGGGGCAGAGGACAGGATGGCCCCGATCAGGGCCCCATAATTACCGCCCACCACTCCCAGCGTCCCCCCCACCACCCCACAGATGCAGCCGACCCAGCACCCCCCCAGGGCCGGCGACAACCCTCCTACAGCCAGGCCAGCCCAGACTTAGGCCTAATGGACGGCACTCTTCCCCCACCCGTACCCCCCCCCCAGTAAAGCCCCGAGAGCAGGGGCATGAGAAGACCCTATCGTCCCTGCCTCCCCCCCGCTTATGACTGATTGTGAAGTATGTATTAGTTGCAATTAAAACTGAGGGAATTGCCACGCGGTGTTGGGAGAGGGACTACCTAAGCAGCCCCGCCCACCATACACCGCATGCTCTTCCCCCTAATCATGTGAGTCGTCAGTGTTTTGGTGTTTGGTGTCTAAGTGTAATTAAAACTGGGAGGTGAGCCGAGGCCGGGTGCAGCGATCAAGACCACCTTGATGGCCTTTCTCACCACCCAGCGCCACGTGCACACCTCCCAATACCCTGCCTGTGTGTGATGGGGAGCGGGGAGGAAGAGGGGTTGAGGGATTTAAGTCTGGAGGAAAGTGAGCTTTCCTCCAGAAGGTGAGCCGCCCGCAGCACTGGGCATGCCCCCTACTCCCAGGGCCCCCCAAGGACCAGGACAAGCCGGGGACAGCCATCCCCGTAACCAGAGCCTTCGGCGACTCTAACCAGAGAGTCATCACCGACCCAAGAGGGGACCAACTCACCACATGCAGAAGGGGGGCACGAGGACAAAGAGGAGGCGGGGCGGCAGAAGGGGAATCCCAGACCGATTGTCCACCGCCCCCTCACTCACAGAGGACACCCCCACCTGGGGACATGAAGTCCCCACCTTGTCCACACATCGGCACTTCACACTGTCTCAGCACAAACCTACAGCCACACACACACACACACACTTCCGGACACATTCAGGTCCACCCAGCCACCCGTTCAGCCCACCCTTAAAACCATCCTCCTGACCCCCACGTCACATCCAAATCTCCCCCACTCCCATCCATCATATCTACACTTATCCACCAACCTACCACACACATGCACCACCCACTCCCCCATACATACACCCCTGCCCCCCCACACACACACACAGACAGCACGCCCCCCCTCCCCCCTCCTCCCCCCCCATACACACACCCGTATACATGCACCACCGCCACTCCCCACATACACGCATCACCCCACTCCCCTACACACACGGCACTACCCCGCCCACAGACACCACGACACCCCCCCCACACACGCATCATCACACTTCCCCACCCACACACATCCACATACCTATGTACCGCCACCAGTCCTCAACGCACACCCCCTACACACATCCCTCCATACACACTCACATCCCATCCACACTATCAAACACCCCCCACTCAACAAGTCCCAGGGTCGCAACCAGGCACCAGAGCACGTACCTGCCCGCCGCCGCAGCGGCAGGTCCAGGTCAGCCCAGCCCCCCCCCCCGGCACAAGCCGACCCCCCACCCCCAAGAGACAGGGGACAACCCCGGGCACCGGAGCCCGGGACCCCGCCCAGCCCACCCCACGGCGGCACAGGCGCCCGTTACGGAGTCACGCCCGCCAACCCATCCCCCGCCAGCGACCTCGCCCCGCCGCTGTGCGGCAACTCCAGCCGCTGGCCCATCCAGGTCCACAGTAGGGCTAGAAACCTAGCCACTCCAGCAATGGAGCAGTCAAAATCCCCCCCCAGGAGCCCACCACAGACCCACAGCCCCCAGAGAACCCCAACCGGCCACCAACCCCGAGCGCAATAAGGTCACATTCTCCCCCCATACTAAGTGATGGAGCTGATCACAGGGGACCAGAGGGAATAAAGTTCAGCTGACTGATCTCTTGAGGAGGCAGACATCATCTCGACACTGATGTGATCTAATAAGAGATTTCTGAACTGCTGGATACACAGACTTTGTTTGCTTTTCCAGTTTAGAAGGATAGTTTTCTTTGCGATACATAAACTGGTGAGGATTAAGTTTGCAGAATTAAATTCTATGTTAATTTCACCCAAGTAACCCAGTAGGCCCAGTTTGGGGTTTGTAGGGATGTTACATTTGAAGCAATTTGACAGATCTTTACATACCTGAAACCAGAATTCCTGGACAGGTGGGCAAGACCACAAAGCATGGTAGTAGCTGTCAATTGTGTTGCCAGTGCAGTGTGGACAGATGTTTGATTGTGACAGACCCATCCTGAACATCCTGTGTCCTGTATAATGAGTTCTATGCAGAATTTTAAATTGTATTAGTTGCATGTTTGAATTCTTAGTCATTGTAAATGTATTTGAACAGATTTGTGACCATTCATTTTGGTCAAAGTTACTGGATAAGTCTGCTTCCCATTTAGAAGTTGGGAGACATATGGAATCGTCTAGCTTTGATAGTAATCTATATATTTTGGATAACAGTTTCGGGGCATTGAGATTTAAGAATTCTGCAGCCCTGATAGGTAGCTGCAAGTTTAATTGATCAGGGGTGTATTTCTTACCTATAATAGATTTAAGTTGGTGGTATTCTAAGAATTTTGTGCTGCTGATTTCATATCGTGAAGTAATTGTATCAAAAGGGAGAAAGTTCCCATTTTCTATTAAATGTTCTAACTGTTTTATTCCTTTATTCTTCCACTGAGGGAAGTTTATCATTTTCCGGTTTTGCTGGATGTCGGGATTGTTCCAAATAGGTGTAAGTTTGCATGGAATAAGCAAGGATTTGGTTAGTTTAAGAAATTCCCACCAGGCCATTAGTGAGGAGCTGATATTAATGCTTTTAAAGCATTTTTGGCGTTTGACAGCTGTGCTGATAAATGGCAGGTCTGAAATTGCCATATCCTCACACATAGCTTCTTCTATATTAAGCCATGGTTCATCTAGATAGCTAGGTTTAAGCCATTTAGAGATGTATTGTAGTCTATTGCTTATAAAGTAATTTTGGAAATTAGGCAAGTCTAAGCCACCGCTATCTTTAGTCTTCTGGAGTGTTTTTAGACTAATCCGTGGTGGTTTGTCTTTCCAGAGAAATCTAGTAACATTAGAGTCCAGCGATTTAAACCAGGTGGAGGGAGGTTTAATGGGGATCATTGAAAACAGATAATTGATTTTAGGTAGAATCATCATTTTTATAGTTGCAACTCTTCCCATTAGTGATATGGGTAAAGATTTCCACCGTGTGAGATCGTCCTCAATTGTTTTTAGTAGAGGGACATAATTTAGCTTTATAAGGTCTGACAGTCTGGGTGAGATGTTTATTCCCAAGTATCTAATATCTCCTGACTGTAAAGAAGTGTCAGGAGTATTATGGAAGGAACAGTTGATGGGTAGAACGGTGGTTTTAGACCAATTAATGGAATATTCAGAAATTGATGAGAATTTATTGATGAGTGCGATTGTCTGACAGATGGATGATTGTGAATTTTGAAGGAAAAGTAATACATCATCAGCATAAAGACTGGTCTTATGCTCCATATTTCTACAGTTAATGCCTTTAATGTCTTTGTTTTGTCTAATGCTAGCTGCTAAGGGTTCAATAAAGATTGCAAAAAGTGAGGGGGAGAGTGGACAGCCTTGTCTGGTGCCTCTCTGCAATCTGAAGCTGTGAGAAGTTTGATCATTTGTCCTGACGCATGCATTTGGATTGCTATACAGTATCTTTATCCAGTCGATAAACGATGAGCCAAACCCGAATTTTCTTAATGTTGCAAATAAGAATTTCCAGTTCACCCTGTCAAATGCTTTTTCAGCATCTAGAGAGATTATTGTAGTTTCCAGGTTATGTATGGTGGCATAATCAATTAGATTTATTAGTCTGCGCGTATTAGTGGTGGAATGTCGTCCCTTGATAAATCCTGTTTGATCAGGATGTATGATAAGTGGAGTTATTTTTTCTAGTCTTGTAGCAAGCACTTTACTGATTATTTTAAGATCTACGTTCATTAGTGATATTGGACGATAACTAGATGGGAGTTTGGGGTCTTTTCCTGGTTTTAGTATTACTGTAATACTAGCCAAATTCATGTTTTGAGATATTTGGCCTTTTTCCTTAATTTCTAAAACCATTTTATAAAAAGTGGGTGCTAGTATAGACCAAAATTCTTTATAATATTCAACTGGAAAACCGTCTGGTCCTGGAGCTTTATTGCTGGGCATGTGTTTTAAAGCTTCATGTAGTTCCCCTACTGAAATGGGTGCGTCCAAAACCATTTCCTGATCCTGTTGTAACTTTGGAAGATTGAGGTAGCTGAGAAATTCCTCAATGCTGTTGTCTGATGGATCTGTTTCTGAGGAATATAATGTTTTATAGAAATCCCTAAATGTGTCATTTATTCCATCAAGATCATGGAGGATATTTCCTCTTGAATCTTTAACAGAGGAGATGGTTGTTTTCTCCTTGTTTGCTTTTAATTGATTTGCGAGAAATCTTCCAGATTTGTTGCTATGTTCAAAATTCTCTAAGCGAAGTCTTTGTAGCAAAAACTGGGTTTTTTGGTTAATTATTTCATTCAGCTCTAGTTTAGCCTTTCTTATGTGATTCAGCACTTGCTCTTCTGGAGAAGCCTTGTAGGCATCTTCTAGTGATTTTATTTTAAGCTCTAGTTCAGATATTTTTGAACTCTCCTTCTTTTTCTTATGTGATGAAAATGAAATTATTTTCCCTCTCATTACTGCTTTTCCTGCCTCCCAAAGAACACATGCTGATGTTCCTGGTATGTCATTGTTTTCTATATACAAAGACCACTCCCGTTTGAAGTAACTGATAAAATCAGGATCTTTAAGTAATGATGTATTAAGTCTCCATTTGCTATAAGATGGTTTAGTTTTCTTATTCATTAGGGTAAATGATACTGGTGCGTGATCACTGATAGTGATGGAATGGATTTTAGTTTCTGAGATATTGTTCATCATAGAGCTGTTAGTGAGGAAGTAGTCTATTCTGGAGTATGAGTGGTGGACAGATGAAAAGTAAGTGTACTCTCTAGCAGTGAGGTGTTGTGAGCGCCAGACATCACAAAGACCAAAATCCTCCATATATTGTTTAACAACTCTTGCTGACTGCCAGACCCTATGTTTCCCTGCTCCGCCCCCCTTGTCCATCCCAGAGTTTAAGGTCATGTTGAGGTCGCCCCCAATGATAAGTGTATTATCAAGGTGATCATATAGTAAGGAGAAGAAGGAATGAAAAAAGGAGGGGTCATCAGTGTTTGGGCCATAAATATTTGCAATGCATAACTTCATGTTTAGGATAGATAATGTCATTATTATGAATCTTCCACCTGGGTCTAAAATTATATTATTAGCAGTAAAATGAATTTTCCTGTTTATCAGAATGGCTACTCCTCTTTGTCTTGAGTTGAAGCAGGCCGAGTACACGTGAGGGAACTGTACTGTAGAGAGTACGTTAGCTGTTGTTTTTAATAAATGAGTCTCCTGTAGCAGGACAATGTCTGCCTGTAGATCATTCAATCTGCTAAACACCTTCAACCTCTTCTCCCTGGAACCAGCTCCTCGTATATTCCACGTAACAAACCTCAGGGTGGTCATGCTCAAGCTACTGAAGTGTTTCTATAAAAGTATGTGTGTGTTTGTGTGTGTGCAAGCCCACATTAATGCATGCATGCTGTGTGTAGATTGTGTGCGTATATAAATTCATCTGTGTGTACAATGTTCCTATATGTCTGTCCACATGCTTAGAGTGTGTGTGAGAGTTGGGGGTGAGTGTTGATGTGATTAAACGTGCTCTGTGTTGTAGGTGTGTTATGTGCATGACATTTAGTGTCTGTGTCATGTGGATGTACGTGCGTACCCTACCTATTATTGTTGTTATGGCATAATAGAATGAAAGAGCAGCTAGAAAGGAAAGGAGTGAGAAAAGCAAACAACTACAACTACACATAAAAAGAAATAGCACAAACAAAAGAGCAAAAACAAAAGCCCTAAAGGGGGGGGGGGGGGCAAAAAACAAAAACAGAACAAAACGAAAGCAACAACAGCAGCAAATTTACAAAGACTGGCAGTAAATGTACAGTTCTGAATTACCATAATTAATGTGCTTATAGCAGATTAACATGTAAATTGAACAATAATTAGCTGTATGAGTGATAGATATTACCTGAGGTTAGTAGAGCCAGGGGGTGGTATTTTTGTCACGGTAAAGCTGTCCATTGACGAACAATTTGTCCACCGCGATGACTGCACGGGATCCTTCGTCTCTGAGCTTCTTCCGGATGGGAAACAGGACCCTGCGTCTCTCCAGAATCTCTTTGGGAAACTGATTATTTACACTAAAATCGGTCCCGCGGAGTTCCGGACCTCGATCCCTCACCTGCTCTTTCTGCTTGTAGCTCACGAACTTGGCTACAATCGGTCTGGGTCTGCGGCTGTCCGGTCTTTTCCCACCTAAGCGATGAACTCGGTGAAATGAGATGTTCCTCACCGCGTCTTCGGGTAGCTTCAGCTTGGTTTGGATAAAGGATCTGATTGTTTGCTCTGGATCCTCTTCTTGTTGCTCCGGGATTCCTGCAAAGACCAGGTTGTCCCTCATGCTGCGCGCCTGGAGATCGATCACAGTTTCCTTTATTTTTTTATTTTCCTCTGTGAGTCGAGTCATTCCCTCGTTGAGAGAAGTCACCGTCTCCCTGAGGCTGGCGTTCTCTGCGGCCAGAGACTCCACCTGCTTTTGGCTGAATTCCAGCGACTCCCGCAGCGACTGAAACTCCCGGTGGAGAACTTCCAACAGGCCCAAACGAGCGTCGAAGCTGGCGAGATTTTTGTCAATGGACATCAGGATGTCCGAGGTGTCGTCCCCGTTAGAGGACGTCGCTCCGGGTGAGTCTTCTTTCCGGCTTCTCTTGGAGGTTGAAGCGGATCTGGGCGCAGACGGAGTCGGTGTTTGGCTTGGCTTGCCCATGACGATGCGGTGGAAACACTCGTCAATAAACTCCGACAAGCTGGTGAGATCCTCCTCGCTTTGCTCCAGAGTTTACCTTGAATAAGACTTTTTAATTATTTGCTTCCAGAAACAGTTTTAAGATTATATTGGCAAGAATATGATGTAGAATGAATATTTGTTTTCACGCGCCTTGACTAAATCTGCCGTCTCGCAAAATTTACGTCACTGCCACATCACTTACCTGCGCCTCTCTCACTTACCTGCCTTTATTGTTGAGATGTGCACAAATTTATTCAAAATAAAAAAAAACTACGAAATCACATGTACATAAGTATTCACAGTCTTTGCTTAATACTTTGTTGATCCACATTTCGTAGCAAATACAGATAGATAGATAGATAGATAGATAGATAGATTATCTTTTTTTTAATTTTTTTTTAATTTATTATCTTTTTTATTAGCATAACCGCAAATGACCACCTCTGTTTGCGAACTCTTTGCTTTTGCTGTTATTTAGTATTTTCATTGACACAATTACTGAAACAATTTCCTGTTTGTAACGACATATATGACAAAATCATGGCCAATCTTTCCAAAATACTCGACAACAGGCTGATGTTTTTAATCAGAAATGGTTGTAATTCGCTCATATGACCACCTGGTGGCAGCATTTAGCGATGAATCAAGAGTCTCCGCCCCTTTAATTTCGCGTCATTGCGTACGCGGAAGTAAACAGTCGGCTTTCTGCTCACGTTTTTTCTGCCACTTAATCAGTAAAAAAAAGTGCTTTTGTACATGAGTGTGTTTAGTTCTTAGGATTACACAGATGTCGGTCCCTTCAGCAGAAGATCTGGTCAGATACTGGGAGAGGTCAGTCAGCAACACACGCTTCCTGCAGCTTCCTGCCCTTCAACTTGTTCAGAAATCCGGTTTTCTGTGGACTCCGACCATCAGTCATCCTCAGTAGATATTTATTTGTGAACAGTGACGAGACCAGTGAAAACGGCTCGAGCTCATTTAAAGCTTGTACTTAAATGATACAGCTCTAATCTGGATTTTACAGTAATTTATTTTAATATTGTTCTAGTTTCAGTAATATGAAAAACTTCTCTTTCTAGCAACATCACTGTACATTTTTCACTCACACATACTGATTTTTCTGTATTTGTTGTCATTTTAAACTTATTGAAACAAATCTGGAGGAAAGCAAAACTATAATAGCACATGTATGTTGTAAATAAGAAATCACAGTGAACACCCCCAGTGAAAAGACCCACAGTGAAAAAAAAAGAAAACAAACAAAAGAAACTATGCTAAGCAAAGCATCTTCTGGCTGAAATATTTCCATCTGAAGTCCAGCTAAGTTTTGTTTTGAACTGGTAATTATGGAGGTTGTCTGATGCAGCACCCTATCATCCTACTCGCTTAGATCGTAGTTTTAATCTTTGGAAGCCTGTGTTAAAAAACAAAGTTTGTTACTGATTAATAACACAGTTGTAATAATAAGCAAAATGAGCCATTGGTGCCATTTTTGGGGTTTTTCCTCTTTTCATTGTGCAGAGCATCACCTGCAGTTGGAGAAAGCAGAGCTCAGACTGCTTGTGTGGAAGAAACAACCTTGACAACTTAACAGTTTGGGCACCATGTGTAATTTGCATGGGATGGAAGGAAATAATACATCAAGAAGATTCAAAAGTTACATTTTAGTTAGTGTTTGCTGCTTGCTTATGACGGCTGCATTCCTAGAATCAGGAAAAAGCTGAGTCAGACCTATTTTAATGCTGTCTGTTATAGTTTTGGTAAAACTCTAGGGAACTATAAATGCTCTGTGTTGTCGGGGACCAAGACCTTGTTGCTGAGAACACAGAGTTTGGGGCGCTATACCTGCTGGTATATGACTTTAAGTGTACTGTCATGTTTGAATAAATCCCCAACACAAACAGCCTCATATCACCACACGTCCTTCCTCCCCTACAGGTCCAATATTTGTGTTCTTCTTTTACTGTCTGACCCTCCCCTGATGGGGGTTTCTTTGCAGCATTTTGATTGTGAAGGCCAGATTCAGCCTCCTCCTTGCTGTTCATGTAGAGATGCATTCATGCTGGTCGTTTTTATTCACTCATTTTCTGCATTGGAGGCGAGTTTCTGTCTTTCTGTCATTGGATGGTCCTGATGCGAGCCAGATCCATGACAGCATGTGATGGTTCTAAAAGCCTCTAGGATTTAATTTCTCGAGGTTTTTCAGACTGACTGAGCTTTATGTCTTCAGCTGATTAAAAACTGAGGAATTCATATCTGCTTGTGTCCTGATGCAGCGAGCAGGAAAGTCTGAGACAGCAGGTGGTGGAGGACGATACCGAGGACTGGCAGAGGAGCCTGGACTTCTCGGACCTGGAGAGGGTCGGTGGGGTGGACCTTTCCTTCATCAAAGGAGATGATGTCAACGCTTGCGCCCAGCTATTTGTCCTCAGTTACCCTGATCTAGAGGTGAGCTGACACAGTCACACCTGGAAACATCTGTTGGGCTGATGCCTGTCTAACCCTACTGGTGACCATGAGGAACAGCTGCAGTATGGACCGGAAACAATTTCTATGACATTTTTCTATCAGAAGTACAGAAGAAGAAATGTAAAATGTCCCCCGCCGCTCTTATTTGGACTCAGCAGTTCGGATAATAAATGAATGAATGGAATATAAAATGTTATCTATCAGTATTTAGTGACATTTTATTGCCTACTGAGCTCATCTGATGTGAGCAGGTAAATGAAAAAACACTCCTACTCGAGGTGGGATTTATTTCAACTGGTGGAGCTGCTGCTACACGTAGAGACTGCTTTGTTTGTTTGTTTGTTTGCCAGTAGTTTTTTTGTCCCCTGTAGCTTCACACAATAATACAGTTTCTTTTATTAAACAGGTGAACCTTATGGTCTAATGGTAAAAGATACCTCTCTTGAATACGCTGGATTATATGCTGCCGTAGTTAATTAGATCAAAATGTGACTTCAGTAGTTTCTGTACTGTTTGTGTTTCTCTGAACATTTTCTCTCTATTATGTAAAGCACATTGGATTGCTGTTCTATACAATATGCTCTATATAACAACCACAAAAAAATGAGATTATTATGAAAAGATTCAGTCAGATTTCTGCGCCCTCGTAGAGCCGCTGATGTGGACCTTTATTTTTTACACTCAGAAAAAGCTCCATAAGTTTTCATGGCTGTGTCATTAGTTGAGAAAGTGTTTGGCAAGATGCGTCCTGAAAAATGACTTCATCACCAAACTTCTCTTCAAATGGTGGAACGAAAAAATGTCTTTGATTTTAGGTAATGCTACTTAACCAGATGTGGATCCCAGTTCATCAGTCACTGTGGAAGTCGTTTCTCTGTTTCATTGGACTGGAACCAAAAGAAAAACAAAGTTCCAGCATCAGCTGCTTGTCCAGTGCAGATTAGTGATCTTCATCCCATCATCCACAGTCTACGATGGCTTCTCTTTAACAGACTCTAACCTTGTTTTGATGATTGTTTGCCTCCATTTGCATTTTGTTTTATTTTCTTACGGTTAAGTCGCAAACACCATGATTGGTTGATTCTCATCTATTTACGTTTTCTGTCCTGACGCTTTGGCGCCTTCCTCCATCAAGCTGCATGTTTTCGTTCGTTCTTACTCCAGATTTGTAAATGATACATTTAAATGCATTTTGTAATTTAAGTACCAAAACTGTTTAAAGTTTGCATCCTCAAATGATTTAACAAGTATTAATATAATATGTTTGAGATGTCATGCATATTTTCAGATTGATCCACAAGATACCAATAAATAGGAGGTATCATATGCAACTGTTTGCTTAGACTTTAAAGACACAAGCAGTCAAATGTCAAAAGCACTTTAAAGGTGGACTCTGAAGCACTTCCAGACTGTGTGTGTTAGCTACTCTACCAAAGCCTTAACCTCCATTCAAAGATGGCATGTACTATAGTGGTGGTTATCTATATTAACTAGGCTTTACTCTTCTGTCTCTGTGGTTGTTCACATGAGAAAAGCCATGTTATACACAATTTAAAATGCTGCTTCTGCACAGATTATACACAGCAAAGTTGTTTGTTACTCTGCGCTGCTAAAAGTTAAAATCACTGCTCAAACACTTTTCTAACTTTATACTAAAGAAGTGAATCAGCTCTGTAATTTTAATGCCAGGTAATGACATAAAGATTATCTGAGTCTCAGCTCAAGGTAGTGTAATCTTTATTGATTGCATATACCTGATATGTAGAATCATTTTAATCTCTGTGTTAAAGTTGGTGTTAGCAGTAGAAGTGATTGTAATTCACAGGAAAAAGTGAAATTTCCTTTGATTTGTCTTCAGGTTTCCAGCAATTTAATGGGTTAAATGCTCGAAAGATTTGAGATTTTAACAAATGAAATTTAGTGATTAAGACAATACGACCCCCACCCCCAACAACAGACTAAAAAGTGGCTGTTAAATAGTTTGTTTGTCTTTTAGTGATTGACAATTGCGCTACTATTCAGCTGTTTGATTTTAATTTCCAGCAGCAGCAAACTTCCAGTAGTTCTGCAGGGTGACACTAAAACATTGTGTCTGATATTATTGACGAAAATAATTATCACCAGGAAAAGAATCAGTGAAATAATGGTTTTATTTAGAGACGACTGAATCCTGAGCTACAACTCGTGAGCAGATGATGGGTTCAACATAAGTTAGCACAGTGATCTGACCAGGCTAAAAGAGAACTGTCTTTAAACTTCCAGGTGAAACGTACCTCACTGAAGCGCTGATCTAAGTTTATAATGAACCTAGCTGCACCTGATGGACTGCTGGCTGCTGCAGCCATTGACAAAGTGAGCTTTGTGCATTAAACAGAGTAAACCTCCCCACCCACTCCAGGGTTGATCTGGCTGCATGGTTCTGCATCATGAGCACGAGTCATGCACACACAATACACTCAGTTAGTCTCTGGCAAACTGGGGATGGTCAGGTGCTGCATACATGTGAAGTTATGTGGACTGTGAAAGTTGTGTCCACCATCACATTGACTGAATCTTTCTTTTCTCTCAGGGGTTCGATGACCAGTTTGGAGTCGAGCCACAGTGGCTTCTCTCAGCTCAGTGCCGCCACCACCTCCTCTAACCACTCCCTGTTCAGCTCCATGATCTCCAGGTAGAAACGGATTGTGGAGGACTTGAATCCCCTTCAGCCCACCCCATTCACTGCCCTAACCATCAACATGGAGGCCAACTCTTCTCCCGCCCTCTCCTCGTCATCTTTGGACTCTGATCCTCTTGCACAGCCAGTTTTTGTGGAACTGATGCATGCTTGCACAAACAGAAGAAGAAGAGTTCTCAAAGACTGAGGCAAAAAGAAAGAAATGAAACCACATGAACAATTTAAGGGCTGATTTTTGCACAAAGGTTGTCAAGTTTTGTTGGGCCTAGCATCTCTGCTGGGCAGCACGTTGAATCAGAACGTATAGCAGAATATTCTGGTCGTGTCCCGTCTCATGCTGGGTGGTGAGGTCAGATGGAAGAAGCAATATTTTCATCCTGTGAGCTACGGGACCGGATGGAGAAACTGGAGGCGCTGTTACATGTATGCATTTACACTCCCACAATACTGAGACGACGCATACCTCATCAATGCGTGTCGGCTGATGAAAGCGGATTTTTTGTTACATGCAAACACGCACCAATGTTTAACATGCACAAATTGAGAGTGTTTGCCATATTGTTACTGCATGGATGTGTGTGTGTTTCTAGAAAGTTAATCGGTCAAATGTGGGAGGATGGGCAGGAAATATCTGAACCAGATCTGGGTCCAACATTGCCTGCAAACATCTGGAGCTTATTGTATCAAAACAAATAAGATACCATGAGCAAATTTAGGAGGTAAAAAGATAAATAACTTTCAGATTTCCTATAATTTATGTAGAAAAACCTTTCTGTCTTAATGACACCTTAAAAAGTGGTTGAATAATTAACCCAGGTCTGAAAGTTACCGAGGTAAAGTGCTCATAGCAATAACACGAGTTATACTTTCTACTGTGTGAAATGTTTTTATTTATCATTAATATGTCTGTGGAGGATCATGGATGCGGATTGCAGATGAGCTTTTTGTTGTAAATTGTGTTGAGGCAGACAGAAGAGCAAACTGAACCAAGAAACAAAGCAACTTCTCTGGCATGACGTGGCGGTTTGCTTCCTGTCCAGCGTCTGCACAATTAAGGAACTCAAACCCAGATCATGTCGTCAAGGAGATGCCTTGCCACTGATTGGTGAATGTGCTACTGATTGACTAGTGCCTGCTAGCAAATGAGAGCCCTGACTTTGAAGGGATGCGATGTTAGTGGGCAAAGACACCATGATTATTTACTTATTGATGTTGATAGGAGTGTGCATAGAAGATGAATGTTTTCTGGTTTATCTTTTGACAGTGCACCAGTAGACAGACAGATGCTGTACGTGTGCCAGTGCTGGTTTGGGACTGTTTTGGAGGCGAGTACTTGATGGGTGAAGCAGTGAGGCCTGCACTCGAGCGACTTTATGGATTTATTATTTAACAATTAAGATGATAGCCATTTAAGAGCCATGTGTCAATAAATAGCATTTTAGCCTTTGTAAACATCTCTTAGAAATGTACCTGCTTTTTTTCCAAGGTGACCACTGTAGTGATGAATAACCATTTCAAAACGCAGGAGATTTTTAATGCAGTCACAGAGCAGCGATGACTTCACTTAGATCTGATTCCCTGACATCAGAGTTGCCAAGAGTGGTCTGGTGCTGTTGCCATGGTAACTAAGTGCAGCTGTTGTGATAAAAAACAAACAAACAAAAAAAAACAAAAAAAGGCAAGTTTGGAGGTTTTATTACTGAAAATACAGGCCTCTGCATGTTTTTGTCACATAAAACTGCAAGTTGTGAGCCAGAAACCTGTCTTCTTGTCATTCGCTGAAATGCTTTGCGGAGAAAAAGGACCCTCTCAGACTGAGGGGCTGGAAGTGTGTTTGACTGTGTGTGGTGTGAAAATGAATTTTTGTGAACAAAGGGGAGATATCTCTGAAATATAATGCACATTTAGAACCACGACCAACTTTGCTTCACCTTCTGGAGTCTTCATTCAGACGGATTAAGCTTCAACTCAAATGGAAATGCTCCGTTTCCTTCTTTCCATCACGTTGTCTCTTGCGTACTCCAGTTTGGCTTTACTTTGTTCTGTATTTCAGAAAGTAGAGTAGACCTATTGATTGAAGCCATAGGCACGAAGAAGTGTACTTGGATGTGATGTTGTTAGGAGACTTTATTTACAACATGAGTACACAAATACACTTTCAGTGTTATCACCAAGAAGGATTTTATATGTGATTGTCGCCACGGTGAGGCGCTGTTTTACTGGTCAAGGACGCACTCTGCGTCATTACGTTCACATCTGTAAGAGGACGCACTCTGCGTCATTACGTTCACGTCTGTAAGAGGACGCACTCTGCGTCATTGCGTTCACGTCTGTAAGCGCGCCCAGGGAAGTTACCTTTTTCCCTCCTTTTTGTGTTGTATGATTTTTCCCTCCAAGAGAGAGGATGCACATTTTTGTTATCCCTTAAATAAATAAGCCACAGAGGCTAAAGAATATTTCTGTCTCCATCATTTTTCCTTTGAGTTCATCGCTGGTGATGCTGCAATGCTCAACAGATGATTTTCTGTTAGAAATGCCAGAAAAATCTTCATGCTTTGCAGACTCCCGCTGACTCAGCATGTACGCTCTTGATGGCGATCTCATTCACAAACATGGGCTGTAACTGTTAGTCTTGTCTGTTCAACACATTTGTCTGTCTGCTTCCTTTTTCTGGCATCTTTGCATATCTTGATGTGAGAAATGATGTATAAAGTATATTTGGATTAATGAGAATATGGCGCCTTTACATTTTTGGAGATAAGAAACTTGGAATTATGAAGAAAGCATCAATAACTTGGTCTCAGGTTCAATTTATCTTTATTATCGCAAGGTGAGGGGTGATTAGGGGTGGGACTACATTAAAAAAGAAATGTATCTAATGACTTACAATTTTTGTAATCAATTCATTTTGATTAATTACATTTTAATTCCATTATAAAATTTGCCCCAAAGAGCAACATTTTTTATTTAAATGTATTTCAAGCAATGACTAAATAATAGTAAAAGATGTTAATGTACTAAACTCTAACTATTAATGTCTGGGCAAAACATAATTTAACTTTGAAGCAGTAAAAAAGAAATAGAAAACATTGTGGCCAAAACTGGACAGACCCAACGTTAAAGTGTCATTTTAAATACTTCAACAGCTGCAGCTCCAATTATTCTATAATTAAAAGTCTACAGCATCTTACAGTAATTTTAACTTTATTAATATAAAATTTCAAAATATTTATAGACATTAATATCTGACAGTAGACCAGGATGAATTAACCAGCGTCAACTGCAGACTTTGCAGTCTGCAAAGAAATGATCATCGAAAGTTGGTAGGGCAGACATTGGAATGAGACGTTGTCGGTTCGGAGGGCCAGCAGTCGGCTCCAGGTTATCCAGAGAGGTGGTCACCTCCGGCTCTGACTGCAACGTGGAGCTACATGAGGAGTGTTCTTCAGGACGGGGAGGGAGAGACTGGGCTTTGCAGCTGCTGCTAATGGAGAAGAGAAAACTACACAACATTTTGTTATTAATTCAATTCAATTCAACTATATTTGTATAGCGCCACTTCACAACAATGTTGTCACAGGGCACTTTACATACACGAATCAACATACATAATATTTCGGGCCAATTCATACATATCCTATAATAGAAACCAACTGATTGCATCAAGTCATGACTTCGATCCAATCCCCCACCCTGAGCATGCACACGGTGACAGTGGGAAGGAAAAAACTCCCCTTTAACAGGAAGAAAACTTCCGGCAGAACCCGGCTCAGGGAGGGCAGCCATCTGCCTGGACTGGTTGGGGTGGAGAGGACAGGAAAGACGGAACAACATGTACAATTGCACTTAATCAGGAAGACCTGCGGAAAAAAGGAGTAATACGTTAGAGACAGCAATATTGGCATATATTTATACATTAAGATATTAGAGAAATAGAGTGAGGTACTTCTCAGTGCATCAGGTAACATCCCCATTGCTATATAAGTAATGGTTGGCTAGACTACCCATAACTATAAGAGCAAAGAGCATAACCTGGACAGTTGGGTCCCGTACATGAAGACTCCAACTCAGGAGATACTCATATCCTAACTATAAGAATCATGAAAAAGGAAGGTTTTCAGCTCGATCTTAAAGGTGTGGTGGGAGTCTGCCTCCCGAACCCACGGTGGGAGCTGGTTCCATAAGAGAGCAGCCTGATAGATAAAGGCTCTTCCTCCCATAGTACTCTTTGAGACTCTGGGAACCACCAGTAAACCTGCAGCCTGAGAGCAAAGTGCTCTATTTGGAATATATGGAACTATAAGATCTTTTATGTACATGGAATATTACATGTATATTGTACCCAAATAGAAACTGTAAAACATGTTATTTGGATACCGTGTGTGTGTTTACCATTGTGTGAGTACCAGTGTGCTTTATTGTTCCAGTAGAAACTGGTCAGGGACATGTGGGAGCTGACCCTTATGGGCTCGACAAACGGCAACAACAGTGGCAGTCTCTCACATCACACTCTCGGATGGCCT
Organism: Telmatherina bonti; assembly: GCF_933228915.1. Classification (NCBI taxonomy): domain Eukaryota; kingdom Metazoa; phylum Chordata; class Actinopteri; order Atheriniformes; family Telmatherinidae; genus Telmatherina; species Telmatherina bonti. Next base: position 12,767,453 of record NC_136621.1, read on the forward strand.
GTCTCTTAGAAATTTGATTGGTTATCATACTGGAGAGAATTTAGGCATTTTCACTGCAGTATGTAACAGATAAAGCATGAAGACTGACAAGTAGGGAGATTTTGCTCAAACTAACAGAAATCTTGCTGTTATTTCTACTTCACAAAAGGGAAAAACAACCTGTTTTGAAAACAAGATAACATCCAGGTGAAATGAATGGAGCAGAAGTAATGTGTCAAGCTCTTTACACCTGGCTTCTTGTAATGAGCAGCTGCTTTACCAGGTGAGCTATAAACATACATGAGCATCCAGCTTCAACAAAATCAGTTATTTTTCTCATCTTTCCATCTGGTATTTTTGGTCCTGAAGAGCAAAATTTCTTTCACGGTTTGATGATACACTGCTCTCGTTTGTTGCCTCCACTGTTTAAAAACTCCACCACAATGAGCTGAAAAACTTTCCGCCTCCATGCCGAGAGGAGCAGCAGCTTCTCCCTCACTCAGGAGGCTGAGAGGATGAGAAGCTGTAGCTAGCATCCTCTGTTCCTGACATGTTGTGCTTCTCTTTCTCTCTCTCTGGCTGGACTATTCTCAATGGGGCCACGCTGTTCTTTTAATGCATTGTCAAATAACTCTTGCCATCAGTGATTATCAAACGTCATCTGGCAGACCTGACATTATTGTCTCTAGATCACATGTGTCAAACTCAAGGCCCGCGGGCCAAATGTGGCCTGCCATGTCATTTTATGTGGTCCGCGAGAGCTTAAAACGTCTGAGTGTATAATAATAAATAGCTCAAAAGTGTGCTTTGACAAAAAAACTACATTTCCCACAATGACTGTCGACTATGATGGCAGTGTTTCCACATCAATGTTAACGGGTGAAATTGAGAAAAAAATTAAGATCCCAAAATGTCCAGGAAGCAAAAAGTTGATTCAGACGGAAGATTGTTTCAAGAAAAATGGGAAGGCGAATACTTGTTTGTCCTTCAAGGAGAAAGACCGGTATGACTTTTGTGTCACGAGTCAGTGTCTGTTGTCAAGGAGTAAAATCTGCGTCAACATTTTGACGCCAAACACGGAGCTAAGTACAGCAAAGTTAGCCTTCAAGAAAAGCAACAAATTGCCCAAGAATTAAAAGGCAAACTGCGGTTGCAGCAGATTGTGTTCACGAAATCCTCAGCCAAAAACAATGCCGCAGTGAAAGTTAGCTTGATAGTGGCTGAAGAAATCGCCCACGCTTCCAAGTCTTTTTCAGAGGGAGCGTTTCTGAAGCAGTCTGGGACGCCTGTAAAGCCGTTTTAAGAGGTAAATTAATTGCAAAGACAACCCTTCTTAAAAGAAATCAACAAGGAAAACTAAGGAACTTAGAGCATAAATTGATAGACCTGGAAAAGAGACATACAAATAAAGCAATTGGGAATACAAGCTGTAATTGGGAATGTCAACATGATGAACAAAATGAGTTACATCAGTCCATGGTCTGAAACAGCACTTAGAATCTGGGCAAAGCTGGTCCAGGACAACAGTGAACTTTGCTTGATGATTAGGTGGATTGCATATGATGAAGATTTTGCTCTAAACAAAACCGACATGAGCTTCAAAATTTGGGTGAGAAAAGGATTCATAAAATACAGTGACCTTTACCATAAAGGGTACTTAAGGACTTTTCAAGACATTAAACAAATTTACAATCTTGACAACAAAGATTCCTATAGATTCTTACAAGTCCGCCATTACCTAAACGAAATGAACAAGGCAGGTTCCGATGGACCTCTCAGCGGGATAGTCCAAATTTTTCTCAAATCATATTAATCAATTCCAAACAGTAAACTGATTTCAAAATTATACAATGAGCTACAAACCATCAAAGGTGAAAACACTGAGTATATCAAGCAAAAATGGGAGAAGGAGGGTAATTTTAAGCTGCCTGTAGAAGAATGGTTTAAAATACAGGAAAACTCCTGGAAAAGTACATGTTCACTTAACTGGAGGGAATTCGCTTGGAAAAGTGTGGTGCATTTTTTTCGAACGCCAGCACGAAAAGGTTCATGTGCAGATGCATCCTGTTGGAGGTTATGCGGAATAAAAAAAAAGCTAATCATTATCATGTTGTCTGGGGCTGCCCGAAACTGGCTCATTACTGGGAGAAAATTATACACAGCATTGACGAAGTCATGGGGACAACGATACCTTTCAATTTTGAAACCATTTTCCTGTTTAAACAACCAGCAAGCATAAAGGGCTCGTGTAAGATGTATCTATGGAACATTATGCTTGTCGCAAGCAAAAAAGTAATTACAAGGAAATGGATGACGGACCAACAACCCACACAAGAAGAATGGATAAATCTTGTCAAGGAGATTGCCCAAATGGAAAAACTCACATTTGCATTAAGACTTGACTTCGAAAAATTTGTGGAACTCTGGAAACCATGGCTGGACTTTATGAACACTTAAGAAGGACTGAGGTGTGATGCCCTTAGTTCTTAAGCTGCTTTTGTTTCTTTTTTTTTTTTTACTTATTTTGTTTTTTCCTTTTCTGTTTTGCTTTAAAAAAAAAAAAAAAAAGGAAAAAAGTTCTGACAATTCACAAAAAGGGGGAAGAGGGGGGGGGGGTTGACAAAAATAAACAGAATATGTGTATATGTACGCATATAAGTGTATGTAACTGTGGGAATATGTGTACACATATGTATTGCTTAGACCTTGCAAAAACATACTAACACCAAAAGTTGTACACACATTTATTGTCACTTTCAACTGTGTAAACTCTCCCCTGCCAAACCAAATAAAAATTTGATTTAAAAAAAAAAAAAAAAACAACAACAAAAAAAACCCTAAAAACTTGACCAATATAGTTGTCAGCTGAGTCAACCTTTATTTTGTTATTTTTAGTTGATTACAAATTATTTATGTTTAGCTGAAGTTGCAATTATTTAGTGTTTGCAGGTTTTACATGTGTATGCAGACAAATTATTGTAATCTAACTATCGGTTGGATGCAAGGCTGTGTTCAGCCTTTTTTAAAAAAAAATGCTACATCCATACCCCTTCATTGTACTGTACCTATGGTTCCTGCATCTGCCTACCTCCTGTGGGCCGGTGTAAAAGTCTTGGAGTTTTTCTCTTTTCTTTTTTCTTTGTGTATGCTTTTTAAGAAAGAAAATCTTAATAAAAAAAGATCTTGAATAAAATGCTATATTTTTTAGATGCAACTGTAATGTGCAAGAACTGCTATAACTTGAATAAGTGATAAATTCAGAGTTATTTAACATTAAGGAGTAGTTACATTTATTTTACATGACATACAATTACATTTAGTTACATTTATAAATTACATCTGGTCCTTTGAGGACAGCCATTATGTTGATGTGGCCTTCAGTAAAAATGAGTTTGACAACCCTGCTCTAGATGCCATGTTGTTCCCTCAATTTGGCAAACAAAGTTCACCTTGATAGGTTTATCTGTCGGTTTAGGCTTCTTTGGTAAAACAGCATACCATTCGGCATACCCTTGAATGTGCGGCCTGACTTGCTATCTTGATTTTATAAAAATACAAACTCTTCTTTTTTCAGAGGATTTCACGCCCGGTTCAGAGAATGTGCTGCACAGGAGATTTCTCTGCATGTTTTTGGCTATCTCAAGACTTGAGTCCCCATGGCAACAAAAAACTTGTTTACTATCAGGATAAACTGCTTAAACTTTCCAAAATCAGGATTATCAGTGAAATAACACATCAAATCCCAATGGAGTTTAAAAGAAAGAGAATAGGATGCAGAGTAGGAATGAGGCAGAGCGGGAAGCGGTGGAGTTTTAAACAGTTTCTTCCTACTTCTGTGATAGGTAACGTGAGATCGCTAGCTAACAAAACGGACAAGTTTGCGCTGTTAACAAGGTCTCGGAAAGAATACAGAGAGTGCAGTATTATGTGCTTCACAGAGACATGGCTGCATCAACACACCCTCAACTGGAATGTGTCTGTACATGTGTCTGAACTGTTAGCTGTGAGCTTCCATCCATTTATTTACCAAGAGAGTTTACCTGTGTTATTCTGGTAGTGGTTTATATAACACCTGGTACCGCACCAGACAGAGACACCTGTGATGTCATCAGCTCCGTCATTGCTCGGCTACAAAAGCAGCATCCAGACTCATTCATGGCAATATCCGGAGACTTCACTGTCACACCTCAAATCTGTTGCCCTGCAGCTAAGTCATGGACAAGAGCACAGCTTCATCTCCCTCCACATCAGGACATCCTGAGACCTCCACTTTGTATGTCTCCTGCAATCACGTCAAGAAGCAACTTGAGAAACTGAACCAGAACAAGGCTGCAGGTCCATATGGTCAGTCCCAGAGTCCTCAAGACCTGCTCAAAACAACTATGTCCAATTCTCTAGCACCTTCTTTAATACCAGTCTAAGACAAAATAGAGTCCCAGTGCTGTGGAAAACCTACTGCCTTGTTCCAGTGCCTAAAAAAACCACAACCAACTGAACCAAATGACTACAGACCAGTCGAATGAATGTCCTGGAGAGACTCTTACTCGCTCACCTGAAAAAGAAAGTAAACAGATTTCAGAAGCAATTACAGTTTGCATATTGTAATGGACTTGGGGTTTAAAGACACCATCATATACCTGCTCCAGAGAGCACACTCTTATCTTGACCATTCAGGCAGCACTCTGAGGGTCATGTTCTTTGATTTCTCAAGTGCTTTCAATACCACTCAGCCTGCTTTGTTATGTGAGAAGCTCCATAAATTCCAGGTGGATACCTCCACAACCACCTGGATCTATGACTACCTCACAAACAAACCCCCGTTTGTGAGACTGATAAGTTTTGCGTCTGAGACTGAGGTCAGCAGCACTGGTGCACCACAAGGAACTGCATTCTTGCCATTACTCTTCACTCTGTACACCTCAGACTTCCAGTACAACTCTGAGTCCTGCCATCTGCAGAAATACTGCAGATGACTTTGCAGTTGTGGGGTGTATCAGTGATGGACAAGAAGCAGAGTACAGACAACTGGTCAGTTAGATTGTAAAATGGTGCGGTAACAATCATCTCCTATTAAATACCAGCAAAAAAGAGATGATTGTTGACTTCAGGAGGAACAATAACACACAGCACCATCTCCATCCTGGGAGAGGAGGTGGAGTAGGTGGAGGAATACAAGTACCTTGGGGTTCAGCTGGACAACAATCTGGGCTTTAATGCAACACTGAATACATCTACAAGAAAGGTCCGAGCAGACTCTACTTCTTAAGGAAGCTGAGATCATTTAACATCTGCACCAACATGTTGCATATCTTTTAGAAGTCTGTTGTGGAGAGTGCAGTCAGCTTTGCAGCCATCTGCTGGGGAAGAAGCATCAGAACCACAGACCTGAAGAGAAACAACAAACTGATCAAGAAAGCTGCTTCTGTACTTGAAGTAACTCTGGAGCCGCTGGAGCTGATTGTGCAAAGTAGAATGCTGCACAAGCTGATGAAGATGATGAAGGATTCTGATGGGTATCCAAAACTTATAGAAAACTGCCATGAGCTCTTTAGAAAATTCCTGCCTTTTATGGCCAATTTAAATTGAGGGGGAAAGATAATTGCTTGAGGGGGCATTGTTAGTTCTTGCATATTTTCACGCAGAGTGTAGAACACCATGCACTCTGCAAAGTGCAATAAAACCGTGTAATGCACAGATCTGAGTTGTTTAATCTGCTTATACCATGGTCACTCACAGTAAACATGTTAAAACCATGCTTTAAAGACCAGCTAAATATGTTTTAAGGTTAGAAATGATTTTCTATTGGCCTCAATGTGGTTTTCATGCTTAGCAACTGTTGTAAAGAGAGATGGAATGCATAATTATGAGATTTTGTTCAGGTACCAGACAAGTGAATCCATCCAACAAGATGAAAATTGAAATAACAACAAGAAATAAAAACCAGCTCGACCGCCAGCTGCACAGCTATCCAGCCTATGTCTCTGCTTACTCTACAATGCAATTGTACAGTATGACAGGGGTTTACAACACCCAGATCATACCGTTTCAACTGAGAGCAAGCAGAGACTGGCCTATAAATGCAAGGCGTATCGAACACAGTCCAAAGGAAAAACATACCACGAGCGCTATTTATAGGCCTCCAAATCCAGGTCTATTTGACCAGCGGTGCCAAATTAAAATATTTCAAATAAAACATCGTCTTTACATGAATAAATCTTGAAAAATAACAGGACAAGTACTAAAAGTAATATTATCCGACTTTCCTCGCAAACAAAAGATCTTTTTTACCCCAAATTTTTCATTTCCCATGAAGACTTGCGGCACCTACCCGGAAGTAAGAATACAGCCCCGAACACAAAAATCGTCTTTATCAGTGTTTTCTCATGATTTCGGAAAAAAACGTGTCTTGAAAAATAATAGCCATGATAAATAAAAACATTGTCAACCGAGGTTTCCGTTTCCTCTGCTACGTTAAACGGAAATGACGACTAGTTGGTTTGGTTTGGCGATGGAGCGAATTAGCCGAGCAGCTAAGACAGTAGAAGGAAGGTAGCGGACATTTAGATTGGCGCCCATTTCCCCAAATGCCGCCGCAGTTGTGGTGATATTTCCAAACAAAAAGCAGAGAAGCGTCATTTAACAGGAGCACTTACACAACAGCTAGCATGGCCGCATGGCTTAAAACAGCTGGAGCTCCGAACATGTTGACAATAATCACGAGGCTGAAGTTAGCTTCCGATTCGCAACTTCCGAGTCGCAGTATGTGTAAAGGGCAATTCCACTGAATTTTTCGGAAACTAGACCATATTAGACCAGGTCCTGACAAAAATCCACTATACTTACACTCTTCAAACCTGGACAGAAATATTCCACATACTATGCAGATTCGTGAAAACATAGTGTGAAACCTTTATTTGTGGAAATGCACATTAGGCTTGTTTCATTATATTTTTGGCATCTGCACCACATTAAACAAGGTCCTGGAAAAACAAAACAAAACTACAACACTTAGACACCCCAGACATTAAAACACAATGTCAAACAGCAGTTTTAAACAAAGCTTTATTTTCCTTGTCAAAGTGGTATTACATGAAATTCTCATGTTGCACAAATCCAATGTTAGGTACTTTTTTTCTTCATCTTCTTCTTTTTATTTTTTTATTTTTTACCACAGACATAGAAAAGAAAGCAAATTGAATAAGATCACTTCAGAATAAACTGGACAATTGAAGTTGTATAATTGTATTTTCTGGTCATTTCTGATTGGATCAGAATACCCATGAATGTACTGTTTCTCATACAAGGGTATGGTAACCCTGGGATACTTCAAGGCATTCCAGGAGATACTTGAATTTTCCTTCAAGATCTATGTATTTTTTTCTTTAAAACATTCTTTATTAAATTTATATAAATATATTTCAAAGTTTTAATATATTTCAGTAAATGTTAGTGTAAATTTATAAACTGAATTTAAATTTACATTTACACCTTTTCATTCCTCCCAAAATCCCACATTCTGACATGACTTGAACCCCACTTGTTATGAGCCGTCATACTTATCGCATAAACAATAACATGCTGGCTAATGGGAGCTTGAGAAGTATTATTTGCCTAACCGCAAAAAATAATGAAAAAACTAAACATTAGTAATGGACCAAGCCTTATTCCAAATTGTATTAAATTGATTTCATTCTTCAAAATTCTACACACAGTACCCCAATATGACAAAGTGAAAAATTTATTGTTGAGATGTGCACAAATTTATTCAAAATAAAAAAAAACTACGAAATCACATGTACATAAGTATTCACAGTCTTTGCTTAATACTTTGTTGATCCACATTTCGTAGCAAATACAGATAGATAGATAGATAGATAGATAGATAGATAGATAGATAGATAGATAGATAGATTATCTTTTTTTTTATTTTTTTTTTTATTTATTATCTTTTTTTATTAGCATAACCGCAAATGACCACCTCTGTTTGCGAACTCTTTGCTTTTGCTGTTATTTTGTATTTTCATTGACACAATTACTGAAACAATTTCCTGTTTGTAACGACATATATGACAAAATCATGGCCAAAATACTCGACAACAGGCTGATGTTTTTAATCAGAAATGGTTGTAATTCGCTCATATGACCACCTGGTGGCAGCATTTAGCTATGAATCAAGAGTCTCCGCCCCTTTAATTGCGCGTCATTGCGTACGCGGAAGTAAACAGTCGGCTTTCTGCTCACGTTTTTTCTGCCACTTAATCAGTAAAAAAAAAGTGCTTTTGTACATGAGTGTGTTTAGTTCTTAGGATTACACAGATGTCGGTCCCTTCAGCAGAAGATCTGGTCAGATACTGGGAGAGGTCAGTCAGCAACACACGCTTCCTGCAGCTTCCTGCCCTTCAACTTGTTCAGAAATCCGGTTTTCTGTGGACTCCGACCATCAGTCATCCTCAGTAGATATTTATTTGTGAACAGTGACGAGACCAGTGAAAACGGCTCGAGCTCATTTAAAGCTTGTACTTAAATGATACAGCTCTAATCTGGATTTTACAGTAATTTATTTTAATATTGTTCTAGTTTCAGTAATATGAAAAACTTCTCTTTCTAGCACTGTACAGATTTCACCCACATATACAGATTTTTCTGTATTTGTTGACATTTTCAAAACAAATCTGAAGGAAAACAAAACTATAGTAGCACATGTATGTTGTAAATAAGAAATCACAGTGAACACCCCCAGTGAAAAGACCCACAGTGAAAAAAAAAGAAAACAAACAAAAGAAACTATGCTAAGCAAAGCATCTTCTGGCTGAAATATTTCCATCTGAAGTCCAGCTAAGTTTTGTTTTGAACTGGTAATTATGGAGGTTGTCTGATGCAGCACCCTATCATCCTACTCGCTTAGATCGTAGTTTTAATCTTTGGAAGCCTGTGTTAAAAAAACAAAGTTTGTTACTGATTAATAACACAGTTGTAATAATAAGCAAAATGAGCCATTGGTGCCATTTTTGGGGTTTTTCCTCTTTTCATTGTGCAGAGCATCACCTGCAGTTGGAGAAAGCAGAGCTCAGACTGCTTGTGTGGAAGAAACAACCTTGACAACTTAACAGTTTGGGCACCATGTGTAATTTGCATGGGATGGAAGGAAATAATACATCAAGAAGATTCAAAAGTTACATTTTAGTTAGTGTTTGCTGCTTGCTTATGACGGCTGCATTCCTAGAATCAGGAAAAAGCTGAGTCAGACCTACTTTAATGCTGTCTGTTATAGTTTTGGTAAAACTCTAGGGAACTATAAATGCTCTGTGTTGTCGGGGACCAAGACCTTGTTGCTGAGAACACAGAGTTTGGGGCGCTATACCTGCTGGTATATGACTTTAAGTGTACTGTCATGTTTGAATAAATCCCCAACACAAACAGCTTCATATCACCACACGTCCTTCCTCCCCTACAGGTCCAATATTTGTGTTCCTCTTTTACTGTCTGACCCTCCCCTGATGGGGGACTGTGAAAGTTGTGTCCACCATCACATTGACTGAATCTTTCTTTTCTCTCAGGGGTTCGATGACCAGTTTGGAGTCGAGCCACAGTGGCTTCTCTCAGCTCAGTGCCGCCACCACCTCCTCTAACCACTCCCAGTTCAGCTCCATGATCTCCAGGTAGAAACGGATTGTGGAGGACTTGAATCCCCTTCAGCCCACCCCATTCACTGCCCTAACCATCAACATGGAGGCCAACTCTTCTCCCGCCCTCTCCTCGTCATCTTTGGACTCTGATCCTCTTGCACAGCCAGTTTTTTTGGAACTGATGCATGCTTGCACAAACAGAAGAAGAAGAGTTCTCAAAGACTGAGGCAAAAAGAAAGAAATGAAACGACATGAACAATTTAAGGGCTGATTTTTGCACAAAGGTTGTCAAGTTTTGTTGGGCCTAGCATCTCTGCTGGGCAGCACATTGAATCAGAACGTATAGCAGAATATTCTGGTCGGGTCCCGTCTCATGCTGGGTGGTGAGGTCAGATGGAAGAAGCAATATTTTCATCCTGTGAGCTACGGGACCGGATGGAGAAACTGGAGGCGCTGTTACATGTATGCATTTACACTCCCACAATACTGAGACGACGCATACCTCATCAATGCGTGTCGGCTGATGAAAGTGGATTTTTTGTTACATGCAAACACGCTCCAATGTTTAACATGTACAAATTGAGAGTGTTTGCCATATTGTTACTGGGTGTGTTTCTAGAAAGTTAATTGGTCAAATGCGGGAGGATGGGCAGGAAATATCTGAACCAGATCTGGGTCCAACATTGCCTGCAAACATCTGGAGCTTATTGTATCAAAACAAATAAGATACCATGAGCAAATTTAGGAGGTAAAAAGATAAATAACTTTCAGATTTCCTATAATTTATGTAGAAAAACCTTTCTGTCTTAGTGACACCTTGAAAAGTGGTTGAATAATTAACCCAGGTCTGAAAGTTACCGAGGTAAAGTGCTCATAGCAATAACACGAGTTATACTTTCTACTGTGTGAAATGTTTTTATTTATCATTAATATGTCTGTGGAGGATCATGGATGCGGATTGCAGATGAGCTTTTTGTTGTAAATTGTGTTGAGGCAGACAGAAGAGCAAACTGAACCAAGAAACAAACCAACTTCTCTGGCATGACGTGGCGGTTTGCTTCCTGTCCAGCGTCTGCACAATTAAGGAACTCAAACCCAGATCATGTCGTCAAGATGTCTTGCCACCGATTGGTGAATGTGCTACTGATTGACTAGTGCCTGCTAGCAAATGAGAGCCCTGACTTTGAAGGGATGCGATGTTAGTGGGCAAAGACACCATTATTTACTTATTGATGTTGATAGGAGTGTGCATAGAAGATGAATGTTTTCTGGTTTATCTTTTGACAGTGCACCAGTAGACAGACAGATGCTGTACGTGTGCCAGTGCTGGTTTGGGACTGTTTTGGAGGCGAGTACTTGATGGGTGAAGCAGTGAGGCCTGCACACTTGTGCGAGTTTATGGATTTATTATTTAACAATTAAGATGATAGCCATTTAAGAGCCATGTGTCAATAAATAGCATTTTAGCCTTTGTAAACATCTCTTAGAAATGTACCTGCTTTTTTTCCAAGGTGACCACTGTAGTGATGAATAACCATTTCAAAACGCAGGAGATTTTTAATGCAGTCACAGAGCAGCGATGACTTCACTTAGATCTGATTCCCTGACATCAGAGTTGCCAAGAGTGGTCTGGTGCTGTTGCCATGGTAACTAAGTGCAGCTGTCGTGATAAAAAAAAAAAAAAAGAAAAGAAAAGAAAGAAAAAAAAATTGGCAAGTTTGGAGGTTTTATTACTGAAAATACAGGCCTCTGCATGTTTTTGTCACATAAAAGTGCAAGTTGTAAGCCAGAAACCTGTCTTCTTGTCATTCGCTGAAATGCTTTGCGGAGAAAAAGGACCCTCTCAGACTGAGGGGCTGGAAGTGTGTTTGACTGTGTGTGGTGTGAAAATGAATTTTTGTAAACAAAGGGGAGATATCTCTGAAATATAATGCACATTTAGAATCACGACTAACTTTGCTTCACCTTCTGGAGTCTTCATTCAGACGGATTAAGCTTCAACTCAAATGGAAATGCTCCGTTTCCTTCTTTCCTTCACGTCGCGTACTCCAATGTTGCTTTACTTTGTTCTGTTTTTTAGAAAGTACAGTTCACTGATTGATTGAAGCCATAGGCACGAAGAAGTGTACTTGGATGTGATGTTTTTCTGTTAGAAATACCAGAAAATCTTCATGCTTCGCCGACTCCCGCTGATTCAGCATGTACGCTCTTGATGGCGATCTCATTCACAAATGAGGGCTATAACTGTTAGTCTTGTCTGTTCAACACATTTGTCTGTCTGCTTCCTTTTTCTGGCATCTTTGCATATCTTGATGTGAGAAATTATGTATAAAGTATATTTGGATTAATGAGAATATGGCGCCTTTACATTTTTGGAGATAATAAACTTGAATTATGAAGAAAGCATCAATCACTTGGTCTCATTCATTTTTTTACCCCCCTGTGAAACTACAAGTCAGAATTTTACTTTTTGTTTTGTGTTTGCAGAAACACGGTTGCAGCTTATCACTCCAGACATCTGTGCACTGGAGCAGACAAGATCTCGTTCTTTCGGTCACGACCCACAGCTCATGACCATAGGTGAGGGTAGGAACGTAGATCGACTGGTAAATCGAGAGCTTCGCCTTCTGGCTCAGCTCCTTCTTCACCACGACAGACCGGCGCAGAGCCCGCATTACTGCAGACGCCGCACCGATCCATCTGTTGATCTCGCGCTCCATCCTTCCCTCACTCGTGAACAAGACCCCGAGATATTTAAACTCCTCCACTTGAGGCAGGACCTCACTCCCGACCCGGAGAGGGCAATCCACCCTATTCCGGCTGAGGACCATGGTCTCAGATTTGGAGGCGCTGATTCCCATCCCAGCCGCTTCACACTCGACCGCGAATCGCTCAAGCGAGAGCTGGAGATCACAAGCAGATGAAGCCAACAGGACCACGTCATCCGCAAAAAGCAGGGACCCAATCCTGAGGCCACCAAGTCGGATCCCCTCAACACCTCGGCTGCGCCTAGAAATTCTGTCCATATAAGTTATGAACAGAATCGGTGATAAAGGGCAGCCTTGGCGGAGTCCAACCCTCACCGGAAAAGAATCCGACTTACTACCGGCAATGCGGACCAAGCTCTGACACCTGTCGTACAGGGACCGGACAGCCCTTACAAGGGGGTCCGGTACCCCATACTCCCGGAGTACCCCCCACAGGAGCCCCTGGGGGACACGGTCAAATGCCTTCTCCAGGTCCACAAAACACATGTAGACTGGTTGGGCAAACTCCCATGCCCCCTCCAGGACCCCAAAGAGGCTATAGAGCTGGTCCACTGTTCCGCGACCAGGACGAAAACCACACTGCTCCTCCTCAATCCGGGATTCAACTATCCGGCGGACCCTCCTCTCCAGGACCCCTGAATAGACCTTACCAGGGAGGCTGAGGAGTGTGATTCCCCTGTAATTGGAACACACCCTCCGGTCCCCCTTCTTAAAAAGGGGGGACCACCACCCCAGTCTGCCAATCCAGCGGTACTGCCCCTGATGTCCACGCAATGCTGCAGAGGCGTGTCAGCCAGGACAGCCCCACAGCATCCAGAGCCTTAAGGAACTCCGGGCGGATCTCATCCACCCCTGGGGCCTTGCCGCCAAGGAGCTTTTTGACCACCTCAGCGACTTCAGCCCCAGAGATAGGAGAGTCCACCCCTGAGTCCGCCAGCTCTGCTTCCTCATCGGAAGACGTGTTGGTAGGATTGAGGAGGTCTTCGAAGTATTCCTTCCACCGACCCACTACGTCCCGAGTTGAGGTCAGCAGCTCCCCATCTCCACTGTACACAGTACTGACGGAGCACTGCTTCCCCCTCCTGAGCCGCCGGATGGTGGACCAGAATCTCCTCGAAGCCGTCCGGAAGTCTTTCTCCATGGCCTCGCCGAACTCCTCCCATGCCCGAGTTTTTGCCTCGGCAACAGCCGAAGCCGCATGCCGCTTAGCCCGCCGGTACCCATCAGCTGGCTCCAGAGACCCACAGGCCAAGAAGGCACGATAGGACTCCTTCTTCAGCTTGACGGCATCCCTCACTGTTGGTGTCCACCAACAAGTCCTGGGATTACCGCCACGACAGGCACCAACAGCCTTACAGCCACAGCTCCGGCCGGCCGCCTCAGCAATAGAGGCACGGAACACAGCCCATTCAAACTCAATGTCCCCCGCCTCACTCGGGACATGGTTGAAGCTCTGCTGAAGGTGGGAGTTGAAGCTCGCTCTGACGGGGGACTCAGCCAGGCGTTCCCAGCAGACCCTCACAACACGTTTGGGCCTGCCAGATCTGACCGGCCTCCTCCCCCACCACCTGAGCCAACTCACCACCAGGTGGTGATCAGTTGACAGCTCCGCCCCCCTCTTCACCCGAGTGTCCAAGGCATGTGGCCGCAGGTCCGACGATACGACTACAAAATCGATCATCGAACTGCGGCCCAGGGAATCCTGATGCCAGGTGTACATATGGACACTCTTATGTTGGAACATGGTGTTCGTTATGGACAATCCATGACGAGCACAGAAGTCCAATAACAAAACACCATTTGGGTTCAGAGGAGGGGGACCATGCCTCCCAATCACTCCCCTCCAGGTCTCACTGTCATTGCCCACGTGAGCATTGAAGTCCCCCAGCAGAACAATGGAGTCCCCAGAAGGAGCACCCTCCAGCACTCCCTCCAAGGACTCCAGAAAGGGTGGGTACTCTGAACTGCTGTTTGGTGCATAAGCACAGACAACAGTCAGGACCCGTCCCCCCCACCCGGAGGCGGAGGGAAACTACCCTTTCATCCACCGGGGTAAACCCCAATGTGCAGGCACCAAGCTGGGGGCTGATGAGAATGCCCACACCTGCTCGGCGCCTCCCACCATGAGCAACTCCAGAGTGGAAGAAAGTCCAGCCCCTTTCGAGGTTACTGGTTCCAGAGCCCAAGCCATGCGTCGAGGTGAGTCCAACTATATCTAGTCGGAACCGCTCAACCTCGCGCACAAGCTCAGGCTCCTTCCCCACCAGAGAGGTGACGTTCCACGTCCCTAGAGCCAGCTTCTGCAGCCGGGGATCGGACCGCCAGGGTCCCCGCCCCTTGCTGCCGCCCAGCTCACACTGCACCCGACCCCTATGGCTCCTCCCGCAGATGGTGAGCCCACGGGAGGTGGGGCCCATGTAACCCTTTCGGGCTGAGCCCGACCGGGCCCCATGGGCGAAGGCCCGGCCACCAGACGCTCGCTCTCGTACCCCACCTCCAGGCCTGGCTCCAGAGGGGGGTCCCGGTAACCCGCGTCCGGGCAAGGGAACATTCATGCCCAGGTTGGTCGTCATCGTAGAGGTCGAATTTAATTTTTCATTAAATAATAAATTTACAGTAAATAAAAAAAAAAAAAAACGTATAAAAAATTTGTTCTACATATTGGGATGTTATATTGATGATCACATCTTTTAATCAGTCCAAGAAGTACAGTTGATGCAGCACCACATATCTTGCCATGAAAAACTTAGTTCCCTTCACTGCTTCCAAAGGAAAGGTTCAATTTATCTTTCTTATCGCAAGGTGGGGTGATTCGGGGTGGGACTAGATTAAAAAATGTTTAAATCTAATTAATTACAGTCTTTGTAATTCATTTGGATTAACTGCATTTTAATTCCATCATAAAATTTGCCCAAAGAGCAACATTTTTTATTTAAATGTATTTCAGGAAATTACTAAATAATAGTAGAAGATATTAATGTACTACATTAATGTGCCATAGGCACGAAGAAGTGTAGTTGAATGTGATGTTGTTAAGAGACTTTATTTGTGTACTCATGTTGTAAATACACTTTCAGTGTTATCACCAAGAAGGATTTTGTATGTGATTGTCGCCACGGTGAGGCGCTGTTTCACTGGTCAAGGACGCACTCTGCGTCATTACGTTCACGTCTGTGAGAGGACGCACTCTGCGTCATTACGTTCACGTCTGTAAGCGCGCCCAGGGAAGTTACCTTTTTCCCTCCTTTTTGTGTTGTATGATTTTTCCCTCCGAGAGAGAGGATGCACATTTTTGTTATCCCTTAAATAAATAAGCCACAGAGGCTAAAGAATATTTCTGTCTCCATCATTTTTCCTTTGAGTTCATCGCTGGTGATGCTGCAATGCTCAACAGATGTTTTTCTGTTAGAAAGACCAGAAAAATCTTCATGCTTTGCCGACTCCCGCTGACTCAGCATGTACGCTCTTGATGGCGATCTCATTCACAAACATGGGCTGTAACTGTTAGTCTTGTCTGTTCAACACATTTGTCTGTCTGCTTCCTTTTTCTGACATCTTTGCATATCTTGATGTGAGAAATGAGGGACTACATTAAAAGGGTGGGACTACATTAAAAAAGAAATGTATCTAATTAATTACAATTTTTGTAATCAATTCATTTTGATTAAATACATTTTAATTCCATTATAAAATTTGCCCCAAAGAGCAACATTTTTTATTTAAATGTATTTCAAGCAATGACTAAATAATAGTAAAAGATGTTAATGTACTAAACTCAAACTATTAATGTCTGAGCAAAACATAATTTAACTTTGAAGTAGTAAAAAAGAAATAGAAAACATTGTGGCCAAAACTGGACAAACCCAAAGTTAAAGTGTTATTTTAAATGCTTTAACAGCTGCAGCTCCAATTATTCTATAATTAAAAGTCTACAGCATCTTACAGTAATTTGAACTTGGATTAATTGCATTTTAATTCCATCATAAAATTTGCCCAAAGAGCAACATTTTTTATTTAAATGTATTTCAGGAAATTACTAAATAATAGTGGAAGATATTAATGTACTAAACTCTAACTATTAATGTCTGGGCAAAACATCATTTTAACTTTGAAGCAGTAAAAAGGAAATAGAAAACATTGTGGCCAAAACTGGACAGACCCAAAGTTAAAGTGTCATTTTAAATACTTTAACAGCTGCAGCTCCAATTATTCTACAATTAAAAGTCTACAGCATCTTACAGTAATTTGAACTTCATTAATGAAAAATTTCAAAATATTTATAGACATTAATATCTGACAGTAAACCAGGATGAATTAAGCAGCGTCAACTGCAGTCTTTGCAGTCTGCAAAGAAATGATCATCGAAAGTTGGTAGGGCAGACATTGGAATGAGACGTCGTCAGCTCGGAGGGCCAGCAGTCGGCTCCAGGTTATTCAGAGAGGTGGTCACCTCCGGCTCTGACTGCAACGTGGAGCTACATGAGGAGTGTTCTTCAGGACGGGGAGGGAGAGACTGGGCTTTGCAGCTGCTGCTAATGGAGAAGAGAAAACTACACAACATTTTGTTATTAATTCAATTCAACTTTATTTGGATAGCGCCACTTCACAACAATGTTGTCACAGGGCACTTTACATACACGAATCAACATACATAATATTTCGGGCCAATTCATACATATCCTATAATAGAAACCAACTGATTGCATCAAGTCATGACTTCGATCCAATCCCCCACCCTGAGCATGCACACGGCGACAGTGGGAAGGAAAAAACTCCCCTTTAACAGGAAGAAAACCTCCGGCAGAACCCGGCTCAGGGAGGGCAGCCATCTGCCTCGACTGGTTGGGGTGGAGAGGACAGGAAAGACGGAACAACATGTACAATTGCACTTAATAAGGAAGACCTGCAGAAAAAAGGAGAAATAAGTTAGAGACGGCAATACTGCCATATATTTATACATTAATATATTAGAGGCCCTGCGATGGACTGGCGAGCTGTCCAGGGTGTACCCTGCCTGTCGCCCAAAGCCAGCTGGGATAGGCTCCAGCTTCCCCGCGACCCTGAATTGGAATAAGCGGTTCAGAAAATGAATGAATGAATATATTAGAGAAATAGAGTGAGGTACTTCTCAGTGCATCAGGTAACATCCCCATTGCTATATAAGTAATGGTTGGCTAGACTACCCATAACTATAAGAGCAAAGAGCATAACCTGGACAGTTGGGTCCCGTACATGCAGACTCCAACTCAGGAGATACTCATATCCTAACTATAAGAATCATGAAAAAGGAAGGTTTTCAGCTCGATCTTAAAGGTGTGGAGGGAGTCTGCCTCCCGAACCCACGGTGGGAGCTGGTTCCATAAGAGAGGAGACTGATAGCTAAAGGCTCTTCCTCCCATAGTACTCTTTGAGACTCTGGGAACCACCAGTAAACCTGCAGCCTGAGAGCAAAGTGCTCTATTTGGAATATACCGAACTATAAGATCTTTTATGTACATGGAATATTACATGTATATTGTACCCAAATAGAAACTGTAAAACATGTTATTTGGATACCGTGTGTGTGTTTACCATTGTGTGGGCGCCAGTGTGCTTTATTGTTCCAGTAGAAACTGGTCAGGGACATGTGGGAACTGACCCTTATGGGCTCGACAAACGGCAACAACAGTGGCAGTCTCTCACATCACACTCTCGGATGGCCTGTCTCTTAGAAATTTGATTGGTTATCATACTGGAGAGAATTTAGGCATTTTCACTGCAGTATGTAACAGATAAAGCATGAAGACTGACAAGTAGGGAGATTTTGCTCAAACTAACAGAAATCTTGCTGTTATTTCTACTTCACAAAAGGGAAAAACAACCTGTTTTGAAAACAAGATAACATCCAGGTGAAATGAATGGAGCAGAAGTAATGTGTCAAGCTCTTTACACCTGGCTTCTTGTAATGAGCAGCTGCTTTACCAGGTGAGCTATAAACATACATGAGCATCCAGCTTCAACAAAATCAGTTATTTTTCTCATCTTTCCATCTGGTATTTTTGGTCCTGAAGAGCAAAATTTCTTTCACGGTTTGATGATACACTGCTCTCGTTTGTTGCCTCCACTGTTTAAAAACTCCACCACAATGAGCTGAAAAACTTTCCGCCTCCATGCCGAGAGGAGCAGCAGCTTCTCCCTCACTCAGGAGGCTGAGAGGATGAGAAGCTGTAGCTAGCATCCTCTGTTCCCGACATGTTGTGCTTCTCTTTCTCTCTCTCTGGCTGGACTATTCTCAATGGGGCCACGCTGTTCTTTTAACGCATTGTCAATTAACTCTTGCCATCAGTGATTATCAAACATCATCTGGCGGACCTGACATTATTGTCTCTAGATCACGTGTCAAACTCAAGGCCCGCGGGCCAAATGTGGCCTGCCATGTCATTTTATGTGGTCCGCGAGAGCTTAAAACGTCTGAGTGTATAATAATAAATAGCTCAAAAGTGTGCTTTGACAAAAAAACTACATTTCCCACAATGACTGTCGACTATGATGGCAGTGTTTCCACATCAATGCTAACGGGTGAAATTGAAAAAAATTAAGATCCCAAAATGTCCAGGAAGCAAAAAGTTGATTCAGACGGAAGATTGTTTCAAGAAAAATGGGAAGGCGAATACTTGTTTGTCCTTCAAGGAGAAAGACCGGTATGACTTTTGTGTCACGAGTCAGTGTCTGTTGTCAAGGAGTAAAATCTGCGTCAACATTTTGACGCCAAACACGGAGCTAAGTAAAGCAGAGTTAGCCTTCAAGAAAAGCAACAAATTGCCCAAGAAATAAAAGGCAAACTGCGGTTGCAGCAGATTGTGTTCACAAAATCCTCAGCCAAAAACAATGCCGCAGTGAAAGTTAGCTTGATAGTGGCTGAAGAAATCGCCCACGCTTCCAAGTCTTTTTCAGAGGGAGCGTTTCTGAAGCAGTCTGGGACGCCTGTAAAGCCGTTTTAAGAGGTAAATTAATTGCAAAGACAACCCTTCTTAAAAGAAATCAACAAGAAAAACTAAGGAACTTAGAGCATAAATTGATAGACCTGGAAAAGAGACATACAAATAAAGTAAATGAGGAGACTTTGGAGAAGATTAGAAAAATCAAGGATGAAATAAACCAAGAATTACAAACCCAGATTCAGAAAAAACTTATATTTTTAAAACAGAGTTATTATGAAGCGGGAAGTTAATCAACAAAACATTTAGCTTATAAACTGCGAAAACAACAGGCTGAAAGAACCATATACAAAATTAAAGAGCCAGGCACAAATAACATCACCTACAAAGACACAGAAATACGGAATATTTTGCCAAATTTTATCAAAAGTTATATGCTTTAAAAGAACAGAATGAGGAAGATCATACTGAAACACTGCTAAATAAACTGGCGTTACCTACCGTATCAAATGATCAAAACAAAACTTTAACAAAAAAAATAACAGCCCAGGAATTGACAATAGCAGTGAATAGACTACAACTAAACTAATCGCCAGGATCGGATGGCTACAATGCTGAATGGTACAAAATATACTTAGAGGAGCTTTCTCCTCTTCTTTTAAAAACTTTCAATTGGGTTTTAGACGGGGGGCAGATCCCACCGTCCTGGAGGGAGACAATAATTACGGTAATTCCGAAAGAGGGAAAGGACACGATGGATTGCTCCAACTACCGACCAATCAGTCTCCTCAACCAGGATTACAAAATGTTTACCTCCATACTAGCCAAAAGACTGGAACACATCCTTCCAAGTATAATAAACTTAGACCAGACAAGTTTCATCAAAGAAAGGAAAACTCGAGACAACATTAGACGGACGCTACATGTGATCAATCATATACATAAAAATAAAGAACAGGCAGTCATACTAGGCCTAGATGCCCAAAAGGCTTTTGACACTGTAGATTGGGCCTTTTTATTCAAAGTATTGTCAATTTCTCAGATACATTTATAAAGGTTATACAATTGATTTACAACAATAACACAGGGAAAATCAAAATAAATGGAAGTTTATCAGAACCAGTACAGATAAAACAGGGTTGTAGGCAGGGTTGTGGCCTCTCCCCAAGCCAAGATTAAAACAGACCTAGACAGATGGAATTTGGTGACTTACCTAGGACTTGTTCAAAAGATAGAAGCAATAAAAATTATTATACTACCCAAACTATTATATTTATTTCAAACAATCCCAGCTGAACCACCTAACAATATGTTTCAAGAAATTGATAAATTAATCTCAAGATTCATCTGGCAAGGGAAGAGGCCTAAAATAAGATATAAGACCTTTCAGTTGAACAAAAACAAAGGAGGCCTCTCCCTTCCAAATATGAGAAACTACTATATGGCAGCTCAGATTAGTCCACTGATAGACATATGCAACCCATCTTATGCAGCCAAATGGAAGGAAATTGTAATTTTAATAATAATTTAATAAATTGTAAAGACACCATCATATACCTGCTCCAGAGAGCACACTCTTATCTTAACCATTCAGGCAGCACTCTGAGGGTCATGTTCTTTGATTTCTCAAGTGCTTTCAATACCACTCAGCCTGCTTTGTTATGTGAGAAGCTCCATAAATTCCAGGTGGATACCTCCACAACCACCTGGATCTATGACTACCTCACAAACAAACCCCCGTTTGTGAGACTGATAAGTTTTGCGTCTGAGACTGAGGTCAGCAGTACTGGTGCACCACAAGGAACTGCATTCTTGCCATTACTCTTCACTCTGTACACCTCAGACTTCCAGTACAACTCTGAGTCCTGCCATCTGCAGAAATACTGCAGATGACTTTGCAGTTGTGGGGTGTATCAGTGATGGACAAGAAGCAGAGTACAGACAACTGGTCAGTTAGATTGTAAAATGGTGCGGTAACAATCATCTCCTATTAAATACCAGCAAAAAAGAGATGATTGTTGACTTCAGGAGGAACAATAACACACAGCACCATCTCCATCCTGGGAGAGGAGGTGGAGGAATACAAGTACCTTGGGGTTCAGCTGGACAACAATCTGGGCTTTAATGCAACACTGAATACATCTACAAGAAAGGTCCGAGCAGACTCTACTTCTTACGGAAGCTGAGATCATTTAACATCTGCACCAACATGTTGCATATCTTTTAGAAGTCTGTTGTGGAGAGTGCAGTCAGCTTTGCAGCCATCTGCTGGGGTAGAAGCATCAGAACCACAGACCTGAAGAGAAACAACAAACTGATCAAGAAAGCTGCTTCTGTACTTGAAGTAACTCTGGAGCCGCTGGAGCTGATTGTGCAAAGTAGAATGCTGCACAAGCTGATGAAGATGATGAAGGATTCTGATGGGTATCCAAAACTTACAGAAAACTGCCATGAGCTCTTTAGAAAATTCCTGCCTTTTATGGCCAATTTAAATTGAGGGGGAAAGATAATTGCTTGAGGGGGCATTGTTAGTTCTTGCATATTTTCACGCAGAGTGTAGAACACCATGCACTCTGCAAAGTGCAATAAAACCGTGTAATGCACAGATCTGAGTTGTTTAATCTGCTTATACCATGGTCACTCACAGTAAACATGTTAAAACCATGCTTTAAAGACCAGCTAAATATGTTTTAAGGTTAGAAATGATTTTCTATTGGCCTCAATGTGGTTTTCATGCTTAGCAACTGTTGTAAAGAGAGATGGAATGCATAATTATGAGATTTTGTTCAGGTACCAGACAAGTGAATCCATCCAACAAGATGAAAATTGAAATAACAACAAGAAATAAAAACCAGCTCGACCGCCAGCTGCACAGCTATCCAGCCTATGTCTCTGCTTACTCTACAATGCAATTGTACAGTACGACAGGGGTTTACAACACCCAGATCATACCGTTTCAACCGAGAGCAAGCAGAGACTGGCCTATAAATGCAAGGCGTATCAAACACAGTCCAAAGGAAACAAATGCCACGAGCGCTATTTATAGGCCTCCAAATCCAGGTCTATTTGACCAACGGTGCCAAATTAAAATATTTCAAATAAAACGTTGTCTTTACATGAATAAATCTTGAAAAATAACAGGACAAGTACTAAAAGTAATATTATCCGACTTTCCTCGCAAACAAAAGATCTTTTTTACCCCAAATTTTTCATTTCCCATGAAGACTTGCGGCACCTACCCGGAAGTAAGAATACAGCCCCGAACACAAAAATCGTCTTTATCAGTGTTTTCTCATGATTTCGGAAAAAAACGTGTCTTGAAAAATAATAGCCATGATAAATAAAAACAATGTCAACCGAGGTTTCCGTTTCCTCTGCTACGTTAAACGGAAATGACGACTAGTTGGTTTGGTTTGGCGATGGAGCGAATTAGCCGAGCAGCTAAGACAGTAGAAGGAAGGTAGCGGACATTTAGATTGGTGCCCATTTCCCCAAATGCCGCCGCAGTTGTGGTGATATTTCCAAACAAAAAGCAGAGAAGCGTCATTTAACAGGAGCACTTACACAACAGCTAGCATGGCCGCATGGCTTAAAACAGCTGGAGCTCCGAACATGTTGACAATAATCACGAGGCTGAAGTTAGCTTCCGATTCGCAACTTCCGAGTCGCAGTATGTGTAAAGGGCAATTCCACTGAATTTTTCGGAAACTAGACCACATTAGACCAGGTCCTGACAAAAATCCACTATACTTACACTCTTCAAACCTGGACAGAAATATTCCACATACTATGCAGATTCGTGAAAACATAGTGTCTGATTTGTGAAACCTTTATTTGTGGAAATACACATTAGGCTTGTTTCATTATATTTTTGGCATCTGCACCACATTAAGGTCCTGAAAAAACAAAACAAAACTACAACATTTAGACACCCCAGACATTAAAACACAGTGTCAAACAGCAGTTTTAAACAAAGCTTTATTTTGCTATTCAAAGTGGTATTACATGAAATTCTCATGTTGCACAAATCCAATGTTAGGTACTTTTTTTTTCTTCTTCTTCTTCTTCTTTTTTTTTTTTTTTTTTTTTTTTTTACCACAGAAATAGAAAAGAAAGCAAATTGAATAAGATCACTTCAGAATAAACTGGACAATTGAAGTTGTATAATTGTATTTTCTGGTCATTTCTGATTGGATCAGAATACCCATGAATGTACTGTTTCTCATACAAGGGTATGGTAACCCTGGGATACTTCAAGGCATTCCAGGAGATACTTGAATTTTCCTTCAAGATCTATGTATTTTTTTCTTTAAAACATTCTTTATTAAATTTATATAAATATATTTCAAAGTTTTAATATATTTCAGTAAATGTTAGTGTAAATTTATAAACTGAATTTAAATTTACATTTACACCTTTTCATTCCTCCCAAAATCCCACATTCTGACATGACTTGAACCCCACTTGTTATGAGCCGTCATACTTATCGCATAAACAATAACATGCTGGCTAATGGGAGCTTGAGAAGTATTATTTGCCTAACCGCAAAAAATAATGAAAAAACTAAACATTAGTAATGGACCAAGCCTTATTCCAAATTGTATTAAATTGATTTCATTCTTCAAAATTCTACACACAGTACCCCAATATGACAAAGTGAAAAATTTATTGTTGAGATGTGCACAAATTTATTCAAAATAAAAAAAAAACTACGAAATCACATGTACATAAGTATTCACAGTCTTTGCTTAATACTTTGTTGATCCACATTTCGTAGCAAATACAGATAGATAGATAGATAGATAGATAGATAGATAGATAGATTATCTTTTTTTTAATTTTTTTTAAATTTATTATCTTTTTTATTAGCATAACCGCAAATGACCACCTCTGTTTGCGAACTCTTTGCTTTTGCTGTTATTTTGTATTTTCATTGACACAATTACTGAAACAATTTCCTGTTTGTAACGACATATATGACAAAATCATGGCCAAAATACTCGACAACAGGCTGATGTTTTTAATCAGAAATGGTTGTAATTCGCTCATATGACCACCTGGTGGCAGCATTTAGCTATGAATCAAGAGTCTCCGCCTCTTAAATTTCGCGTCATTGCGTACGCGGAAGTAAACAGTCGGCTTTCTGCTCACGTTTTTTCTGCCACTTAATCAGTAAAAAAAAGTGCTTTTGTACATGAGTGTGTTTAGTTCTTAGGATTACACAGATGTCGGTCCCTTCAGCAGAAGATCTGGTCAGATACTGGGAGAGGTCAGTCAGCAACACACGCTTCCTGCAGCTTCCTGCCCTTCAACTTGTTCAGAAATCCGGTTTTCTGTGGACTCCGACCATCAGTCATCCTCAGTAGATATTTATTTGTGAACAGTGACGAGACCAGTGAAAACGGCTCGAGCTCATTTAAAGCTTGTACTTAAATGATACAGCTCTAATCTGGATTTTACAGTAATTTATTTTAATATTGTTCTAGTTTCAGTAATATGAAAAACTTCTCTTTCTAGCACTGTACAGATTTCACCCACATATACAGATTTTTCTGTATTTGTTGACATTTTCAAAACAAATCTGAAGGAAAACAAAACTATAGTAGCACATGTATGTTGTAAATAAGAAATCACAGTGAACACCCCCAGTGAAAAGACCCACAGTGAAAAAAAAAGAAAACAAACAAAAGAAACTATGCTAAGCAAAGCATCTTCTGGCTGAAATATTTCCATCTGAAGTCCAGCTAAGTTTTGTTTTGAACTGGTAATTATGGAGGTTGTCTGATGCAGCACCCTATCATCCTACTCGCTTAGATCGTAGTTTTAATCTTTGGAAGCCTGTGTTAAAAAAACAAAGTTTGTTACTGATTAATAACACAGTTGTAATAATAAGCAAAATGAGCCATTGGTGCCATTTTTGGGGGTTTTCCTCTTTTCATTGTGCAGAGCATCACCTGCAGTTGGAGAAAGCAGAGCTCAGACTGCTTGTGTGGAAGAAACAACCTTGACAACTTAACAGTTTGGGCACCATGTGTAATTTGCATGGGATGGAAGGAAATAATACATCAAGAAGATTCAAAAGTTACATTTTAGTTAGTGTTTGCTGCTTGCTTATGACGGCTGCATTCCTAGAATCAGGAAAAAGCTGAGTCAGACCTATTTTAATGCTGTCTGTTATAGTTTTGGTAAAACTCTAGGGAACTATAAATGCTCTGTGTTGTCGGGGACCAAGACCTTGTTGCTGAGAACACAGAGTTTGGGGCGCTATACCTGCTGGTATATGACTTTAAGTGTACTGTCATGTTTGAATAAATCCCCAACACAAACAGCTTCATATCACCACACGTCCTTCCTCCCCTACAGGTCCAATATTTGTGTTCCTCTTTTACTGTCTGACCCTCCCCTGATGGGGGTTTCTTTGCAGCATTTTGATTGTGAAGGCCAGATTCAGCCTCCTCCTTGCTGTTCATGTAGAGATGCATTCATGCTGGTCGTTTTTATTCACTCATTTTCTGCATTGGAGGCGAGTTTCTGTCTTTCTGTCATTGGATGGTCCTGATGCGAGCCAGATCCATGACAGCATGTGATGGTTCTAAAAGCCTCTAGGATTTAATTTCTCGAGGTTTTTCAGACTGACTGAGCTTTATGTCTTCAGCTGATTAAAAACTGAGGAATTCATATCTGCTTGTGTCCTGATGCAGCGAGCAGGAAAGTCTGAGACAGCAGGTGGTGGAGGACGATACCGAGGACTGGCAGAGGAGCCTGGACTTCTCGGACCTGGAGGGGGTCGGTGGGGTGGACCTTTCCTTCATCAAAGGAGATGATGTCAACGCCTGCGCCCAGCTAGTTGTCCTCAGTTACCCTGATCTAGAGGTGAGCTGACACAGTCACACCTGGAAACATCTGTTGGGCTGATGCCTGTCTAACCCTACTGGTGACCATGAGGAACAGCTGCAGTATGGACCGGAAACAATTTCTATGACATTTTTCTATCAGAAGTACAGAAGAAGAAATGTAAAATGTCCCCCGCCGCTCTTATTTGGACTCAGCAGTTCGGATAATAAATGAATGAATGGAATATAAAATGTTATCTATCAGTATTTAGTGACATTTTATTGCCTACTGAGCTCATCTGATGTGAGCAGGTAAATGAAAAAACACTCCTACTCGAGGTGGGATTTATTTCAACTGGTGGAGCTGCTGCTACACGTAGAGACTGCTTTGTTTGTTTGTTTGTTTGCCAGTAGTTTTTTGTCCCCTGTAGCTTCACACAATAATACAGTTTCTTTTATTAAACAGGTGAACCTTATGGTCTAATGGTAAAAGATACCTCTCTTGAATACGCTGGATTATATGCTGCCGTAGTTAATTAGATCAAAATGTGACTTCAGTAGTTTCTGTACTGTTTGTGTTTCTCTGAACATTTTCTTTCTATTATGTAAAGCACATTGGATTGCTGTTCTATACAATATGCTCTATATAACAACCACAAAAAAAGGAGATTATTATGAAAAGATTCAGTCAGATTTCTGCGCCCTCGTAGAGCCGCTGATGTGGACCTTTATTTTTTACACTCAGAAAAAGCTCCATAAGTTTTCATGGCTGTGTCATTAGTTGAGAAAGTGTTTGGCAAGATGCGTCCTGAAAAATGACTTCATCACCAAACTTCTCTTCAAATGGTGGAACGAAAAAATGTCTTTTGATTTTAGGTAATGCTACTTAACCAGATGTGGATCCCAGTTCATCAGTCACTGTGGAAGTCGTTTCTCTGTTTCATTGGACTGGAACCAAAAGAAAAACAAAGTTTCAGCATCAGCTGCTTGTCCAGTGCAGATTAGTGATCTTCATCCCATCATCCACAGTCTACGATGGCTTCTCTTTAACAGACTCTAACCTTGTTTTGATGATTGTTTGCCTCCATTTGCATTTTGTTTTATTTTCTTACGGTTAAGTCGCAAACACCATGATTGGTTGATTCTCATCTATTTACGTTTTCTGTCCTGACGCTTTGGCGCCTTCCTCCATCGAGCTGCATGTTTTCGTTCGTTCTTACTCCAGATTTGTAAATGATACATTTAAATGCATTTTGTAATTTAAGTACCAAAACTGTTTAAAGTTTGCATCCTCAAATGATTTAACAAGTATTAATATAATATGTTTGAGATGTCATGCATATTTTCAGATTGATCCACAAGATACCAATAAATAGGAGGTATCATATGCAACTGTTTGCTTAGACTTTAAAGACACAAGCAGTCAAATGTCAAAAGCACTTTAAAGGTGGACTCTGAAGCACTTCCAGACTGTGTGTGTTAGCTACTCTACCAAAGCCTTAACCTCCATTCAAAGATGGCATGTACTATAGTGGTGGTTATCTATATTAACTAGGCTTTACTCTCCTGTCTCTGTGGTTGTTCACATGAGAAAAGCCATGTTATACACAATTTAAAATGCTGCTTCTGCACAGATTATACACAGCAAAGTTGTTTGTTACTCTGCGCTGCTAAAAGTTAAAATCACTGCTCAAACACTTTTCTAACTTTATACTAAAGAAGTGAATCAGCTCTGTAATTTTAATGCCAGGTAATGACATAAAGATTATCTAAGTCTCAGCTCAAGGTAGTGTAATCTTTATTAATTGCATATACCTGATATGTAGAATCATTTTAATCTGTGTGTTAAAGTTGGTGTTAGCAGTAGAAGTGATTGTAATTCACAGGAAAAAGTGAAATTTCCTTTGATTTGTCTTCAGGTTTCCAGCAATTTAATGGGTTAAATGCTCGAAAGATTTGAGATTTTAACAAATGAAATTTAGTGATTAAGACAATACGACCCCCACCCCCAACAACAGACTAAAAAGTGGCTGTTAAATAGTTTGTTTGTCTTTTAGTGATTGACAATTGCACTACTATTCAGCTGTTTGATTTTAATGTCCAGCAGCAGCAAACTTCCAGTAGTTCTGCAGGGTGACACTAAAACATTGTGTCTGATATTATTGACGAAAATAATTATCACCAGGAAAAGAATCAGTGAAATAATGGTTTTATTTAGAGACGACTGAATCCTGAGCTACAACTCGTGAGCAGATGATGGGTTCAACATAAGTTAGCACAGTGATCTGACCAGGCTAAAAGAGAACTGTCTTTAAACTTCCAGGTGAAACGTACCTCACTGAAGCGCTGATCTAAGTTTATAATGAACCTAGCTGCACCTGATGGACTGCTGGCTGCTGCAGCCATTGACAAAGTGAGCTTTGTGCATTAAACAGAGTAAACCTCCCCACCCACTCCAGGGTTGATCTGGCTGCATGGTTCTGCATCATGAGCACGAGTCATGCACACACAATACACTCAGTTAGTCTCTGGCAAACTGGGGATGGTCAGGTGCTGCATACATGTGAAGTTATGTGGACTGTGAAAGTTGTGTCCACCATCACATTGACTGAATCTTTCTTTTCTCTCAGGGGTTCGATGACCAGTTTGGAGTCGAGCCACAGTGGCTTCTCTCAGCTCAGTGCCGCCACCACCTCCTCTAACCACTCCCAGTCCAGCTCCATGATCTCCAGGTAGAAACGGATTGTGGAGGACTTGAATCCCCTTCAGCCCACCCCATTCACTGCCCTAACCATCAACATGGAGGCCAACTCTTCTCCCGCCCTCTCCTCGTCATCTTTGGACTCTGATCCTCTTGCACAGCCAGTTTTTGTGGAACTGATGCATGCTTGCACAAACAGAAGAAGAAGAGTTCTCAAAGACTGAGGCAAAAAGAAAGAAATGAAACCACATGAACAATTTAAGGGCTGATTTTTGCACAAAGGTTGTCAAGTTTTGTTGGCCTAGCATCTCTGCTGGGCAGCACGTTGAATCAGAACGTATAGCAGAATATTCTGGTCGTGTCCCGTCTCATGCTGGGTGGTGAGGTCAGATGGAAGAAGCAATATTTTCATCCTGTGAGCTACGGGACCGGATGGAGAAACTGGAGGCGCTGTTACATGTATGCATTTACACTCCCACAATACTGAGACGACGCATACCTCATCAATGCGTGTCGGCTGATGAAAGTGGATTTTTTGTTACATGCAAACACGCTCCAATGTTTAACATGTACAAATTGAGAGTGTTTGCCATATTGTTACTGGGTGTGTTTCTAGAAAGTTAATTGGTCAAATGCGGGAGGATGGGCAGGAAATATCTGAACCAGATCTGGGTCCAACATTGCCTGCAAACATCTGGAGCTTATTGTATCAAAACAAATAAGATACCATGAGCAAATTTAGGAGGTAAAAAGATAAATAACTTTCAGATTTCCTATAATTTATGTAGAAAAACCTTTCTGTCTTAGTGACACCTTGAAAAGTGGTTGAATAATTAACCCAGGTCTGAAAGTTACCGAGGTAAAGTGCTCATAGCAATAACACGAGTTATACTTTCTACTGTGTGAAATGTTTTTATTTATCATTAATATGTCTGTGGAGGATCATGGATGCGGATTGCAGATGATCTTTTTGTTGTAAATTGTGTTCAGGCAGACAGAAGAGCAAACTGAACCAAGAAACAAACCAACTTCTCTGGCATGACGTGGCGGTTTGCTTCCTGTCCAGCGTCTGCACAATTAAGGAACTCAAACCCAGATCATGTCGTCAAGGAGATGCCTTGCCACTGATTGGTGAATGTGCTACTGATTGACTAGTGCCTGCTAGCAAATGAGAGCCCTGACTTTGAAGGGATGCGATGTTAGTGGGCAAAGACACCATGATTATTTACTTATTGATGTTGATAGGAGTGTGCATAGAAGATGAATGTTTTCTGGTTTATCTTTTGACAGTGCACCAGTAGACAGACAGATGCTGTACGTGTGCCAGTGCTGGTTTGGGACTGTTTTGGAGGCGAGTACTTGATGGGTGAAGCAGTGAGGCCTGCACACTTGTGCGAGTTTATGGATTTATTATTTAACAATTAAGATGATAGCCATTTAAGAGCCATGTGTCAATAAATAGCATTTTAGCCTTTGTAAACATCTCTTAGAAATGTACCTGCTTTTTTTCCAAGGTGACCACTGTAGTGATGAATAACCATTTCAAAACGCAGGAGATTTTTAATGCAGTCATAGAGCAGCGATGACTTCACTTAGATCTGATTCCCTGACATCAGAGTTGCCAAGAGTGGTCTGGTGCTGTTGCCATGGTAACTAAGTGCAGCTGTCAGGACAAAAAAAAAAAAAAAAGTTTGTCAAGTTTGGAGGTTTTATTACTGAAAATACAGGCCTCTGCCTGTTTTTGTTACATAAAACTGCAAGTTGTGAGCCAGAAACAGCCAGCGCCTGTCTTCTTGTCATTCGCTGTGATGCTTTGTGGAAAATAAGGACCCCCTAAGACTGAGGGGTTGAAAGTGTGTTTGACTGTGTATGGTGTGAAAATGAGTTTCTGTAAACAAGGGGAGATATCACTGTAATATAATGCACATTTAGAACCACGACTAACTTTGCTTCACCTTCTGGAGACTTCCTTCAGACGGATTAAGCTTCAGCTCAAATGGAAATGCTCTGTTTCCTTCTCTCCTTCACGTCGCGTACTCCAGTGTTGCTTTACTTTGTTCTGTATTTTAGAAAGTACAGTTCACTGATTGATTGAAGCCATAGGCACGAAGAAGTGTACTTGGATGTGATGTTTTTCTGTTAGAAATACCAGAAAATCTTCATGCTTTGCCGACTCCCGCTGATTCAGCATGTACGCTCTTGATGGCGATCTCATTCACAAATGAGGGCTATAACTGTTAGTCTTGTCTGTTCAACACATTTGTCTGTCTGCTTCCTTTTTCTGGCATCTTTGCATATCTTGATGTGAGAAATTATGTATAAAGTATATTTGGATTAATGAGAATATGGCGCCTTTACATTTTTGGAGATAATAAACTTGAATTATGAAGAAAGCATCAATCACTTGGTCTCATTCATTCCCCCCCCCCCTGTGAAACTACAAGTCAGAATTTTACTTTTTGTTTTGTGTTTGCAGAAACACGGTTGGAGCTTATCACTCCAGACATCTGTGCACTGGAGCAGACAACTTCATTTCACATGGGAACTTGGGACAATCATTTGTATTTGCAACGAAAGATTTCTTAAAAGTTTGCATGAACACTTTTAAAGCAAAGTTTTAAAATAAAAGTATATAGAATAAAAACAATTGAATTTTTCCATCCATCCATCCATCCATCTTCTGCCGCTTATCCGGAGTCGGGTCGCGGGGGCAGCAGCCTAAGCAGGGAAGCCCAGACTTCCCTCTCCCCAGCCACATTTGCCAACTCTGCGGGGGGGATCCCGAGGCGTTCCCAGGCCAGCCGAGAGATATAATCCCTCCAGCGTGTCCTGGGTCTTCCCCGGGGTCTCCTCCCAGAGGGACGTGCCTGGAACACCTCATCAGGGAAGCGTCCAGGAGGCATCCTGACCAGATGCCCGAGCCACCTCAACTGGTTCCTCTCGATGCGGAGGAGCAGCGGCTCTACTCTGAGCCCCTCCCGGATGACCGAGCTCCTCACCCTATCTCTAAGGGTGAGCCCGGCCACCCTGCGGAGGAAACCCATTTCAGCCGCCTGTATACGAGATCTCGTTCTTTCGGTCACGACCCACAGCTCATGACCATAGGTGAGGGTAGGAACGTAGATCGACTGGTAAATCGAGAGCTTCGCCTTCTGGCTCAGCTCCTTCTTCACCACGACAGACCGGCGCAGAGCCCGCATTACTGCAGACGCCGCACCGATCCGTCTGTCGATCTCGCGCTCCATCTTTCCCTCACTCGTGAACAAGACCCCGAGATATTTAAACTCCTCCACTTGAGGCAGGACCTCACTCCCGACCCGGAGAGGGAAATCCACCCTATTCCGGCTGAGGACCATGGTCTCAGATTTGGAGGCGCTGATTCCCATCCCAGCCGCTTCACACTCGGCCGCGAATCGCTCAAGCGAGAGCTGGAGATCACGAGCAGATGAAGCCAACAGGACCACGTCATCCGCAAAAAGCAGGGACCCAATCCTGAGGCCACCAAGTCGGATCCCCTCAACACCTCGGCTGCGCCTAGAAATTCTGTCCATATAAGTTATGAACAGAATCGGTGATAAAGGGCAGCCTTGGCGGAGTCCAACCCTCACCGGAAAAGAATCCGACTTACTACCGGCAATGCGGACCAAGCTCTGACACCTGTCGTACAGGGACCGGACAGCCCTTACAAGGGGGTCCGGTACCCCATACTCCCGGAGTACCCCCCACAGGAGCCCCTGGGGGACACGGTCAAATGCCTTCTCCAGGTCCACAAAACACATGTAGACTGGTTGGGCAAACTCCCATGCCCCCTCCAGGACCCCAAAGAGGGTATAGAGCTGGTCCACTGTTCCGCGACCAGGACGAAAACCACACAGCTCCTCCTCAATCCGGGATTCAACTATCCGGCGGACCCTCCTCTCCAGGACCCCTGAATAGACCTTACCAGGGAGGCTGAGGAGTGTGATTCCCCTGTAATTGGAACACACCCTCCGGTCCCCCTTCTTAAAAAGGGGGGACCACCACCCCAGTCTGCCAATCCAGCGGTACTGCCCCTGATGTCCACGTAATGCTGCAGAGGCGTGTCAGCCAGGACAGCCCCACAGCATCCAGAGCCTTAAGGAACTCCGGGCGGATCTCATCCACCCCTGGGGCCTTGCCGCCAAGGAGCTTTTTGACCACCTCAGCGACTTCAGCCCCAGAGATAGGAGAGTCCACCCCTGAGTCCGCCAGCTCTGCTTCCTCATCGGAAGACGTGTTGGTAGGATTGAGGAGGTCTTCGAAGTATTCCTTCCACCGACCCACTACGTCCCGAGTTGAGGTCAGCAGCTCCCCATCTCCACTGTACACAGTACTGACGGAGCACTGCTTCCCCCTCCTGAGCCGCCGGATGGTGGACCAGAATCTCCTCGAAGCCGTCCGGAAGTCTTTCTCCATGGCCTCGCCGAACTCCTCCCATGCCCGAGTTTTTGCCTCGGCAACAGCCGAAGCCGCATGCCGCTTAGCCCGCCGGTACCCATCAGCTGCCTCCAGAGTCCCACAGGCCAAGAAGGCACGATAGGACTCCTTCTTCAGCTTGACGGCATCCCTCACTGTTGGTGTCCACCAACGAGTCCTGGGATTACCGCCACGACAGGCACCAACGACCTTCCAGCCACAGCTCCGGCCGGCCGCCTCAGCAATAGAGGCACGGAACACAGCCCATTCAAACTCAATGTCCCCCGCCTCACTCGGGACATGGTTGAAGCTCTGCTGAAGGTGGGAGTTGAAGCTCGCTCTGACGGGGGACTTAGCCAGGCGTTCCCAGCAGACCCTCACAACACGTTTGGGCCTGCCAGATCTGACCGGCCTCCTCCCCCACCACCTGAGCCAACTCACCACCAGGTGGTGATCAGTTGACAGCTCCGCCCCCCTCTTCACCCGAGTGTCCAAGGCATGTGGCCGCAGGTCCGACGATACGACTACAAAATCGATCATCGAACTGCGGCCCAGGGAATCCTGATGCCAGGTGTACATATGGACACTCTTATGTTGGAACATGGTGTTCGTTATGGACAATCCATGACGAGCACAGAAGTCCAATAACAAAACACCATTTGGGTTCAGAGGAGGGGGACCATGCCTCCCAATCACTCCCCTCCAGGTCTCACTGTCATTGCCCACGTGAGCATTGAAGTCCCCCAGCAGAACAATGGAGTCCCCAGAAGGAGCACCCTCCAGCACTCCCTCCAAGGACTCCAGAAAGGGTGGGTACTCTGAACTGCTGTTTGGTGCATAAGCACAGACAACAGTCAGGACCCGTCCCCCCCACCCGGAGGCGGAGGGAAACTACCCTTTCATCCACCGGGGTAAACCCCAATGTGCAGGCACCAAGCTGGGGGCTGATGAGAATGCCCACACCTGCTCGGCACCTCCCACCATGAGCAACTCCAGAGTGGAAGAAAGTCCAGCCCCTTTCGAGGGTACTGGTTCCAGAGCCCAAGCCATGCGTCGAGGTGAGTCCAACTATATCTAGCCGGAACC
Organism: Telmatherina bonti; assembly: GCF_933228915.1. NCBI lineage: Eukaryota > Metazoa > Chordata > Actinopteri > Atheriniformes > Telmatherinidae > Telmatherina > Telmatherina bonti. Next base: position 12,801,797 of record NC_136621.1, read on the forward strand.
GCTCAACCTCGCGCACAAGCTCAGGCTCCTTCCCCACCAGAGAGGTGACGTTCCACGTCCCTAGAGCCAGCTTCTGCAGCCGGGGATCGGACCGCCAGGGTCCCCGCCCCTTGCTGCCGCCCAGCTCACACTGCACCCGACCCCTACGGCTCCTCCCGCAGATGGTGAGCCCACGGGAGGTGGGGCCCATGTAACCCTTTCGGGCTGAGCCCGACCGGGCCCCATGGGCGAAGGCCCGGCCACCAGACGCTCGCTCTTGTACCCCACCTCCAGGCCTGGCTCCAGAGGGGGGTCCCGGTAACCCGCGTCCGGGCAAGGGAACATTCATGCCCAGGTTGGTCGTCATCGTAGAGGTCGAATTTAATTTTTCATTAAATAATAAATTTACAGTAAATAAAAAAAAAACTTATAAAAAATTTGTTCTACATATTGGGATGTTATATTGATGATCACATCTTTTAATCAGTCCAAGAAGTACAGTTGATGCAGCACCACATATCTTGCCATGAAAAACTTAGTTCCCTTCACTGCTTCCAAAAAAGGTTCAATTTATCTTTCTTATCGCAAGGTGGGGTGATTCGGGGTGGGACTAGATTAAAAAATGTTTAAATCTAATTAATTACAGTCTTTGTAATTCATTTGGATTAATTGCATTTTAATTCCATCATAAAATTTGCCCAAAGAGCAACATTTTTTATTTAAATGTATTTCAGGAAATTACTAACAGTAGAAGATATTAATGTACTAAACTCTAACTATTAATGTCTGGGCAAAACATCATTTTAACTTTGAAGCAGTAAAAAGGAAATAGAAAACATTGTGGCCAAAACTGGACAGACCCAAAGTTAAAGTGTCATTTTAAATACTTTAACAGCTGCAGCTCCAATTATTCTACAATTAAAAGTCTACAGCATCTTACAGTAATTTGAACTTCATTAATGAAAAATTTCAAAATATTTATAGACATTAATATCTGACAGTAAACCAGGATGAATTAAGCAGCGTCAACTGCAGTCTTTGCAGTCTGCAAAGAAATGATCATCGAAAGTTGGTAGGCCAGACATTGGAATGAGACGTCGTCGGCTCGGAGGGCCAGCAGTCGGCTCCAGGTTATCCAGAGAGGTGGTCACCTCCGGCTCTGACTGCAACGTGGAGCTACATGAGGAGTGTTCTTCAGGACGGGGAGGGAGAGACTGGGCTTTGCAGCTGCTGCTAATGGAGAAGAGAAAACTACACAACATTTTGTTATTAATTCAATTCAACTTTATTTGGATAGCGCCACTTCACAACAATGTTGTCACAGGGCACTTTACATACACGAATCAACATACATATCATTTCGAGCCAATTCATACATATCCTATAATAGAAACCAACTGATTGCATCAAGTCATGACTTCGATCCAATCCCCCACCCTGAGCATGCACACGGCGACAGTGGGAATGAAAAAACTCCCCTTTAACAGGAAGAAAACCTCCGGCAGAACCCGGCTCAGGGAGGGCAGCCATCTGCCTCGACTGGTTGGGGTGGAGAGGACAGGAAAGACGGAACAACAAGTGCACTTAATAAGGAAGACCTGCAGAAAAAAGGAGAAATAAGTTAGAGACGGCAATACTGCCATATATTTATACATTAATATATTAGAGGCCCTGCGATGGACTGGCGAGCTGTCCAGGGTGTACCCTGCCTGTCGCCCAAAGCCAGCTGGGATAGGCTCCAGCTTCCCCGCGACCCTGAATTGGAATAAGCGGTTCAGAAAATGAATGAATGAATGAATGAATATATTAGAGAAATAGAGTGAGGTACTTCTCAGTGCATCAGGTAACATCCCCATTGCTATATAAGTAATGGTTGGCTAGACTACCCATAACTATAAGAGCAAAGAGCATAACCTGGACAGTTGGGTCCCGTACATGCAGACTCCAACTCAGGAGATACTCATATCCTAACTATAAGAATCATGAAAAAGGAAGGTTTTCAGCTCGATCTTAAAGGTGTGGTGGGAGTCTGCCTCCCAAACCCCCGGTGGGAGCTGGTTCCATAAGAGAGGAGCCTGATAGCTAAAGGCTCTTCCTCCCATAGTACTCTTTGAGACTCTGGGAACCACCAGTAAACCTGCAGCCTGAGAGCAAAGTGCTCTATTTGGAATATACCGAACTATAAGATCTTTTATGTACATGGAATATTACATGTATATTGTACCCAAATAGAAACTGTAAAACATGTTATTTGGATACCGTGTGTGTTTACCATTGTGTGGGCGCCAGTGTGCTTTATTGTTCCAGTAGAAACTGGTCAGGGACATGTGGGAACTGACCCTTATGGGCTCGACAAACGGCAACAACAGTGGCAGTCTCTCACATCACACTCTCGGATGGCCTGTCTCTTAGAAATTTGATTGGTTATCATACTGGAGAGAATTTAGGCATTTTCACTGCAGTATGTAACAGATAAAGCATGAAGACTGACAAGTAGGGAGATTTTGCTCAAACTAACAGAAATCTTGCTGTTATTTCTACTTCACAAAAGGGAAAAACAACCTGTTTTGAAAACAAGATAACATCCAGGTGAAATGAATGGAGCAGAAGTAATGTGTCAAGCTCTTTACACCTGGCTTCTTGTAATGAGCAGCTGCTTTACCAGGTGAACTATAAACATACATGAGCATCCAGCTTCAACAAAATCAGTTATTTTTCTCATCTTTCCATCTGGTATTTTTGGTCCTGAAGAGCAAAATTTATTTTACGGTTTGATGATACACTACTCTCGTTTGTTGCCTCCACTGTTTGAAAACTCCACCACAAAGAACTGAAAAACTTTCTGCCTCCATGCCAAGAGGAGCAGCAACTTCTCCCTCACTCAGGAGGCTGAGAGGATGAGAAGTTGCAGCTAGCATCCTCTGTTCCCGACATGTTGTGTTTCTCTTTCTCTCTCTCTGGCTGAACTATTCTCAATGGGGCCACGCTGTTCTTTTAACGAATTGTCAAATAACATCTGAGTGTCTAATAATAAATAGCTCAAAAGTGTGCTTTGACAAAAAACTACATTTCCCACAATGACTGTGGACTATGATGGCAGTGTTTCCACATCAATGCTAACGGGTGAAATTGAGAAAAAAATTAAGATCCCAAAATGTCCAGGAAGCAAAAAGTTGATTCAGACGGAAGATTGTTTCAAGAAAAATGGGAAGGTGAATACTTGTTTGTCCTTCAAGGAGAAAGACTGGTATGACTTTTGTGTCACGAGTCAGTGTCTGTTGTCAAGGAGTAAAATCTGCGTCAACATTTTGATGCCAAACACGGAGCTAAGTATGGCAAAGTTAGCCTTCAAGAAAAGCAACAAATTGCCCAAGAATTAAAAGGCAAACTGCGGTTGCAGCAGATTGTGTTCACGAAATCCTCAGCCAAAAACAATGCCGCAGTGAAAGTTAGCTTGATAGTGGCTGAAGAAATTGCCCACGCTTCCAAGTCTTTTTCAGAGGGAGCGTTTCTGAAGCAGTCTGGGACGCCTGTCAAGCCGTTTTAAGAGGTAAATTAATTGCAAAGACAACCCTTCTTAAAAGAAATCAACAAGGAAAACTAAGGAACTTAGAGCATAAATTGATAGACCTGGAAAAGAGACATACAAATAAAGCAATTGGGAATACAAGCTGTAATTGGGAATGTCAACATGATGAACAAAATGAGTTACATCAGTCCATGGTCTGAAACAGCACTTAGAATCTGGGCAAAGCTGGTCCAGGACAACAGTGAACTTTGCTTGATGATTAGGTGGATTGCATATGATGAAGATTTTGCTCTAAACAAAACCGACATGAGCTTCAAAATTTGGGTGAGAAAAGGATTAATAAAATACAGTGACCTTTACCATAAAGGGTACTTAAGGACTTTTCAAGACATTAAACAAATTTACAATCTTGACAACAAAGATTTCTATAGATTCTTACAAGTCCGCCATTACCTAAACGAAATGAACAAGGCAGGTTCCGATGGACCTCTCAGCGGGATAGTCCAAATTTTTCTCAAATCATATTAATCAATTCCAAACAGTAAACTGATTTCAAAATTATACAATGAGCTACAAACAATCAAAGGTGAAAACACTGAGTATATCAAGCAAAAATGGGAGAAAGAGGGTAATTTTAAGCTGCCTGTAGAAGAATGGTTTAAAATACAGGAAAACTCCTGGAAAAGTACATGTTCACTTAACTGGAGGGAATTCGCCTGGAAAAGTGTGGTGCATTTTTCTTGGAGTCTTGGAGTTTTTCTCTTTTCTTTTTTCTTTGTGTATGCTTTTTAAGAAAGAAAATCTTAATAAAAAAAGATCTTGAATAAAATGCTATATTTTTTAGATGCAACTGTAATGTGCAAGAACTGCTATAACTTGAATAAGTGATAAATTCAGAGTTATTTAACATTAAGGAGTAGTTACATTTATTTTACATGACATACAATTACATTTATAAATTACATCTGGTCCTTTGAGGACAGCCATTATGTTGATGTGGCCTTCAGTAAAAATGAGTTTGACAACCCTGCTCTAGATGCCATGTTGTTCCCTCAATTTGGCAAACAAAGTTCACCTTGATAGGTTTATCTGTCGGTTTAGGCTTCTTTGGTAAAACAGCATACCATTCGGCATACCCTTGAATGTGCGGCCTGACTTGCTATCTTGATTTTATAAAAATACAAACTCTTCTTTTTTCAGAGGATTTCACGCCCGGTTCAGAGAATGTGCTGCACAGGAGATTTCTCTGCATGTTTTTGGCTATCTCAAGACTTGAGTCCCCATGGCAACAAAAAACTTGTTTACTATCAGGATAAACTGCTTAAACTTTCCAAAATCAGGATTATCAGTGAAATAACACATCAAATCCCAATGGAGTTTAAAAGAACGAGAATAGGATGCAGAGTAGGAATGAGGCAGAGCGGGAAGCGGTGGAGTTTTAAACAGTTTCTTCCAACTTCTGTGATAGGTAACGTGAGATCGCTAGCTAACAAAACGGACAAGTTTGCACACTCTTATCTTGACCATTCAGGCAGCACTCTGAGGGTCATGTTCTTTGATTTCTCAAGTGCTTTCAATACCACTCAGCCTGCTTTGTTATGTGAGAAGCTCCATAAATTCCAGGTGGATACCTCCACAACCACCTGGATCTATGACTACCTCACAAACAAACCCCCGTTTGTGAGACTGATAAGTTTTGCGTCTGAGACTGAGGTCAGCAGCACTGATGCACCACAAGGAACTGCATTCTTGCCATTACTCTTCACTCTGTACACCTCAGACTTCCAGTACAACTCTGAGTCCTGCCATCTGCACAAATACTGCAGATGACTTTGCAGTTGTGGGGTGTATCAGTGATGGACAAGAAGCAGAGTACAGACAACTGGTCAGTTAGATTGTAAAATGGTGCGGTAACAATCATCTCCTATTAAATACCAGCAAAAAAGAGATGATTGTTGACTTCAGGAGGAACAATAACACACAGCACCATCTCCATCCTGGGAGAGGAGGTGGAGTAGGTGGAGGAATACAAGTACCTTGGGGTTCAGCTGGACAACAATCTGGGCTTTAATGCAACACTGAATACATCTACAAGAAAGGTCCGAGCAGACTCTACTTCTTACGGAAGCTGAGATCATTTAACATCTGCACCAACATGTTGCATATCTTTTAGAAGCCTGTTGTGGAGAGTGCAGTCAGCTTTGCAGCCATCTGCTGGGGAAGAAGCATCAGAACCACAGACCTGAAGAGAAACAACAAACTGATCAAGAAAGCTGCTTCTGTACTTGAAGTAACTCTGGAGCCGCTGGAGCTGATTGTGCAAAGTAGAATGCTTGCACAAGCTGATGAAGATGATGAAGGATTCTGATGGGTATGCAAAACTTATAGAACACTGCCATGAGCTCTTTAGAAAATTCCTGCCTTTTATTGCCAATTTAAATTGAGGGGGAAAGATAATTGCTTGAGGGGGCATTGTTAGTTCTTGCATATTTTCACGCAGAGTGTAGAACACCATGCACTCTGCAAAGTGCAATAAAACCGTGTAATGCACAGATCTGAGTTGTTTAATCTGCTTATACCATGGTCACTCACAGTAAACATGTTAAAACCATGCTTTAAAGACCAGCTAAATATGTTTTAAGGTTAGAAATGATTTTCTATTGGCCTCAATGTGGTTTTCATGCTTAGCAACTGTTGTAAAGAGAGATGGAATGCATAATTATGAGATTTTGTTCAGGTACCAGACAAGTGAATCCATCCAACAAGATGAAAATTGAAATAACAACAAGAAATAAAAACCAGCTCGACCGCCAGCTACACAGCTATCCAGCCTATGTCTCTGCTTACTCTACAATGCAATTGTACAGTAGGACACCCAGATCATACCGTTTCAACTGAGAGCAAGCAGAGACTGGCCTATAAATGCAAGGCGTATCGAACACATACCACGAGCGCTATTTATAGGCCTCCAAATCCAGGTCTATTTGACCAACGGTGCCAAATTAAAATATTTCAAATAAAACGTCGTCTTTACATGAATAAATCTTGAAAAATAACAGGACAAGTACTAAAAGTAATATTATCCGACTTTCCTCGCAAACAAAAGATCTTTTTTACCCCAAATTTTTCATTTCCCATGAAGACTTGCGGCACCTACCCGGAAGTAAGAATACAGCCCCGAACACAAAAATCGTCTTTATCAGTGTTTTCTCATGATTTCGGAAAAAAACGTGTCTTGAAAAATAATAGCCATGATAAATAAAAACATTGTCAACCGAGGTTTCCGTTTCCTCTGCTACGTTAAACGGAAATGACGACTAGTTGGTTTGGTTTGGCGATGGCGCGAATTAGCCGAGCAGCTAAGACAGTAGAAGGAAGGTAGCGGACATTTAGATTGGCGCCCATTTCCCCAAATGCCGCCGCAGTTGTGGTGATATTTCCAAACAAAAAGCAGAGAAGCGTCATTTAACAGGAGCACTTACACAACAGCTAGCATGGCCGCATGGCTTAAAACAGCTGGAGCTCCGAACATGTTGACAATAATCACGAGGCTGAAGTTAGCTTCCGATTCGCAACTTCCGAGTCGCAGTATGTGTAAAGGGCAATTCCACTGAATTTTTCGGAAACTAGACCACATTAGACCAGGTCCTGACAAAAATCCACTATACTTACACTCTTCAAACCTGGACAGAAATATTCCACATACTATGCAGATTCGTGAAAACATAGTGTGAAACCTTTATTTGTGGAAATGCACATTAGGCTTGTTTCATTATATTTTTGGCATCTGCACCACATTAAACAAGGTCCTGAAAAAACAAAACAAAACTACAACACTTAGACACCCCAGACATTAAAACACAATGTCAAACAGCAGTTTTAAACAAAGCTTTATTTTCCTTGTCAAAGTGGTATTACATGAAATTCTCATGTTGCACAAATCCAATGTTAGGTACTTTTTTTCTTCTTCTTCTTCTTCTTCTTTTTATTTTTTTATTTTTTACCACAGACATAGAAAAGAAAGCAAATTGAATAAGATCACTTCAGAATAAACTGGACAATTGAAGTTGTATAATTGTATTTTCTGGTCATTTCTGATTGGATCAGAATACCCATGAATGTACTGTTTCTCATACAAGGGTATGGTAACCCTGGGATACTTCAAGGCATTCCAGGAGATACTTGAATTTTCCTTCAAGATCTATGTATTTTTTTCTTTAAAACATTCTTTATTAAATTTATATAAATATATTTCAAAGTTTTAATATATTTCAGTAAATGTTAGTGTAAATTTATAAACTGAATTTAAATTTACATTTACACCTTTTCATTCCTCCCAAAATCCCACATTCTGACATGACTTGAACCCCACTTGTTATGAGCCGTCATACTTATCGCATAAACAATAACATGCTGGCTAATGGGAGCTTGAGAAGTATTATTTGCCTAACCGCAAAAAATAAACAAAAAACTAAACATTAGTAATGGACCAAGCCTTATTCCAAATTGTATTAAATTGATTTCATTCTTCAAAATTCTACACACAGTACCCCAATATGACAAAGTGAAAAATTTATTGTTGAGATTTGCACAAATTTATTCAAAATAAAAAAAAAACTACGAAATCACATGTACATAAGTATTCACAGTCTTTGCTTAATACTTTGTTGATCCACATTTCGTAGCAAATACAGATAGATAGATAGATAGATAGATAGATAGATAGATAGATAGATAGATAGATAGATAGATAGATAGATAGATAGATAGATAGATTATCTTTTTTTTAATTTTTTTTTTATTTATTATCTTTTTTTATTAGCATAACCGCAAATGACCACCTCTGTTTGCGAACTCTTTGCTTTTGCTGTTATTTTGTATTTTCATTGACACAATTACTGAAACAATTTCCTGTTTGTAACGACATATATGACAAAATCATGGCCAAAATACTCGACAACAGGCTGATGTTTTTAATCAGAAATGGTTGTAATTCGCTCATATGACCACCTGGTGGCAGCATTTAGCTATGAATCAAGAGTCTCCGCCCCTTTAATTGCGCGTCATTGCGTACGCGGAAGTAAACAGTCGGCTTTCTGCTCACGTTTTTTCTGCCACTTAATCAGTAAAAAAAAAGTGCTTTTGTACATGAGTGTGTTTAGTTCTTAGGATTACACAGATGTCGGTCCCTTCAGCAGAAGATCTGGTCAGATACTGGGAGAGGTCAGTCAGCAACACACGCTTCCTGCAGCTTCCTGCCCTTCAACTTGTTCAGAAATCCGGTTTTCTGTGGACTCCGACCATCAGTCATCCTCAGTAGATATTTATTTGTGAACAGTGACGAGACCAGTGAAAACGGCTCGAGCTCATTTAAAGCTTGTACTTAAATGATACAGCTCTAATCTGGATTTTACAGTAATTTATTTTAATATTGTTCTAGTTTCAGTAATATGAAAAACTTCTCTTTCTAGCACTGTACAGATTTCACCCACATATACAGATTTTTCTGTATTTGTTGACATTTTCAAAACAAATCTGAAGGAAAACAAAACTATAGTAGCACATGTATGTTGTAAATAAGAAATCACAGTGAACACCCCCAGTGAAAAGACCCACAGTGAAAAAAAAAGAAAACAAACAAAAGAAACTATGCTAAGCAAAGCATCTTCTGGCTGAAATATTTCCATCTGAAGTCCAGCTAAGTTTTGTTTTGAACTGGTAATTATGGAGGTTGTCTGATGCAGCACCCTATCATCCTACTCGCTTAGATCGTAGTTTTAATCTTTGGAAGCCTGTGTTAAAAAAACAAAGTTTGTTACTGATTAATAACACAGTTGTAATAATAAGCAAAATGAGCCATTGGTGCCATTTTTGGGGGTTTTCCTCTTTTCATTGTGCAGAGCATCACCTGCAGTTGGAGAAAGCAGAGCTCAGACTGCTTGTGTGGAAGAAACAACCTTGACAACTTAACAGTTTGGGCACCATGTGTAATTTGCATGGGATGGAAGGAAATAATACATCAAGAAGATTCAAAAGTTACATTTTAGTTAGTGTTTGCTGCTTGCTTATGACGGCTGCATTCCTAGAATCAGGAAAAAGCTGAGTCAGACCTATTTTAATGCTGTCTGTTATAGTTTTGGTAAAACTCTAGGGAACTATAAATGCTCTGTGTTGTCGGGGACCAAGACCTTGTTGCTGAGAACACAGAGTTTGGGGCGCTATACCTGCTGGTATATGACTTTAAGTGTACTGTCATGTTTGAATAAATCCCCAACACAAACAGCTTCATATCACCACACGTCCTTCCTCCCCTACAGGTCCAATATTTGTGTTCCTCTTTTACTGTCTGACCCTCCCCTGATGGGGGTTTCTTTGCAGCATTTTGATTGTGAAGGCCAGATTCAGCCTCCTCCTTGCTGTTCATGTAGAGATGCATTCATGCTGGTCGTTTTTATTCACTCATTTTCTGCATTGGAGGCGAGTTTCTGTCTTTCTGTCATTGGATGGTCCTGATGCGAGCCAGATCCATGACAGCATGTGATGGTTCTAAAAGCCTCTAGGATTTAATTTCTCGAGGTTTTTCAGACTGACTGAGCTTTATGTCTTCAGCTGATTAAAAACTGAGGAATTCATATCTGCTTGTGTCCTGATGCAGCGAGCAGGAAAGTCTGAGACAGCAGGTGGTGGAGGACGATACCAAGGACTGGCAGAGGAGCCTGGACTTCTCGGACCTGGAGAGGGTCGGTGGGGTGGACCTTTCCTTCATCAAAGGAGATGATGTCAACGCCTGCGCCCAGCTAGTTGTCCTCAGTTACCCTGATCTAGAGGTGAGCTGACACAGTCACACCTGGAAACATCTGTTGGGCTGATGCCTGTCTAACCCTACTGGTGACCATGAGGAACAGCTGCAGTATGGACCGGAAACAATTTCTATGACATTTTTCTATCAGAAGTACAGAAGAAGAAATGTAAAATGTCCCCCGCCGCTCTTATTTGGACTCAGCAGTTCGGATAATAAATGAATGAATGAATGGAATATAAAATGTTATCTATCAGTATTTAGTGACATTTTATTGCCTACTGAGCTCATCTGATGTGAGCAGGTAAATGAAAAAACACTCCTACTCGAGGTGGGATTTATTTCAACTGGTGGAGCTGCTGCTACACGTAGAGACTGCTTTGTTTGTTTGTTTGTTTGCCGGTAGTTTTTTTGTCCCTTGTAGCTTCACACAATAATACAGTTTCTTTTATTAAACAGGTGAACCTTATGGTCTAATGGTAAAAGATACCTCTCTTGAATACGCTGGATTATATGCTGCCGTAGTTAATTAGATCAAAATGTGACTTCAGTAGTTTCTGTACTGTTTGTGTTTCTCTGAACATTTTCTTTCTATTATGTAAAGCACATTGGATTGCTGTTCTATACAATATGCTCTATATAACAACCACAAAAAAATGAGATTATTATGAAAAGATTCAGTCAGATTTCTGCGCCCTCGTAGAGCCGCTGATGTGGACCTTTATTTTTTACACTCAGAAAAAGCTCCATAAGTTTTCATGGCTGTGTCATTAGTTGAGAAAGTGTTTGGCAAGATGCGTCCTGAAAAATGACTTCATCACCAAACTTCTCTTCAAATGGTGGAACGAAAAAATGTCTTTGATTTTAGGTAATGCTACTTAACCAGATGTGGATCCCAGTTCATCAGTCACTGTGGAAGTCGTTTCTCTGTTTCATTGGACTGGAACCAAAAGAAAAACAAAGTTTCAGCATCAGCTGCTTGTCCAGTGCAGATTAGTGATCTTCATCCCATCATCCACAGTCTACGATGGCTTCTCTTTAACAGACTCTAACCTTGTTTTGATGATTGTTTGCCTCCATTTGCATTTTGTTTTATTTTCTTACGGTTAAGTCACAAACACCATGATTGGTTGATTCTCATCTATTTACGTTTTCTGTCCTGACGCTTTGGCGCCTTCCTCCATCGAGCTGCATGTTTTTGTTCGTTCTTGCTCCAGATTTGTAAATGATACATTTAAATGCATTTTGTAATTTAAGTACCAAAACTGTTTAAAGTTTGCATCCTCAAATGATTTAACAAGTATTAATATAATATGTTTGAGATGTCATGCATATTTTCAGATTGATCCACAAGATACCAATAAATAGGAGGTATCATATGCAACTGTTTGCTTAGACTTTAAAGACACAAGCAGTCAAATGTCAAAAGCACTTTAAAGGTGGACTCTGAAGCACTTCCAGACTGTGTGTGTTAGCTACTCTACCAAAGCCTTAACCTCCATTCAAAGATGGCATGTACTATAGTGGTGGTTATCTATATTAACTAGGCTTTACTCTTCTGTCTCTGTGGTTGTTCACATGAGAAAAGCCATGTTATACACAATTTAAAATGCTGCTTCTGCACAGATTATACACAGCAAAGTTGTTTGTTACTCTGCGCTGCTAAAAGTTAAAATCACTGCTCAAACACTTTTCTAACTTTATACTAAAGAAGTGAATCAGCTCTGTAATTTTAATGCCAGGTAATGACATAAAGATTATCTAAGTCTCAGCTCAAGGTAGTGTAATCTTTATTAATTGCATATACCTGATATGTAGAATCATTTTAATCTGTGTGTTAAAGTTGGTGTTAGCAGTAGAAGTGATTGTAATTCACAGGAAAAAGTGAAATTTCCTTTGATTTGTCTTCAGGTTTCCAGCAATTTAATGGGTTAAATGCTCGAAAGATTTGAGATTTTAACAAATGAAATTTAGTGATTAAGACAATACGACCCCCACCCCCAACAACAGACTAAAAAGTGGCTGTTAAATAGTTTGTTTGTCTTTTAGTGATTGACAATTGCACTACTATTCAGCTGTTTGATTTTAATGTCCAGCAGCAGCAAACTTCCAGTAGTTCTGCAGGGTGACACTAAAACATTGTGTCTGATATTATTGACGAAAATAATTATCACCAGGAAAAGAATCAGTGAAATAATGGTTTTATTTAGAGACGACTGAATCCTGAGCTACAACTCGTGAGCAGATGATGGGTTCAACATAAGTTAGCACAGTGATCTGACCAGGCTAAAAGAGAACTGTCTTTAAACTTCCAGGTGAAACGTACCTCACTGAAGCGCTGATCTAAGTTTATAATGAACCTAGCTGCACCTGATGGACTGCTGGCTGCTGCAGCCATTGACAAAGTGAGCTTTGTGCATTAAACAGAGTAAACCTCCCCACCCACTCCAGGGTTGATCTGGCTGCATGGTTCTGCATCATGAGCACGAGTCATGCACACACAATACACTCAGTTAGTCTCTGGCAAACTGGGGATGGTCAGGTGCTGCATACATGTGAAGTTATGTGGACTGTGAAAGTTGTGTCCACCATCACATTGACTGAATCTTTCTTTTCTCTCAGGGGTTCGATGACCAGTTTGGAGTCGAGCCACAGTGGCTTCTCTCAGCTCAGTGCCGCCACCACCTCCTCTAACCACTCCCAGTCCAGCTCCATGATCTCCAGGTAGAAACGGATTGTGGAGGACTTGAATCCCCTTCAGCCCACCCCATTCACTGCCCTAACCATCAACATGGAGGCCAACTCTTCTCCCGCCCTCTCCTCGTCATCTTTGGACTCTGATCCTCTTGCACAGCCAGTTTTTGTGGAACTGATGCATGCTTGCACAAACAGAAGAAGAAGAGTTCTCAAAGACTGAGGCAAAAAGAAAGAAATGAAACCACATGAACAATTTAAGGGCTGATTTTTGCACAAAGGTTGTCAAGTTTTGTTGGCCTAGCATCTCTGCTGGGCAGCACGTTGAATCAGAACGTATAGCAGAATATTCTGGTCGTGTCCCGTCTCATGCTGGGTGGTGAGGTCAGATGGAAGAAGCAATATTTTCATCCTGTGAGCTACGGGACCGGATGGAGAAACTGGAGGCGCTGTTACATGTATGCATTTACACTCCCACAATACTGAGACGACGCATACCTCATCAATGCGTGTCGGCTGATGAAAGTGGATTTTTTGTTACATGCAAACACGCTCCAATGTTTAACATGTACAAATTGAGAGTGTTTGCCATATTGTTACTGGGTGTGTTTCTAGAAAGTTAATTGGTCAAATGCGGGAGGATGGGCAGGAAATATCTGAACCAGATCTGGGTCCAACATTGCCTGCAAACATCTGGAGCTTATTGTATCAAAACAAATAAGATACCATGAGCAAATTTAGGAGGTAAAAAGATAAATAACTTTCAGATTTCCTATAATTTATGTAGAAAAACCTTTCTGTCTTAGTGACACCTTGAAAAGTGGTTGAATAATTAACCCAGGTCTGAAAGTTACCGAGGTAAAGTGCTCATAGCAATAACACGAGTTATACTTTCTACTGTGTGAAATGTTTTTATTTATCATTAATATGTCTGTGGAGGATCATGGATGCGGATTGCAGATGAGCTTTTTGTTGTAAATTGTGTTGAGGCAGACAGAAGAGCAAACTGAACCAAGAAACAAAGCAACTTCTCTGGCATGACGTGGCGGTTTGCTTCCTGTCCAGCGTCTGCACAATTAAGGAACTCAAACCCAGATCATGTCGTCAAGGAGATGCCTTGCCACTGATTGGTGAATGTGCTACTGATTGACTAGTGCCTGCTAGCAAATGAGAGCCCTGACTTTGAAGGGATGCGATGTTAGTGGGCAAAGACACCATGATTATTTACTTATTGATGTTGATAGGAGTGTGCATAGAAGATGAATGTTTTCTGGTTTATCTTTTGACAGTGCACCAGTAGACAGACAGATGCTGTACGTGTGCCAGTGCTGGTTTGGGACTGTTTTTGAGGCGAGTACTTGATGGGTGAAGCAGTGAGGCCTGCACACTTGTGCGAGTTTATGGATTTATTATTTAACAATTAAGATGATAGCCATTTAAGAGCCATGTGTCAATAAATAGCATTTTAGCCTTTGTAAACATCTCTTAGAAATGTACCTGCTTTTTTTCCAAGGTGACCACTGTAGTGATGAATAACCATTTCAAAACGCAGGAGATTTTTAATGCAGTCATAGAGCAGCGATGACTTCACTTAGATCTGATTCCCTGACATCAGAGTTGCCAAGAGTGGTCTGGTGCTGTTGCCATGGTAACTAAGTACAGCTGTCAGGACAAAAAAGAAAAAAAAAGTTTGTCAAGTTTGGAGGTTTTATTACTGAAAATACAGGCCTCTGCCTGTTTTTGTTACATAAAACTGCAAGTTGTGAGCCAGAAACAGCCAGCGCCTGTCTTCTTGTCATTCGCTGTGATGCTTTGTGGAAAATAAGGACCCCCTAAGACTGAGGGGTTGAAAGTGTGTTTGACTGTGTATGGTGTGAAAATGAGTTTCTGTAAACAAGGGGAGATATCACTGTAATATAATGCACATTTAGAACCACGACTAACTTTGCTTCACCTTCTGGAGACTTCCTTCAGACGGATTAAGCTTCAGCTCAAATGGAAATGCTCCGTTTCCTTCTCTCCTTCACGTCGCGTACTCCAGTGTTGCTTTACTTTGTTCTGTATTTTAGAAAGTACAGTTCACTGATTGATTGAAGCCATAGGCACGAAGAAGTGTACTTGGATGTGATGTTTTTCTGTTAGAAATACCAGAAAATCTTCATGCTTTGCCGACTCCCGCTGATTCAGCATGTACGCTCTTGATGGCGATCTCATTCACAAATGAGGGCTATAACTGTTAGTCTTGTCTGTTCAACACATTTGTCTGTCTGCTTCCTTTTTCTGGCATCTTTGCATATCTTGATGTGAGAAATTATGTATAAAGTATATTTGGATTAATGAGAATATGGCGCCTTTACATTTTTGGAGATAATAAACTTGAATTATGAAGAAAGCATCAATCACTTGGTCTCATTCCCCCCCCCCCTGTGAAACTACAAGTCAGAATTTTACTTTTTGTTTTGTGTTTGCAGAAACACGGTTGGAGCTTATCACTCCAGACATCTGTGCACTGGAGCAGACAACTTCATTTCACATGGGAACTTGGGACAATCATTTGTATTTGCAACGAAAGATTTCTTAAAAGTTTGCATGAACACTTTTAAAGCAAAGTTTTAAAATAAAAGTATATAGAATAAAAACAATTGAATTTTTCCATCCATCCATCCATCCATCTTCTGCCGCTTATCCGGAGTCGGGTCGCGGGGGCAGCAGCCTAAGCAGGGAAGCCCAGACTTCCCTCTCCCCAGCCACATTTGCCAACTCTGCGGGGGGGATCCCGAGGCGTTCCCAGGCCAGCCGAGAGATATAATCCCTCCAGCGTGTCCTGGGTCTTCCCCGGGGTCTCCTCCCAGAGGGACGTGCCTGGAACACCTCATCAGGGAGGCGTCCAGGAGGCATCCTGACCAGATGCCCGAGCCACCTCAACTGGTTCCTCTCGATGCGGAGGAGCAGCGGCTCTACTCTGAGCCCCTCCTGGATGACCGAGCTCCTCACCCTATCTCTAAGGGTGAGCCCGGCCACCCTGCGGAGGAAACCCATTTCAGCCGCCTGTATACGAGATCTCGTTCTTTCGGTCACGACCCACAGCTCATGACCATAGGTGAGGGTAGGAACGTAGATCGACTGGTAAATCGAGAGCTTCGCCTTCTGGCTCAGCTCCTTCTTCACCACGACAGACCGGCGCAGAGCCCGCATTACTGCAGACGCCGCACCGATCCGTCTGTCGATCTCGCGCTCCATCTTTCCCTCACTCGTGAACAAGACCCCGAGATATTTAAACTCCTCCACTTGAGGCAGGACCTCACTCCCGACCCGGAGAGGGAAATCCACCCTATTCCGGCTGAGGACCATGGTCTCAGATTTGGAGGCGCTGATTCCCATCCCAGCCGCTTCACACTCGGCCGCGAATCGCTCAAGCGAGAGCTGGAGATCACGAGCAGATGAAGCCAACAGGACCACGTCATCCGCAAAAAGCAGGGACCCAATCCTGAGGCCACCAAGTCGGATCCCCTCAACACCTCGGCTGTGCCTAGAAATTCTGTCCATATAAGTTATGAACAGAATCGGTGATAAAGGGCAGCCTTGGCGGAGTCCAACCCTCACCGGAAAAGAATCCGACTTACTACCGGCAATGCGGACCAAGCTCTGACACCTGTCGTACAGGGACCGGACAGCCCTTACAAGGGGGTCCGGTACCCCATACTCCCGGAGTACCCCCCACAGGAGCCCCTGGGGGACACGGTCAAATGCCTTCTCCAGGTCCACAAAACACATGTAGACTGGTTGGGCAAACTCCCATGCCCCCTCCAGGACCCCAAAGAGGGTATAGAGCTGGTCCACTGTTCCGCGACCAGGATGAAAACCACACTGCTCCTCCTCAATCCGGGATTCAACTATCCGGCGGACCCTCCTCTCCAGGACCCCTGAATAGACCTTACCAGGGAGGCTGAGGAGTGTGATTCCCCTGTAATTGGAACACACCCTCCGGTCCCCCTTCTTAAAAAGGGGGGACCACCACCCCAGTCTGCCAATCCAGCGGTACTGCCCCTGATGTCCACGTAATGCTGCAGAGGCGTGTCAGCCAGGACAGCCCCACAGCATCCAGAGCCTTAAGGAACTCCGGGCGGATCTCATCCACCCCTGGGGCCTTGCCGCCAAGGAGCTTTTTGACCACCTCAGCGACTTCAGCCCCAGAGATAGGAGAGTCCACCCCTGAGTCCGCCAGCTCTGCTTCCTCATCGGAAGACGTGTTGGTAGGATTGAGGAGGTCTTCGAAGTATTCCTTCCACCGACCCACTACGTCCCGAGTTGAGGTCAGCAGCTCCCCATCTCCACTGTACAAAGTACTGACGGAGCACTGCTTCCCCCTCCTGAGCCGCCGGATGGTGGACCAGAATCTCCTCGAAGCCGTCCGGAAGTCTTTCTCCATGGCCTCGCCGAACTCCTCCCATGCCCGAGTTTTTGCCTCGGCAACAGCCGAAGCCGCATGCCGCTTAGCCCGCCGGTACCCATCAGCTGCCTCCAGAGTCCCACAGGCCAAGAAGGCACGATAGGACTCCTTCTTCAGCTTGACGGCATCCCTCACTGTTGGTGTCCACCAACGAGTCCTGGGATTACCGCCACGACAGGCACCAACGACCTTCCAGCCACAGCTCCGGCCGGCCGCCTCAGCAATAGAGGCACGGAACACAGCCCATTCAAACTCAATGTCCCCCGCCTCACTCGGGACATTGTTGAAGCTCTGCTGAAGGTGGGAGTTGAAGCTCGCTCTGACGGGGGACTCAGCCAGGCGTTCCCAGCAGACCCTCACAACACGTTTGGGCCTGCCAGATCTGACCGGCCTCCTCCCCCACCACCTGAGCCAACTCACCACCAGGTGGTGATCAGTTGACAGCTCCGCCCCTCTTCACCCGAGTGTCCAAGGCATGTGGCCGCAGGTCCGACGATACGACTACAAAATCGATCATCGAACTGCGGCCCAGGGAATCCTGATGCCAGGTGTACATATGGACACTCTTATGTTGGAACATGGTGTTCGTTATGGACAATCCATGACGAGCACAGAAGTCCAATAACAAAACACCATTTGGGTTCAGAGGAGGGGGACCATGCCTCCCAATCACTCCCCTCCAGGTCTCACTGTCATTGCCCACGTGAGCATTGAAGTCCCCCAGCAGAACAATGGAGTCCCCAGAAGGAGCACCCTCCAGCACTCCCTCCAAGGACTCCAGAAAGGGTGGGTACTCTGAACTGCTGTTCGGTGCATAAGCACAGACAACAGTCAGGACCCGTCCCCCCACCCGGAGGCGGAGGGAAACTACCCTTTCATCCACCGGGGTAAACCCCAACGTGCAGGCACCAAGCTGGGGGCTGATGAGAATGCCCACACCTGCTCGGCACCTCCCACCATGAGCAACTCCAGAGTGGAAGAAAGTCCAGCCCCTTTCGAGGGTACTGGTTCAAGAGCCCAAGCCATGCGTCGAGGTGAGTCCAACTATATCTAGCCGGAACCGCTCAACCTCGCGCACAAGCTCAGGCTCCTTCCCCACCAGAGAGGTGACGTTCCACGTCCCTAGAGCCAGCTTCTGCAGCCGGGGATCGGACCGCCAGGGTCCCCGCCCCTTGCTGCCGCCCAGCTCACACTGCACCCGACCCCTACGGCTCCTCCCGCAGATGGTGAGCCCACGGGAGGTGGGGCCCATGTAACCCTTTCGGGCTGAGCCCGACCGGGCCCCATGGGCGAAGGCCCGGCCACCAGACGCTCGCTCTCGTACCCCACCTCCAGGCCTGGCTCCAGAGGGGGGTCCCGGTAACCCGCGTCCGGGCAAGGGAACATTCATGCCCAGGTTGGTCGTCATCGTAGAGGTCGAATTTAATTTTTCATTAAATAATAAATTTACAGTAAATAAAAAAAAAACTTATAAAAAATTTGTTCTACATATTGGGATGTTATATTGATGATCACATCTTTTAATCAGTCCAAGAAGTACAGTTGATGCAGCACCACATATCTTGCCATGAAAAACTTAGTTCCCTTCACTGCTTCCAAAGGAAAGGTTCAATTTATCTTTCTTATCGCAAGGTGGGGTGATTCGGGGTGGGACTAGATTAAAAAATGTTTAAATCTAATTAATTACAGTCTTTGTAATTAATTTGGATTAATTGCATTTTAATTCCATCATAAAATTTGCCCAAAGAGCAACATTTTTTATTTAAATGTATTTCAGGAAATTACTAAATAATAGTAGAAGATATTAATGTACTAAACTCTAACTATTAATGTCTGGGCAAAACATCATTTTAACTTTGAAGCAGTAAAAAGGAAATAGAAAACATTGTGGCCAAAACTGGACAGACCCAAAGTTAAAGTGTCATTTTAAATACTTTAACAGCTGCAGCTCCAATTATTCTACAATTAAAAGTCTACAGCATCTTACAGTAATTTGAACTTCATTAATGAAAAATTTCAAAATATTTATAGACATTAATATCTGACAGTAAACCAGGATGAATTAAGCAGCGTCAACTGCAGTCTTTGCAGTCTGCAAAGAAATGATCATCGAAAGTTGGTAGGCCAGACATTGGAATGAGACGTCGTCGGCTCGGAGGGCCAGCAGTCGGCTCCAGGTTATCCAGAGAGGTGGTCACCTCCGGCTCTGACTGCAACGTGGAGCTACATGAGGAGTGTTCTTCAGGACGGGGAGGGAGAGACTGGGCTTTGCAGCTGCTGCTAATGGAGAAGAGAAAACTACACAACATTTTGTTATTAATTCAATTCAACTTTATTTGGATAGCGCCACTTCACAACAATGTTGTCACAGGGCACTTTACATACACGAATCAACATACATATCATTTCGAGCCAATTCATACATATCCTATAATAGAAACCAACTGATTGCATCAAGTCATGACTTCGATCCAATCCCCCACCCTGAGCATGCACACGGCGACAGTGGGAATGAAAAAACTCCCCTTTAACAGGAAGAAAACCTCCGGCAGAACCCGGCTCAGGGAGGGCAGCCATCTGCCTCGACTGGTTGGGGTGGAGAGGACAGGAAAGACGGAACAACAAGTGCACTTAATAAGGAAGACCTGCAGAAAAAAGGAGAAATAAGTTAGAGACGGCAATACTGCCATATATTTATACATTAATATATTAGAGGCCCTGCGATGGACTGGCGAGCTGTCCAGGGTGTACCCTGCCTGTCGCCCAAAGCCAGCTGGGATAGGCTCCAGCTTCCCCGCGACCCTGAATTGGAATAAGCGGTTCAGAAAATGAATGAATGAATGAATGAATATATTAGAGAAATAGAGTGAGGTACTTCTCAGTGCATCAGGTAACATCCCCATTGCTATATAAGTAATGGTTGGCTAGACTACCCATAACTATAAGAGCAAAGAGCATAACCTGGACAGTTGGGTCCCGTACATGCAGACTCCAACTCAGGAGATACTCATATCCTAACTATAAGAATCATGAAAAAGGAAGGTTTTCAGCTCGATCTTAAAGGTGTGGTGGGAGTCTGCCTCCCAAACCCCCGGTGGGAGCTGGTTCCATAAGAGAGGAGCCTGATAGCTAAAGGCTCTTCCTCCCATAGTACTCTTTGAGACTCTGGGAACCACCAGTAAACCTGCAGCCTGAGAGCAAAGTGCTCTATTTGGAATATACCGAACTATAAGATCTTTTATGTACATGGAATATTACATGTATATTGTACCCAAATAGAAACTGTAAAACATGTTATTTGGATACCGTGTGTGTTTACCATTGTGTGGGCGCCAGTGTGCTTTATTGTTCCAGTAGAAACTGGTCAGGGACATGTGGGAACTGACCCTTATGGGCTCGACAAACGGCAACAACAGTGGCAGTCTCTCACATCACACTCTCGGATGGCCTGTCTCTTAGAAATTTGATTGGTTATCATACTGGAGAGAATTTAGGCATTTTCACTGCAGTATGTAACAGATAAAGCATGAAGACTGACAAGTAGGGAGATTTTGCTCAAACTAACAGAAATCTTGCTGTTATTTCTACTTCACAAAAGGGAAAAACAACCTGTTTTGAAAACAAGATAACATCCAGGTGAAATGAATGGAGCAGAAGTAATGTGTCAAGCTCTTTACACCTGGCTTCTTGTAATGAGCAGCTGCTTTACCAGGTGAACTATAAACATACATGAGCATCCAGCTTCAACAAAATCAGTTATTTTTCTCATCTTTCCATCTGGTATTTTTGGTCCTGAAGAGCAAAATTTATTTTACGGTTTGATGATACACTACTCTCGTTTGTTGCCTCCACTGTTTGAAAACTCCACCACAAAGAACTGAAAAACTTTCTGCCTCCATGCCAAGAGGAGCAGCAACTTCTCCCTCACTCAGGAGGCTGAGAGGATGAGAAGTTGCAGCTAGCATCCTCTGTTCCCGACATGTTGTGTTTCTCTTTCTCTCTCTCTGGCTGAACTATTCTCAATGGGGCCACGCTGTTCTTTTAACGAATTGTCAAATAACATCTGAGTGTCTAATAATAAATAGCTCAAAAGTGTGCTTTGACAAAAAACTACATTTCCCACAATGACTGTGGACTATGATGGCAGTGTTTCCACATCAATGCTAACGGGTGAAATTGAGAAAAAAATTAAGATCCCAAAATGTCCAGGAAGCAAAAAGTTGATTCAGACGGAAGATTGTTTCAAGAAAAATGGGAAGGTGAATACTTGTTTGTCCTTCAAGGAGAAAGACTGGTATGACTTTTGTGTCACGAGTCAGTGTCTGTTGTCAAGGAGTAAAATCTGCGTCAACATTTTGATGCCAAACACGGAGCTAAGTATGGCAAAGTTAGCCTTCAAGAAAAGCAACAAATTGCCCAAGAATTAAAAGGCAAACTGCGGTTGCAGCAGATTGTGTTCACGAAATCCTCAGCCAAAAACAATGCCGCAGTGAAAGTTAGCTTGATAGTGGCTGAAGAAATCGCCCACGCTTCCAAGTCTTTTTCAGAGGGAGCGTTTCTGAAGCAGTCTGGGACGCCTGTAAAGCCGTTTTAAGAGGTAAATTAATTGCAAAGACAACCCTTCTTAAAAGAAATCAACAAGAAAAACTAAGGAACTTAGAGCATAAATTGATAGACCTGGAAAAGAGACATACAAATAAAGTAAATGAGGAGACTTTGGAGAAGATTAGAAAAATCAAGGATGAAAT
This sequence comes from Telmatherina bonti, assembly GCF_933228915.1. NCBI lineage: Eukaryota > Metazoa > Chordata > Actinopteri > Atheriniformes > Telmatherinidae > Telmatherina > Telmatherina bonti. The sequence continues at coordinate 12,823,996 of NC_136621.1, forward strand.
AAACCAAGAATTACAAACCCAGATTCAGAAAAAACTTATATTTTTAAAACAGAGTTATTATGAAGCGGGAAGTTAATCAACAAAACATTTAGCTTATAAATTGCGAAAACAACAGGCTGAAAGAACCATATACAAAATTAAAGAGCCAGGCACAAATAACATCACCTACAAAGACACAGAAATAGGGAATATTTTGCAAAGTTTTATCAAAAGTTATATGCTTTAAAAGAACAGAATGAGCAAGATCATACTGAAACACTGCTAAATAAACTGGCGTTACCTACCGTATCAAATGACCAAAACAAAACTTTAACAAAGACAAAAAACAGCCCAGGAATTGACAATAGCAGTGAATAGACTAAAACTAAACTAATCGCCAGGATCGGATGGCTACAATGCTGAATGGTACAAAATATACTTAGAGGAGCTTTCTCCTCTTCTTTTAAAAACTTTCAATTGGGTTTTAGACGGGGGGCAGATCCCACCGTCCTGGAGGGAGACAATAATTACGGTAATTCCGAAAGAGGGAAAGGACACGATGGATTGCTCCAACTACCGACCAATCAGTCTCCTCAACCAGGATTACAAAATGTTTACCTCCATACTAGCCAAAAGACTGGAACACATCCTTCCAAGTATAATAAACTTAGACCAGACAAGTTTCATCAAAGAAAGGAAAACTCGAGACAACATTAGACGGACGCTACATGTGATCAATCATATACATAAAAATAAAGAACAGGCAGTCATACTAGGCCTAGATGCCCAAAAGGCTTTTGACACTGTAGATTGGGCCTTTTTATTCAAAGTATTGTCAATTTCTCAGATACATTTATAAAGGTTATAAAATTGATTTACAACAATAACACAGGGAAAATCAAAATAAATGGAGGTTTATCAGAACCAGTACAGATAAAACAGGGTTGTAGGCAGGGTTGTGGCCTCTCCCCACTTCTATTCAGTTTGTTTATTGAACCACTGGCGCAGTGGGTTAGACAAAATTCCAAAATACAAGGCTTACAAATAAACAAGGTGGAACAAAAAATAGCTCTGTTCGCAGACGATGTCTTAATTTATCTGACTAAGCCCAAAACTTCCCTCCCGGAGCTATACAGAATTCTAATGGAATATGGTCAAATTTCGGGCTACAGACTCAACTCCCACAAATCACAGGTGATAACGTTTAATTATACTCCTGACCAGTTCGCCAAGGATCACTTTAAAATAAACTGGGGGATGGACTCAATTTCATATCTGGGCATAAACATTCCAAAAGATACAAGCAAACTACCCTCTACGAACTATAATCCATTAATAGCCAAGATTAAAACAGACCTAGACAGATGGAATTTGGTGACTTACCTAGGACTTGTTCAAAAGATAGAAGCAATAAAAATTATTATACTACCCAAACTATTATATTTATTTCAAACAATCCCAGCTGAACCACCTAACAATATGTTTCAAGAAATTGATAAATTAATCTCAAGATTCATCTGGCAAGGGAAGAGGCCTAAAATAAGATATAAGACCTTACAGTTGAACAAAAACAAAGGAGGCCTCTCCCTTCCAAATATGAGAAACTACTATATGGCAGCTCAGATTAGTCCACTGATAGACATATGCAACCCATCTTATGCAGCCAAATGGAAGGAAATTGAATGTCAGAATATTGACACTCCCATACAAGCTGTAATTGGGAATGTCAACATGATGAACAAAATGAGTTACATCAGTCCATGGTCTGAAACAGCACTTAGAATCTGGGCAAAGCTGGTCCAGGACAACAGTGAACTTTGCTTGATGATTAGGTGGATTGCATATGATGAAGATTTTGCTCAAAACAAAACCGACATGAGCTTCAAAATTTGGGTGAGAAAAGGATTAATAAAATACAGTGACCTTTACCATAAAGGGTACTTAAGGACTTTTCAAGACATTAAACAAATTTACAATCTTGACAACAAAGATTTCTATAGATTCTTACAAGTCCGCCATTACCTAAACAAAATGAACAAGGCAGGTTCCGATGGACCTCTCAGCGGGATAGTCCAAATTTTTCTCAAATCATATAAATCAATTCCAAACAGTAAACTGATTTCAAAATTATACAATGAGCTACAAACAATCAAAGGTGAAAACACTGAGTATATCAAGCAAAAATGGGAGAAAGAGGGTAATTTTAAGCTGCCTGTAGAAGAATGGTTTAAAATACAGGAAAACTCCTGGAAAAGTACATGTTCACTTAACTGGAGGGAATTCGCCTGGAAAAGTGTGGTGCATTTTTCTTGGAGTCTTGGAGTTTTTCTCTTTTCTTTTTTCTTTGTGTATGCTTTTTAAGAAAGAAAATCTTAATAAAAAAAAGATCTTGAATAAAATGCTATATTTTTTAGATGCAACTGTAATGTGCAAGAACTGCTATAACTTGAATAAGTGATAAATTCAGAGTTATTTAACATTAAGGAGTAGTTACATTTATTTTACATGACATACAATTACATTTAGTTACATTTATAAATTACATCTGGTCCTTTGAGGACAGCCATTATGTTGATGTGGCCTTCAGTAAAAATGAGTTTGACAACCCTGCTCTAGATGCCATGTTGTTCCCTCAATTTGGCAAACAAAGTTCACCTTGATAGGTTTATCTGTCGGTTTAGGCTTCTTTGGTAAAACAGCATACCATTCGGCATACCCTTGAATGTGCGGCCTGACTTGCTATCTTGATTTTATAAAAATACAAACTCTTCTTTTTTCAGAGGATTTCACGCCCGGTTCAGAGAATGTGCTGCACAGGAGATTTCTCTGCATGTTTTTGGCTATCTCAAGACTTGAGTCCCCATGGCAACAAAAAACTTGTTTACTATCAGGATAAACTGCTTAAACTTTCCAAAATCAGGATTATCAGTGAAATAACACATCAAATCCCAATGGAGTTTAAAAGAAAGAGAATAGGATGCAGAGTAGGAATGAGGCAGAGCGGGAAGCGGTGGAGTTTTAAACAGTTTCTTCCAACTTCTGTGATGGGTAACGTGAGATCGCTAGCTAACAAAACGGACAAGCTTGCGGTGTTAACAAGGTCTCGGAAAGAATACAGAGAGTGCAGTATTATGTGCTTCACAGAGACATGGCTGCATCAACACATCCTCAACTGGAATGTGTCTGAACATGTGTCTGAAATGTTAGCTGTGAGCTTCCATCCATTTATTTACCAAGAGAGTTTACCTGTGTTATTCTGGTAGTGGTTTATATAACACCTGGTACCGCACCAGACAGAGACACCTGTGATGTCATCAGCTCCGTCATTGCTCGGCTACAAAAGCAGCATCCAGACTCATTCATGGCAATATCCGGAGACTTCACTGTCACACCTCAAATCTGTTGCCCTGCAGCTAAGTCATGGACAAGAGCACAGCTTCATCTCCCTCCACATCAGGACATCCTGAGACCTCCACTTTGTATGTCTCCTGCAATCAGGTCAAGAAGCAACTTGAGAAACTGAACCAGAACAAGGCTGCAGGTCCATATGGTCAGTCCCAGAGTCCTCAAGACCTGCTCAAAACAACTATGTCCAATTCTCTAGCACCTTCTTTAATACCAGTCTAAGACAAAATAGAGTCCCAGTGCTGTGGAAAACCTACTGCCTTGTTCCAGTGCCTAAAAAAACCACAACCAACTGAACCAAATGACTACAGACCAGTCGAATGAATGTCCTGGAGAGACTCTTACTCGCTCACCTCAAAAAGAAAGTAAACAGATTTCAGAAGCAATTACAGTTTGCATATTGTAATGGACTTGGGGTTTGAAGACACCATCATATACCTGCTCCAGAGAGCACACTCTTATCTTGACCATTCAGGCAGCACTCTGAGGGTCATGTTCTTTGATTTCTCAAGTGCTTTCAATACCACTCAGCCTGCTTTGTTATGTGAGAAGCTCCATAAATTCCAGGTGGATACCTCCACAACCACCTGGATCTATGACTACCTCACAAACAAACCCCCGTTTGTGAGACTGATAAGTTTTGCGTCTGAGACTGAGGTCAGCAGCACTGGTGCACCACAAGGAACTGCATTCTTGCCATTACTCTTCACTCTGTACACCTCTGACTTCCAGTACAACTCTGAGTCCTGCCATCTGCAGAAATACTGCAGATGACTTTGCAGTTGTGGGGTGTATCAGTGATGGACAAGAAGCAGAGTACAGACAACTGGTCAGTTAGATTGTAAAATGGTGCGGTAACAATCATCTCCTATTAAATACCAGCAAAAAAGAGATGATTGTTGACTTCAGGAGGAACAATAACACACAGCACCATCTCCATCCTGGGAGAGGAGGTGGAGTAGGTGGAGGAATACAAGTACCTTGGGGTTCAGCTGGACAACAATCTGGGCTTTAATGCAACACTGAATACATCTACAAGAAAGGTCCGAGCAGACTCTACTTCTTAAGGAAGCTGAGATCATTTAACATCTGCACCAACATGTTGCATATCTTTTAGAAGTCTGTTGTGGAGAGTGCAGTCAGCTTTGCAGCCATCTGCTGGGGAAGAAGCATCAGAACCACAGACCTGAAGAGAAACAACAAACTGATCAAGAAAGCTGCTTCTGTACTTGAAGTAACTCTGGAGCCGCTGGAGCTGATTGTGCAAAGTAGAATGCTGCACAAGCTGATGAAGATGATGAAGGATTCTGATGGGTATGCAAAACTTATAGAACACTGCCATGAGCTCTTTAGAAAATTCCTGCCTTTTATTGCCAATTTAAATTGAGGGGGAAAGATAATTGCTTGAGGGGGCATTGTTAGTTCTTGCATATTTTCACGCAGAGTGTAGAACACCATGCACTCTGCAAAGTGCAATAAAACCGTGTAATGCACAGATCTGAGTTGTTTAATCTGCTTATACCATGGTCACTCACAGTAAACATGTTAAAACCATGCTTTAAAGACCAGCTAAATATGTTTTAAGGTTAGAAATGATTTTCTATTGGCCTCAATGTGGTTTTCATGCTTAGCAACTGTTGTAAAGAGAGATGGAATGCATAATTATGAGATTTTGTTCAGGTACCAGACAAGTGAATCCATCCAACAAGATGAAAATTGAAATAACAACAAGAAATAAAAACCAGCTCGACCGCCAGCTACACAGCTATCCAGCCTATGTCTCTGCTTACTCTACAATGCAATTGTACAGTAGGACACCCAGATCATACCGTTTCAACTGAGAGCAAGCAGAGACTGGCCTATAAATGCAAGGCGTATCGAACACATACCACGAGCGCTATTTATAGGCCTCCAAATCCAGGTCTATTTGACCAACGGTGCCAAATTAAAATATTTCAAATAAAACGTCGTCTTTACATGAATAAATCTTGAAAAATAACAGGACAAGTACTAAAAGTAATATTATCCGACTTTCCTCGCAAACAAAAGATCTTTTTTACCCCAAATTTTTCATTTCCCATGAAGACTTGCGGCACCTACCCGGAAGTAAGAATACAGCCCCGAACACAAAAATCGTCTTTATCAGTGTTTTCTCATGATTTCGGAAAAAAACGTGTCTTGAAAAATAATAGCCATGATAAATAAAAACATTGTCAACCGAGGTTTCCGTTTCCTCTGCTACGTTAAACGGAAATGACGACTAGTTGGTTTGGTTTGGCGATGGCGCGAATTAGCCGAGCAGCTAAGACAGTAGAAGGAAGGTAGCGGACATTTAGATTGGCGCCCATTTCCCCAAATGCCGCCGCAGTTGTGGTGATATTTCCAAACAAAAAGCAGAGAAGCGTCATTTAACAGGAGCACTTACACAACAGCTAGCATGGCCGCATGGCTTAAAACAGCTGGAGCTCCGAACATGTTGACAATAATCACGAGGCTGAAGTTAGCTTCCGATTCGCAACTTCCGAGTCGCAGTATGTGTAAAGGGCAATTCCACTGAATTTTTCGGAAACTAGACCACATTAGACCAGGTCCTGACAAAAATCCACTATACTTACACTCTTCAAACCTGGACAGAAATATTCCACATACTATGCAGATTCGTGAAAACATAGTGTGAAACCTTTATTTGTGGAAATGCACATTAGGCTTGTTTCATTATATTTTTGGCATCTGCACCACATTAAACAAGGTCCTGAAAAAACAAAACAAAACTACAACACTTAGACACCCCAGACATTAAAACACAATGTCAAACAGCAGTTTTAAACAAAGCTTTATTTTCCTTGTCAAAGTGGTATTACATGAAATTCTCATGTTGCACAAATCCAATGTTAGGTACTTTTTTTCTTCTTCTTCTTCTTCTTCTTTTTATTTTTTTATTTTTTACCACAGACATAGAAAAGAAAGCAAATTGAATAAGATCACTTCAGAATAAACTGGACAATTGAAGTTGTATAATTGTATTTTCTGGTCATTTCTGATTGGATCAGAATACCCATGAATGTACTGTTTCTCATACAAGGGTATGGTAACCCTGGGATACTTCAAGGCATTCCAGGAGATACTTGAATTTTCCTTCAAGATCTATGTATTTTTTTCTTTAAAACATTCTTTATTAAATTTATATAAATATATTTCAAAGTTTTAATATATTTCAGTAAATGTTAGTGTAAATTTATAAACTGAATTTAAATTTACATTTACACCTTTTCATTCCTCCCAAAATCCCACATTCTGACATGACTTGAACCCCACTTGTTATGAGCCGTCATACTTATCGCATAAACAATAACATGCTGGCTAATGGGAGCTTGAGAAGTATTATTTGCCTAACCGCAAAAAATAAACAAAAAACTAAACATTAGTAATGGACCAAGCCTTATTCCAAATTGTATTAAATTGATTTCATTCTTCAAAATTCTACACACAGTACCCCAATATGACAAAGTGAAAAATTTATTGTTGAGATTTGCACAAATTTATTCAAAATAAAAAAAAAACTACGAAATCACATGTACATAAGTATTCACAGTCTTTGCTTAATACTTTGTTGATCCACATTTCGTAGCAAATACAGATAGATAGATAGATAGATAGATAGATAGATAGATTATCTTTTTTTTTTTTTTAATTTTTTTTATTTATTATCTTTTTTATTAGCATAACCGCAAATGACCACCTCTGTTTGCGAACTCTTTGCTTTTGCTGTTATTTTGTATTTTCATTGACACAATTACTGAAACAATTTCCTGTTTGTAACGACATATATGACAAAATCATGGCCAAAATACTCGACAACAGGCTGATGTTTTTAATCAGAAATGGTTGTAATTCGCTCATATGACCACCTGGTGGCAGCATTTAGCTATGAATCAAGAGTCTCCGCCCCTTTAATTGCGCGTCATTGCGTACGTGGAAGTAAACAGTCGGCTTTCTGCTCACGTTTTTTCTGCCACTTAATCAGTAAAAAAAGTGCTTTTGTACATGAGTGTGTTTAGTTCTTAGGATTACACAGATGTCGGTCCCTTCAGCAGAAGATCTGGTCAGATACTGGGAGAGGTCAGTCAGCAACACACGCTTCCTGCAGCTTCCTGCCCTTCAACTTGTTCAGAAATCCGGTTTTCTGTGGACTCCGACCATCAGTCATCCTCAGTAGATATTTATTTGTGAACAGTGACGAGACCAGTGAAAACGGCTCGAGCTCATTTAAAGCTTGTACTTAAATGATACAGCTCTAATCTGGATTTTACAGTAATTTATTTTAATATTGTTCTAGTTTCAGTAATATGAAAAACTTCTCTTTCTAGCACTGTACAGATTTCACCCACATATACAGATTTTTCTGTATTTGTTGACATTTTCAAAACAAATCTGAAGGAAAACAAAACTATAGTAGCACATGTATGTTGTAAATAAGAAATCACAGTGAACACCCCCAGTGAAAAGACCCACAGTGAAAAAAAAAAGAAAACAAACAAAAGAAACTATGCTAAGCAAAGCATCTTCTGGCTGAAATATTTCCATCTGAAGTCCAGCTAAGTTTTGTTTTGAACTGGTAATTATGGAGGTTGTCTGATGCAGCACCCTATCATCCTACTCGCTTAGATCGTAGTTTTAATCTTTGGAAGCCTGTGTTAAAAAACAAAGTTTGTTACTGATTAATAACACAGTTGTAATAATAAGCAAAATGAGCCATTGGTGCCATTTTTGGGGGTTTTCCTCTTTTCATTGTGCAGAGCATCACCTGCAGTTGGAGAAAGCAGAGCTCAGACTGCTTGTGTGGAAGAAACAACCTTGACAACTTAACAGTTTGGGCACCATGTGTAATTTGCATGGGATGGAAGGAAATAATACATCAAGAAGATTCAAAAGTTACATTTTAGTTAGTGTTTGCTGCTTGCTTATGACGGCTGCATTCCTAGAATCAGGAAAAAGCTGAGTCAGACCTATTTTAATGCTGTCTGTTATAGTTTTGGTAAAACTCTAGGGAACTATAAATGCTCTGTGTTGTCGGGGACCAAGACCTTGTTGCTGAGAACACAGAGTTTGGGGCGCTATACCTGCTGGTATATGACTTTAAGTGTACTGTCATGTTTGAATAAATCCCCAACACAAACAGCTTCATATCACCACACGTCCTTCCTCCCCTACAGGTCCAATATTTGTGTTCCTCTTTTACTGTCTGACCCTCCCCTGATGGGGGTTTCTTTGCAGCATTTTGATTGTGAAGGCCAGATTCAGCCTCCTCCTTGCTGTTCATGTAGAGATGCATTCATGCTGGTCGTTTTTATTCACTCATTTTCTGCATTGGAGGCGAGTTTCTGTCTTTCTGTCATTGGATGGTCCTGATGCGAGCCAGATCCATGACAGCATGTGATGGTTCTAAAAGCCTCTTGGATTTAATTTCTCGAGGTCTTTCAGACTGACTGAGCTTTATGTCTTCAGCTGATTAAAAACTGAGGAATTCATATCTGCTTGTGTCCTGATGCAGCGAGCAGGAAAGTCTGAGACAGCAGGTGGTGGAGGACGATACCGAGGACTGGCAGAGGAGCCTGGACTTCTCGGACCTGGAGAGGGTCGGTGGGGTGGACCTTTCCTTCATCAAAGGAGATGATGTCAACGCTTGTGCCCAGCTATTTGTCCTCAGTTACCCTGATCTAGAGGTGAGCTGACACAGTCACACCTGGAAACATCTGTTGGGCTGATGCCTGTCTAACCCTACTGGTGACCATGAGGAACAGCTGCAGTATGGACCGGAAACAATTTCTATGACATTTTTCTATCAGAAGTACAGAAGAAGAAATGTAAAATGTCCCTTAATTGGGTAATAAATGAATGAATGAATGGAATATAAAATGTTATCTATCAGTATTTAGTGACATTTTATTGCCTACTGAGCTCATCTGATGTGAGCAGGTAAATGAAAAAACACTCCTACTCGAGGTGGGATTTATTTCAACTGGTGGAGCTGCTGCTACACGTAGAGACTGCTTTGTTTGTTTGTTTGTTTGCCAGTAGTTTTTTTGTCCCCTGTAGCTTCACACAATAATACAGTTTCTTTTATTAAACAGGTGAACCTTATGGTCTAATGGTAAAAGATACCTCTCTTGAATACGCTGGATTATATGCTGCCGTAGTTAATTAGATCAAAATGTGACTTCAGTAGTTTCTGTACTGTTTGTGTTTCTCTGAACATTTTCTTTCTATTATGTAAAGCACATTGGATTGCTGTTCTATACAATATGCTCTATATAACAACCACAAAAAAAGGAGATTATTATGAAAAGATTCAGTCAGATTTCTGCGCCCTCGTAGAGCCGCTGATGTGGACCTTTATTTTTTACACTCAGAAAAAGCTCCATAAGTTTTCATGGCTGTGTCATTAGTTGAGAAAGTGTTTGGCAAGATGCGTCCTGAAAAATGACTTCATCACCAAACTTCTCTTCAAATGGTGGAACGAAAAAATGTCTTTTGATTTTAGGTAATGCTACTTAACCAGATGTGGATCCCAGTTCATCAGTCACTGTGGAAGTCGTTTCTCTGTTTCATTGGACTGGAACCAAAAGAAAAACAAAGTTTCAGCATCAGCTGCTTGTCCAGTGCAGATTAGTGATCTTCATCCCATCATCCACAGTCTACGATGGCTTCTCTTTAACAGACTCTAACCTTGTTTTGATGATTGTTTGCCTCCATTTGCATTTTGTTTTATTTTCTTACGGTTAAGTCGCAAACACCATGATTGGTTGATTCTCATCTATTTACGTTTTCTGTCCTGACGCTTTGGCGCCTTCCTCCATCGAGCTGCATGTTTTCGTTCGTTCTTACTCCAGATTTGTAAATGATACATTTAAATGCATTTTGTCATTTAAGTACCAAAACTGTTTAAAGTTTGCATCCTCAAATGATTTAACAAGTATTAATATAATATGTTTGAGATGTCATGCATATTTTCAGATTGATCCACAAGATACCAATAAATAGGAGGTATCATATGCAACTGTTTGCTTAGACTTTAAAGACACAAGCAGTCAAATGTCAAAAGCACTTTAAAGGTGGACTCTGAAGCACTTCCAGACTGTGTGTGTTAGCTACTCTACCAAAGCCTTAACCTCCATTCAAAGATGGCATGTACTATAGTGGTGGTTATCTATATTAACTAGGCTTTACTCTTCTGTCTCTGTGGTTGTTCACATGAGAAAAGCCATGTTATACACAATTTAAAATGCTGCTTCTGCACAGATTATACACAGCAAAGTTGTTTGTTACTCTGCGCTGCTAAAAGTTAAAATCACTGCTCAAACACTTTTCTAACTTTATACTAAAGAAGTGAATCAGCTCTGTAATTTTAATGCCAGGTAATGACATAAAGATTATGTAAGTCTCAGCTCAAGGTAGTGTAATCTTTATTAATTGCATATACCTGATATGTAGAATCATTTTAATCTGTGTGTTAAAGTTGGTGTTAGCAGTAGAAGTGATTGTAATTCACAGGAAAAAGGGAAATTTCCTTTGATTTGTCTTCAGGTTTCCAGCAATTTAATGGGTTAAATGCTCGAAAGATTTGAGATTTTAACAAATGAAATTTAGTGATTAAGACAATACGACCCCCACCCCCAACAACAGACTAAAAAGTGGCTGTTAAATAGTTTGTTTGTCTTTTAGTGATTGACAATTGCACTACTATTCAGCTGTTTGATTTTAATGTCCAGCAGCAGCAAACTTCCAGTAGTTCTGCAGGGTGACACTAAAACATTGTGTCTGATATTATTGACGAAAATAATTATCACCAGGAAAAGAATCAATGAAATAATGGTTTTATTTAGAGACGACTGAATCCTGAGCTACAACTCGTGAGCAGATGATGGGTTCAACATAAGTTAGCACAGTGATCTGACCAGGCTAAAAGAGAACTGTCTTTAAACTTCCAGGTGAAACGTACCTCACTGAAGCGCTGATCTAAGTTTATAATGAACCTAGCTGCACCTGATGGACTGCTGGCTGCTGCAGCCATTGACAAAGTGAGCTTTGTGCATTAAACAGAGTAAACCTCCCCACCCACTCCAGGGTTGATCTGGCTGCATGGTTCTGCATCATGAGCACGAGTCATGCACACACAATACACTCAGTTAGTCTCTGGCAAACTGGGGATGGTCAGGTGCTGCATACATGTGAAGTTATGTGGACTGTGAAAGTTGTGTCCACCATCACATTGACTGAATCTTTCTTTTCTCTCAGGGGTTCGATGACCAGTTTGGAGTCGAGCCACAGTGGCTTCTCTCAGCTCAGTGCCGCCACCACCTCCTCTAACCACTCCCAGTCCAGCTCCATGATCTCCAGGTAGAAACGGATTGTGGAGGACTTGAATCCCCTTCAGCCCACCCCATTCACTGCCCTAACCATCAACATGGAGGCCAACTCTTCTCCCGCCCTCTCCTCGTCATCTTTGGACTCTGATCCTCTTGCACAGCCAGTTTTTGTGGAACTGATGCATGCTTGCACAAACAGAAGAAGAAGAGTTCTCAAAGACTGAGGCAAAAAGAAAGAAATGAAACCACATGAACAATTTAAGGGCTGATTTTTGCACAAAGGTTGTCAAGTTTTGTTGGGCCTAGCATCTCTGCTGGGCAGCACGTTGAATCAGAACGTATAGCAGAATATTCTGGTCGTGTCCCGTCTCATGCTGGGTGGTGAGGTCAGATGGAAGAAGCAATATTTTCATCCTGTGAGCTACGGGACCGGATGGAGAAACTGGAGGCGCTGTTACATGTATGCATTTACACTCCCACAATACTGAGACGACGCATACCTCATCAATGCGTGTCGGCTGATGAAAGCGGATTTTTTGTTACATGCAAACACGCACCAATGTTTAACATGCACAAATTGAGAGTGTTTGCCATATTGTTACTGCATGGATGTGTGTGTGTTTCTAGAAAGTTAATAGGTCAAATGTGGGAGGATGGGCAGGAAATATCTGAACCAGATCTGGGTCCAACATTGCCTGCAAACATCTGGAGCTTATTGTATCAAAACAAATAAGATACCATGAGCAAATTTAGGAGGTAAAAAGATAAATAACTTTCAGATTTCCTATAATTTATGTAGAAAAACCTTTCTGTCTTAATGACACCTTAAAAAGTGGTTGAATAATTAACCCAGGTCTGAAAGTTACCGAGGTAAAGTGCTCATAGCAATAACACGAGTTATACTTTCTACTGTGTGAAATGTTTTTATTTATCATTAATATGTCTGTGGAGGATCATGGATGCGGATTGCAGATGAGCTTTTTGTTGTAAATTGTGTTCAGGCAGACAGAAGAGCAAACTGAACCAAGAAACAAACCAACTTCTCTGGCATGACGTGGCGGTTTGCTTCCTGTCCAGCGTCTGCACAATTAAGGAACTCAAACCCAGATCATGTCGTCAAGGAGATGCCTTGCCACTGATTGGTGATTGTGCTACTGATTGACTAGTGCCTGCTAGCAAATGAGAGCCCTGACTTTGAAGGGATGCGATGTTAGTGGGCAAAGACACCATGATTATTTACTTATTGATGTTGATAGGAGTGTGCATAGAAGATGAATGTTTTCTGGTTTATCTTTTGACAGTGCACCAGTAGACAGACAGATGCTGTACGTGTGCCAGTGCTGGTTTGGGACTGTTTTGGAGGCGAGTACTTGATGGGTGAAGCAGTGAGGCCTGCACACTTGTGCGAGTTTATGGATTTATTATTTAACAATTAAGATGATAGCCATTTAACAGCCATGTGTCAATAAATAGCATTTTAGCCTTTGTAAACATCTCTTAGAAATGTACCTGCTTTTTTTCCAAGGTGACCACTGTAGTGATGAATAACCATTTCAAAACGCAGGAGATTTTTAATGCAGTCATAGAGCAGCGATGACTTCACTTAGATCTGATTCCCTGACATCAGAGTTGCCAAGAGTGGTCTGGTGCTGTTGCCATGGTAACTAAGTGCAGCTGTCAGGACAAAAAAAAAAAAAAAAAGTTTGTCAAGTTTGGAGGTTTTATTACTGAAAATACAGGCCTCTGCCTGTTTTTGTTACATAAAACTGCAAGTTGTGAGCCAGAAACAGCCAGCGCCTGTCTTCTTGTCATTCGCTGTGATGCTTTGTGGAAAATAAGGACCCCCTAAGACTGAGGGGTTGAAAGTGTGTTTGACTGTGTATGGTGTGAAAATGAGTTTCTGTAAACAAGGGGAGATATCACTGTAATATAATGCACATTTAGAACCACGACTAACTTTGCTTCACCTTCTGGAGACTTCCTTCAGACGGATTAAGCTTCAGCTCAAATGGAAATGCTCTGTTTCCTTCTCTCCTTCACGTCGCGTACTCCAGTGTTGCTTTACTTTGTTCTGTTATTTAGAAAGTACAGTTCACTGATTGATTGAAGCCATAGGCACGAAGAAGTGTACTTGGATGTGATGTTTTTCTGTTAGAAATACCAGAAAATCTTCATGCTTTGCCGACTCCCGCTGATTCAGCATGTACGCTCTTGATGGCGATCTCATTCACAAATGAGGGCTATAACTGTTAGTCTTGTCTGTTCAACACATTTGTCTGTCTGCTTCCTTTTTCTGGCATCTTTGCATATCTTGATGTGAGAAATTATGTATAAAGTATATTTGGATTAATGAGAATATGGCGCCTTTACATTTTTGGAGATAATAAACTTGAATTATGAAGAAAGCATCAATCACTTGGTCTCATTCATTTTTTGTTTTGTGTTTGCAGAAACACGGTTGGAGCTTATCACTCCAGACATCTGTGCACTGGAGCAGACAACTTCATTTCACATGGGAACTTGGGACAATCATTTGTATTTGCAACGAAAGATTTCTTAAAAGTTTGCATGAACACTTTTAAAGCAAAGTTTTAAAATAAAAGTATATAGAATAAAAACAATTGAATTTTTCCATCCATCCATCTTCTGCCGCTTATCCGGAGTCGGGTCGCGGGGGCAGCAGCCTAAGCAGGGAAGCCCAGACTTCCCTCTCCCCAGCCACATTTGCCAACTCTGCGGGGGGGATCCCGAGGCGTTCCCAGGCCAGCCGAGAGATATAATCCCTCCAGCGTGTCCTGGGTCTTCCCCGGGGTCTCCTCCCAGAGGGACGTGCCTGGAACACCTCATCAGGGAGGCGTCCAGGAGGCATCCTGACCAGATGCCCGAGCCACCTCAACTGGTTCCTCTCGATGCGGAGGAGCAGCGGCTCTACTCTGAGCCCCTCCCGGATGACCGAGCTCCTCACCCTATCTCTAAGGGTGAGCCCGGCCAACCTGCGGAGGAAACCCATTTCAGCCGCCTGTATACGAGATCTCGTTCTTTCGGTCACGACCCACAGCTCATGACCATAGGTGAGGGTAGGAACGTAGATCGACTGGTAAATCGAGAGCTTCGCCTTCTGGCTCAGCTCCTTCTTCACCACGACAGACCGGCGCAGAGCCCGCATTACTGCAGACGCCGCACCGATCCGTCTGTCGATCTCGCGCTCCATCTTTCCCTCACTCGTGAACAAGACCCCGAGATATTTAAACTCCTCCACTTGAGGCAGGACCTCACTCCCGACCCGGAGAGGGCAATCCACCCTATTCCGGCTGAGGACCATGGTCTCAGATTTGGAGGCGCTGATTCCCATCCCAGCCGCTTCACACTCGGCCGCGAATCGCTCAAGCGAGAGCTGGAGATCACGAGCAGATGAAGCCAACAGGACCACGTCATCCGCAAAAAGCAGGGACCCAATCCTGAGGCCACCAAGTCGGATCCCCTCAACACCTCGGCTGCGCCTAGAAATTCTGTCCATATAAGTTATGAACAGAATCGGTGATAAAGGGCAGCCTTGGCGGAGTCCAACCCTCACCGGAAAAGAATCCGACTTACTACCGGCAATGCGGACCAAGCTCCGACACCTGTCGTACAGGGACCGGACAGCCCTTACAAGGGGGTCCGGTACCCCATACTCCCGGAGTACCCCCCACAGGAGCCCCTGGGGGACACGGTCAAATGCCTTCTCCAGGTCCACAAAACACATGTAGACTGGTTGGGCAAACTCCCATGCCCCCTCCAGGACCCCAAAGAGGGTATAGAGCTGGTCCACTGTTCCGCGACCAGGATGAAAACCACACTGCTCCTCCTCAATCCGGGATTCAACTATCCGGCGGACCCTCCTCTCCAGGACCCCTGAATAGACCTTACCAGGGAGGCTGAGGAGTGTGATTCCCCTGTAATTGGAACACACCCTCCGGTCCCCCTTCTTAAAAAGGGGGGACCACCACCCCAGTCTGCCAATCCAGCGGTACTGCCCCTGATGTCCACGTAATGCTGCAGAGGCGTGTCAGCCAGGACAGCCCCACAGCATCCAGAGCCTTAAGGAACTCCGGGCGGATCTCATCCACCCCTGGGGCCTTGCCGCCAAGGAGCTTTTTGACCACCTCAGCGACTTCAGCCCCAGAGATAGGAGAGTCCACCCCTGAGTCCGCCAGCTCTGCTTCCTCATCGGAAGACGTGTTGGTAGGATTGAGGAGGTCTTCGAAGTATTCCTTCCACCGACCCACTACGTCCCGAGTTGAGGTCAGCAGCTCCCCATCTCCACTGTACACAGTACTGACGGAGCACTGCTTCCCCCTCCTGAGCCGCCGGATGGTGGACCAGAATCTCCTCGAAGCCGTCCGGAAGTCTTTCTCCATGGCCTCGCCGAACTCCTCCCATGCCCGAGTTTTTGCCTCGGCAACAGCCGAAGCCGCATGCCGCTTAGCCCGCCGGTACCCATCAGCTGCCTCCAGAGTCCCACAGGCCAAGAAGGCACGATAGGACTCCTTCTTCAGCTTGACGGCATCCCTCACTGTTGGTGTCCACCAACGAGTCCTGGGATTACCGCCACGACAGGCACCAACGACCTTCCAGCCACAGCTCCGGCCGGCCGCCTCAGCAATAGAGGCACGGAACACAGCCCATTCAAACTCAATGTCCCCCGCCTCACTCGGGACATTGTTGAAGCTCTGCTGAAGGTGGGAGTTGAAGCTCGCTCTGACGGGGGACTCAGCCAGGCGTTCCCAGCAGACCCTCACAACACGTTTGGGCCTGCCAGATCTGACCGGCCTCCTCCCCCACCACCTGAGCCAACTCACCACCAGGTGGTGATCAGTTGACAGCTCCGCCCCTCTTCACCCGAGTGTCCAAGGCATGTGGCCGCAGGTCCGACGATACGACTACAAAATCGATCATCGAACTGCGGCCCAGGGAATCCTGATGCCAGGTGTACATATGGACACTCTTATGTTGGAACATGGTGTTCGTTATGGACAATCCATGACGAGCACAGAAGTCCAATAACAAAACACCATTTGGGTTCAGAGGAGGGGGACCATGCCTCCCAATCACTCCCCTCCAGGTCTCACTGTCATTGCCCACGTGAGCATTGAAGTCCCCCAGCAGAACAATGGAGTCCCCAGAAGGAGCACCCTCCAGCACTCCCTCCAAGGACTCCAGAAAGGGTGGGTACTCTGAACTGCTGTTCGGTGCATAAGCACAGACAACAGTCAGGACCCGTCCCCCCACCCGGAGGCGGAGGGAAACTACCCTTTCATCCACCGGGGTAAACCCCAACGTGCAGGCACCAAGCTGGGGGCTGATGAGAATGCCCACACCTGCTCGGCACCTCCCACCATGAGCAACTCCAGAGTGGAAGAAAGTCCAGCCCCTTTCGAGGGTACTGGTTCAAGAGCCCAAGCCATGCGTCGAGGTGAGTCCAACTATATCTAGCCGGAACCGCTCAACCTCGCGCACAAGCTCAGGCTCCTTCCCCACCAGAGAGGTGACGTTCCACGTCCCTAGAGCCAGCTTCTGCAGCCGGGGATCGGACCGCCAGGGTCCCCGCCCCTTGCTGCCGCCCAGCTCACACTGCACCCGACCCCTACGACTCCTCCCGCAGATGGTGAGCCCACGGGAGGTGGGGCCCATGTAACCCTTTCGGGCTGAGCCCGACCGGGCCCCATGGGCGAAGGCCCGGCCACCAGACGCTCGCTCTCGTACCCCACCTCCAGGCCTGGCTCCAGAGGGGGGTCCCGGTAACCCGCGTCCGGGCAAGGGAACATTCATGCCCAGGTTGGTCGTCATCGTAGAGGTCGAATTTAATTTTTCATTAAATAATAAATTTACAGTAAATAAAAAAAAAACATAAAAAATTTGTTCTACATATTGGGATGTTATATTGATGATCACATCTTTTAATCAGTCCAAGAAGTACAGTTGATGCAGCACCACATATCTTGCCATGAAAAACTTAGTTCCCTTCACTGCTTCCAAAGGAAAGGTTCAATTTATCTTTCTTATCGCAAGGTGGGGTGATTCGGGGTGGGACTAGATTAAAAAATGTTTAAATCTAATTAATTACAGTCTTTGTAATTAATTTGGATTAATTGCATTTTAATTCCATCATAAAATTTGCCCAAAGAGCAACATTTTTTATTTAAATGTATTTCAGGAAATTACTAAATAATAGTAGAAGATATTAATGTACTAAACTCTAACTATTAATGTCTGGGCAAAACATCATTTTAACTTTGAAGCAGTAAAAAGGAAATAGAAAACATTGTGGCCAAAACTGGACAGACCCAAAGTTAAAGTGTCATTTTAAATACTTTAACAGCTGCAGCTCCAATTATTCTACAATTAAAAGTCTACAGCATCTTACAGTAATTTGAACTTCATTAATGAAAAATTTCAAAATATTTATAGACATTAATATCTGACAGTAAACCAGGATGAATTAAACAGCGTCAACTGCAGTCTTTGCAGTCTGCAAAGAAATGATCATCGAAAGTTGGTAGGGCAGACATTGGAATGAGACGTCGTCGGCTCGGAGGGCCAGCAGTCGGCTCCAGGTTATCCAGAGAGGTGGTCACCTCCGGCTCTGACTGCAATGTGGAGCTACATGAGGAGTGTTCTTCAGGACGGGGAGGGAGAGACTGGGCTTTGCAGCTGCTGCTAATGGAGAAGAGAAAACTACACAACATTTTGTTATTAATTCAATTCAACTTTATTTGGATAGCGCCACTTCACAACAATGTTGTCACAGGGCACTTTACATACACGAATCAACATACATATCATTTCGAGCCAATTCATACATATCCTATAATAGAAACCAACTGATTGCATCAAGTCATGACTTCGATCCAATCCCCCACCCTGAGCATGCACACGGCGACAGTGGGAATGAAAAAACTCCCCTTTAACAGGAAGAAAACCTCCGGCAGAACCCGGCTCAGGGAGGGCAGCCATCTGCCTCAACTGGTTGGGGTGGAGAGGACAGGAAAGACGGAACAACAAGTGCACTTAATAAGGAAGACCTGCAGAAAAAAGGAGAAATAAGTTAGAGACGGCAATACTGGCATATATTTATACATTAATATATTAGAGGCCCTGCGATGGACTGGCGAGCTGTCCAGGGTGTACCCTGCCTGTCGCCCAAAGCCAGCTGGGATAGGCTCCAGCTTCCCCGCGACCCTGAATTGGAATAAGCGGTTCAGAAAATGAATGAATGAATGAATGAATGAATATTTTAGAGAAATAGAGTGAGGTACTTCTCAGTGCATCAGGTAACATCCCCATTGCTATATAAGTAATGGTTGGCTAGACTACCTATAACTATAAGAGCAAAGAGCATAACCTGGACAGTTGGGTCCCGTACATGCAGACTCCAACTCAGGAGATACTCATATCCTAACTATAAGAATCATGAAAAAGGAAGGTTTTCAGCTCGATCTTAAAGGTGTGGTGGGAGTCTGCCTCCCAAACCCACGGTGGGAGCTGGTTCCATAAGAGAGGAGCCTGATAGCTAAAGGTTCTTCCTCCCATAGTACTCTTTGAGACTCTGGGAACCACCAGTAAACCTGCAGCCTGAGAGCAAAGTGCTCTATTTGGAATATACCGAACTATAAGATCTTTTATGTACATGGAATATTACATGTATATTGTACCCAAATAGAAACTGTAAAACATGTTATTTGGATACCGTGTGTGTGTTTACCATTGTGTGGGCGCCAGTGTGCTTTATTGTTCCAGTAGAAACTGGTCAGGGACATGTGGGAACTGACCCTTATGGGCTCGACAAACGGCAACAACAGTGGCAGTCTCTCACATCACACTCTCGGATGGCCTGTCTCTTAGAAATTTGATTGGTTATCATACTGGAGAGAATTTAGGCATTTTCACTGCAGTATGTAACAGATAAAGCATGAAGACTGACAAGTAGGGAGATTTTGCTCAAACTAACAGAAATCTTGCTGTTATTTCTACTTCACAAAAGGGAAAAACAACCTGTTTTGAAAACAAGATAACATCCAGGTGAAATGAATGGAGCAGAAGCAATGTGTCAAGCTCTTTACACCTGGCTTCTTGTAATGAGCAGCTGCTTTACCAGGTGAACTATAAACATACATGAGCATCCAGCTTCAACAAAATCAGTTATTTTCCTCATCTTTCCATCTGGTATTTTTGGTCCTGAAGAGCAAAATTTCTTTCACGGTTTGATGATACACTGCTCTCGTTTGTTGCCTCCACTGTTTAAAAACTCCACCACGAGCTGAAAAACTTTCCGCCTCCATGCCGAGAGGAGCAGCAGCTTCTCCCTCACTCAGGAGGCTGAGAGGATGAGAAGCTGTAGCTAGCATCCTCTGTTCCCGACATGTTGTGCTTCTCTTTCTCTGTCTCTGGCTGGACTATTCTCAATGGGGCCACGCTGTTCTTTTAACGCATTGTCAAATAACTCTTGCCATCAGTGATTATCAAACATCATCTGGCGGACCTGACATTATTGTCTCTAGATCACATGTGTCAAACTCAAGGCCCGCGGGCCAAATGTGGCCTGCCATGTCATTTTATGTGGTCCGCGAGAGCTTAAAACGTCTGAGTGTATAATAATAAATAGCTCAAAAGTGTGCTTTGACAAAAAACTACATTTCCCACAATGACTGTCGACTATGATGGCAGTGTTTCCACATCAATGCTAACGGGTGAAATTGAGAAAAAAATTAAGATCCCAAAATGTCCAGGAAGCAAAAAGTTGATTCAGACGGAAGATTGTTTCAAGAAAAATGGGAAGGTGAATACTTGTTTGTCCTTCAAGGAGAAAGACCGGTATGACTTTTGTGTCACGAGTCAGTGTCTGTTGTCAAGGAGTAAAATCTGCGTCAACATTTTGACGCCAAACACGGAGCTAAGTACGGCAAAGTTAGCCTTCAAGAAAAGCAACAAATTGCCCAAGAATTAAAAGGCAAACTGCGGTTGCAGCAGATTGTGTTCACGAAATCCTCAGCCAAAAACAATGCCGCAGTGAAAGTTAGCTTGATAGTGGCTGAAGAAATCGCCCACGCTTCCAAGTCTTTTTCAGAGGGAGCGTTTCTGAAGCAGTCTGGGACGCCTGTAAAGCCGTTTTAAGAGGTAAATTAATTGCAAAGACAACCCTTCTTAAAAGAAATCAACAAGAAAAACTAAGGAACTTAGAGCATAAATTGATAGACCTGGAAAAGAGACATACAAATAAAGTAAATGAGGAGACTTTGGAGAAGATTAGAAAAATCAAGGATGAAATAAACCAAGAATTACAAACCCAAATTCAGAAAAAACTTATATTTTTAAAACAGAGTTATTATGAAGCGGGAAGTTAATCAACAAAACATTTAGCTTATAAACTGCGAAAACAACAGGCTGAAAGAACCATATACAAAATTAAAGAGCCAGGCACAAATAACATCACCTACAAAGAGACAGAAATACGGAATATTTTGCCAAATTTTATCAAAAGTTATATGCTTTAAAAGAACAGAATGAGCAAGATCATACTGAAACACTGCTAAATAAACTGGCGTTACCTACCGTATCAAATGATCAAAACAAAACTTTGACAAAAAAAAAAAACAGCCCAGGAATTGACAATAGCAGTGAATAGACTAAAACTAAACTAATCGCCAGGATCGGATGGCTACAATGCTGAATGGTACAAAATATACTTAGAGGAGCTTTCTCCTCTTCTTTTAAAAACTTTCAATTGGGTTTTAGACGGGGGGCAGATCCCACCGTCCTGGAGGGAGACAATAATTACGGTAATTCCGAAAGAGGGAAAGGACACGATGGATTGCTCCAACTACCGACCAATCAGTCTCCTCAACCAGGATTACAAAATGTTTACCTCCATACTAGCCAAAAGACTGGAACACATCCTTCCAAGTATAATAAACTTAGACCAGACAAGTTTCATCAAAGAAAGGAAAACTCGAGACAACATTAGACGGACGCTACATGTGATCAATCATATACATAAAAATAAAGAACAGGCAGTCATACTAGGCCTAGATGCCCAAAAGGCTTTTGACACTGTAGATTGGGCCTTTTTATTCAAAGTATTGTCAATTTCTCAGATACATTTATAAAGGTTATAAAATTGATTTACAACAATAACACAGGGAAAATCAAAATAAATGGAGGTTTATCAGAACCAGTACAGATAAAACAGGGTTGTAGGCAGGGTTGTGGCCTCTCCCCACTTCTATTCAGTTTGTTTATTGAACCACTGGCGCAGTGGGTTAGACAAAATTCCAAAATACAAGGCTTACAAATAAACAAGGTGGAACAAAAAATAGCTCTGTTCGCAGACGATGTCTTAATTTATCTGACTAAGCCCAAAACTTCCCTCCCGGAGCTATACAGAATTCTAATGGAATATGGTCAAATTTCGGGCTACAGACTCAACTCCCACAAATCACAGGTGATAACGTTTAATTATACTCCTGACCAGTTCGCCAAGGATCACTTTAAAATAAACTGGGGGATGGACTCAATTTCATATCTGGGCATAAACATTCCAAAAGATACAAGCAAACTACCCTCTACGAACTATAATCCATTAATAGCCAAGATTAAAACAGACCTAGACAGATGGAATTTGGTGACTTACCTAGGACTTGTTCAAAAGATAGAAGCAATAAAAATTATTATACTACCCAAACTATTATATTTATTTCAAACAATCCCAGCTGAACCACCTAACAATATGTTTCAAGAAATTGATAAATTAATCTCAAGATTCATCTGGCAAGGGAAGAGGCCTAAAATAAGATATAAGACCTTACAGTTGAACAAAAACAAAGGAGGCCTCTCCCTTCCAAATATGAGAAACTACTATATGGCAGCTCAGATTAGTCCACTGATAGACATATGCAACCCATCTTATGCAGCCAAATGGAAGGAAATTGAATGTCAGAATATTGACACTCCCATACAAGCTGTAATTGGGAATGTCAACATGATGAACAAAATGAGTTACATCAGTCCATGGTCTGAAACAGCACTTAGAATCTGGGCAAAGCTGGTCCAGGACAACAGTGAACTTTGCTTGATGATTAGGTGGATTGCATATGATGAAGATTTTGCTCAAAACAAAACCGACATGAGCTTCAAAATTTGGGTGAGAAAAGGATTAATAAAATACAGTGACCTTTACCATAAAGGGTACTTAAGGACTTTTCAAGACATTAAACAAATTTACAATCTTGACAACAAAGATTTCTATAGATTCTTACAAGTCCGCCATTACCTAAACGAAATGAACAAGGCAGGTTCCGATGGACCTCTCAGCGGGATAGTCCAAATTTTTCTCAAATCATATTAATCAATTCCAAACAGTAAACTGATTTCAAAATTATACAATGAGCTACAAACAATCAAAGGTGAAAACACTGAGTATATCAAGCAAAAATGGGAGAAAGAGGGTAATTTTAAGCTGCCTGTAGAAGAATGGTTTAAAATACAGGAAAACTCCTGGAAAAGTACATGTTCACTTAACTGGAGGGAATTCGCCTGGAAAAGTGTGGTGCATTTTTTGTTTGAACGCCAGCACAAAAAGGTTCATGTGCAGATGCATCCTGTTGGAGGTTATGCGGAATAAAAAAAAGCTAATCATTATCATGTTGTCTGGGGCTGCCCGAAACTGGCTCATTACTGGGAGAAAATTAAACACAGCATTGACAAAGTCATGGGGACAACGATACCTTTCAATTTTGAAACCAATTTCCTGTTTAAACAACCAGCAAGCATAAAGGGCTCGTGTAAGATGTATCTATGGAACAGTATGCTTGTCGCAAGCAAAAAAGTAATTACAAGGAAATGGATGACGGACCAACAACCCACACAAGAAGAATGGATAAATCTTGTCAAGGAGATTGCCCAAATGGAAAAACTCACATTTGCATTAAGACTTGACTTCGAAAAATTTGTGGAACTCTGGAAACCATGGCTGGACTTTATGAACACTTAAGAAGGACCGAGTTGTGATGCCCTTAGTTCTTAAGCTGCTTTTGTTTCTTTTTTTTTTTCTTTTTTTTTTTTTTACTTATTTTGTTTTTTCCTTTTCTGTTTTGCTTTAAAAAAAAAAAAAAAAAAAAAAAAAAGGAAAAAAGTTCTGACAATTCACAAAAAGGGGGAAGAGGGGGGGATTGACAAAAATAAACAGAATATGTGTATATGTAGGCCCTGTGATGGACTGGCGAGCTGTCCAGGGTGTACCCTGCCTGTCGCCCAAAGCCGGCTGGGATAGGCTCCAGCTTCCCCGCGACCCTGAATTGGAATAAGCGGTTCGGAAAATGAATGAATGTGTATATGTACGCATACAAGTGTATGTAACTGTGGGAATATGTGTACACATATGTATTGCTTAGACCTTGCAAAAACATACTAACACCAAAAGTTGTACACACATTTATTGTCACTGTCAACTGTGTGTAAACTCTCCCCTGCCAAACCAAATAAAAATTTGATTTAAAAAAAAAAAAACAACAAAAAAAAAACCCCTAAAAACTTGACCAATATAGTTGTCAGCTGAGTCAACCTTTATTTTGTTATTTTTAGTTGATTACAAATTATTTATGTTTAGCTGAAGTTGCAATTATTTAGTGTTTGCAGGTTTTACATGTGTATGCAGACAAATTATTGTAATCTAACTATCGGTTGGATGCAAGGCTGTGTTCAGCCTTTTAAAAAAAAAAAATGCTACATCCATACCCCTTCATTGTACTGTACCTATGGTTCCTGCATCTGCCTACCTCCTGTGGGTCGGTGTAAAAGTCTTGGAGTTTTTCTCTTTTCTTTTTTCTTTGTGTATGCTTTTTAAGAAAGAAAATCTTAATAAAAAAAGATCTTGAGAGGGGTTTCCGGTGGCCGTTCCCAGACATGCACGCATAAGAACTGAGCTCCGGCACTAGCCTTCGATTTCCCCCAGACTCGAGAATTAAATCTTGCGAAAATAGTGTTAAACCGCAGCAATAATGAGTGGGGATAAAACTAAGAAAGCAAAATACGGACTACGAAACAATCCCGGCAGTGAAATGGAAAAAGAAGCCTCGGCTAACACAACGGAGCTAACATCAGAGCAACATGGCGACCATGCGGTTAACCTAGATCTGATCCGAGGTGCTATGAGCGAGGTCATGACTGCTGAAATGGCCACTCTCCGAGCTGAGTTAAAGACTGACTTGCAAGATTTTCGCTCAGCATTTCATGAAGATATGAAAAGACAAATGGACGAGTTCACTAAAGAGGTACATCTAAAGTTGCAGGAGTCCGCTAAGCGAGTGGATCACACTGAGGCACGCATGAAACAGATCGAGGATAACATGGCGGAAACTGAGCGATGGGATATTGGAGTGAAGGATGCACTTATTCAGCTGATGCAAAACCAACATAAACTGCAAGAGAAGGTCTCCGAGATGGAGGGACGTGCCAGGCGCAACAATATCCGGATCTACGGAGTGGCGGAGGACTCGGAGGGCACATCTATGATTGCCTTTATTGAAAATCTGATTAAAAGAGAATTTGAGAACGACCTGGGCCAGGATTATAATCTTGGCATTGAACGCGCCCACCGGGCGTTAGGCTTGAAGCCCCCCGCGACAGCCCCCCCTCGGTCTATAGTCGTCTACTTCCTCCGCTTCACCGTGAAAGAAGCAGTGCTTCGCGCTGCATGGAAGAGGCCAATACACATCAACAACAAGCAAGTGTACTTCGATCATGACTATGCACTGGATGTGCAGAAGAGAAGAAAAGAATACATCCCTATCAAAAGAGCACTGAAGGCTAAGGGGATACGTTTCCAGACCCCACTCAGCAAGATGCGCGTTTTCTTTGATTCTGGAAGCATCCTCTACAATAGTGCCACTCAAGCTGCGGATGACCTGCAAAAAAGAGGCATCGCCGTGGACCGGATCACCGTCGCGAAGACCAGCACCGCACAGGCCGTGACTGAGGAGATGCTGAAGCAACTTCTGCCGTGGGAGACGCAGACTACACACCGCGAGAATTTCCACAAAAGTGTCCGAGAGAGGTTGAATCAGTTCCGCAGGACACCAGAAGATTCAACAGAAGATTCCTAAATACTGAACTGGAAAACCATACTGCGGTGAGAAATTTCCAGAACTATTCACACTTCAGGTATAATGACGTAACCCGTTTTAATTCATTATCGTTAACGGGCTAGTGCCTCTATTCTGAGTTTGGAGGTCTCCATTCTTTTGGATCCCTGTTTACCCATTTTTTCTTTTCTTTTCTTTTTTCTCTCTGACATTTACCCAAACGAGGGGCCCCACCTTGTGGCCTGCCCCCTCACCTTCGTAGGACAATATTGCATCCTCCGTAGTGGAAACCCAGTTCTGTGTTCTGTTGTTTTTATGTTCAATGAGTTCATGTTTTAATGTTGCTATTTTGAGGTCAGGGGTGACATTCAGGTCTCAACTGTTTACTTATGTCTTTTAAGAAATATAACGTACTGTCATTAAACATTAATGGGCTAAATAATCCTATTAAAAGGAGCAAATTGGTTGTAAAAATGAAAAAAGGAAAAGTAGATATAGCATACTGGCAGGAAACTCATCTGTCTAACATGGAACATGACAAACTAAAAAGAATGGGGTTCAAAAATACTTATTACTCTTCTCATAGAAGTGGAAAAAAACGAGGAGTGGCTATTTTAATTTCAAACAGAGTTAAATTTGAATTCATATCTGAATTAAGGGATAATGAAGGTAGATTTATACTAGTGAAATGTAAAATTGACCAAAAAGATGCTACGTTGTTGAACGTGTACGCACCACCCGGGAGCAGTATGGGTTTCTACAAAAAGGTGTTTGATCTCATTATCACCGAATCCCATGGGTGTTTGGTTTGTGCAGGAGATTTTAATCTGTTGTTAAATCCACAACTGGATACTACAAATACAGGAAGAAAACGTACTCCTATAGAAAAACGTGTAAACAAAATGCTTTCAGACTTAGGCCTTATGGATGTGTGGAGGTCTGTGCATGGATCAGCCCCAGGATTCACATTCTATTCTGCACGCCACTCCCTCCACTCAAGAATAGATTATATTTTAATGTATAAAACTGATCTAAACAGAATAAAAGAATGCAGACTTGGCCAAAGAGACTTCTCTGATCATTCTGGAATTTACTTAAGCCTTCATTTGGATGCCAGACATAGAAACACGTTATGGAGATTAAACACTGGTATGCTAAATGATCCAGCGTTTATACAGACAATGACAA
Source organism: Telmatherina bonti (assembly GCF_933228915.1). Classification (NCBI taxonomy): domain Eukaryota; kingdom Metazoa; phylum Chordata; class Actinopteri; order Atheriniformes; family Telmatherinidae; genus Telmatherina; species Telmatherina bonti. Next base: position 12,851,051 of record NC_136621.1, read on the forward strand.
CAGAATTAAACCTGTATCTACAGGACAACAACAATGGGGAGACAAACCCTAGCATTGTATGGGATGCAGCTAAAGCGGTTCTCCGCGGGAAAATAATTGCTAAATCTGCCAGGCTTAAAAAACAAAAAACTTTAGAAATGTCCCAACTGCAGGAAAGACTGAAACTTCTAGAGGAAAGGTACCTGAAAGAAAAAAGTTCCACAGTGGAACTTCAAATGAGACAGACTAAGCAAGAAATAGATAGAATATTAGGTGAAGTAGTTGAAAAAAATATACGGTACATGAAGCAGAGATATTATGAGGCGGGGCCTAAAACATCTAAACTCCTAGCATGGAAGCTCAGAAAACAACGAGCTGAAAATTCAATTCATAAAATAAAAGACCCTGAAAGCTGTAAGATGGTAACCGACCCTGATAGTATTCAAAAATCATTTGAAACATACTATAAAACTTTATATAGTCAACCTGTTTTGGCTGACAAAAATATAATAAAAACCTTTTTGGATTCTTTGGACCTCCCCTCACTCGGCAGAGATGCAAATAATAAATTAATGTCATTAATGTCAAGAAATTGATAAAGCCATTTCAAGCCTCAAATCGAGTAAATCCCCTGGTACAGACGGGTTCCCACCTGAATGGTACAAGAAAATGAGAGAGGGCCTAATACCCCAACTCGAGACTAGTTTTAATTATATTTTGAAAGGTGGCTCTGTACCCCCATCTTGGAAAGAGGCCTTCATATCTGTGATTCCAAAAGAGGGAAAAGATAAAACTGACTGTAAATCATATCGACCAATAAGTGTTCTTAACACTGATTACAAATTGTACATATCTATTCTGGTGAGACGAATGGACACAGTGATGCCCTCACTGATCGATGAAGACCAAACAGGTTTTCTAAAAGATAGACAAACCCAGGACAATATAAGGAGAACTCTCCACATTATTGAACAGATTCAAAACAGAAAATTGAATGCTATGGTTCTTAGTCTTGACGCTGAAAAAGCTTTTGATTCGGTCCGGTGGGACTTTCTATATTTAGCAATGGAAAGATTTGGATTCTGCATTGATTTTATAAAATGTATTCAGGTGCTTTACACCTCTCCCAGTGCTAGAATAAAAATAAACGGAAGCTTATCCAATCCCATACAGCTACAGCGCAGGTGTAGACAAGGGTGCCCTGGAAGCCCAAACTTATTTAATTTATTTATAGAACCTTTAGCACAAGCGATACGCCAGGAGACCCTATTAAAAGGTATTCAAATAGGTGGGAAGGAATACAAAATCTGTTTATACGCAGACGATGTACTGATTACCATTACAGATCCCAACTCTGGTTTACCAGTCCTAATGAAAATGTTACAATTATATGGTTCATATTCTGGGTATTCCCTTAACATCCATAAAACGCAGATCATGACATTTAATTTTCATCCTGAACAAGAGTTAGCATCGAAATATAATTTTAACTGGTACTCTGATTATATAAAATATTTGGGTGTGTGTTTGCCTAAAGATTTGTCACAACTGTATGATAAGAATTATAACCCTGCTACTAAAAAAATGATCAGTGACCTGGACAGCTGGAGCCTGCTTCCCCTTGACATTGGCAACAGAATACAGGCAGTCAAGATGAACATACTTCCTAAACTATTATATCTTTTTTTGTCTTTGCCAATACCCATTTCTGATAAACAGTTTAGGGAATGGAATAAACACATTTCAAGGTTTGTTTGGCTTAAAAAGAGACCAAGAGTCAAATTTTGCACATTGCAGTTACCGAGGGACAGAGGGGGGCAGGCCCTACCCTCTTTACGAGACTATTATGTATCATCACAGCTGAGGCCACTGGTCTGTTGGTGTAACCCATCTTATGATGCAAAATGGAAGGTAATTGAGTCGTCTCTATCTAATGTGCCAATTCAATCAAGATTAGGTCATATTACTGCTGAAAGTAGAAACTATTTGACAACCAGCCAATGGATTAATTTGACACTTAAAATTTGGAAGTCAGAGGTAAAAAAATTGAAACTGCAGGAGGAGGCTAAAATTCTTAGATGGCCAGCATACGATCCTGACTTCTCACCTGCTTTACAAGATACCAGATTTAAACATTGGACATTATATGGCCTAACTGCGGTTTGCACAGTATACAAGAAAGCAAATCTGATGTCTTTTGATGCTCTATGTGAGTTGTACGGTTTGGAAAAACACGATTTTTTTAGATACTTACAGCTTCGCAGTTATATTACTAAAAGAATACAGAATACCACTGTTGAAGAGTTCTCATTATTTGTTAACATCTTTATCAGTGCATATAAATCAGCAAGTCTCAAAAGTCTTATTAGTAAGCTATACCGTAGTTTGATCAACCTAAAAACAGATTCAACAACTTACATAAAGCAAAAGTGGGAAAAAGAAATGCATACTGTAATTACAGAGGACATGTGGACGGGGACTTGGGAGATTCAGTCTTCATCCATCAACTCCAACACTTGGAGGGTTTTTTGTTGGAAAACACTTATTCGCTTTTTCATTACACCTAAACAAAAATCTAAGTTTAGTATGGGCTCTGCACAATGTTGGAGGGAATGTGGCGAAACAGCAGTGGACCACGGACATATATTTTGGTTATGTCCAGTTATTCAACCCTTCTGGGCAGAGGTGACAAATGTAATCTCCAAAGTGCTAGGTTATAATATCAGCTGCTCCTTCACACTACTATACCTTGGATGTAGTCCAGATGAGCTGACTACAGATGATATGTATCTCCTCAAAATCTTGTCCACATCAGCAAAGAAGGCTATCACAAAATGCTGGCTAAAGAAACAGCCTCCCACAATGAGACTCTTTATTTCCATCGTTGAAAACATTAAAGTTATGGAACTCATGACTTATACTTTGCGCCTTCAACAAGACCTAGGAACAAGACGCTGGAGAAAATGGCTGAACTATGACAGTACCTAAAACAAAAACAAGGATTAATCTTATGTAAACATTTTTTTTTTTTTGTACGTGCCAATTATTGTATTAGATACCCCCTGACCTCTTTTGTGTTTTGTTTTTCATAAAGGAAAATGCTTACAAATAAAAAGTTACAAAAAAAAAAAAAAAAAAAAAAAGATCTTGAATAAAATGCTATATTTTTTAGATGCAACTGTAATGTGCAAGAACTGCTATAACTTGAATAAGTGATCAGTTCAGAGTTATTTAACATTAAGGAGTAGTTACATTTATTTTACATGACATACAATTACATTTAGTTACATTTATAAATTACATCTGGTCCTTTGAGGACAGCCATTATGTTGATGTGGCCTTCAGTAAAAATGAGTTTGACAACCCTGCTCTAGATGCCATGTTGTTCCCTCAATTTGGCAAACAAAGTTCACCTTGATAGGTTTATCTGTCGGTTTAGGCTTCTTTGGTAAAACAGCATACCATTCGGCATACCCTTGAATGCGCGGTCTGACTTGCTATCTTGATTTTATAAAAATACAAACTTCTTTTTTCAGAGGATTTCACGCCCGGTTCAGAGAATGTGCTGCACAGGAGATTTCTCTGCATGTTTTTGGCTATCTCAAGACTTGAGTCCCCATGGCAACAAAAAACTTGTTTACTATCAGGATAAACTGCTTAAACTTTCCAAAATCAGGATTATCAGTGAAATAACACATCAAATCCCAATGGAGTTTAAAAGAAAGAGAATAGGATGCAGAGTAGGAATGAGGCAGAGCGGGAAGCGGTGGAGTTTTAAACAGTTTCTTCCAACTTCTGTGATGGGTAACGTGAGATCGCTAGCTAACAAAATGGACAAGTTTGCGGTGTTAACAAGGTCTCGGAAAGAATACAGAGAGTGCAGTATTATGTGCTTCACAGAGACATGGCTGCATCAACACATCCTCGACTGGAATGTGTCTGTACATGTGTCTGAACTGTTAGCTGTGAGCTTCCATCCATTTATTTACCAAGAGAGTTTACCTGTGTTATTCTGGTAGTGGTTTATATAACACCTGGTACCGCACCAGACAGAGACACCTGTGATGTCATCAGCTCCGTCATTGCTCGGCTACAAAAGCAGCATCCAGACTCATTCATGGCAATATCCGGAGACTTCACTGTCACACCTCAAATCTGTTGCCCTGCAGCTAAGTCATGGACAAGAGCACAGCTTCATCTCCCTCCACATCAGGACATCCTGAGACCTCCACTTTGTATGTCTCCTGCAATCAGGTCAAGAAGCAACTTGAGAAACTGAACCAGAACAAGGCTGCAGGTCCATATGGTCAGTCCCAGAGTCCTCAAGACCTGCTCAAAACAACTATGTCCAATTCTCTAGCACCTTCTTTAATACCAGTCTAAGACAAAATAGAGTCCCAGTGCTGTGGAAAACCTACTGCCTTGTTCCAGTGCCTAAAAAACCACAACCAACTGAACCAAATGACTACAGACCAGTCGAATGAATGTCCTGGAGAGACTCTTACTCGCTCACCTCAAAAAGAAAGTAAACAGATTTCAGAAGCAATTACAGTTTGCATAGTGTAATGGACTTGGGGTTTAAAGACACCATCATATACCTGCTCCAGAGAGCACACTCTTATCTTGACCATTCAGGCAGCACTCTGAGGGTCATGTTCTTTGATTTCTCAAGTGCTTTCAATACCACTCAGCCTGCTTTGTTATGTGAGAAGCTCCATAAATTCCAGGTGGATACCTCCACAACCACCTGGATCTATGACTACCTCACAAACAAACCCCCGTTTGTGAGACTGATAAGTTTTGCGTCTGAGACTGAGGTCAGCAGCACTGGTGCACCACAAGGAACTGCATTCTTGCCATTACTCTTCACTCTGTACACCTCAGACTTCCAGTACAACTCTGAGTCCTGCCATCTGCACAAATACTGCAGATGACTTTGCAGTTGTGGGGTGTATCAGTGATGGACAAGAAGCAGAGTACAGACAACTGGTCAGTTAGATTGTAAAATGGTGCGGTAACAATCATCTCCTATTAAATACCAGCAAAAAAGAGATGATTGTTGACTTCAGGAGGAACAATAACACACAGCACCATCTCCATCCTGGGAGAGGAGGTGGAGTAGGTGGAGGAATACAAGTACCTTGGGGTTCAGCTGGACAACAATCTGGGCTTTAATGCAACACTGAATACATCTACAAGAAAGGTCCGAGCAGACTCTACTTCTTAAGGAAGCTGAGATCATTTAACATCTGCACCAACATGTTGCATATCTTTTAGAAGTCTGTTGTGGAGAGTGCAGTCAGCTTTGCAGCCATCTGCTGGGGAAGAAGCATCAGAACCACAGACCTGAAGAGAAACAACAAACTGATCAAGAAAGCTGCTTCTGTACTTGAAGTAACTCTGGAGCCGCTGGAGCTGATTGTGCAAAGTAGAATGCTGCACAAGCTGATGAAGATGATGAAGGATTCTGATGGGTATGCAAAACTTATAGAACACTGCCATGAGCTCTTTAGAAAATTCCTGCCTTTTATTGCCAATTTAAATTGAGGGGGAAAGATAATTGCTTGAGGGGGCATTGTTAGTTCTTGCATATTTTCACGCAGAGTGTAGAACACCATGCACTCTGCAAAGTGCAATAAAACCGTGTAATGCACAGATCTGAGTTGTTTAATCTGCTTATACCATGGTCACTCACAGTAAACATGTTAAAACCATGCTTTAAAGACCAGCTAAATATGTTTTAAGGTTAGAAATGATTTTCTATTGGCCTCAATGTGGTTTTCATGCTTAGCAACTGTTGTAAAGAGAGATGGAATGCATAATTATGAGATTTTGTTCAGGTACCAGACAAGTGAATCCATCCAACAAGATGAAAATTGAAATAACAACAAGAAATAAAAACCAGCTCGACCGCCAGCTGCACAGCTATCCAGCCTATGTCTCTGCTTACTCTACAATGCAATTGTACAGTATGACAGGGGTTTACAACACCCAGATCATACCGTTTCAACTGAGAGCAAGCAGAGACTGGCCTATAAATGCAAGGCGTATCGAACACAGTCCAAAGGAAACACATACCACGAGCGCTATTTATAGGCCTCCAAATCCAGGTCTATTTGACCAACGGTGCCAAATTAAAATATTTCAAATAAAACGTCGTCTTTACATGAATAAATCTTGAAAAATAACAGGACAAGTACTAAAAGTAATATTATCCGACTTTCCTCGCAAACAAAAGATCTTTTTTACCCCAAATTTTTCATTTCCCATGAAGACTTGCGGCACCTACCCGGAAGTAAGAATACAGCCCCGAACAAAAAAATCGTCTTTATCAGTGTTTTCTCATGATTTCGGAAAAAAAACGTGTCTTGAAAAATAATAGCCATGATAAATAAAAACATTGTCAACCGAGGTTTCCGTTTCCTCTGCTACGTTAAACGGAAATGACGACTAGTTGGTTTGGTTTGGCGATGGAGCGAATTAGCCGAGCAGCTAAGACAGTAGAAGGAAGGTAGCGGACATTTAGATTGGCGCCCATTTCCCCAAATGCCGCCGCAGTTGTGGTGATATTTCCAAACAAAAAGCAGAGAAGCGTCATTTAACAGGAGCACTTACACAACAGCTAGCATGGCCGCATGGCTTAAAACAGCTGGAGCTCCGAACATGTTGACAATAATCACGAGGCTGAAGTTAGCTTCCGATTCGCAACTTCCGAGTCGCAGTATGTGTAAAGGGCAATTCCACTGAATTTTTCGGAAACGAGACCACATTAGACCAGGTCCTGACAAAAATCCACTATACTTACACTCTTCAAACCTGGACAGAAATATTCCACATACTATGCAGATTCGTGAAAACATAGTGTGAAACCTTTATTTGTGGAAATGCACATTAGGCTTGTTTCATTATATTTTTGGCATCTGCACCACATTAAACAAGGTCCTGAAAAAACAAAACAAAACTACAACACTTAGACACCCCAGACATTAAAACACAATGTCAAACAGCAGTTTTAAACAAAGCTTTATTTTCCTTGTCAAAGTGGTATTACATGAAATTCTCATGTTGCACAAATCCAATGTTAGGTACTTTTTTTCTTCTTCTTCTTCTTCTTTTTATTTTTTTATTTTTTACCACAGACATAGAAAAGAAAGCAAATTGAATAAGATCACTTCAGAATAAACTGGACAATTGAAGTTGTATAATTGTATTTTCTGGTCATTTCTGATTGGATCAGAATACCCATGAATGTACTGTTTCTCATACAAGGGTATGGTAACCCTGGGATACTTCAAGGCATTCCAGGAGATACTTGAATTTTCCTTCAAGATCTATGTATTTTTTTCTTTAAAACATTCTTTATTAAATTTATATAAATATATTTCAAAGTTTTAATATATTTCAGTAAATGTTAGTGTAAATTTATAAACTGAATTTAAATTTACATTTACACCTTTTCATTCCTCCCAAAATCCCACATTCTGACATGACTTGAACCCCACTTGTTATGAGCCGTCATACTTATCGCATAAACAATAACATGCTGGCTAATGGGAGCTTGAGAAGTATTATTTGCCTAACCGCAAAAAATAAACAAAAAACTAAACATTAGTAATGGACCAAGCCTTATTCCAAATTGTATTAAATTGATTTCATTCTTCAAAATTCTACACACAGTACCCCAATATGACAAAGTGAAAAATTTATTGTTGAGATTTGCACAAATTTATTCAAAATAAAAAAAAACTACGAAATCACATGTACATAAGTATTCACAGTCTTTGCTTAATACTTTGTTGATCCACATTTCGTAGCAAATACAGATGGATAGATAGATAGATAGATAGATAGATAGATAGATAGATAGATAGATAGATAGATAGATAGATAGATTATCTTTTTTTTATTTTTTTTTTTTATTATCTTTTTTATTAGCATAACCGCAAATGACCACCTCTGTTTGCGAACTCTTTGCTTTTGCTGTTATTTTGTATTTTCATTGACACAATTACTGAAACAATTTCCTGTTTGTAACGACATATATGACAAAATCATGGCCAATCTTTCCAAAATACTCGACAACAGGCTGATGTTTTTAATCAGAAATGGTTGTAATTCGCTCATATGACCACCTGGTGGCAGCATTTAGCGATGAATCAAGAGTCTCCGCCCCTTTAATTGCGCGTCATTGCGTACGCGGAAGTAAACAGTCGGCTTTCTGCTCACGTTTTTTCTGCCACTTAATCAGTAAAAAAAAGTGCTTTTGTACATGAGTGTGTTTAGTTCTTAGGATTACACAGATGTCGGTCCCTTCAGCAGAAGATCTGGTCAGATACTGGGAGAGGTCAGTCAGCAACACACGCTTCCTGCAGCTTCCTGCCCTTCAACTTGTTCAGAAATCCGGTTTTCTGTGGACTCCGACCATCAGTCATCCTCAGTAGATATTTATTTGTGAACAGTGACGAGACCAGTGAAAACGGCTCGAGCTCATTTAAAGCTTGTACTTAAATGATACAGCTCTAATCTGGATTTTACAGTAATTTATTTTAATATTGTTCTAGTTTCAGTAATATGAAAAACTTCTCTTTCTAGCAACATCACTGTACATTTTTCACTCACACATACTGATTTTTCTGTATTTGTTGTCATTTTAAACTTATTGAAACAAATCTGGAGGAAAGCAAAACTATAATAGCACATGTATGTTGTAAATAAGAAATCACAGTGAACACCCCCAGTGAAAAGACCCACAGTGAAAAAAAAAGAAAACAAACAAAAGAAACTATGCTAAGCAAAGCATCTTCTGGCTGAAATATTTCCATCTGAAGTCCAGCTAAGTTTTGTTTTGAACTGGTAATTATGGAGGTTGTCTGATGCAGCACCCTATCACCCTACTCGCTTAGATCGTAGTTTTAATCTTTGGAAGCCTGTGTTAAAAAACAAAGTTTGTTACTGATTAATAACACAGTTGTAATAATAAGCAAAATGAGCCATTGGTGCCATTTTTGGGGGTTTTCCTCTTTTCATTGTGCAGAGCATCACCTGCAGTTGGAGAAAGCAGAGCTCAGACTGCTTGTGTGGAAGAAACAACCTTGACAACTTAACAGTTTGGGCACCATGTGTAATTTGCATGGGATGGAAGGAAATAATACATCAAGAAGATTCAAAAGTTACATTTTAGTTAGTGTTTGCTGCTTGCTTATGACGGCTGCATTCCTAGAATCAGGAAAAAGCTGAGTCAGACCTATTTTAATGCTGTCTGTTATAGTTTTGGTAAAACTCTAGGGAACTATAAATGCTCTGTGTTGTCGGGGACCAAGACCTTGTTGCTGAGAACACAGAGTTTGGGGCGCTATACCTGCTGGTATATGACTTTAAGTGTACTGTCATGTTTGAATAAATCCCCAACACAAACAGCTTCATATCACCACACGTCCTTCCTCCCCTACAGGTCCAATATTTGTGTTCCTCTTTTACTGTCTGACCCTCCCCTGATGGGGGTTTCTTTGCAGCATTTTGATTGTGAAGGCCAGATTCAGCCTCCTCCTTGCTGTTCATGTAGAGATGCATTCATGCTGGTCGTTTTTATTCACTCATTTTCTGCATTGGAGGCGAGTTTCTGTCTTTCTGTCATTGGATGGTCCTGATGCGAGCCAGATCCATGACAGCATGTGATGGTTCTAAAAGCCTCTAGGATTTAATTTCTCGAGGTTTTTCAGACTGACTGAGCTTTATGTCTTCAGCTGATTAAAAACTGAGGAATTCATATCTGCTTGTGTCCTGATGCAGCGAGCAGGAAAGTCTGAGACAGCAGGTGGTGGAGGACGATACCGAGGACTGGCAGAGGAGCCTGGACTTCTCGGACCTGGAGAGGGTCGGTGGGGTGGACCTTTCCTTCATCAAAGGAGATGATGTCAACGCCTGCGCCCAGCTATTTGTCCTCAGTTACCCTGATCTAGAGGTGAGCTGACACAGTCACACCTGGAAACATCTGTTGGGCTGATGCCTGTCTAACCCTACTGGTGACCATGAGGAACAGCTGCAGTATGGACCGGAAACAATTTCTATGACATTTTTCTATCAGAAGTACAGAAGAAGAAATGTAAAATGTCCCCCGCCGCTCTTATTTGGACTCAGCAGTTCGGATAATAAATGAATGAATGGAATATAAAATGTTATCTATCAGTATTTAGTGACATTTTATTGCCTACTGAGCTCATCTGATGTGAGCAGGTAAATGAAAAAACACTCCTACTCGAGGTGGGATTTATTTCAACTGGTGGAGCTGCTGCTACACGTAGAGACTGCTTTGTTTGTTTGTTTGTTTGCCAGTAGTTTTTTTGTCCCCTGTAGCTTCACACAATAATACAGTTTCTTTTATTAAACAGGTGAACCTTATGGTCTAATGGTAAAAGATACCTCTCTTGAATACGCTGGATTATATGCTGCCGTAGTTAATTAGATCAAAATGTGACTTCAGTAGTTTCTGTACTGTTTGTGTTCCTCTGAACATTTTCTTTCTATTATGTAAAGCACATTGGATTGCTGTTCTATACAATATGCTCTATATAACAACCACAAAAAAATGAGATTATTATGAAAAGATTCAGTCAGATTTCTGCGCCCTCGTAGAGCCGCTGATGTGGACCTTTATTTTTTACACTCAGAAAAAGCTCCATAAGTTTTCATGGCTGTGTCATTAGTTGAGAAAGTGTTTGGCAAGATGCGTCCTGAAAAATGACTTCATCACCAAACTTCTCTTCAAATGGTGGAACGAAAAAATGTCTTTTGATTTTAGGTAATGCTACTTAACCAGATGTGGATCCCAGTTCATCAGTCACTGTGGAAGTCGTTTCTCTGTTTCATTGGACTGGAACCAAAAGAAAAACAAAGTTCCAGCATCAGCTGCTTGTCCAGTGCAGATTAGTGATCTTCATCCCATCATCCACAGTCTACGATGGCTTCTCTTTAACAGACTCTAACCTTGTTTTGATGATTGTTTGCCTCCATTTGCATTTTGTTTTATTTTCTTACGGTTAAGTCGCAAACACCATGATTGGTTGATTCTCATCTATTTACGTTTTCTGTCCTGACGCTTTGGCGCCTTCCTCCATCGAGCTGCATGTTTTCGTTCGTTCTTACTCCAGATTTGTAAATGATACATTTAAATGCATTTTGTAATTTAAGTACCAAAACTGTTTAAAGTTTGCATCCTCAAATGATTTAACAAGTATTAATATAATATGTTTGAGATGTCATGCATATTTTCAGATTGATCCACAAGATACCAATAAATAGGAGGTATCATATGCAACTGTTTGCTTAGACTTCAAAGACACAAGCAGTCAAATGTCAAAAGCACTTTAAAGGTGGACTCTGAAGCACTTCCAGACTCTGTGTGTTAGCTACTCTACCAAAGCCTTAACCTCCATTCAAAGATGGCATGTACTATAGTGGTGGTTATCTATATTAACTAGGCTTTACTCTTCTGTCTCTGTGGTTGTTCACATGAGAAAAGCCATGTTATACACAATTTAAAATGCTGCTTCTGCACAGATTATACACAGCAAAGTTGTTTGTTACTCTGCGCTGCTAAAAGTTAAAATCACTGCTCAAACACTTTTCTAACTTTATACTAAAGAAGTGAATCAGCTCTGTAATTTTAATGCCAGGTAATGACATAAAGATTATCTAAGTCTCAGCTCAAGGTAGTGTAATCTTTATTAATTGCATATACCTGATATGTAGAATCATTTTAATCTGTGTGTTAAAGTTGGTGTTAGCAGTAGAAGTGATTGTAATTCACAGGAAAAAGTGAAATTTCCTTTGATTTTTCTTCAGGTTTCCAGCAATTTAATGGGTTAAATGCTCGAAAGATTTGAGATTTTAACAAATGAAATTTAGTGATTAAGACAATACGACCCCCACCCCCAACAACAGACTAGAAAGTGGCTGTTAAATAGTTTGTTTGTCTTTTAGTGATTGACAATTGCACTACTATTCAGCTGTTTGATTTTAATGTCCAGCAGCAGCAAACTTCCAGTAGTTCTGCAGGGTGACACTAAAACATTGTGTCTGATATTATTGACGAAAATAATTATCACCAGGAAAAGAATCAGTGAAATAATGGTTTTATTTAGAGACGACTGAATCCTGAGCTACAACTCGTGAGCAGATGATGGGTTCAACATAAGTTAGCACAGTGATCTGACCAGGCTAAAAGAGAACTGTCTTTAAACTTCCAGGTGAAACGTACCTCACTGAAGCGCTGATCTAAGTTTATAATGAACCTAGCTGCACCTGATGGACTGCTGGCTGCTGCAGCCATTGACAAAGTGAGCTTTGTGCATTAAACAGAGTAAACCTCCCCACCCACTCCAGGGTTGATCTGGCTGCATGGTTCTGCATCATGAGCACGAGTCATGCACACACAATACACTCAGTTAGTCTCTGGCAAACTGGGGATGGTCAGGTGCTGCATACATGTGAAGTTATGTGGACTGTGAAAGTTGTGTCCACCATCACATTGACTGAATCTTTCTTTTCTCTCAGGGGTTCGATGACCAGTTTGGAGTCGAGCCACAGTGGCTTCTCTCAGCTCAGTGCCGCCACCACCTCCTCTAACCACTCCCAGTCCAGCTCCATGATCTCCAGGTAGAAACGGATTGTGGAGGACTTGAATCCCCTTCAGCCCACCCCATTCACTGCCCTAACCATCAACATGGAGGCCAACTCTTCTCCCGCCCTCTCCTCGTCATCTTTGGACTCTGATCCTCTTGCACAGCCAGTTTTTGTGGAACTGATGCATGCTTGCACAAACAGAAGAAGAAGAGTTCTCAAAGACTGAGGCAAAAAGAAAGAAATGAAACCACATGAACAATTTAAGGGCTGATTTTTGCACAAAGGTTGTCAAGTTTTGTTGGGCCTAGCATCTCTGCTGGGCAGCACGTTGAATCAGAACGTATAGCAGAATATTCTGGTCGTGTCCCGTCTCATGCTGGGTGGTGAGGTCAGATGGAAGAAGCAATATTTTCATCCTGTGAGCTACGGGACCGGATGGAGAAACACGAGGCGCTGTTACATGTATGCATTTACACTCCCACAATACTGAGACGACGCATACCTCATCAATGCGTGTCGGCTGATGAAAGTGGATATTTTGTTACATGCAAACACGCTCCAATGTTTAACATGCACAAATTGAGAGTGTTTGCCATATTGTTACTGGGTGTGTTTCTAGAAAATTAATTGGTCAAATGCGGGAGGATGGGCAGGAAATATCTGAACCAGATCTGGGTCCAACATTGCCTGCAAACATCTGGAGCTTATTGTATCAAAACAAATAAGATACCATGAGCAAATTTAGGAGGTAAAAAGATAAATAACTTTCAGATTTCCTATAATTTATGTAGAAAAACCTTTCTGTCTTAGTGACACCTTGAAAAGTGGTTGAATAATTAACCCAGGTCTGAAAGTTACCGAGGTAAAGTGCTCATAGCAATAACACGAGTTATACTTTCTACTGTGTGAAATGTTTTTATTTATCATTAATATGTCTGTGGAGGATCATGGATGCGGATTGCAGATGAGCTTTTTGTTGTAAATTGTGTTCAGGCAGACAGAAGAGCAAACTGAACCAAGAAACAAACCAACTTCTCTGGCATGACGTGGCGGTTTGCTTCCTGTCCAGCGTCTGCACAATTAAGGAACTCAAACCCAGATCATGTCGTCAAGGAGATGCCTTGCCACTGATTGGTGAATGTGCTACTGATTGACTAGTGCCTGCTAGCAAATGAGAGCCCTGACTTTGAAGGGATGCGATGTTAGTGGGCAAAGACACCATGATTATTTACTTATTGATGTTGATAGGAGTGTGCATAGAAGATGAATGTTTTCTGGTTTATCTTTTGACAGTGCACCAGTAGACAGACAGATGCTGTACGTGTGCCAGTGCTGGTTTGGGACTGTTTTGGAGGCGAGTACTTGATGGGTGAAGCAGTGAGGCCTGCACACTCGAGCGACTTTATGGATTTATTATTTAACAATTAAGATGATAGCCATTTAAGAGCCATGTGTCAATAAATAGCATTTTAGCCTTTGTAAACATCTCTTAGAAATGTACCTGCTTTTTTTCCAAGGTGACCACTGTAGTGATGAATAACCATTTCAAAACGCAGGAGATTTTTAATGCAGTCATAGAGCAGCGATGACTTCACTTAGATCTGATTCCCTGACATCAGAGTTGCCAAGAGTGGTCTGGTGCTGTTGCCATGGTAACTAAGTGCAGCTGTCAGGACAAAAAAAAAAAAAAAAGTTTGTCAAGTTTGGAGGTTTTATTACTGAAAATACAGGCCTCTGCCTGTTTTTGTTACATAAAACTGCAAGTTGTGAGCCAGAAACAGCCAGCGCCTGTCTTCTTGTCATTCGCTGTGATGCTTTGTGGAAAATAAGGACCCCCTAAGACTGAGGGGTTGAAAGTGTGTTTGACTGTGTATGGTATGAAAATGAGTTTCTGTAAACAAGGGGAGATATCACTGTAATATAATGCACATTTAGAACCACGACTAACTTTGCTTCACCTTCTGGAGACTTCCTTCAGACGGATTAAGCTTCAGCTCAAATGGAAATGCTCCGTTTCCTTCTCTCCTTCACGTCGCGTACTCCAGTGTTGCTTTACTTTGTTCTGTTATTTAGAAAGTACAGTTCACTGATTGATTGAAGCCATAGGCACGAAGAAGTGTACTTGGATGTGATGTTTTTCTGTTAGAAATACCAGAAAATCTTCATGCTTTGCCGACTCCCGCTGATTCAGCATGTACGCTCTTGATGGCGATCTCATTCACAAATGAGGGCTATAACTGTTAGTCTTGTCCAACACATTTGTCTGTCTGCTTCCTTTTTCTGGCATCTTTGCATATCTTGATGTGAGAAATTATGTATAAAGTATATTTGGATTAATGAGAATATGGCGCCTTTACATTTTTGGAGATAATAAACTTGAATTATGAAGAAAGCATCAATCACTTGGTCTCATTCATTTCCCCCCCCCCCCCCCCCTGTGAAACTACAAGTCAGAATTTTACTTTTTGTTTTGTGTTTGCAGAAACACGGTTGGAGCTTATCACTCCAGACATCTGTGCACTGGAGCAGACAACTTCATTTCACATGGGAACTTGGGACAATCATTTGTATTTGCAACGAAAGATTTCTTAAAAGTTTGCATGAACACTTTTAAAGCAAAGTTTTAAAATAAAAGTATATAGAATTATAACCATTTAATTTTTCCATCCATCCATCCATCTTCTGCCGCTTATCCGGAGTCGGGTCGCGGGGGCAGCAGCCTAAGCAGGGAAGCCCAGACTTCCCTCTCCCCAGCCACATTTGCCAACTCTGCGGGGGGGATCCCGAGGCGTTCCCAGGCCAGCCGAGAGATATAATCCCTCCAGCGTGTCCTGGGTCTTCCCCGGGGTCTCCTCCCAGAGGGATGTGCCTGGAACACCTCATCAGGGAGGCGTCCAGGAGGCATCCTGACCAGATGCCCGAGCCACCTCAACTGGTTCCTCTCGATGCGGAGGAGCAGCGGCTCTACTCTGAGCCCCTCCCGGATGACCGAGCTCCTCACCCTATCTCTAAGGGTGAGCCCGGCCACCCTGCGGAGGAAACCCATTTCAGCCGCCTGTATACGAGATCTCGTTCTTTCGGTCACGACCCACAGCTCATGACCATAGGTGAGGGTAGGAACGTAGATCGACTGGTAAATCGAGAGCTTCGCCTTCTGGCTCAGCTCCTTCTTCACCACGACAGACCGGCGCAGAGCCCGCATTACTGCAGACGCCGCACCGATCCGTCTGTCGATCTCGCGCTCCATCTTTCCCTCACTCGTGAACAAGACCCCGAGATATTTAAACTCCTCCACTTGAGGCAGGACCTCACTCCCGACCCGGAGAGGGCAATCCACCCTATTCCGGCTTAGGACCATGGTCTCAGATTTGGAGGCGCTGATTCCCATCCCAGCCGCTTCACACTCGGCCGCGAATAGCTCAAGCGAGAGCTGGAGATCACGAGCAGATGAAGCCAACAGGACCACGTCATCCACAAAAAGCAGGGACCCAATCCTGAGGCCACCAAGTCGGATCCCCTCAACACCTCGGCTGCGCCTAGAAATTCTGTCCATATAAGTTATGAACAGAATCGGTGATAAAGGGCAGCCTTGGCGGAGTCCAACCCTCACCGGAAAAGAATCCGACTTACTACCGGCAATGCGGACCAAGCTCTGACACCTGTCGTACAGGGACCGGACAGCCCTTACAAGGGGGTCCGGTACCCCATACTCCCGGAGTACCCCCCACAGGAGCCCCTGGGGGACATGGTCAAATGCCTTCTCCAGGTCCACAAAACACATGTAGACTGGTTGGGCAAACTCCCATGCCCCCTCCAGGACCCCAAAGAGGCTATAGAGCTGGTCCACTGTTCCGCGACCAGGATGAAAACCACACTGCTCCTCCTCAATCCGGGATTCAACTATCCGGCGGACCCTCCTCTCCAGGACCCCTGAATAGACCTTACCAGGGAGGCTGAGGAGTGTGATTCCCCTGTAATTGGAACACACCCTCCGGTCCCCCTTCTTAAAAAGGGGGGACCACCACCCCAGTCTGCCAATCCAGCGGTACTGCCCCTGATGTCCACGCAATGCTGCAGAGGCGTGTCAGCCAGGACAGCCCCACAGCATCCAGAGCCTTAAGGAACTCCGGGCGGATCTCATCCACCCCCGGGGCCTTGCCGCCAAGGAGCTTTTTGACCACCTCAGCGACTTCAGCCCCAGAGATAGGAGAGTCCACCCCTGAGTCCGCCAGCTCTGCTTCCTCATCGGAAGACGTGTTGGTAGGATTGAGGAGGTCTTCGAAGTATTCCTTCCACCGACCCACTACGTCCCGAGTTGAGGTCAGCAGCTCCCCATCTCCACTGTACACAGTACTGACGGAGCACTGCTTCCCCCTCCTGAGCCGCCGGATGGTGGACCAGAATCTCCTCGAAGCCATCCGGAAGTCTTTCTCCATGGCCTCGCCGAACTCCTCCCATGCCCGAGTTTTTGCCTCGGCAACAGCCGAAGCCGCATGCCGCTTAGCCCGCCGGTACCCATCAGCTGCCTCCAGAGTCCCACAGGCCAAGAAGGCACGATAGGACTCCTTCTTCAGCTTGACGGCATCCCTCACTGTTGGTGTCCACCAACGAGTCCTGGGATTACCGCCACGACAGGCACCAACGACCTTCCAGCCACAGCTCCGGCCGGCCGCCTCAGCAATAGAGGCACGGAACACAGCCCATTCAAACTCAATGTCCCCCGCCTCACTCGGGACATGGTTGAAGCTCTGCTGAAGGTGGGAGTTGAAGCTCGCTCTGACGGGGGACTCAGCCAGGCGTTCCCAGCAGACCCTCACAACACGTTTGGGCCTGCCAGATCTGACCGGCCTCCTCCCCCACCACCTGAGCCAACTCACCACCAGGTGGTGATCAGTTGACAGCTCCGCCCCCCTCTTCACCCGAGTGTCCAAGGCATGTGGCCGCAGGTCCGACGATACGACTACAAAATCGATCATCGAACTGCGGCCCAGGGAATCCTGATGCCAGGTGTACATATGGACACTCTTATGTTGGAACATGGTGTTCGTTATGGACAATCCATGACGAGCACAGAAGTCCAATAACAAAACACCATTTGGGTTCAGAGGAGGGGGACCATGCCTCCCAATCACTCCCCTCCAGGTCTCACTGTCATTGCCCACGTGAGCATTGAAGTCCCCCAGCAGAACAATGGAGTCCCCAGAAGGAGCACCCTCCAGCACTCCCTCCAAGGACTCCAGAAAGGGTGGGTACTCTGAACTGCTGTTCGGTGCATAAGCACAGACAACAGTCAGGACCCGTCCCCCCACCCGGAGGCGGAGGGAAACTACCCTTTCACCCACCGGGGTAAACCCCAACGTGCAGGCACCAAGCTGGGGGCTGATGAGAATGCCCACACCTGCTCGGCGCCTCCCACCATGAGCAACTCCAGAGTGGAAGAAAGTCCAGCCCCTTTCGAGGTTACTGGTTCCAGAGCCCAAGCCATGCGTCGAGGTGAGTCCAACTATATCTAGTCGGAACCGCTCAACCTCGCGCACAAGCTCAGGCTCCTTCCCCACCAGAGAGGTGACGTTCCACGTCCCTAGAGCCAGCTTCTGCAGCCGGGGATCGGACCGCCAGGGTCCCCGCCCCTTGCTGCCGCCCAGCTCACACTGCACCCGACCCCTACGGCTCCTCCCGCAGATGGTGAGCCCACGGGAGGTGGGGCCCATGTAACCCTTTCGGGCTGAGCCCGACCGGGCCCCATGGGCGAAGGCCCGGCCACCAGACGCTCGCTCTCGTACCCCACCTCCAGGCCTGGCTCCAGAGGGGGGTCCCGGTAACCCGCGTCCGGGCAAGGGAACATTCATGCCCAGGTTGGTCGTCATCGTAGAGGTCGAATTTAATTTTTCATTAAATAATAAATTTACAGTAAATAAAAAAAAAACTTATAAAAAATTTGTTCTACATATTGGGATGTTATATTGATGATCACATCTTTTAATCAGTCCAAGAAGTACAGTTGATGCAGCACCACATATCTTGCCATGAAAAACTTAGTTCCCTTCACTGCTTCCAAAGGAAAGGTTCAATTTATCTTTCTTATCGCAAGGTGGGGTGATTCGGGGTGGGACTAGATTAAAAAATGTTTAAATCTAATTAATTACAGTCTCTGTAATTCATTTGGATTAACTGCATTTTAATTCCATCATAAAATTTGCCCAAAGAGCAACATTTTTTATTTAAATGTATTTCAGGAAATTACTAAATAATAGTAGAAGATATTAATGTACTACATTAATGTGCCATAGGCACGAAGAAGTGTAGTTGAATGTGATGTTGTTAAGAGACTTTATGTGTGTACTCATGTTGTAAATACACTTTCAGTGTTATCACCAAGAAGGATTTTGTATGTGATTGTCGCCACGGTGAGGCGCTGTTTCACTGGTCAAGGACGCACTCTGCGTCATTACGTTCACGTCTGTAAGCGCGCCCAGGGAAGTTACCTTTTTCCCTCCTTTTTGTGTTGTATGATTTTTCCCTCCGAGAGAGAGGATGCACATTTTTGTTATCCCTTAAATAAATAAGCCACAGAGGCTAAAGAATATTTCTGTCTCCATCATTTTTCCTTTGAGTTCATCGCTGGTGATGCTGCAATGCTCAACAGATGTTTTTCTGTTAGAAAGACCAGAAAAATCTTCATGCTTTGCCGACTCCCGCTGACTCAGCATGTACGCTCTTGATGGCGATCTCATTCACAAACATGGGCTGTAACTGTTAGTCTTGTCTGTTCAACACATTTGTCTGTCTGCTTCCTTTTTCTGACATCTTTGCATATCTTGATGTGAGAAATGAGGGACTACATTAAAAGGGTGGGACTACATTAAAAAAGAAATGTATCTAATTAATTACAATTTTTGTAATCAATTCATTTTGATTAAATACATTTTAATTCCATTATAAAATTTGCCCCAAAGAGCAACATTTTTTATTTAAATGTATTTCAAGCAATGACTAAATAATAGTAAAAGATGTTAATGTACTAAACTCAAACTATTAATGTCTGAGCAAAACATAATTTAACTTTGAAGTAGTAAAAAAGAAATAGAAAACATTGTGGCCAAAACTGGACAAACCCAAAGTTAAAGTGTTATTTTAAATGCTTTAACAGCTGCAGCTCCAATTATTCTATAATTAAAAGTCTACAGCATCTTACAGTAATTTGAACTTGGATTAATTGCATTTTAATTCCATCATAAAATTTGCCCAAAGAGCAACATTTTTTATTTAAATGTATTTCAGGAAATTACTAAATAATAGTGGAAGATATTAATGTACTAAACTCTAACTATTAATGTCTGGGCAAAACATAATTTTAACTTTGAAGCAGTAAAAAGGAAATAGAAAACATTGTGGCCAAAACTGGACAGACCCAAAGTTAAAGTGTCATTTTAAATACTTTAACAGCTGCAGCTCCAATTATTCTACAATTAAAAGTCTACAGCATCTTACAGTAATTTGAACTTCATTAATGAAAAATTTCAAAATATTTATAGACATTAATATCTGACAGTAAACCAGGATGAATTAAGCAGCGTCAACTGCAGTCTTTGCAGTCTGCAAAGAAATGATCATCGAAAGTTGGTAGGGCAGACATTGGAATGAGACGTCGTCGGCTCGGAGGGCCAGCAGTCGGCTCCAGGTTATCCAGAGAGGTGGTCACCTCCGGCTCTGACTGCAACGTGGAGCTACATGAGGAGTGTTCTTCAGGACGGGGAGGGAGAGACTGGGCTTTGCAGCTGCTGCTAATGGAGAAGAGAAAACTACACAACATTTTGTTATTAATTCAATTCAACTTTATTTGGATAGCGCCACTTCACAACAATGTTGTCACAGGGCACTTTACATACACGAATCAACATACATATCATTTCGAGCCAATTCATACATATCCTATAATAGAAACCAACTGATTGCATCAAGTCATGACTTCGATCCAATCCCCCACCCTGAGCATGCACACGGCGACAGTGGGAAGGAAAAAACTCCCCTTTAACAGGAAGAAAACCTCCGGCAGAACCCGGCTCAGGGAGGGCAGCCATCTGCCTCGACTGGTTGGGGTGGAGAGGACAGGAAAGACGGAACAACATGTACAATTGCACTTAATAAGGAAGACCTGCAGAAAAAAGGAGAAATAAGTTAGAGACGGCAATACTGCCATATATTTATACATTAATATATTAGAGGCCCTGCGATGGACTGGCGAGCTGTCCAGGGTGTACCCTGCCTGTCGCCCAAAGCCAGCTGGGATAGGCTCCAGCTTCCCCGCGACCCTGAATTGGAATAAGCGGTTCAGAAAATGAATGAATGAATATATTAGAGAAATAGAGTGAGGTACTTCTCAGTGCATCAGGTAACATCCCCATTGCTATATAAGTAATGGTTGGCTAGACTACCCATAACTATAAGAGCAAAGAGCATAACCTGGACAGTTGGGTCCCGTACATGCAGACTCCAACTCAGGAGATACTCATATCCTAACTATAAGAATCATGAAAAAGGAAGGTTTTCAGCTCGATCTTAAAGGTGTGGAGGGAGTCTGCCTCCCGAACCCACGGTGGGAGCTGGTTCCATAAGAGAGGAGCCTGATAGCTAAAGGCTCTTCCTCCCATAGTACTCTTTGAGACTATGGGAACCACCAGTAAACCTGCAGCCTGAGAGCAAAGTGCTCTATTTGGAATATACCGAACTATAAGATCTTTTATGTACATGGAATATTACATGTATATTGTACCCAAATAGAAACTGTAAAACATGTTATTTGGATACCGTGTGTGTGTTTACCATTGTGTGGGCGCCAGTGTGCTTTATTGTTCCAGTAGAAACTGGTCAGGGACATGTGGGAACTGACCCTTATGGGCTCGACAAACGGCAACAACAGTGGCAGTCTCTCACATCACACTCTCGGATGGCCTGTCTCTTAGAAATTTGATTGGTTATCACACTGGAGAGAATTTAGGCATTTTCACTGCAGTATGTAACAGATAAAGCATGAAGACTGACAAGTAGGGAGATTTTGCTCAAACTAACAGAAATCTTGCTGTTATTTCTACTTCACAAAAGGGAAAAACAACCTGTTTTGAAAACAAGATAACATCCAGGTGAAATGAATGGAGCAGAAGTAATGTGTCAAGCTCTTTACACCTGGCTTCTTGTAATGAGCAGCTGCTTTACCAGGTGAACTATAAACATACATGAGCATCCAGCTTCAACAAAATCAGTTATTTTTCTCATCTTTCCATCTGGTATTTTTGGTCCTGAAGAGCAAAATTTCTTTCACGGTTTGATGATACACTGCTCTCGTTTGTTGCCTCCACTGTTTAAAAACTCCACCACAATGAGCTGAAAAACTTTCCGCCTCCATGCCGAGAGGAGCAGCAGCTTCTCCCTCACTCAGGAGGCTGAGAGGATGAGAAGCTGTAGCTAGCATCCTCTGTTCCCGACATGTTGTGCTTCTCTTTCTCTCTCTCTGGCTGGACTATTCTCAATGGGGCCACGCTGTTCTTTTAACGCATTGTCAATTAACTCTTGCCATCAGTGATTATCAAACATCATCTGGCGGACCTGACATTATTGTCTCTAGATCACGTGTCAAACTCAAGGCCCGCGGGCCAAATGTGGCCTGCCATGTCATTTTATGTGGTCCGCGAGAGCTTAAAACGTCTGAGTGTATAATAATAAATAGCTCAAAAGTGTGCTTTGACAAAAAAACTACATTTCCCACAATGACTGTCGACTATGATGGCAGTGTTTCCACATCAATGCTAACGGGTGAAATTGAGAAAAAAATTAAGATCCCAAAATGTCCATGAAGCAAAAAGTTGATTCAGACGGAAGATTGTTTCAAGAAAAATGGGAAGGCGAATACTTGTTTGTCCTTCAAGGAGAAAGACCGGTATGACTTTTGTGTCACGAGTCAGTGTCTGTTGTCAAGGAGTAAAATCTGCGTCAACATTTTGACGCCAAACACGGAGCTAAGTACAGCAGAGTTAGCCTTCAAGAAAAGCAACAAATTGCCCAAGAATTAAAAGGCAAACTGCGGTTGCAGCAGATTGTGTTCACAAAATCCTCAGCCAAAAACAATGCCGCAGTGAAAGTTAGCTTGATAGTGGCTGAAGAAATCGCCCACGCTTCCAAGTCTTTTTCAGAGGGAACGTTTCTGAAGCAGTCTGGGACGCCTGTAAAGCCGTTTTAAGAGGTAAATTAATTGCAAAGACAACCCTTCTTAAAAGAAATCAACAAGAAAAACTAAGGAACTTAGAGCATAAATTGATAGACCTGGAAAAGAGACATACAAATAAAGTAAATGAGGAGACTTTGGAGAAGATTAGAAAAATCAAGGATGAAATAAACCAAGAATTACAAACCCAGATTCAGAAAAAACTTATATTTTTAAAACAGAGTTATTATGAAGCGGGAAGTTAATCAACAAAACATTTAGCTTATAAACTGCGAAAACAACAGGCTGAAAGAACCATATACAAAATTAAAGAGCCAGGCACAAATAACATCACCTACAAAGACACAGAAATACGGAATATTTTGCCAAATTTTATCAAAAGTTATATGCTTTAAAAGAACAGAATGAGGAAGATCATACTGAAACACTGCTAAATAAACTGGCGTTACCTACCGTATCAAATGATCAAAACAAAACTTTAACAAAAAAAATAACAGCCCAGGAATTGACAATAGCAGTGAATAGACTACAACTAAACTAATCGCCAGGATCGGATGGCTACAATGCTGAATGGTACAAAATATACTTAGAGGAGCTTTCACCTCTTCTTTTAAAAACTTTCAATTGGGTTTTAGACGGGGGGCAGATCCCACCGTCCTGGAGGGAGACAATAATTACGGTAATTCCGAAAGAGGGAAAGGACACGATGGATTGCTCCAACTACCGACCAATCAGTCTCCTCAACCAGGATTACAAAATGTTTACCTCCATACTAGCCAAAAGACTGGAACACATCCTTCCAAGTATAATAAACTTAGACCAGACAAGTTTCATCAAAGAAAGGAAAACTCGAGACAACATTAGACGGACGCTACATGTGATCAATCATATACATAAAAATAAAGAACAGGCAGTCATACTAGGCCTAGATGCCCAAAAGGCTTTTGACACTGTAGATTGGGCCTTTTTATTCAAAGTATTGTCAATTTCTCAGATACATTTATAAAGGTTATACAATTGATTTACAACAATAACACAGGGAAAATCAAAATAAATGGAAGTTTATCAGAACCAGTACAGATAAAACAGGGTTGTAGGCAGGGTTGTGACCTCTCCCCAAGCCAAGATTAAAACAGACCTAGACAGATGGAATTTGGTGACTTACCTAGGACTTGTTCAAAAGATAGAAGCAATAAAAATTATTATACTACCCAAACTATTATATTTATTTCAAACAATCCCAGCTGAACCACCTAACAATATGTTTCAAGAAATTGATAAATTAATCTCAAGATTCATCTGGCAAGGGAAGAGGCCTAAAATAAGATATAAGACCTTTCAGTTGAACAAAAACAAAGGAGGCCTCTCCCTTCCAAATATGAGAAACTACTATATGGCAGCTCAGATTAGTCCACTGATAGACATATGCAACCCATCTTATGCAGCCAAATGGAAGGAAATTGTAATTTTAATAATAATTTAATAAATTGTAAAGACACCATCATATACCTGCTCCAGAGAGCACACTCTTATCTTAACCATTCAGGCAGCACTCTGAGGGTCATGTTCTTTGATTTCTCAAGTGCTTTCAATACCACTCAGCCTGCTTTGTTATGTGAGAAGCTCCATAAATTCCAGGTGGATACCTCCACAACCACCTGGATCTATGACTACCTCACAAACAAACCCCCGTTTGTGAGACTGATAAGTTTTGCGTCTGAGACTGAGGTCAGCAGCACTGGTGCACCACAAGGAACTGCATTCTTGCCATTACTCTTCACTCTGTACACCTCAGACTTCCAGTACAACTCTGAGTCCTGCCATCTGCAGAAATACTGCAGATGACTTTGCAGTTGTGGGGTGTATCAGTGATGGACAAGAAGCAGAGTACAGACAACTGGTCAGTTAGATTGTAAAATGGTGCGGTAACAATCATCTCCTATTAAATACCAGCAAAAAAGAGATGATTGTTGACTTCAGGAGGAACAATAACACACAGCACCATCTCCATCCTGGGAGAGGAGGTGGAGGAATACAAGTACCTTGGGGTTCAGCTGGACAACAATCTGGGCTTTAATGCAACACTGAATACATCTACAAGAAAGGTCCGAGCAGACTCTACTTCTTAAGGAAGCTGAGATCATTTAACATCTGCACCAACATGTTGCATATCTTTTAGAAGTCTGTTGTGGAGAGTGCAGTCAGCTTTGCAGCCATCTGCTGGGGAAGAAGCATCAGAACCACAGACCTGAAGAGAAACAACAAACTGATCAAGAAAGCTGCTTCTGTACTTGAAGTAACTCTGGAGCCGCTGGAGCTGATTGTGCAAAGTAGAATGCTGCACAAGCTGATGAAGATGATGAAGGATTCTGATGGGTATGCAAAACTTATAGAAAACTGCCATGAGCTCTTTAGAAAATTCCTGCCTTTTATGGCCAATTTAAATTGAGGGGGAAAGATAATTGCTTGAGGGGGCATTGTTAGTTCTTGCATATTTTCACGCAGAGTGTAGAACACCATGCACTCTGCAAAGTGCAATAAAACCGTGTAATGCACAGATCTGAGTTGTTTAATCTGCTTATACCATGGTCACTCACAGTAAACATGTTAAAACCATGCTTTAAAGACCAGCTAAATATGTTTTAAGGTTAGAAATGATTTTCTATTGGCCTCAATGTGGTTTTCATGCTTAGCAACTGTTGTAAAGAGAGATGGAATGCATAATTATGAGATTTTGTTCAGGTACCAGACAAGTGAATCCATCCAACAAGATGAAAATTGAAATAACAACAAGAAATAAAAACCAGCTCGACCGCCAGCTATCCAGCCTATGTCTCTGCTTACTCTACAATGCAATTGTACAGTATGACAGGGGTTTACAACACCCAGATCATACCGTTTCAACCGAGAGCAAGCAGAGACTGGCCTATAAATGCAAGGCGTATCGAACACAGTCCAAAGGAAACAAATGCCACGAGCGCTATTTATAGGCCTCCAAATCCAGGTCTATTTGACCAACGGTGCCAAATTAAAATATTTCAAATAAAGCGTCGTCTTTACATGAATAAATCTTGAAAAATAACAGGACAAGTACTAAAAGTAATATTATCCGACTTTCCTCGCAAACAAAAGATCTTTTTTACCCCAAATTTTTCATTTCCCATGAAGACTTGCGGCACCTACCCGGAAGTAAGAATACAGCCCCGAACAAAAAAATCGTCTTTATCAGTGTTTTCCCATGATTTCGGAAAAAAAAACGTGTCTTGAAAAATAACAGCCATGATAAATAAAAACATTGTCAACCGAGGTTTCCGTTTCCTCTGCTACGTTAAACGGAAATGACGACTAGTTGGTTTGGTTTGGCGATGGAGCGAATTAGCCGAGCAGCTAAGACAGTAGAAGGAAGGTAGCGGACATTTAGATTGGCGCCCTTTTCCCCATATGCCGCCGCAGTTGTGGTGATATTTCCAAACAAAAAGCAGAGAAGCGTCATTTAACAGGAGCACTTACACAACAGCTAGCATGGCCGCATGGCTTAAAACAGCTGGAGCTCCGAACATGTTGACAATAATCACGAGGCTGAAGTTAGCTTCCGATTCGCAACTTCCGAGTCGCAGTATGTGTAAAGGGCAATTCCACTGAATTTTTCGGAAACTAGACCACATTAGACCAGGTCCTGACAAAAATCCACTATACTTACACTCTTCAAACCTGGACAGAAATATTCCACACACTATGCAGATTCGTGAAAACATAGTGTGAAACCTTTATTTGTGGAAATGCACATTAGGCTTGTTTCATTATATTTTTGGCATCTGCACCACATTAAACAAGGTCCTGAAAAAACAAAACAAAACTACAACACTTAGACACCCCAGACATTAAAACACAATGTCAAACAGCAGTTTTAAACAAAGCTTTATTTTCCAATGTCAGGTAGTTTTTTTTTTCTTCTTCTTCTTCTTCTTTTTTTTTTTTTTAATTTTTGTTTTACCACAGACATAGAAAAGAAAGCAAATTGAATAAGATCACTTTAGAATAAACTGGACAATTGAAGTTGTATAATTGTATTTTCTGGTCATTTCTGATTGGATCAGAATACCCATGAATGTACTGTTTCTCATACAAGGGTATGGTAACCCTGGGATACTTCAAGGCATTCCAGGAGATACTTGAATTTTCCTTCAAGATCTATGTTTTTTTTTTTCTTTAAAACATTCTTTATTAAATTTATATAAATATATTTCAAAGTTTTAATATATTTCAGTAAATGTTAGTGTAAATTTATAAACTGAATTTAAATTTACATTTACACCTTTTCATTCCTCCCAAAATCCCACATTCTGACATGACTTGAACCCCACTTGTTATGAGCCGTCATACTTATCGCATAAACAATAACATGCTGGCTAATGGGAGCTTGAGAAGTATTATTTGCCTAACCGCAAAAAATAAACAAAAAACTAAACATTAGTAATGGACCAAGCCTTATTCCAAATTGTATTAAATTGATTTCATTCTTCAAAATTCTACACACAGTACCCCAATATGACAAAGTGAAAAATTTATTGTTGAGATTTGCACAAATTTATTCAAAATAAAAAAAAACTACGAAATCACATGTACATAAGTATTCACAGTCTTTGCTTAATACTTTGTTGATCCACATTTCGTAGCAAATACAGATAGATAGATAGATAGATAGATTATCTTTTTTTTATTTTTTTTTTTATTTATTATCTTTTTTATTAGCATAACCGCAAATGACCACCTCTGTTTGCGAACTCTTTGCTTTTGCTGTTATTTTGTATTTTCATTGACACAATTACTGAAACAATTTCCTGTTTGTAACGACATATATGACAAAATCATGGCCAAAATACTCGACAACAGGCTGATGTTTTTAATCAGAAATGGTTGTAATTCGCTCATATGACCACCTGGTGGCAGCATTTAGCTATGAATCAAGAGTCTCCGCCCCTTTAATTGCGCGTTTTTGCGTACGTGGAAGTAAACAGTCGGCTTTCTGCTCACGTTTTTTCTGCCACTTAATCAGTAAAAAAAGTGCTTTTGTACATGAGTGTGTTTAGTTCTTAGGATTACACAGATGTCGGTCCCTTCAGCAGAAGATCTGGTCAGATACTGGGAGAGGTCAGTCAGCAACACACGCTTCCTGCAGCTTCCTGCCCTTCAACTTGTTCAGAAATCCGGTTTTCTGTGGACTCCGACCATCAGTCATCCTCAGTAGATATTTATTTGTGAACAGTGACGAGACCAGTGAAAACGGCTCGAGCTCATTTAAAGCTTGTACTTAAATGATACAGCTCTAATCTGGATTTTACAGTAATTTATTTTAATATTGTTCTAGTTTCAGTAATATGAAAAACTTCTCTTTCTAGCAACATCACTGTACATTTTTCACTCACACATACTGATTTTTCTGTATTTGTTGTCATTTTAAACTTATTGAAACAAATCTGGAGGAAAGCAAAACTATAATAGCACATGTATGTTGTAAATAAGAAATCACAGTGAACACCCCCAGTGAAAAGACCCACAGTGAAAAAAAAAGAAAACAAACAAAAGAAACTATGCTAAGCAAAGCATCTTCTGGCTGAAATATTTCCATCTGAAGTCCAGCTAAGTTTTGTTTTGAACTGGTAATTATGGAGGTTGTCTGATGCAGCACCCTATCATCCTACTCGCTTAGATCGTAGTTTTAATCTTTGGAAGCCTGTGTTAAAAAACAAAGTTTGTTACTGATTAATAACACAGTTGTAATAATAAGCAAAATGAGCCATTGGTGCCATTTTTGGGGGTTTTCCTCTTTTCATTGTGCAGAGCATCACCTGCAGTTGGAGAAAGCAGAGCTCAGACTGCTTGTGTGGAAGAAACAACCTTGACAACTTAACAGTTTGGGCACCATGTGTAATTTGCATGGGATGGAAGGAAATAATACATCAAGAAGATTCAAAAGTTACATTTTAGTTAGTGTTTGCTGCTTGCTTATGACGGCTGCATTCCTAGAATCAGGAAAAAGCTGAGTCAGACCTATTTTAATGCTGTCTGTTATAGTTTTGGTAAAACTCTAGGGAACTATAAATGCTCTGTGTTGTCGGGGACCAAGACCTTGTTGCTGAGAACACAGAGTTTGGGGCGCTATACCTGCTGGTATATGACTTTAAGTGTACTGTCATGTTTGAATAAATCCCCAACACAAACAGCTTCATATCACCACACGTCCTTCCTCCCCTACAGGTCCAATATTTGTGTTCCTCTTTTACTGTCTGACCCTCCCCTGATGGGGGTTTCTTTGCAGCATTTTGATTGTGAAGGCCAGATTCAGCCTCCTCCTTGCTGTTCATGTAGAGATGCATTCATGCTGGTCGTTTTTATTCACTCATTTTCTGCATTGGAGGCGAGTTTCTGTCTTTCTGTCATTGGATGGTCCTGATGCGAGCCAGATCCATGACAGCATGTGATGGTTCTAAAAGCCTCTTGGATTTAATTTCTCGAGGTCTTTCAGACTGACTGAGCTTTATGTCTTCAGCTGATTAAAAACTGAGGAATTCATATCTGCTTGTGTCCTGATGCAGCGAGCAGGAAAGTCTGAGACAGCAGGTGGTGGAGGACGATACCGAGGACTGGCAGAGGAGCCTGGACTTCTCGGACCTGGAGAGGGTCGGTGGGGTGGACCTTTCCTTCATCAAAGGAGATGATGTCAACGCTTGCGCCCAGCTAGTTGTCCTCAGTTACCCTGATCTAGAGGTGAGCTGACACAGTCACACCTGGAAACATCTGTTGGGCTGATGCCTGTCTAACCCTACTGGTGACCATGAGGAACAGCTGCAGTATGGACCGGAAACAATTTCTATGACATTTTTCTATCAGAAGTACAGAAGAAGAAATGTAAAATGTCCCTTAATTGGGTAATAAATGAATGAATGAATGGAATATAAAATGTTATCTATCAGTATTTAGTGACATTTTATTGCCTACTGAGCTCATCTGATGTGAGCAGGTAAATGAAAAAACACTCCTACTCGAGGTGGGATTTATTTCAACTGGTGGAGCTGCTGCTACACGTAGAGACTGCTTTGTTTGTTTGTTTGTTTGCCAGTAGTTTTTTTGTCCCCTGTAGCTTCACACAATAATACAGTTTCTTTTATTAAACAGGTGAACCTTATGGTCTAATGGTAAAAGATACCTCTCTTGAATACGCTGGATTATACGCTGCCGTAGTTAATTAGATCAAAATGTGACTTCAGTAGTTTCTGTACTGTTTGTGTTTCTCTGAACATTTTCTCTCTATTATGTAAAGCACATTGGATTGCTGTTCTATACAATATGCTCTATATAACAACCACAAAAAAAGGAGATTATTATGAAAAGATTCAGTCAGATTTCTGCACCCTCGTAGAGCCGCTGATGTGGACCTTTATTTTTTACACTCAGAAAAAGCTCCATAAGTTTTCATGGCTGTGTCATTAGTTGAGAAAGTGTTTGGCAAGATGCGTCCTGAAAAATGACTTCATCACCAAACTTCTCTTCAAATGGTGGAACGAAAAAATGTCTTTGATTTTAGGTAATGCTACTTAACCAGATGTGGATCCCAGTTCATCAGTCACTGTGGAAGTCGTTTCTCTGTTTCATTGGACTGGAACCAAAAGAAAAACAAAGTTCCAGCATCAGCTGCTTGTCCAGTGCAGATTAGTGATCTTCATCCCATCATCCACAGTCTACGATGGTTTCTCTTTAACAGACTCTAACCTTGTTTTGATGATTGTTTGCCTCCATTTGCATTTTGTTTTATTTTCTTACGGTTAAGTCACAAACACCATGATTGGTTGATTCTCATCTATTTACGTTTTCTGTCCTGACGCTTTGGCGCCTTCCTCCATCGAGCTGCATGTTTTTGTTCGTTCTTACTCCAGATTTGTAAATGATACATTTAAATGCATTTTGTAATTTAAGTACCAAAACTGTTTAAAGTTTGCATCCTCAAATGATTTAACAAGTATTAATATAATATGTTTGAGATGTCATGCATATTTTCAGATTGATCCACAAGATACCAATAAATAGGAGGTATCATATGCAACTGTTTGCTTAGACTTTAAAGACACAAGCAGTCAAATGTCAAAAGCACTTTAAAGGTGGACTCTGAAGCACTTCCAGACTGTGTGTGTTAGCTACTCTACCAAAGCCTTAACCTCCATTCAAAGATGGCATGTACTATAGTGGTGGTTATCTATATTAACTAGGCTTTACTCTTCTGTCTCTGTGGTTGTTCACATGAGAAAAGCCATGTTATACACAATTTAAAATGCTGCTTCTGCACAGATTATACACAGCAAAGTTGTTTGTTACTCTGCGCTGCTAAAAGTTAAAATCACTGCTCAAACACTTTTCTAACTTTATACTAAAGAAGTGAATCAGCTCTGTAATTTTAATGCCAGGTAATGACATAAAGATTATGTAAGTCTCAGCTCAAGGTAGTGTAATCTTTATTAATTGCATATACCTGATATGTAGAATCATTTTAATCTCTGTGTTAAAGTTGGTGTTAGCAGTAGAAGTGATTGTAATTCACAGGAAAAAGGGAAATTTCCTTTGATTTGTCTTCAGGTTTCCAGCAATTTAATGGGTTAAATGCTCGAAAGATTTGAGATTTTAACAAATGAAATTTAGTGATTAAGACAATACGACCCCCACCCCCAACAACAGACTAAAAAGTGGCTGTTAAATAGTTTGTTTGTCTTTTAGTGATTGACAATTGCACTACTATTCAGCTGTTTGATTTTAATGTCCAGCAGCAGCAAACTTCCAGTAGTTCTGCAGGGTGACACTAAAACATTGTGTCTGATATTATTGAGGAAAATAATTATCACCAGGAAAAGAATCAGTGAAATAATGGTTTTATTTAGAGACGACTGAATCCTGAGCTACAACTCGTGAGCAGATGATGGGTTCAACATAAGTTAGCACAGTGATCTGACCAGGCTAAAAGAGAACTGTCTTTAAACTTCCAGGTGAAACGTACCTCACTGAAGCGCTGATCTAAGTTTATAATGAACCTAGCTGCACCTGATGGACTGCTGGCTGCTGCAGCCATTGACAAAGTGAGCTTTGTGCATTAAACAGAGTAAACCTCCCCACCCACTCCAGGGTTGATCTGGCTGCATGGTTCTGCATCATGAGCACGAGTCATGCACACACAATACACTCAGTTAGTCTCTGGCAAACTGGGGATGGTCAGGTGCTGCATACATGTGAAGTTATGTGGACTGTGAAAGTTGTGTCCACCATCACATTGACTGAATCTTTCTTTTCTCTCAGGGGTTCGATGACCAGTTTGGAGTCGAGCCACAGTGGCTTCTCTCAGCTCAGTGCCGCCACCACCTCCTCTAACCACTCCCTGTTCAGCTCCATGATCTCCAGGTAGAAACGGATTGTGGAGGACTTGAATCCCCTTCAGCCCACCCCATTCACTGCCCTAACCATCAACATGGAGGCCAACTCTTCTCCCGCCCTCTCCTCGTCATCTTTGGACTCTGATCCTCTTGCACAGCCAGTTTTTGTGGAACTGATGCATGCTTGCACAAACAGAAGAAGAAGAGTTCTCAAAGACTGAGGCAAAAAGAAAGAAATGAAACCACATGAACAATTTAAGGGCTGATTTTTGCACAAAGGTTGTCAAGTTTTGTTGGGCCTAGCATCTCTGCTGGGCAGCACGTTGAATCAGAACGTATAGCAGAATATTCTGGTCGTGTCCCGTCTCATGCTGGGTGGTGAGGTCAGATGGAAGAAGCAATATTTTCATCCTGTGAGCTACGGGACCGGATGGAGAAACTGGAGGCGCTGTTACATGTATGCATTTACACTCCCACAATACTGAGACGACGCATACCTCATCAATGCGTGTCGGCTGATGAAAGCGGATTTTTTGTTACATGCAAACACGCACCAATGTTTAACATGCACAAATTGAGAGTGTTTGCCATATTGTTACTGCATGGATGTGTGTGTGTTTCTAGAAAGTTAATAGGTCAAATGTGGGAGGATGGGCAGGAAATATCTGAACCAGATCTGGGTCCAACATTGCCTGCAAACATCTGGAGCTTATTGTATCAAAACAAATAAGATACCATGAGCAAATTTAGGAGGTAAAAAGATAAATAACTTTCAGATTTCCTATAATTTATGTAGAAAAACCTTTCTGTCTTAATGACACCTTAAAAAGTGGTTGAATAATTAACCCAGGTCTGAAAGTTACCGAGGTAAAGTGCTCATAGCAATAACACGAGTTATACTTTCTACTGTGTGAAATGTTTTTATTTATCATTAATATGTCTGTGGAGGATCATGGATGCGGATTGCAGATGAGCTTTTTGTTGTAAATTGTGTTCAGGCAGACAGAAGAGCAAACTGAACCAAGAAACAAACCAACTTCTCTGGCATGACGTGGCGGTTTGCTTCCTGTCCAGCGTCTGCACAATTAAGGAACTCAAACCCAGATCATGTCGTCAAGGAGATGCCTTGCCACTGATTGGTGAATGTGCTACTGATTGACTAGTGCCTGCTAGCAAATGAGAGCCCTGACTTTGAAGGGATGCGATGTTAGTGGGCAAAGACACCATGATTATTTACTTATTGATGTTGATAGGAGTGTGCATAGAAGATGAATGTTTTCTGGTTTATCTTTTGACAGTGCACCAGTAGACAGACAGATGCTGTACGTGTGCCAGTGCTGGTTTGGGACTGTTTTGGAGGCGAGTACTTGATGGGTGAAGCAGTGAGGCCTGCACACTCGAGCGACTTTATGGATTTATTATTTAACAATTAAGATGATAGCCATTTAAGAGCCATGTGTCAATAAATAGCATTTTAGCCTTTGTAAACATCTCTTAGAAATGTACCTGCTTTTTTTCCAAGGTGACCACTGTAGTGATGAATAACCATTTCAAAACGCAGGAGATTTTTAATGCAGTCACAGAGCAGCGATGACTTCACTTAGATCTGATTCCCTGACATCAGAGTTGCCAAGAGTGGTCTGGTGCTGTTGCCATGGTAACTAAGTGCAGCTGTCGTGATAAAAAAAAAAAAGAAAAAAAAAAGGAAAAAAGGCAAGTTTGGAGGTTTTATTACTGAAAATACAGGCCTCTGCATGTTTTTGTCACATAAAACTGCAAGTTGTGAGCCAGAAACCTGTCTTCTTGTCATTCGCTGAAATGCTTTGCGGAGAAAAAGGACCCTCTCAGACTGAGGGGCTTGAAGTTGTGTTTGACTGTGTGTGGTGTGAAAATGAATTTTTGTGAACAAAGGGGAGATATCTCTGAAATATAATGCACATTTAGAACCACGACCAACTTTGCTTCACCTTCTGGAGTCTTCATTCAGACGGATTAAGCTTCAACTCAAATGGAAATGCTCCGTTTCCTTCTTTCCATCACGTTGTCTCTTGCGTACTCCAGTTTGGCTTTACTTTGTTCTGTATTTCAGAAAGTAGAGTAGACCTATTGATTGAAGCCATAGGCACGAAGAAGTGTACTTGGATGTGATGTTGTTAGGAGACTTTATTTACAACATGAGTACACAAATACACTTTCAGTGTTATCACCAAGAAGGATTTTATATGTGATTGTCGCCACGGTGAGGCGCTGTTTTACTGGTCAAGGACGCACTCTGCGTCATTACGTTCACATCTGTAAGAGGACGCACTCTGCGTCATTACGTTCACGTCTGTAAGAGGACGCACTCTGCGTCATTGCGTTCACGTCTGTAAGCGCGCCCAGGGAAGTTACCTTTTTCCCTCCTTTTTGTGTTGTATGATTTTTCCCTCCAAGAGAGAGGATGCACATTTTTGTTATCCCTTAAATAAATAAGCCACAGAGGCTAAAGAATATTTCTGTCTCCATCATTTTTCCTTTGAGTTCATCGCTGGTGATGCTGCAATGCTCAACAGATGATTTTCTGTTAGAAATGCCAGAAAAATCTTCATGCTTTGCAGACTCCCGCTGACTCAGCATGTACGCTCTTGATGGCGATCTCATTCACAAACATGGGCTGTAACTGTTAGTCTTGTCTGTTCAACACATTTGTCTGTCTGCTTCCTTTTTCTGGCATCTTTGCATATCTTGATGTGAGAAATGATGTATAAAGTATATTTGGATTAATGAGAATATGGCGCCTTTACATTTTTGGAGATAAGAAACTTGGAATTATGAAGAAAGCATCAATAACTTGGTCTCAGGTTCAATTTATCTTTATTATCGCAAGGTGAGGGGTGATTAGGGGTGGGACTACATTAAAAAAGAAATGTATCTAATGACTTACAATTTTTGTAATCAATTCATTTTGATTAATTACATTTTAATTCCATTATAAAATTTGCCCCAAAGAGCAACATTTTTTATTTAAATGTATTTCAAGCAATGACTAAATAATAGTAAAAGATGTTAATGTACTAAACTCAAACTATTAATGTCTGGGCAAAACATAATTTAACTTTGAAGCAGTAAAAAAGAAATAGAAAACATTGTGGCCAAAACTGGACAGACCCAACGTTAAAGTGTCATTTTAAATACTTTAACAGCTGCAGCTCCAATTATTCTATAATTAAAAGTCTACAGCATCTTACAGTAATTTTAACTTTATTAATATAAAATTTCAAAATATTTATAGACATTAATATCTGACAGTAGACCAGGATGAATTAACCAGCGTCAACTGCAGACTTTGCAGTCTGCAAAGAAATGATCATCGAAAGTTGGTAGGGCAGACATTGGAATGAGACGTTGTCGGTTCGGAGGGCCAGCAGTCGGCTCCAGGTTATCCAGAGAGGTGGTCACCTCCGGCTCTGACTGCAACGTGGAGCTACATGAGGAGTGTTCTTCAGGACGGGGAGGGAGAGACTGGGCTTTGCAGCTGCTGCTAATGGAGAAGAGAAAACTACACAACATTTTGTTATTAATTCAATTCAATTCAACTATATTTGTATAGCGCCACTTCACAACAATGTTGTCACAGGGCACTTTACATACACGAATCAACATACATAATATTTCGGGCCAATTCATACATATCCTATAATAGAAACCAACTGACTGCATCAAGTCATGACTTCGATCCAATCCCCCACCCTGAGCATGCACACGGCGACAGTGGGAAGGAAAAAAACTCCCCTTTAACGGGAAAAAAACCTCCGGCAGAACCCGGCTCAGGCAGGGCAGCCATCTGCCTCGACTGGTTGGGGTGGAGAGGACAGGAAAGACGGAACAACATGTACAATTGCACTTAATCAGGAAGACCTGCGGAAAAAAAGGAGTAATAATTTAGAGACGGCAATATTGGCATATATTTATACATTAAGATATCAGAGAAATAGAGTGAGGTACTTCTCAGTGCATCAGGTAACATCCCCATTGCTATATAAGTAATGGTTGGCTAGACTACCCATAACTATAAGAGCAAAGAGCATAACCTGGACAGTTGGGTCCCGTACATGCAGACTCCAACTCAGGAGATACTCATATCCTAACTATAAGAATCATGAAAAAGGAAGGTTTTCAGCTCGATCTTAAAGGTGTGGTGGGAGTCTGCCTCCCAAACCCACGGTGGGAGCTGGTTCCATAAGAGAGGAGCCTGATAGCTAAAGGCTCTTCCTCCCATAGTACTCTTTGAGACTCTGGGAACCACCAGTAAACCTGCAGCCTGAGAGCAAAGTGCTCTATTTGGAATATACCGAACTATAAGATCTTTTATGTACATGGAATATTACATGTATATTGTACCCAAATAGAAACTGTAAAACATGTTATTTGGATACCGTGTGTGTGTTTACCATTGTGTGGGCACCAGTGTGCTTTATTGTTCCAGTAGAAACTGGTCAGGGACATGTGGGAACTGACCCTTATGGGCTCGACAAACGGCAACAACAGTGGCAGTCTCTCACATCACACTCTCGGATGGCCTGTCTCTTAGAAATTTGATTGGTTATCATACTGGAGAGAATTTAGGCATTTTCACTGCAGTATGTAACAGATAAAGCATGAAGACTGACAAGCAGGGAGATTTTGCTCAAACTAACAGAAATCTTGCTGTTATTTCTACTTCACAAAAGGGAAAAACAACCTGTTTTGAAAACAAGATAACATCCAGGTGAAATGAATGGAGCAGAAGTGATGTGTCAAGCTCTTTACACCTGGCTTCTTGTAATGAGCAGCTGCTTTACCAGGTGAACTATAAACATACATGAGCATCCAGCTTCAACAAAACCAGTTATTTTCCTCATCTTTCCATCTGGTATTTTTGGTCCTGAAGAGCAAAATTTCTTTCACGGTTTGATGATACACTGCTCTCGTTTGTTGCCTCCACTGTTTAAAAACTCCACCACAATGAGCTGAAAAACTTTCCGCCTCCATGCCGAGAGGAGCAGCAGCTTCTCCCTCACTCAGGAGGCTGAGAGGATGAGAAGCTGTAGCTAGCATCCTCTGTTCCCGACATGTTGTGCTTCTCTTTCTCTCTCTCTGGCTGGACTATTCTCAATGGGGCCACGCTGTTCTTTTAACGCATTGTCAAATAACTCTTGCCATCAGTGATTATCAAACATCATCTGGCGGACCTGACATTATTGTCTCTAGATCACATGTGTCAAACTCAAGGCCCGCAGGCCAAATGTGGCCTGCCATGTCATTTTATGTGGTCCGCGAGAGCTTAAAACGTCTGAGTGTATAATAATAAATAGCTCAAAAGTGTGCTTTGAGAAAAAAACTACATTTCCCACAATGACTGTCGACTATGATGGCAGTGTTTCCACATCAATGCTAACGGGTGAAATTGAGAAAAAAATTAAGATCCCAAAATGTCCAGGAAGCAAAAAGTTGATTCAGACGGAAGATTGTTTCAAGAAAAATGGGAAGGTGAATACTTGTTTGTCCTTCAAGGAGAAAGACCGGTATGACTTTTGTGTCACGAGTCAGTGTCTGTTGTCAAGGAGTAAAATCTACGTGAACATTTTGACGCCAAACACGGAGCTAAGTACGGCAAAGTTAGCCTTCAAGAAAAGTAACAAATTGCCCAAGAATTAAAAGGCAAACTGCGGTTGCAGCAGATTGTGTTCACAAAATCCTCAGCCAAAAACAATGCCGCAGTGAAAGTTAGCTTGAT
Organism: Telmatherina bonti; assembly: GCF_933228915.1. NCBI lineage: Eukaryota > Metazoa > Chordata > Actinopteri > Atheriniformes > Telmatherinidae > Telmatherina > Telmatherina bonti. The sequence goes on from NC_136621.1 coordinate 12,889,038, forward strand.
AGTGGCTGAAGAAATCGCCCACGCTTCCAAGTCTTTTTCAGAGGGAGCGTTTCTGAAGCAGTCTGGGACGCCTGTAAAGCCGTTTTAAGAGGTAAATTAATTGCAAAGACAACCCTTCTTAAAAGAAATCAACAAGAAAAACTAAGGAACTTAGAGCATAAATTGATAGACCTGGAAAAGAGACATACAAATAAAGTAAATGAGGAGACTTTGGAGAAGATTAGAAAAATCAAGGATGAAATAAACCAAGAATTACAAACCCAGATTCAGAAAAAACTTATATTTTTAAAACAGAGTTATTATGAAGCGGGAAGTTAATCAACAAAACATTTAGCTTATAAACTGCGAAAACAACAGGCTGAAAGAACCATATACAAAATTAAAGAGCCAGGCACAAATAACATCACCTACAAAGACACAGAAATAGGGAATATTTTGCAAAGTTTTATCAAAAGTTATATGCTTTAAAAGAACAGAATGAGCAAGATCATACTGAAACACTGCTAAATAAACTGGCGTTACCTACCGTATCAAATGATCAAAACAAAACTTTGACAAAAAAAAAAAACAGCCCAGGAATTGACAATAGCAGTGAATAGACTAAAACTAAACTAATCGCCAGGATCGGATGGCTACAATGCTGAATGGTACAAAATATACTTAGAGGAGCTTTCTCCTCTTCTTTTAAAAACTTTCAATTGGGTTTTAGACGGGGGGCAGATCCCACCGTCCTGGAGGGAGACAATAATTACGGTAATTCCGAAAGAGGGAAAGGACACGATGGATTGCTCCAACTACCGACCAATCAGTCTCCTCAACCAGGATTACAAAATGTTTACCTCCATACTAGCCAAAAGACTGGAACACATCCTTCCAAGTATAATAAACTTAGACCAGACAAGTTTCATCAAAGAGAGGAAAACTCGAGACAACATTAGACGGACATGTGATCAATCATATACATAAAAATAAAGAACAGGCAGTCATACTAGGCCTAGATGCCCAAAAGGCTTTTGACACTGTAGATTGGGCCTTTTTATTCAAAGTATTGTCAATTTCTCAGATACATTTATAAAGGTTATAAAATTGATTTACAACAATAACACAGGGAAAATCAAAATAAATGGAGGTTTATCAGAACCAGTACAGATAAAACAGGGTTGTAGGCAGGGTTGTGGCCTCTCCCCACTTCTATTCAGTTTGTTTATTGAACCACTGGCGCAGTGGGTTAGACAAAATTCCAAAATACAAGGCTTACAAATAAACAAGGTGGAACAAAAAATAGCTCTGTTCGCAGACGATGTCTTAATTTATCTGACTAAGCCCAAAACTTCCCTCCCGGAGCTATACAGAATTCTAATGGAATATGGTCAAATTTCGGGCTACAGACTCAACTCCCACAAATCACAGGTGATAACGTTTAATTATACTCCTGACCAGTTCGCCAAGGATCACTTTAAAATAAACTGGGGGATGGACTCAATTTCATATCTGGGCATAAACATTCCAAAAGATACAAGCAAACTACCCTCTACGAACTATAATCCATTAATAGCCAAGATTAAAACAGACCTAGACAGATGGAATTTGGTGACTTACCTAGGACTTGTTCAAAAGATAGAAGCAATAAAAATTATTATACTACCCAAACTATTATATTTATTTCAAACAATCCCAGCTGAACCACCTAACAATATGTTTCAAGAAATTGATAAATTAATCTCAAGATTCATCTGGCAAGGGAAGAGGCCTAAAATAAGATATAAGACCTTACAGTTGAACAAAAACAAAGGAGGCCTCTCCCTTCCAAATATGAGAAACTACTATATGGCAGCTCAGATTAGTCCACTGATAGACATATGCAACCCATCTTATGCAGCCAAATGGAAGGAAATTGAATGTCAGAATATTGACACTCCCATACAAGCTGTAATTGGGAATGTCAACATGATGAACAAAATGAGTTACATCAGTCCATGGTCTGAAACAGCACTTAGAATCTGGGCAAAGCTGGTCCAGGACAACAGTGAACTTTGCTTGATGATTAGGTGGATTGCATATGATGAAGATTTTGCTCTAAACAAAACCGACATGAGCTTCAAAATTTGGGTGAGAAAAGGATTAATAAAATACAGTGACCTTTACCATAAAGGGTACTTAAGGACTTTTCAAGACATTAAACAAGTTTACAATCTTGACAACAAAGATTTCTATAGATTCTTACAAGTCCGCCATTACCTAAACGAAATGAACAAGGCAGGTTCCGATGGACCTCTCAGCGGGATAGTCCAAATTTTTCTCAAATCATATTAATCAATTCCAAACAGTAAACTGATTTCAAAATTATACAATGAGCTACAAACCATCAAAGGTGAAAACACTGAGTATATCAAGCAAAAATGGGAGAAGGAGGGTAATTTTAAGCTGCCTGTAGAAGAATGGTTTAAAATACAGGAAAACTCCTGGAAAAGTACATGTTCACTTAACTGGAGGGAATTCGCCTGGAAAAGTGTGGTGCATTTTTCTTGGAGTCTTGGAGTTTTTCTCTTTTCTTTTTTCTTTGTGTATGCTTTTTAAGAAAGAAAATCTTAATAAAAAAAGATCTTGAATAAAATGCTATATTTTTTAGATGCAACTGTAATGTGCAAGAACTGCTATAACTTGAATAAGTGATAAATTCAGAGTTATTTAACATTAAGGAGTAGTTACATTTATTTTACATGACATACAATTACATTTAGTTACATTTATAAATTACATCTGGTCCTTTGAGGACAGCCATTATGTTGATGTGGCCTTCAGTAAAAATGAGTTTGACAACCCTGCTCTAGATGCCATGTTGTTCCCTCAATTTGGCAAACAAAGTTCACCTTGATAGGTTTATCTGTCGGTTTAGGCTTCTTTGGTAAAACAGCATACCATTCGGCATACCCTTGAATGTGCGGCCTGACTTGCTATCTTGATTTTATAAAAATACAAACTCTTCTTTTTTCAGAGGATTTCACGCCCGGTTCAGAGAATGTGCTGCACAGGAGATTTCTCTGCATGTTTTTGGCTATCTCAAGACTTGAGTCCCCATGGCAACAAAAAACTTGTTTACTATCAGGATAAACTGCTTAAACTTTCCAAAATCAGGATTATCAGTGAAATAACACATCAAATCCCAATGGAGTTTAAAAGAAAGAGAATAGGATGCAGAGTAGGAATGAGGCAGAGCGGGAAGCGGTGGAGTTTTAAACAGTTTCTTCCAACTTCTGTGATGGGTAACGTGAGATCGCTAGCTAACAAAACGGACAAGCTTGCGGTGTTAACAAGGTCTCGGAAAGAATACAGAGAGTGCAGTATTATGTGCTTCACAGAGACATGGCTGCATCAACACATCCTCAACTGGAATGTGTCTGAACATGTGTCTGAAATGTTAGCTGTGAGCTTCCATCCATTTATTTACCAAGAGAGTTTACCTGTGTTATTCTGGTAGTGGTTTATATAACACCTGGTACCGCACCAGACAGAGACACCTGTGATGTCATCAGCTCCGTCATTGCTCGGCTACAAAAGCAGCATCCAGACTCATTCATGGCAATATCCGGAGACTTCACTGTCACACCTCAAATCTGTTGCCCTGCAGCTAAGTCATGGACAAGAGCACAGCTTCATCTCCCTCCACATCAGGACATCCTGAGACCTCCACTTTGTATGTCTCCTGCAATCAGGTCAAGAAGCAACTTGAGAAACTGAACCAGAACAAGGCTGCAGGTCCATATGGTCAGTCCCAGAGTCCTCAAGACCTGCTCAAAACAACTATGTCCAATTCTCTAGCACCTTCTTTAATACCAGTCTAAGACAAAATAGAGTCCCAGTGCTGTGGAAAACCTACTGCCTTGTTCCAGTGCCTAAAAAAACCACAACCAACTGAACCAAATGACTACAGACCAGTCGAATGAATGTCCTGGAGAGACTCTTACTCGCTCACCTCAAAAAGAAAGTAAACAGATTTCAGAAGCAATTACAGTTTGCATATTGTAATGGACTTGGGGTTTGAAGACACCATCATATACCTGCTCCAGAGAGCACACTCTTATCTTGACCATTCAGGCAGCACTCTGAGGGTCATGTTCTTTGATTTCTCAAGTGCTTTCAATACCACTCAGCCTGCTTTGTTATGTGAGAAGCTCCATAAATTCCAGGTGGATACCTCCACAACCACCTGGATCTATGACTACCTCACAAACAAACCCCCGTTTGTGAGACTGATAAGTTTTGCGTCTGAGACTGAGGTCAGCAGCACTGGTGCACCACAAGGAACTGCATTCTTGCCATTACTCTTCACTCTGTACACCTCTGACTTCCAGTACAACTCTGAGTCCTGCCATCTGCAGAAATACTGCAGATGACTTTGCAGTTGTGGGGTGTATCAGTGATGGACAAGAAGCAGAGTACAGACAACTGGTCAGTTAGATTGTAAAATGGTGCGGTAACAATCATCTCCTATTAAATACCAGCAAAAAAGAGATGATTGTTGACTTCAGGAGGAACAATAACACACAGCACCATCTCCATCCTGGGAGAGGAGGTGGAGTAGGTGGAGGAATACAAGTACCTTGGGGTTCAGCTGGACAACAATCTGGGCTTTAATGCAACACTGAATACATCTACAAGAAAGGTCCGAGCAGACTCTACTTCTTAAGGAAGCTGAGATCATTTAACATCTGCACCAACATGTTGCATATCTTTTAGAAGTCTGTTGTGGAGAGTGCAGTCAGCTTTGCAGCCATCTGCTGGGGAAGAAGCATCAGAACCACAGACCTGAAGAGAAACAACAAACTGATCAAGAAAGCTGCTTCTGTACTTGAAGTAACTCTGGAGCCGCTGGAGCTGATTGTGCAAAGTAGAATGCTGCACAAGCTGATGAAGATGATGAAGGATTCTGATGGGTATGCAAAACTTATAGAAAACTGCCATGAGCTCTTTAGAAAATTCCTGCCTTTTATGGCCAATTTAAATTGAGGGGGAAAGATAATTGCTTGAGGGGGCATTGTTAGTTCTTGCATATTTTCACGCAGAGTGTAGAACACCATGCACTCTGCAAAGTGCAATAAAACCGTGTAATGCACAGATCTGAGTTGTTTAATCTGCTTATACCATGGTCACTCACAGTAAACATGTTAAAACCATGCTTTAAAGACCAGCTAAATATGTTTTAAGGTTAGAAATGATTTTCTATTGGCCTCAATGTGGTTTTCATGCTTAGCAACTGTTGTAAAGAGAGATGGAATGCATAATTATGAGATTTTGTTCAGGTACCAGACAAGTGAATCCATCCAACAAGATGAAAATTGAAATAACAACAAGAAATAAAAACCAGCTCGACCGCCAGCTATCCAGCCTATGTCTCTGCTTACTCTACAATGCAATTGTACAGTATGACAGGGGTTTACAACACCCAGATCATACCGTTTCAACTGAGAGCAAGCAGAGACTGGCCTATAAATGCAAGGCGTATCGAACACAGTCCAAAGGAGACACATACCACGAGCGCTATTTATAGGCCTCCAAATCCAGGTCTATTTGACCAACGGTGCCAAATTAAAATATTTCAAATGAAACGTCGTCTTTACATGAATAAATCTTGAAAAATAACAGGACAAGTACTAAAAGTAATATTATCCGACTTTCCTCGCAAACAAAAGATCTTTTTTACCCCAAATTTTTCATTTCCCATGAAGACTTGCGGCACCTACCCGGAAGTAAGAATACAGCCCCGAACACAAAAATCGTCTTTATCAGTGTTTTCTCATGATTTCGGAAAAAAACGTGTCTTGAAAAATAATAGCCATGATAAATAAAAACATTGTCAACCGAGGTTTCCGTTTCCTCTGCTACGTTAAACGGAAATGACGACTAGTTGGTTTGGTTTGGCGATGGAGCGAATTAGCCGAGCAGCTAAGACAGTAGAAGGAAGGTAGCGGACATTTAGATTGGCGCCCATTTCCCCATATGCCGCCGCAGTTGTGGTGATATTTCCAAACAAAAAGCAGAGAAGCGTCATTTAACAGGAGCACTTACACAACAGCTAGCATGGCCGCATGGCTTAAAACAGCTGGAGCTCCGAACATGTTGACAATAATCACGAGGCTGAAGTTAGCTTCCGATTCGCAACTTCCGAGTCGCAGTATGTGTAAAGGGCAATTCCACTGAATTTTTCGGAAACGAGACCACATTAGACCAGGTCCTGACAAAAATCCACTATACTTACACTCTTCAAACCTGGACAGAAATATTCCACATACTATGCAGATTCGTGAAAACATAGTGTGAAACCTTTATTTGTGGAAATGCACATTAGGCTTGTTTCATTATATTTTTGGCATCTGCACCACATTAAACAAGGTCCTGAAAAAACAAAACAAAACTACAACACTTAGACACCCCAGACATTAAAACACAATGTCAAACAGCAGTTTTAAACAAAGCTTTATTTTCCTTGTCAAAGTGGTATTACATGAAATTCTCATGTTGCACAAATCCAATGTTAGGTACTTTTTTTCTTCTTCTTCTTCTTCTTTTTATTTTTTTATTTTTTACCACAGACATAGAAAAGAAAGCAAATTGAATAAGATCACTTCAGAATAAACTGGACAATTGAAGTTGTATAATTGTATTTTCTGGTCATTTCTGATTGGATCAGAATACCCATGAATGTACTGTTTCTCATACAAGGGTATGGTAACCCTGGGATACTTCAAGGCATTCCAGGAGATACTTGAATTTTCCTTCAAGATCTATGTATTTTTTTCTTTAAAACATTCTTTATTAAATTTATATAAATATATTTCAAAGTTTTAATATATTTCAGTAAATGTTAGTGTAAATTTATAAACTGAATTTAAATTTACATTTACACCTTTTCATTCCTCCCAAAATCCCACATTCTGACATGACTTGAACCCCACTTGTTATGAGCCGTCATACTTATCGCATAAACAATAACATGCTGGCTAATGGGAGCTTGAGAAGTATTATTTGCCTAACCGCAAAAAATAAACAAAAAACTAAACATTAGTAATGGACCAAGCCTTATTCCAAATTGTATTAAATTGATTTCATTCTTCAAAATTCTACACACAGTACCCCAATATGACAAAGTGAAAAATTTATTGTTGAGATTTGCACAAATTTATTCAAAATAAAAAAAAAAACTACGAAATCACATGTACATAAGTATTCACAGTCTTTGCTTAATACTTTGTTGATCCACATTTCGTAGCAAATACAGATAGATAGATAGATAGATAGATTATCTTTTTTTTTTATTTTTTTTTTTTATTTATTATCTTTTTTATTAGCATAACCGCAAATGACCACCTCTGTTTGCGAACTCTTTGCTTTTGCTGTTATTTTGTATTTTCATTGACACAATTACTGAAACAATTTCCTGTTTGTAACGACATATATGACAAAATCATGGCCAAAATACTCGACAACAGGCTGATGTTTTTAATCAGAAATGGTTGTAATTCGCTCATATGACCACCTGGTGGCAGCATTTAGCTATGAATCAAGAGTCTCCGCCCCTTTAATTGCGCGTCATTGCGTACGTGGAAGTAAACAGTCGGCTTTCTGCTCACGTTTTTTCTGCCACTTAATCAGTAAAAAAAGTGCTTTTGTACATGAGTGTGTTTAGTTCTTAGGATTACACAGATGTCGGTCCCTTCAGCAGAAGATCTGGTCAGATACTGGGAGAGGTCAGTCAGCAACACACGCTTCCTGCAGCTTCCTGCCCTTCAACTTGTTCAGAAATCCGGTTTTCTGTGGACTCCGACCATCAGTCATCCTCAGTAGATATTTATTTGTGAACAGTGACGAGACCAGTGAAAACGGCTCGAGCTCATTTAAAGCTTGTACTTAAATGATACAGCTCTAATCTGGATTTTACAGTAATTTATTTTAATATTGTTCTAGTTTCAGTAATATGAAAAACTTCTCTTTCTAGCAACATCACTGTACATTTTTCACTCACACATACTGATTTTTCTGTATTTGTTGTCATTTTAAACTTATTGAAACAAATCTGGAGGAAAGCAAAACTATAATAGCACATGTATGTTGTAAATAAGAAATCACAGTGAACACCCCCAGAAACTATGCTAAGCAAAGCATCTTCTGGCTGAAATATTTCCATCTGAAGTCCAGCTAAGTTTTGTTTTGAACTGGTAATTATGGAGGTTGTCTGATGCAGCACCCTATCATCCTACTCGCTTAGATCGTAGTTTTAATCTTTGGAAGCCTGTGTTAAAAAACAAAGTTTGTTACTGATTAATAACACAGTTGTAATAATAAGCAAAATGAGCCATTGGTGCCATTTTTGGGGGTTTTCCTCTTTTCATTGTGCAGAGCATCACCTGCAGTTGGAGAAAGCAGAGCTCAGACTGCTTGTGTGGAAGAAACAACCTTGACAACTTAACAGTTTGGGCACCATGTGTAATTTGCATGGGATGGAAGGAAATAATACATCAAGAAGATTCAAAAGTTACATTTTAGTTAGTGTTTGCTGCTTGCTTATGACGGCTGCATTCCTAGAATCAGGAAAAAGCTGAGTCAGACCTATTTTAATGCTGTCTGTTATAGTTTTGGTAAAACTCTAGGGAACTATAAATGCTCTGTGTTGTCGGGGACCAAGACCTTGTTGCTGAGAACACAGAGTTTGGGGCGCTATACCTGCTGGTATATGACTTTAAGTGTACTGTCATGTTTGAATAAATCCCCAACACAAACAGCTTCATATCACCACACGTCCTTCCTCCCCTACAGGTCCAATATTTGTGTTCCTCTTTTACTGTCTGACCCTCCCCTGATGGGGGTTTCTTTGCAGCATTTTGATTGTGAAGGCCAGATTCAGCCTCCTCCTTGCTGTTCATGTAGAGATGCATTCATGCTGGTCGTTTTTATTCACTCATTTTCTGCATTGGAGGCGAGTTTCTGTCTTTCTGTCATTGGATGGTCCTGATGCGAGCCAGATCCATGACAGCATGTGATGGTTCTAAAAGCCTCTTGGATTTAATTTCTCGAGGTCTTTCAGACTGACTGAGCTTTATGTCTTCAGCTGATTAAAAACTGAGGAATTCATATCTGCTTGTGTCCTGATGCAGCGAGCAGGAAAGTCTGAGACAGCAGGTGGTGGAGGACGATACCGAGGACTGGCAGAGGAGCCTGGACTTCTCGGACCTGGAGAGGGTCGGTGGGGTGGACCTTTCCTTCATCAAAGGAGATGATGTCAACGCTTGCGCCCAGCTAGTTGTCCTCAGTTACCCTGATCTAGAGGTGAGCTGACACAGTCACACCTGGAAACATCTGTTGGGCTGATGCCTGTCTAACCCTACTGGTGACCATGAGGAACAGCTGCAGTATGGACCGGAAACAATTTCTATGACATTTTTCTATCAGAAGTACAGAAGAAGAAATGTAAAATGTCCCTTAATTGGGTAATAAATGAATGAATGAATGGAATATAAAATGTTATCTATCAGTATTTAGTGACATTTTATTGCCTACTGAGCTCATCTGATGTGAGCAGGTAAATGAAAAAACACTCCTACTCGAGGTGGGATTTATTTCAACTGGTGGAGCTGCTGCTACACGTAGAGACTGCTTTGTTTGTTTGTTTGTTTGCCAGTAGTTTTTTTGTCCCCTGTAGCTTCACACAATAATACAGTTTCTTTTATTAAACAGGTGAACCTTATGGTCTAATGGTAAAAGATACCTCTCTTGAATACGCTGGATTATACGCTGCCGTAGTTAATTAGATCAAAATGTGACTTCAGTAGTTTCTGTACTGTTTGTGTTTCTCTGAACATTTTCTCTCTATTATGTAAAGCACATTGGATTGCTGTTCTATACAATATGCTCTATATAACAACCACAAAAAAAGGAGATTATTATGAAAAGATTCAGTCAGATTTCTGCGCCCTCGTAGAGCCGCTGATGTGGACCTTTATTTTTTACACTCAGAAAAAGCTCCATAAGTTTTCATGGCTGTGTCATTAGTTGAGAAAGTGTTTGGCAAGATGCGTCCTGAAAAATGACTTCATCACCAAACTTCTCTTCAAATGGTGGAACGAAAAAATGTCTTTGATTTTAGGTAATGCTACTTAACCAGATGTGGATCCCAGTTCATCAGTCACTGTGGAAGTCGTTTCTCTGTTTCATTGGACTGGAACCAAAAGAAAAACAAAGTTCCAGCATCAGCTGCTTGTCCAGTGCAGATTAGTGATCTTCATCCCATCATCCACAGTCTACGATGGTTTCTCTTTAACAGACTCTAACCTTGTTTTGATGATTGTTTGCCTCCATTTGCATTTTGTTTTATTTTCTTACGGTTAAGTCACAAACACCATGATTGGTTGATTCTCATCTATTTACGTTTTCTGTCCTGACGCTTTGGCGCCTTCCTCCATCGAGCTGCATGTTTTTGTTCGTTCTTACTCCAGATTTGTAAATGATACATTTAAATGCATTTTGTAATTTAAGTACCAAAACTGTTTAAAGTTTGCATCCTCAAATGATTTAACAAGTATTAATATAATATGTTTGAGATGTCATGCATATTTTCAGATTGATCCACAAGATACCAATAAATAGGAGGTATCATATGCAACTGTTTGCTTAGACTTTAAAGACACAAGCAGTCAAATGTCAAAAGCACTTTAAAGGTGGACTCTGAAGCACTTCCAGACTGTGTGTGTTAGCTACTCTACCAAAGCCTTAACCTCCATTCAAAGATGGCATGTACTATAGTGGTGGTTATCTATATTAACTAGGCTTTACTCTTCTGTCTCTGTGGTTGTTCACATGAGAAAAGCCATGTTATACACAATTTAAAATGCTGCTTCTGCACAGATTATACACAGCAAAGTTGTTTGTTACTCTGCGCTGCTAAAAGTTAAAATCACTGCTCAAACACTTTTCTAACTTTATACTAAAGAAGTGAATCAGCTCTGTAATTTTAATGCCAGGTAATGACATAAAGATTATCTAAGTCTCAGCTCAAGGTAGTGTAATCTTTATTAATTGCATATACCTGATATGTAGAATCATTTTAATCTCTGTGTTAAAGTTGGTGTTAGCAGTAGAAGTGATTGTAATTCACAGGAAAAAGGGAAATTTCCTTTGATTTGTCTTCAGGTTTCCAGCAATTTAATGGGTTAAATGCTCGAAAGATTTGAGATTTTAACAAATGAAATTTAGTGATTAAGACAATACGACCCCCACCCCCAACAACAGACTAAAAAGTGGCTGTTAAATAGTTTGTTTGTCTTTTAGTGATTGACAATTGCACTACTATTCAGCTGTTTGATTTTAATGTCCAGCAGCAGCAAACTTCCAGTAGTTCTGCAGGGTGACACTAAAACATTGTGTCTGATATTATTGATGAAAATAATTATCACCAGGAAAAGAATCAGTGAAATAATGGTTTTATTTAGAGACGACTGAATCCTGAGCTACAACTCGTGAGCAGATGATGGGTTCAACATAAGTTAGCACAGTGATCTGACCAGGCTAAAAGAGAACTGTCTTTAAACTTCCAGGTGAAACGTACCTCACTGAAGCGCTGATCTAAGTTTATAATGAACCTAGCTGCACCTGATGGACTGCTGGCTGCTGCAGCCATTGACAAAGTGAGCTTTGTGCATTAAACAGAGTAAACCTCCCCACCCACTCCAGGGTTGATCTGGCTGCATGGTTCTGCATCATGAGCACGAGTCATGCACACACAATACACTCAGTTAGTCTCTGGCAAACTGGGGATGGTCAGGTGCTGCATACATGTGAAGTTATGTGGACTGTGAAAGTTGTGTCCACCATCACATTGACTGAATCTTCTTTTCTCTCAGGGGTTCGATGACCAGTTTGGAGTCGAGCCACAGTGGCTTCTCTCAGCTCAGTGCCGCCACCACCTCCTCTAACCACTCCCAGTCCAGCTCCATGATCTCCAGGTAGAAACGGATTGTGGAGGACTTGAATCCCCTTCAGCCCACCCCATTCACTGCCCTAACCATCAACATGGAGACCAACTCTTCTCCCGCCCTCTCCTCGTCATCTTTGGACTCTGATCCTCTTGCACAGCCAGTTTTTGTGGAACTGATGCATGCTTGCACAAACAAAAGAAGAAGAGTTCTCAAAGACTGAGGCAAAAAGAAAGAAATGAAACCACATGAACAATTTAAGGGCTGATTTTTGCACAAAGGTTGTCAAGTTTTGTTGGGCCTAGCATCTCTGCTGGGCAGCACGTTGAATCAGAACGTATAGCAGAATATTCTGGTCGTGTCCCGTCTCATGCTGGGTGGTGAGGTCAGATGGAAGAAGCAATATTTTCATCCTGTGAGCTACGGGACCGGATGGAGAAACTGGAGGCGCTGTTACATGTATGCATTTACACTCCCACAATACTGAGACGACGCATACCTCATCAATGCGTGTCGGCTGATGAAAGCGGATTTTTTGTTACATGCAAACACGCACCAATGTTTAACATGCACAAATTGAGAGTGCTTGCCATATTGTTACTGCATGGATGTGTGTGTGTTTCTAGAAAGTTAATAGGTCAAATGTGGGAGGATGGGCAGGAAATATCTGAACCAGATCTGGGTCCAACATTGCCTGCAAACATCTGGAGCTTATTGTATCAAAACAAATAAGATACCATGAGCAAATTTAGGAGGTAAAAAGATAAATAACTTTCAGATTTCCTATAATTTATGTAGAAAAACCTTTCTGTCTTAATGACACCTTAAAAAGTGGTTGAATAATTAACCCAGGTCTGAAAGTTACCGAGGTAAAGTGCTCATAGCAATAACACGAGTTATACTTTCTACTGTGTGAAATGTTTTTATTTATCATTAATATGTCTGTGGAGGATCATGGATGCGGATTGCAGATGAGCTTTTTGTTGTAAATTGTGTTCAGGCAGACAGAAGAGCAAACTGAACCAAGAAACAAACCAACTTCTCTGGCATGACGTGGCGGTTTGCTTCCTGTCCAGCGTCTGCACAATTAAGGAACTCAAACCCAGATCATGTCGTCAAGGAGATGCCTTGCCACTGATTGGTGAATGTGCTACTGATTGACTAGTGCCTGCTAGCAAATGAGAGCCCTGACTTTGAAGGGATGCGATGTTAGTGGGCAAAGACACCATGATTATTTACTTATTGATGTTGATAGGAGTGTGCATAGAAGATGAATGTTTTCTGGTTTATCTTTTGACAGTGCACCAGTAGACAGACAGATGCTGTACGTGTGCCAGTGCTGGTTTGGGACTGTTTTGGAGGCGAGTACTTGATGGGTGAAGCAGTGAGGCCTGCACACTCGAGCGACTTTATGGATTTATTATTTAACAATTAAGATGATAGCCATTTAAGAGCCATGTGTCAATAAATAGCATTTTAGCCTTTGTAAACATCTCTTAGAAATGTACCTGCTTTTTTTCCAAGGTGACCACTGTAGTGATGAATAACCATTTCAAAACGCAGGAGATTTTTAATGCAGTCACAGAGCAGCGATGACTTCACTTAGATCTGATTCCCTGACATCAGAGTTGCCAAGAGTGGTCTGGTGCTGTTGCCATGGTAACTAAGTGCAGCTGTTGTGATAAAAAAAAAAAACAAAAAAAAAGAAAAAAAGGCAAGTTTGGAGGTTTTATTACTGAAAATACAGGCCTCTGCATGTTTTTGTCACATAAAACTGCAAGTTGTGAGCCAGAAACCTGTCTTCTTGTCATTCGCTGAAATGCTTTGCGGAGAAAAAGGACCCTCTCAGACTGAGGGGCTGGAAGTGTGTTTGACTGTGTGTGGTGTGAAAATGAATTTTTGTGAACAAAGGGGAGATATCTCTGAAATATAATGCACATTTAGAACCACGACCAACTTTGCTTCACCTTCTGGAGTCTTCATTCAGACGGATTAAGCTTCAACTCAAATGGAAATGCTCCGTTTCCTTCTTTCCATCACATTGTCTCTTGCGTACTCCAGTTCGGCTTTACTTTGTTCTGTATTTCAGAAAGTAGAGTAGACCTATTGATTGAAGCCATAGGCACGAAGAAGTGTACTTGGATGTGATGTTGTTAGGAGACTTTATTTACAACATGAGTACACAAATACACTTTCAGTGTTATCACCAAGAAGGATTTTATATGTGATTGTCGCCACGGTGAGGCGCTGTTTTACTGGTCAAGGACGCACTCTGCGTCATTACGTTCACATCTGTAAGAGGACGCACTCTGCGTCATTGCGTTCACGTCTGTAAGAGGACGCACTCTGCGTCATTGCGTTCACGTCTGTAAGCGCGCCCAGGGAAGTTACCTTTTTCCCTCCTTTTTGTGTTGTATGATTTTTCCCTCCAAGAGAGAGGATGCACATTTTTGTTATCCCTTAAATAAATAAGCCACAGAGGCTAAAGAATATTTCTGTCTCCATCATTTTTCCTTTGAGTTCATCGCTGGTGATGCTGCAATGCTCAACAGATGATTTTCTGTTAGAAATGCCAGAAAAATCTTCATGCTTTGCAGACTCCCGCTGACTCAGCATGTACGCTCTTGATGGCGATCTCATTCACAAACATGGGCTGTAACTGTTAGTCTTGTCTGTTCAACACATTTGTCTGTCTGCTTCCTTTTTCTGGCATCTTTGCATATCTTGATGTGAGAAATGATGTATAAAGTATATTTGGATTAATGAGAATATGGCGCCTTTACATTTTTGGAGATAAGAAACTTGGAATTATGAAGAAAGCATCAATAACTTGGTCTCAGGTTCAATTTATCTTTATTATCGCAAGGTGAGGGGTGATTAGGGGTGGGACTACATTAAAAAAGAAATGTATCTAATGACTTACAATTTTTGTAATCAATTCATTTTGATTAATTACATTTTAATTCCATTATAAAATTTGCCCCAAAGAGCAACATTTTTTATTTAAATGTATTTCAAGCAATGACTAAATAATAGTAAAAGATGTTAATGTACTAAACTCTAACTATTAATGTCTGGGCAAAACATAATTTTAACTTTGAAGCAGTAAAAAAGAAATAGAAAACATTGTGGCCAAAACTGGACAGACCCAACGTTAAAGTGTCATTTTAAATACTTTAACAGCTGCAGCTCCAATTATTCTATAATTAAAAGTCTACAGCATCTTACAGTAATTTTAACTTTATTAATATAAAATTTCAAAATATTTATAGACATTAATATCTGACAGTAGACCAGGATGAATTAACCAGCGTCAACTGCAGACTTTGCAGTCTGCAAAGAAATGATCATCGAAAGTTGGTAGGGCAGACATTGGAATGAGACGTTGTCGGTTCGGAGGGCCAGCAGTCGGCTCCAGGTTATCCAGAGAGGTGGTCACCTCCGGCTCTGACTGCAACGTGGAGCTACATGAGGAGTGTTCTTCAGGACGGGGAGGGAGAGACTGGGCTTTGCAGCTGCTGCTAATGGAGAAGAGAAAACTACACAACATTTTGTTATTAATTCAATTCAATTCAACTATATTTGTATAGCGCCACTTCACAACAATGTTGTCACAGGGCACTTTACATACACGAATCAACATACATAATATTTCGGGCCAATTCATACATATCCTATAATAGAAACCAACTGATTGCATCAAGTCATGACTTCGATCCAATCCCCCACCCTGAGCATGCACACGGTGACAGTGGGAAGGAAAAAACTCCCCTTTAACAGGAAGAAAACTTCCGGCAGAACCCGGCTCAGGGAGGGCAGCCATCTGCCTGGACTGGTTGGGGTGGAGAGGACAGGAAAGACGGAACAACATGTACAATTGCACTTAATCAGGAAGACCTGCGGAAAAAAGGAGTAATACGTTAGAGACAGCAATATTGGCATATATTTATACATTAAGATATTAGAGAAATAGAGTGAGGTACTTCTCAGTGCATCAGGTAACATCCCCATTGCTATATAAGTAATGGTTGGCTAGACTACCCATAACTATAAGAGCAAAGAGCATAACCTGGACAGTTGGGTCCCGTACATGCAGACTCCAACTCAGGAGATACTCATATCCTAACTATAAGAATCATGAAAAAGGAAGGTTTTCAGCTCGATCTTAAAGGTGTGGTGGGAGTCTGCCTCCCGAACCCACGGTGGGAGCTGGTTCCATAAGAGAGGAGCCTGATAGCTAAAGGCTCTTCCTCCCATAGTACTCTTTGAGACTCTGGGAACTACCAGTAAACCTGCAGCCTGAGAGCAAAGTGCTCTATTTGGAATATACGGAACTATAAGATCTTTTATGTACATGGAATATTACATGTATATTGTACCCAAATAGAAACTGTAAAACATGTTATTTGGATACCGTGTGTGTGTTTACCATTGTGTGAGTACCAGTGTGCTTTATTGTTCCAGTAGAAACTGGTCAGGGACATGTGGGAGCTGACCCTTATGGGCTCGACAAACGGCAACAACAGTGGCAGTCTCTCACATCACACTCTCGGATGGCCTGTCTCTTAGAAATTTGATTGGTTATCATACTGGAGAGAATTTAGGCATTTTCACTGCAGTATGTAACAGATAAAGCATGAAGACTGACAAGTAGGGAGATTTTGCTCAAACTAACAGAAATCTTGCTGTTATTTCTACTTCAGAAAAGGGAAAAACAACCTGTTTTGAAAACAAGATAACATCCAGGTGAAATGAATGGAGCAGAAGTAATGTGTCAAGCTCTTTACACCTGGCTTCTTGTAATGAGCAGCTGCTTTACCAGGTGAACTATAAACATACATGAGCATCCAGCTTCAACAAAATCAGTTATTTTTCTCATCTTTCCATCTGGTATTTTTGGTCCTGAAGAGCAAAATTTCTTTCACGGTTTGATGATACACTGCTCTCGTTTGTTGCCTCCACTGTTTAAAAACTCCACCACAATGAGCTGAAAAACTTTCCGCCTCCATGCCGAGAGGAGCAGCAGCTTCTCCCTCACTCAGGAGGCTGAGAGGATGAGAAGCTGTAGCTAGCATCCTCTGTTCCTGACATGTTGTGCTTCTCTTTCTCTCTCTCTGGCTGGACTATTCTCAATGGGGCCACGCTGTTCTTTTAACGCATTGTCAAATAACTCTTGCCATCAGTGATTATCAAACGTCATCTGGCGGACCTGACATTATTGTCTCTAGATCACATGTGTCAAACTCAAGGCCCGCGGGCCAAATGTGGCCTGCCATGTCATTTTATGTGGTCCGCGAGAGCTTAAAACGTCTGAGTGTCTAATAATAAATAGCTCAAAAGTGTGCTTTGACAAAAAACTACATTTCCCACAATGACTGTCGACTATGATGGCAGTGTTTCCACATCAATGCTAACGGGTGAAATTGAGAAAAAAATTAAGATCCCAAAATGTCCAGGAAGCAAAAAGTTGATTCAGACGGAAGATTGTTTCAAGAAAAATGGGAAGGCGAATACTTGTTTGTCCTTCAAGGAGAAAGACCGGTATGACTTTTGTGTCACGAGTCAGTGTCTGTTGTCAAGGAGTAAAATCTGCGTCAACATTTTGACGCCAAACACGGAGCTAAGTATGGCAAAGTTAGCCTTCAAGAAAAGCAACAAATTGCCCAAGAATTAAAAGGCAAACTGCGGTTGCAGCAGATTGTGTTCACGAAATCCTCAGCCAAAAACAATGCCGCAGTGAAAGTTAGCTTGATAGTGGCTGAAGAAATCGCCCACGCTTCCAAGTCTTTTTCAGAGGGAGCGTTTCTGAAGCAGTCTGGGACGCCTGTAAAGCCGTTTTAAGAGGTAAATTAATTGCAAAGACAACCCTTCTTAAAAGAAATCAACAAGAAAAACTAAGGAACTTAGAGCATAAATTGATAGACCTGGAAAAGAGACATACAAATAAAGTAAATGAGGAGACTTTGGAGAAGATTAGAAAAATCAAGGATGAAATAAACCAAGAATTACAAACCCAAATTCAGAAAAAACTTATATTTTTAAAACAGAGTTATTATGAAGCGGGAAGTTAATCAACAAAACATTTAGCTTATAAACTGCGAAAACAACAGGCTGAAAGAACCATATACAAAATTAAAGAGCCAGGCACAAATAACATCACCTACAAAGAGACAGAAATACGGAATATTTTGCCAAATTTTATCAAAAGTTATATGCTTTAAAAGAACAGAATGAGCAAGATCATACTGAAACACTGCTAAATAAACTGGCGTTACCTACCGTATCAAATGATCAAAACAAAACTTTGACAAAAAAAAAAAACAGCCCAGGAATTGACAATAGCAGTGAATAGACTAAAACTAAACTAATCGCCAGGATCGGATGGCTACAATGCTGAATGGTACAAAATATACTTAGAGGAGCTTTCTCCTCTTCTTTTAAAAACTTTCAATTGGGTTTTAGACGGGGGGCAGATCCCACCGTCCTGGAGGGAGACAATAATTACGGTAATTCCGAAAGAGGGAAAGGACACAATGGATTGCTCCAACTACCGACCAATCAGTCTCCTCAACCAGGATTACAAAATGTTTACCTCCATACTAGCCAAAAGACTGGAACACATCCTTCCAAGTATAATAAACTTAGACCAGACAAGTTTCATCAAAGAGAGGAAAACTCGAGACAACATTAGACGGACATGTGATCAATCATATACATAAAAATAAAGAACAGGCAGTCATACTAGGCCTAGATGCCCAAAAGGCTTTTGACACTGTAGATTGGGCCTTTTTATTCAAAGTATTGTCAATTTCTCAGATACATTTATAAAGGTTATAAAATTGATTTACAACAATAACACAGGGAAAATCAAAATAAATGGAGGTTTATCAGAACCAGTACAGATAAAACAGGGTTGTAGGCAGGGTTGTGGCCTCTCCCCACTTCTATTCAGTTTGTTTATTGAACCACTGGCGCAGTGGGTTAGACAAAATTCCAAAATACAAGGCTTACAAATAAACAAGGTGGAACAAAAAATAGCTCTGTTCGCAGACGATGTCTTAATTTATCTGACTAAGCCCAAAACTTCCCTCCCGGAGCTATACAGAATTCTAATGGAATATGGTCAAATTTCGGGCTACAGACTCAACTCCCACAAATCACAGGTGATAACGTTTAATTATACTCCTGACCAGTTCGCCAAGGATCACTTTAAAATAAACTGGGGGATGGACTCAATTTCATATCTGGGCATAAACATTCCAAAAGATACAAGCAAACTACCCTCTACGAACTATAATCCATTAATAGCCAAGATTAAAACAGACCTAGACAGATGGAATTTGGTGACTTACCTAGGACTTGTTCAAAAGATAGAAGCAATAAAAATTATTATACTACCCAAACTATTATATTTATTTCAAACAATCCCAGCTGAACCACCTAACAATATGTTTCAAGAAATTGATAAATTAATCTCAAGATTCATCTGGCAAGGGAAGAGGCCTAAAATAAGATATAAGACCTTACAGTTGAACAAAAACAAAGGAGGCCTCTCCCTTCCAAATATGAGAAACTACTATATGGCAGCTCAGATTAGTCCACTGATAGACATATGCAACCCATCTTATGCAGCCAAATGGAAGGAAATTGAATGTCAGAATATTGACACTCCCATACAAGCTGTAATTGGGAATGTCAACATGATGAACAAAATGAGTTACATCAGTCCATGGTCTGAAACAGCACTTAGAATCTGGGCAAAGCTGGTCCAGGACAACAGTGAACTTTGCTTGATGATTAGGTGGATTGCATATGATGAAGATTTTGCTCTAAACAAAACCGACATGAGCTTCAAAATTTGGGTGAGAAAAGGATTAATAAAATACAGTGACCTTTACCATAAAGGGTACTTAAGGACTTTTCAAGACATTAAACAAGTTTACAATCTTGACAACAAAGATTTCTATAGATTCTTACAAGTCCGCCATTACCTAAACGAAATGAACAAGGCAGGTTCCGATGGACCTCTCAGCGGGATAGTCCAAATTTTTCTCAAATCATATTAATCAATTCCAAACAGTAAACTGATTTCAAAATTATACAATGAGCTACAAACCATCAAAGGTGAAAACACTGAGTATATCAAGCAAAAATGGGAGAAAGAGGGTAATTTTAAGCTGCCTGTAGAAGAATGGTTTAAAATACAGGAAAACTCCTGGAAAAGTACATGTTCACTTAACTGGAGGGAATTCGCCTGGAAAAGTGTGGTGCATTTTTTGTTTGAACGCCAGCACAAAAAGGTTCATGTGCAGATGCATCCTGTTGGAGGTTATGCGGAATAAAAAAAAGCTAATCATTATCATGTTGTCTGGGGCTGCCCGAAACTGGCTCATTACTGGGAGAAAATTAAACACAGCATTGACAAAGTCATGGGGACAACGATACCTTTCAATTTTGAAACCAATTTCCTGTTTAAACAACCAGCAAGCATAAAGGGCTCGTGTAAGATGTATCTATGGAACAGTATGCTTGTCGCAAGCAAAAAAGTAATTACAAGGAAATGGATGACGGACCAACAACCCACACAAGAAGAATGGATAAATCTTGTCAAGGAGATTGCCCAAATGGAAAAACTCACATTTGCATTAAGACTTGACTTCGAAAAATTTGTGGAACTCTGGAAACCATGGCTGGACTTTATGAACACTTAAGAAGGACCGAGTTGTGATGCCCTTAGTTCTTAAGCTGCTTTTGTTTCTTTTTTTTTTTCTTTTTTTTTTTTTTTTACTTATTTTGTTTTTTCCTTTTCTGTTTTGCTTTAAAAAAAAAAAAAAAAAAAAAAAAAGGAAAAAAGTTCTGACAATTCACAAAAAGGGGGAAGAGGGGGGGATTGACAAAAATAAACAGAATATGTGTATATGTAGGCCCTGTGATGGACTGGCGAGCTGTCCAGGGTGTACCCTGCCTGTCGCCCAAAGCCGGCTTGGATAGGCTCCAGCTTCCCCGCGACCCTGAATTGGAATAAGCGGTTCGGAAAATGAATGAATGTGTATATGTACGCATATAAGTGTATGTAACTGTGGGAATATGTGTACACATATGTATTGCTTAGACCTTGCAAAAACATACTAACACCAAAAGTTGTACACACATTTATTGTCACTGTCAACTGTGTGTAAACTCTCCCCTGCCAAACCAAATAAAAATTTGATTTAAAAAAAAAAAACAACAAAAAAACCCCCCCTAAAAACTTGACCAATATAGTTGTCAGCTGAGTCAACCTTTATTTTGTTATTTTTAGTTGATTACAAATTATTTATGTTTAGCTGAAGTTGCAATTATTTAGTGTTTGCAGGTTTTACATGTGTATGCAGACAAATTATTGTAATCTAACTATCGGTTGGATGCAAGGCTGTGTTCAGCCTTTTTTAAAAAAAAAAAATGCTACATCCATACCCCTTCATTGTACTGTACCTATGGTTCCTGCATCTGCCTACCTCCTGTGGGTCGGTGTAAAAGTCTTGGAGTTTTTCTCTTTTCTTTTTTCTTTGTGTATGCTTTTTAAGAAAGAAAATCTTAATAAAAAAAGATCTTGAGAGGGGTTTCCGGTGGCCGTTCCCAGACATGCACGCATAAGAACTGAGCTCCGGCACTAGCCTTCGATTTCCCCCAGACTCGAGAATTAAATCTTGCGAAAATAGTGTTAAACCGCAGCAATAATGAGTGGGGATAAAACTAAGAAAGCAAAATACGGACTACGAAACAATCCCGGCAGTGAAATGGAAAAAGAAGCCTCGGCTAACACAACGGAGCTAACATCAGAGCAACATGGCGACCATGCGGTTAACCTAGATCTGATCCGAGGTGCTATGAGCGAGGTCATGACTGCTGAAATGGCCACTCTCCGAGCTGAGTTAAAGACTGACTTGCAAGATTTTCGCTCAGCATTTCATGAAGATATGAAAAGACAAATGGACGAGTTCACTAAAGAGGTACATCTAAAGTTGCAGGAGTCCGCTAAGCGAGTGGATCACACTGAGGCACGCATGAAACAGATCGAGGATAACATGGCGGAAACTGAGCGATGGGATATTGGAGTGAAGGATGCACTTATTCAGCTGATGCAAAACCAACATAAACTGCAAGAGAAGGTCTCCGAGATGGAGGGACGTGCCAGGCGCAACAATATCCGGATCTACGGAGTGGCGGAGGACTCGGAGGGCACATCTATGATTGCCTTTATTGAAAATCTGATTAAAAGAGAATTTGAGAACGACCTGGGCCAGGATTATAATCTTGGCATTGAACGCGCCCACCGGGCGTTAGGCTTGAAGCCCCCCGCGACAGCCCCCCCCTCGGTCTATAGTCGTCTACTTCCTCCGCTTCACCGTGAAAGAAGCAGTGCTTCGCGCTGCATGGAAGAGGCCAATACACATCAACAACAAGCAAGTGTACTTCGATCATGACTATGCACTGGATGTGCAGAAGAGAAGAAAAGAATACATCCCTATCAAAAGAGCACTGAAGGCTAAGGGGATACGTTTCCAGACCCCACTCAGCAAGATGCGCGTTTTCTTTGATTCTGGAAGCATCCTCTACAATAGTGCCACTCAAGCTGCGGATGACCTGCAAAAAAGAGGCATCGCCGTGGACCGGATCACCGTCGCGAAGACCAGCACCGCACAGGCCGTGACTGAGGAGATGCTGAAGCAACTTCTGCCGTGGGAGACGCAGACTACACACCGCGAGAATTTCCACAAAAGTGTCCGAGAGAGGTTGAATCAGTTCCGCAGGACACCAGAAGATTCAACAGAAGATTCCTAAATACTGAACTGGAAAACCATACTGCGGTGAGAAATTTCCAGAACTATTCACACTTCAGGTATAATGACGTAACCCGTTTTAATTCATTATCGTTAACGGGCTAGTGCCTCTATTCTGAGTTTGGAGGTCTCCATTCTTTTGGATCCCTGTTTACCCATTTTTTCTTTTCTTTTCTTTTTTCTCTCTGACATTTACCCAAACGAGGGGCCCCACCTTGTGGCCTGCCCCCTCACCTTCGTAGGACAATATTGCATCCTCCGTAGTGGAAACCCAGTTCTGTGTTCTGTTGTTTTTTTGTTCAATGAGTTCATGTTTTAATGTTGCTATTTTGAGGTCAGGGGTGACATTCAGGTCTCAACTGTTTACTTATGTCTTTTAAGAAATATAACGTACTGTCATTAAACATTAATGGGCTAAATAATCCTATTAAAAGGAGCAAATTGGTTGTAAAAATGAAAAAAGGAAAAGTAGATATAGCATACTGGCAGGAAACTCATCTGTCTAACATGGAACATGACAAACTAAAAAGAATGGGGTTCAAAAATACTTATTACTCTTCTCATAGAAGTGGAAAAAAACGAGGAGTGGCTATTTTAATTTCAAACAGAGTTAAATTTGAATTCATATCTGAATTAAGGGATAATGAAGGTAGATTTATACTAGTGAAATGTAAAATTGACCAAAAAGATGCTACGTTGTTGAACGTGTACGCACCACCCGGGAGCAGTATGGGTTTCTACAAAAAGGTGTTTGATCTCATTATCACCGAATCCCATGGGTGTTTGGTTTGTGCAGGAGATTTTAATCTGTTGTTAAATCCACAACTGGATACTACAAATACAGGAAGAAAACGTACTCCTATAGAAAAACGTGTAAACAAAATGCTTTCAGACTTAGGCCTTATGGATGTGTGGAGGTCTGTGCATGGATCAGCCCCAGGATTCACATTCTATTCTGCACGCCACTCCCTCCACTCAAGAATAGATTATATTTTAATGTATAAAACTGATCTAAACAGAATAAAAGAATGCAGACTTGGCCAAAGAGACTTCTCTGATCATTCTGGAATTTACTTAAGCCTTCATTTGGATGCCAGACATAGAAACACGTTATGGAGATTAAACACTGGTATGCTAAATGATCCAGCGTTTATACAGACAATGACAACAGAATTAAACCTGTATCTACAGGACAACAACAACGGGGAGACAAACCCTAGCATTGTATGGGATGCAGCTAAAGCGGTTCTCCGCGGGAAAATAATTGCTAAATCTGCCAGGCTTAAAAAACAAAAAACTTTAGAAATGTCCCAACTGCAGGAAAGACTGAAACTTCTAGAGGAAAGGTACCTGAAAGAAAAAAGTTCCACAGTGGAACTTCAAATGAGACAGACTAAGCAAGAAATAGATAGAATATTAGGTGAAGTAGTTGAAAAAAATATACGGTACATGAAGCAGAGATATTATGAGGCGGGGCCTAAAACATCTAAACTCCTAGCATGGAAGCTCAGAAAACAACGAGCTGAAAATTCAATTCATAAAATAAAAGACCCTGAAAGCTGTAAGATGGTAACCGACCCTGATAGTATTCAAAAATCATTTGAAACATACTATAAAACTTTATATAGTCAACCTGTTTTGGCTGACAAAAATATAATAAAAACCTTTTTGGATTCTTTGGACCTCCCCTCACTCGGCAGAGATGCAAATAATAAATTAATGTCATTAATGTCAAGAAATTGATAAAGCCATTTCAAGCCTCAAATCGAGTAAATCCCCTGGTACAGACGGGTTCCCACCTGAATGGTACAAGAAAATGAGAGAGGGCCTAATACCCCAACTCGAGACTAGTTTTAATTATATTTTGAAAGGTGGCTCTGTACCCCCATCTTGGAAAGAGGCCTTCATATCTGTGATTCCAAAAGAGGGAAAAGATAAAACTGACTGTAAATCATATCGACCAATAAGTGTTCTTAACACTGATTACAAATTGTACACATCTATTCTGGTGAGACGAATGGACACAGTGATGCCCTCACTGATCGATGAAGACCAAACAGGTTTTCTAAAAGATAGACAAACCCAGGACAATATAAGGAGAACTCTCCACATTATTGAACAGATTCAAAACAGAAAATTGAATGCTATGGTTCTTAGTCTTGACGCTGAAAAAGCTTTTGATTCGGTCCGGTGGGACTTGCTATATTTAGCAATGGAAAGATTTGGATTCTGCAGTGATTTTATAAAATGTATTCAGGTGCTTTACACCTCTCCCAGTGCTAGAATAAAAATAAACGGAAGCTTATCCAATCCCATACAGCTACAGCGCGGGTGTAGACAAGGGTGCCCTGGAAGCCCAAACTTATTTAATTTATTTATAGAACCTTTAGCACAAGCGATACGCCAGGAGACCCTATTAAAAGGTATTCAAATAGGTGGGAAGGAATACAAAATCTGTTTATACGCAGACGATGTACTGATTACCATTACAGATCCCAACTCTGGTTTACCAGTCCTAATGAAAATGTTACAATTATTTGGTTCATATTCTGGGTATTCCCTTAACATCCATAAAACGCAGATCATGACATTTAATTTTCATCCTGAACAAGAGTTAGCATCGAAATATAATTTTAACTGGTACTCTGATTATATAAAATATTTGGGTGTGTGTTTGCCTAAAGATTTGTCACAACTGTATGATAAGAATTATAACCCTGCTACTAAAAAAATGATCAGTGACCTGGACAGCTGGAGCCTGCTTCCCCTTGACATTGGCAACAGAATACAGGCAGTCAAGATGAACATACTTCCTAAACTATTATATCTTTTTTTGTCTTTGCCAATACCCATTTCTGATAAACAGTTTAGGGAATGGAATAAACACATTTCAAGGTTTGTTTGGCTTAAAAAGAGACCAAGAGTCAAATTTTGCACATTGCAGTTGCCGAGGGACAGAGGGGGGCAGGCCCTACCCTCTTTACGAGACTATTATGTATCATCACAGCTGAGGCCACTGGTCTGTTGGTGTAACCCATCTTATGATGCAAAATGGAAGGTAATTGAGTCGCCTCTATCTAATGTGCCAATTCAATCAAGATTAGGTCATATTACTGCTGAAAGTAGAAACTATTTGACAACCAGCCAATGGATTAATTTGACACTTAAAATTTGGAAGTCAGAGGTAAAAAAATTGAAACAGCAGGAGGAGGCTAAAATTCTTAAGATGGCCAGCATACGATCCTGACTTCTCACCTGCTTTACAAGATACCAGATTTAAACATTGGACATTATATGGCCTAACTGCTGTTTGCACAGTATACAAGAAAGCAAATCTGATGTCTTTTGATGCTCTATGTGAGTTGTACGGTTTGGAAAAACACGATTTTTTTAGATACTTACAGCTTCGCAGTTATATTACTAAAAGAATACAGAATACCACTGTTGAAGAGTTCTCATTATTTGTTAACATCTTTATCAGTGCATATAAATCAGCAAGTCTCAAAAGTCTTATTAGTAAGCTATACCGTAGTTTGATCAACCTAAAAACAGATTCAACAACTTACATAAAGCAAAAGTGGGAAAAAGAAATGCATACTGTAATTACAGAGGACATGTGGACGGGGGCTTGGGAGATTCAGTCTTCATCCATCAACTCCAACACTTGGAGGGTTTTTTGTTGGAAAACACTTATTCGCTTTTTCATTACACCTAAACAAAAATCTAAGTTTAGTATGGGCTCTGCACAATGTTGGAGGGAATGTGGCGAAACAGCAGTGGACCACGGACATATATTTTGGTTATGTCCAGTTATTCAACCCTTCTGGGCAGAGGTGACAAATGTAATCTCCAAAGTGCTAGGTTATAATATCAGCTGCTCCTTCACACTACTATACCTTGGATGTAGTCCAGATGAGCTGACTACAGATGATATGTATCTCCTCAAAATCTTGTCCACATCAGCAAAGAAGGCTATCACAAAATGCTGGCTAAAGAAACAGCCTCCCACAATGAGACTCTTTATTTCCATCGTTGAAAACATTAAAGTTATGGAACTCATGACTTATACTTTGCGCCTTCAACAAGACCTAGGAACAAGACGCTGGAGAAAATGGCTGAACTATGACAGTACCTAAAACAAAAACAAGGATTAATCTTATGTAAACATTTTTTTTTTTTTGTACGTGCCAATTATTGTATTAGATACCCCCTGACCTCTTTTGTGTTTTGTTTTTCATAAAGGAAAATGCTTACAAATAAAAAGTTACAAAAAATTTAAAAAAAAAAAAAAAAAGATCTTGAATAAAATGCTATATTTTTTAGATGCAACTGTAATGTGCAAGAACTGCTATAACTTGAATAAGTGATAAATTCAGAGTTATTTAACATTAAGGAGTAGTTACATTTATTTTACATGACATACAATTACATTTAGTTACATTTATAAATTACATCTGGTCCTTTGAGGACAGCCATTATGTTGATGTGGCCTTCAGTAAAAATGAGTTTGACAACCCTGCTCTAGATGCCATGTTGTTCCCTAAATTTGGCAAACAAAGTTCACCTTGATAGGTTTATCTGTCGGTTTAGGCTTCTTTGGTAAAACAGTATACCATTCGGCATACCCTTGAATGCGCGGTCTGACTTGCTATCTTGATTTTATAAAAATACAAACTCTTCTTTTTTCAGAGGATTTCACGCCCGGTTCAGAGAATGTGCTGCACAGAAGATTTCTCTGCATATTTTTGGCTATCTCAAGACTTGAGTCCCCATGGCAACAAAAAACTTGTTTACTATCAGGATAAACTGCTTAAACTTTCCAAAATCAGGATTATCAGTGAAATAACACATCAAATCCCAATGGAGTTTAAAAGAAAGAGAATGGGATGCAGAGTAGGAATGAGGCAGAGCGGGAAGCGGTGGAGTTTTAAACAGTTTCTTCCAACTTCTGTGATGGGTAACGTGAGATCGCTAGCTAACAAAATGGACAAGTTTGCGGTGTTAACAAGGTCTCGGAAAGAATACAGAGAGTGCAGTATTATGTGCTTCACAGAGACATGGCTGCATCAACACATCCTCGACTGGAATGTGTCTGAACATGTGTCTGAACTGTTAGCTGTGAGCTTCCATCCATTTATTTACCAAGAGAGTTTACCTGTGTTATTCTGGTAGTGGTTTATATAACACCTGGTACCGCACCAGACAGAAACACCTGTGATGTCATCAGCTCCGTCATTGCTCGGCTACAAAAGCAGCATCCAGACTCATTCATGGCAATATCCGGAGACTTCACTGTCACACCTCAAATCTGTTGCCCTGCAGCTAAGTCATGGACAAGAGCACAGCTTCATCTCCTGCCACATCAGGACATCCTGAGACCTCCACTTTGTATGTCTCCTGCAATCAGGTCAAGAAGCAACTTGAGAAACTGAACCAGAACAAGGCTGCAGGTCCATATGGTCAGTCCCAGAGTCCTCAAGACCTGCTCAAAACAACTATGTCCAATTCTCTAGCACCTTCTTTAATACCAGTCTAAGACAAAATAGAGTCCCAGTGCTGTGGAAAACCTACTGCCTTGTTCCAGTGCCTAAAAAACCACAACCAACTGAACCAAATGACTACAGACCAGTCGAATGAATGTCCTGGAGAGACTCTTACTCGCTCACCTCAAAAAGAAAGTAAACAGATTTCAGAAGCAATTACAGTTTGCATATTGTAATGGACTTGGGGTTTAAAGACACCATCATATACCTGCTCCAGAGAGCACACTCTTATCTTGACCATTCAGGCAGCACTCTGAGGGTCATGTTCTTTGATTTCTCAAGTGCTTTCAATACCACTCAGCCTGCTTTGTTATGTGAGAAGCTCCATAAATTCCAGGTGGATACCTCCACAACCACCTGGATCTATGACTACCTCACAAACAAACCCCCGTTTGTGAGACTGATAAGTTTTGCGTCTGAGACTGAGGTCAGCAGCACTGGTGCACCACAAGGAACTGCATTCTTGCCATTACTCTTCACTCTGTACACCTCTGACTTCCAGTACAACTCTGAGTCCTGCCATCTGCAGAAATACTGCAGATGACTTTGCAGTTGTGGGGTGTATCAGTGATGGACAAGAAGCAGAGTACAGACAACTGGTCAGTTAGATTGTAAAATGGTGCGGTAACAATCATCTCCTATTAAATACCAGCAAAAAAGAGAGGATTGTTGACTTCAGGAGGAACAATAACACACAGCACCATCTCCATCCTGGGAGAGGAGGTGGAGTAGGTGGAGGAATACAAGTACCTTGGGGTTCAGCTGGACAACAATCTGGGCTTTAATGCAACACTGAATACATCTACAAGAAAGGTCCGAGCAGACTCTACTTCTTACGGAAGCTGAGATCATTTAACATCTGCACCAACATGTTGCATATCTTTTAGAAGTCTGTTGTGGAGAGTGCAGTCAGCTTTGCAGCCATCTGCTGGGGAAGAAGCATCAGAACCACAGACCTGAAGAGAAACAACAAACTGATCAAGAAAGCTGCTTCTGTACTTGAAGTAACTCTGGAGCCGCTGGAGCTGATTGTGCAAAGTAGAATGCTGCACAAGCTGATGAAGATGATGAAGGATTCTGATGGGTATGCAAAACTTATAGAACACTGCCATGAGCTCTTTAGAAAATTCCTGCCTTTTATTGCCAATTTAAATTGAGGGGGAAAGATAATTGCTTGAGGGGGCATTGTTAGTTCTTGCATATTTTCACGCAGAGTGTAGAACACCATGCACTCTGCAAAGTGCAATAAAACCGTGTAATGCACAGATCTGAGTTGTTTAATCTGCTTATACCATGGTCACTCACAGTAAACATGTTAAAACCATGCTTTAAAGACCAGCTAAATATGTTTTAAGGTTAGAAATGATTTTCTATTGGCCTCAATGTGGTTTTCATGCTTAGCAACTGTTGTAAAGAGAGATGGAATGCATAATTATGAGATTTTGTTCAGGTACCAGACAAGTGAATCCATCCAACAAGATGAAAATTGAAATAACAACAAGAAATAAAAACCAGCTCAACCGCCAGCTGCACAGCTATCCAGCCTATGTCTCTGCTTACTCTACAATGCAATTGTACAGTATGACAGGGGTTTACAACACCCAGATCATACCGTTTCAACCGAGAGCAAGCAGAGACTGGCCTATAAATGCAAGGCGTATCGAACACAGTCCAAAGGAAACACATACCACGAGCGCTATTTATAGGCCTCCAAATCCAGGTCTATTTGACCAACGGTGCCAAATTAAAATATTTCAAATAAAACGTCGTCTTTACATGAATAAATCTTGAAAAATAACAGGACAAGTACTAAAAGTAATATTATCCGACTTTCCTCGCAAACAAAAGATCTTTTTTACCCCAAATTTTTCATTTCCCATGAAGACTTGCGGCACCTACCCGGAAGTAAGAATACAGCCCCGAACAAAAAAATCGTCTTTATCAGTGTTTTCTCATGATTTCGGAAAAAAAACGTGTCTTGAAAAATAATAGCCATGATAAATAAAAACATTGTCAACCGAGGTTTCCGTTTCCTCTGCTACGTTAAACGGAAATGACGACTAGTTGGTTTGGTTTGGCGATGGAGCGAATTAGCCGAGCAGCTAAGACAGTAGAAGGAAGGTAGCGGACATTTAGATTGGCGCCCATTTCCCCAAATGCCGCCGCAGTTGTGGTGATATTTCCAAACAAAAAGCAGAGAAGCGTCATTTAACAGGAGCACTTACACAACAGCTAGCATGGCCGCATGGCTTAAAACAGCTGGAGCTCCGAACATGTTGACAATAATCACGAGGCTGAAGTTAGCTTCCGATTCGCAACTTCCGAGTCGCAGTATGTGTAAAGGGCAATTCCACTGAATTTTTCGGAAACTAGACCACATTAGACCAGGTCCTGACAAAAATCCACTATACTTACACTCTTCAAACCTGGACAGAAATATTCCACATACTATGCAGATTCGTGAAAACATAGTGTGAAACCTTTATTTGTGGAAATGCACATTAGGCTTGTTTCATTATATTTTTGGCATCTGCACCACATTAAACAAGGTCCTGAAAAAACAAAACAAAACTACAACACTTAGACACCCCAGACATTAAAACACAATGTCAAACAGCAGTTTTAAACAAAGCTTTATTTTCCTTGTCAAAGTGGTATTACATGAAATTCTCATGTTGCACAAATCCAATGTTAGGTACTTTTTTTTTTACTTCTTCTTTTTTTTTTTTTTTTTTTTTTACCACAGACATAGAAAAGAAAGCAAATTGAATAAGATCACTTCAGAATAAACTGGACAATTGAAGTTGTATAATTGTATTTTCTGGTCATTTCTGATTGGATCAGAATACCCATGAATGTACTGTTTCTCATACAAGGGTATGGTAACCCTGGGATACTTCAAGGCATTCCAGGAGATACTTGAATTTTCCTTCAAGATCTATGTATTTTTTTCTTTAAAACATTCTTTATTAAATTTATATAAATATATTTCAAAGTTTTAATATATTTCAGTAAATGTTAGTGTAAATTTATAAACTGAATTTAAATTTACATTTACACCTTTTCATTCCTCCCAAAATCCCACATTCTGACATGACTTGAACCCCACTTGTTATGAGCCGTCATACTTATCGCATAAACAATAACATGCTGGCTAATGGGGGAATTATTTCAAACATGTTTCAAGATTCACATAATGTAAACATTTACATTTAATTTTCTTGTTTAAAAAAGAGTAAGGAAAAGTACGACTTTGTCTTGTATTACAAAACTAATTGGATATTGCCCAGACAAGATATTCTGCTAAACAAAAGACATATTTTTATGTCACAGACCCCCACCACCACTGAAAAAATAAACAAAAAACTAAACATTAGTAATGGACCAAGCCTTATTCCAAATTGTATTAAATTAATTTTGTTCGTTATTATTAAAATAATAATAATAATAATTATAATTATAATAATAATAATAATTATTATTATTATTATTATTATCATTTTAATCATTATATTATTACTATTATTATTACTATTATTTTGTTATTTTCTTTAATATATATGTGCATATGTGTATCTATCTATCTATCTATCTATCTATCTATCTATCTATCTATCTATCTATCTATCTATCTATCTATCTATCTATCTATCTTTCTGTATGTATGTATGTACGCATGTATGTGTATATATGGAGCTTGAGAAGTATTATTTGCCTAACCGCAAAAAATAAACAAAAAACTAAACATTAGTAATGGACCAAGCCTTATTCCAAATTGTATTAAATTGATTTCATTCTTCAAAATTCTACACACAGTACCCCAATATGACAAAGTGAAAAATTTATTGTTGAGATTTGCACAAATTTATTCAAAATAAAAAAAAACTACGAAATCACATGTACATAAGTATTCACAGTCTTTGCTTAATACTTTGTTGATCCACATTTCGTAGCAAATACAGATAGATAGATAGATAGATTATTATTATTTTTATTTTTTTTATTTATTATCTTTTTTATTAGCATAACCGCAAATGACCACCTCTGTTTGCGAACTCTTTGCTTTTGCTGTTATTTTGTATTTTCATTGACACAATTACTGAAACAATTTCCTGTTTGTAACGACATATATGACAAAATCATGGCCAATCTTTACAAAATACTCGACAACAGGCTGATGTTTTTAATCAGAAATGGTTGTAATTAACTCATATGACCACCTGGTGGCAGCATTTAGCTATGAATCAAGAGTCTCCGCCCCTTTAATTTCGCGTCATTGCGTACGCGGAAGTAAACAGTCGGCTTTCTGCTCACGTTTTTTCTGCCACTTAATCAGTAAAAAAAGTGCTTTTGTACATGAGTGTGTTTAGTTCTTAGGATTACACAGATGTCGGTCCCTTCAGCAGAAGATCTGGTCAGATACTGGGAGAGGTCAGTCAGCAACACACGCTTCCTGCAGCTTCCTGCCCTTCAACTTGTTCAGAAATCCGGTTTTCTGTGGACTCCGACCATCAGTCATCCTCAGTAGATATTTATTTGTGAACAGTGACGAGACCAGTGAAAACGGCTCGAGCTCATTTAAAGCTTGTACTTAAATGATACAGCTCTAATCTGGATTTTACAGTAATTTATTTTAATATTGTTCTAGTTTCAGTAATATGAAAAACTTCTCTTTCTAGCACTGTACAGATTTCACCCACATATACAGATTTTTCTGTATTTGTTGACATTTTCAAAACAAATCTGAAGGAAAACAAAACTATAGTAGCACATGTATGTTGTAAATAAGAAATCACAGTGAACACCCCCAGTGAAAAGACCCACAGTGAAAAAAAAAGAAAACAAACAAAAGAAACTATGCTAAGCAAAGCATCTTCTGGCTGAAATATTTCCATCTGAAGTCCAGCTAAGTTTTGTTTTGAACTGGTAATTATGGAGGTTGTCTGATGCAGCACCCTATCATCCTACTCGCTTAGATCGTAGTTTTAATCTTTGGAAGCCTGTGTTAAAAAACAAAGTTTGTTACTGATTAATAACACAGTTGTAATAATAAGCAAAATGAGCCATTGGTGCCATTTTTGGGGGTTTTCCTCTTTTCATTGTGCAGAGCATCACCTGCAGTTGGAGAAAGCAGAGCTCAGACTGCTTGTGTGGAAGAAACAACCTTGACAACTTAACAGTTTGGGCACCATGTGTAATTTGCATGGGATGGAAGGAAATAATACATCAAGAAGATTCAAAAGTTACATTTTAGTTAGTGTTTGCTGCTTTCTTATGACGGCTGCATTCCTAGAATCAGGAAAAAGCTGAGTCAGACCTATTTTAATGCTGTCTGTTATAGTTTTGGTAAAACTCTAGGGAACTATAAATGCTCTGTGTTGTCGGGGACCAAGACCTTGTTGCTGAGAACACAGAGTTTGGGGCGCTATACCTGCTGGTATATGACTTTAAGTGTACTGTCATGTTTGAATAAATCCCCAACACAAACAGCTTCATATCACCACACGTCCTTCCTCCCCTACAGGTCCAATATTTGTGTTCCTCTTTTACTGTCTGACCCTCCCCTGATGGGGGTTTCTTTGCAGCATTTTGATTGTGAAGGCCAGATTCAGCCTCCTCCTTGCTGTTCATGTAGAGATGCATTCATGCTGGTCGTTTTTATTCACTCATTTTCTGCATTGGAGGCGAGTTTCTGTCTTTCTGTCATTGGATGGTCCTGATGCGAGCCAGATCCATGACAGCATGTGATGGTTCTAAAAGCCTCTAGGATTTAATTTCTCGAGGTTTTTCAGACTGACTGAGCTTTATGTCTTCAGCTGATTAAAAACTGAGGAATTCATATCTGCTTGTGTCCTGATGCAGCGAGCAGGAAAGTCTGAGACAGCAGGTGGTGGAGGACGATACCGAGGACTGGCAGAGGAGCCTGGACTCCCCACCGACCTGGAGAGGGTCGGTGGGGTGGACCTTTCCTTCATCAAAGGAGATGATGTCAACGCTTGCGCCCAGCTATTTGTCCTCAGTTACCCTGATCTAGAGGTGAGCTGACACAGTCACACCTGGAAACATCTGTTGGGCTGATGCCTGTCTAACCCTACTGGTGACCATGAGGAACAGCTGCAGTATGGACCGGAAACAATTTCTATGACATTTTTCTATCAGAAGTACAGAAGAAGAAATGTAAAATGTCCCCCGCCGCTCTTATTTGGACTCAGCAGTTCGGATAATAAATGAATGAATGGAATATAAAATGTTATCTATCAGTATTTAGTGACATTTTATTGCCTACTGAGCTCATCTGATGTGAGCAGGTAAATGAAAAAACACTCCTACTCGAGGTGGGATTTATTTCAACTGGTGGAGCTGCTGCTACACGTAGAGACTGCTTTGTTTGTTTGTTTGTTTGCCAGTAGTTTTTTTGTCCCCTGTAGCTTCACACAATAATACAGTTTCTTTTATTAAACAGGTGAACCTTATGGTCTAATGGTAAAAGATACCTCTCTTGAATACGCTGGATTATACGCTGCCGTAGTTAATTAGATCAAAATGTGACTTCAGTAGTTTCTGTACTGTTTGTGTTTCTCTGAACATTTTCTCTCTATTATGTAAAGCACATTGGATTGCTGTTCTATACAATATGCTCTATATAACAACCACAAAAAAAGGAGATTATTATGAAAAGATTCAGTCAGATTTCTGCGCCCTCGTAGAGCCGCTGATGTGGACCTTTATTTTTTACACTCAGAAAAAGCTCCATAAGTTTTCATGGCTGTGTCATTAGTTGAGAAAGTGTTTGGCAAGATGCGTCCTGAAAAATGACTTCATCACCAAACTTCTCTTCAAATGGTGGAACGAAAAAATGTCTTTTGATTTTAGGTAATGCTACTTAACCAGATGTGGATCCCAGTTCATCAGTCACTGTGGAAGTCGTTTCTCTGTTTCATTGGACTGGAACCAAAAGAAAAACAAAGTTTCAGCATCAGCTGCTTGTCCAGTGCAGATTAGTGATCTTCATCCCATCATCCACAGTCTACGATGGCTTCTCTTTAACAGACTCTAACCTTGTTTTGATGATTGTTTGCCTCCATTTGCATTTTGTTTTATTTTCTTACGGTTAAGTCACAAACACCATGATTGGTTGATTCTCATCTATTTACGTTTTCTGTCCTGACGCTTTGGCGCCTTCCTCCATCGAGCTGCATGTTTTTGTTCGTTCTTACTCCAGATTTGTAAATGATACATTTAAATGCATTTTGTAATTTAAGTACCAAAACTGTTTAAAGTTTGCATCCTCAAATGATTTAACAAGTATTAATATAATATGTTTGAGATGTCATGCATATTTTCAGATTGATCCACAAGATACCAATAAATAGGAGGTATCATATGCAACTGTTTGCTTAGACTTCAAAGACACAAGCAGTCAAATGTCAAAAGCACTTTAAAGGTGGACTCTGAAGCACTTCCAGACTCTGTGTGTTAGCTACTCTACCAAAGCCTTAACCTCCATTCAAAGATGGCATGTACTATAGTGGTGGTTATCTATATTAACTAGGCTTTACTCTTCTGTCTCTGTGGTTGTTCACATGAGAAAAGCCATGTTATACACAATTTAAAATGCTGCTTCTGCACAGATTATACACAGCAAAGTTGTTTGTTACTCTGCGCTGCTAAAAGTTAAAATCACTGCTCAAACACTTTTCTAACTTTATACTAAAGAAGTGAATCAGCTCTGTAATTTTAATGCCAGGTAATGACATAAAGATTATGTAAGTCTCAGCTCAAGGTAGTGTAATCTTTATTGATTGCATATACCTGATATGTAGAATCATTTTAATCTCTGTGTTAAAGTTGGTGTTAGCAGTAGAAGTGATTGTAATTCACAGGAAAAAGTGAAATTTCCTTTGATTTTTCTTCAGGTTTCCAGCAATTTAATGGGTTAAATGCTCGAAAGATTTGAGATTTTAACAAATGAAATTTAGTGATTAAGACAATACGACCCCCACCCCCAACAACAGACTAAAAAGTGGCTGTTAAATAGTTTGTTTGTCTTTTAGTGATTGACAATTGCACTACTATTCAGCTGTTTGATTTTAATTTCCAGCAGCAGCAAACTTCCAGTAGTTCTGCAGGGTGACACTAAAACATTGTGTCTGATATTATTGACGAAAATAATTATCACCAGGAAAAGAATCAGTGA
The DNA here is from genome assembly GCF_933228915.1 of Telmatherina bonti. Lineage (NCBI taxonomy): Eukaryota > Metazoa > Chordata > Actinopteri > Atheriniformes > Telmatherinidae > Telmatherina > Telmatherina bonti. The sequence continues at coordinate 12,925,564 of NC_136621.1, forward strand.
AATAATGGTTTTATTTAGAGACGACTGAATCCTGAGCTACAACTCGTGAGCAGATGATGGGTTCAACATATGTTAGCACAGTGATCTGACCAGGCTAAGAGAGAACTGTCTTTAAACTTCCAGGTGAAACGTACCTCACTGAAGCGCTGATCTAAGTTTATAATGAACCTAGCTGCACCTGATGGACTGCTGGCTGCTGCAGCCATTGACAAAGTGAGCTTTGTGCATTAAACAGAGTAAACCTCCCCACCCACTCCAGGGTTGATCTGGCTGCATGGTTCTGCATCATGAGCACGAGTCATGCACACACAATACACTCAGTTAGTCTCTGGCAAACTGGGGATGGTCAGGTGCTGCATACATGTGAAGTTATGTGGACTGTGAAAGTTGTGTCCACCATCACATTGACTGAATCTTTCTTTTCTCTCAGGGGTTCGATGACCAGTTTGGAGTCGAGCCACAGTGGCTTCTCTCAGCTCAGTGCCGCCACCACCTCCTCTAACCACTCCCAGTCCAGCTCCATGATCTCCAGGTAGAAACGGATTGTGGAGGACTTGAATCCCCTTCAGCCCACCCCATTCACTGCCCTAACCATCAACATGGAGGCCAACTCTTCTCCCGCCCTCTCCTCGTCATCTTTGGACTCTGATCCTCTTGCACAGCCAGTTTTTGTGGAACTGATGCATGCTTGCACAAACAGAAGAAGAAGAGTTCTCAAAGACTGAGGCAAAAAGAAAGAAATGAAACCACATGAACAATTTAAGGGCTGATTTTTGCACAAAGGTTGTCAAGTTTTGTTGGGCCTAGCATCTCTGCTGGGCAGCACGTTGAATCAGAACGTATAGCAGAATATTCTGGTCGTGTCCCGTCTCATGCTGGGTGGTGAGGTCAGATGGAAGAAGCAATATTTTCATCCTGTGAGCTACGGGACCGGATGGAGAAACTGGAGGCGCTGTTACATGTATGCATTTACACTCCCACAATACTGAGACGACGCATACCTCATCAATGCGTGTCGGCTGATGAAAGCGGATTTTTTGTTACATGCAAACACGCACCAATGTTTAACATGCACAAATTGAGAGTGTTTGCCATATTGTTACTGCATGGATGTGTGTGTGTTTCTAGAAAGTTAATAGGTCAAATGTGGGAGGATGGGCAGGAAATATCTGAACCAGATCTGGGTCCAACATTGCCTGCAAACATCTGGAGCTTATTGTATCAAAACAAATAAGATACCATGAGCAAATTTAGGAGGTAAAAAGATAAATAACTTTCAGATTTCCTATAATTTATGTAGAAAAACCTTTCTGTCTTAATGACACCTTAAAAAGTGGTTGAATAATTAACCCAGGTCTGAAAGTTACCGAGGTAAAGTGCTCATAGCAATAACACGAGTTATACTTTCTACTGTGTGAAATGTTTTTATTTATCATTAATATGTCTGTGGAGGATCATGGATGCGGATTGCAGATGAGCTTTTTGTTGTAAATTGTGTTCAGGCAGACAGAAGAGCAAACTGAACCAAGAAACAAACCAACTTCTCTGGCATGACGTGGCGGTTTGCTTCCTGTCCAGCGTCTGCACAATTAAGGAACTCAAACCCAGATCATGTCGTCAAGGAGATGCCTTGCCACTGATTGGTGAATGTGCTACTGATTGACTAGTGCCTGCTAGCAAATGAGAGCCCTGACTTTGAAGGGATGCGATGTTAGTGGGCAAAGACACCATGATTATTTACTTATTGATGTTGATAGGAGTGTGCATAGAAGATGAATGTTTTCTGGTTTATCTTTTGACAGTGCACCAGTAGACAGACAGATGCTGTACGTGTGCCAGTGCTGGTTTGGGACTGTTTTGGAGGCGAGTACTTGATGGGTGAAGCAGTGAGGCCTGCACACTCGAGCGACTTTATGGATTTATTATTTAACAATTAAGATGATAGCCATTTAAGAGCCATGTGTCAATAAATAGCATTTTAGCCTTTGTAAACATCTCTTAGAAATGTACCTGCTTTTTTTCCAAGGTGACCACTGTAGTGATGAATAACCATTTCAAAACGCAGGAGATTTTTAATGCAGTCACAGAGCAGCGATGACTTCACTTAGATCTGATTCCCTGACATCAGAGTTGCCAAGAGTGGTCTGGTGCTGTTGCCATGGTAACTAAGTGCAGCTGTTGTGATAAAAAAAACAAACAAACAAAAAAAAAAAAAAAAGGCAAGTTTGGAGGTTTTATTACTGAAAATACAGGCCTCTGCATGTTTTTGTCACATAAAACTGCAAGTTGTGAGCCAGAAACCTGTCTTCTTGTCATTCGCTGAAATGCTTTGCGGAGAAAAAGGACCCTCTCAGACTGAGGGGCTGGAAGTGTGTTTGACTGTGTGTGGTGTGAAAATGAATTTTTGTGAACAAAGGGGAGATATCTCTGAAATATAATGCACATTTAGAACCACGACCAACTTTGCTTCACCTTCTGGAGTCTTCATTCAGACGGATTAAGCTTCAACTCAAATGGAAATGCTCCGTTTCCTTCTTTCCATCACATTGTCTCTTGCGTACTCCAGTTCGGCTTTACTTTGTTCTGTATTTCAGAAAGTAGAGTAGACCTATTGATTGAAGCCATAGGCACGAAGAAGTGTACTTGGATGTGATGTTGTTAGGAGACTTTATTTACAACATGAGTACACAAATACACTTTCAGTGTTATCACCAAGAAGGATTTTATATGTGATTGTCGCCACGGTGAGGCGCTGTTTTACTGGTCAAGGACGCACTCTGCGTCATTACGTTCACATCTGTAAGAGGACGCACTCTGCGTCATTGCGTTCACGTCTGTAAGAGGACGCACTCTGCGTCATTGCGTTCACGTCTGTAAGCGCGCCCAGGGAAGTTACCTTTTTCCCTCCTTTTTGTGTTGTATGATTTTTCCCTCCAAGAGAGAGGATGCACATTTTTGTTATCCCTTAAATAAATAAGCCACAGAGGCTAAAGAATATTTCTGTCTCCATCATTTTTCCTTTGAGTTCATCGCTGGTGATGCTGCAATGCTCAACAGATGATTTTCTGTTAGAAATGCCAGAAAAATCTTCATGCTTTGCAGACTCCCGCTGACTCAGCATGTACGCTCTTGATGGCGATCTCATTCACAAACATGGGCTGTAACTGTTAGTCTTGTCTGTTCAACACATTTGTCTGTCTGCTTCCTTTTTCTGGCATCTTTGCATATCTTGATGTGAGAAATGATGTATAAAGTATATTTGGATTAATGAGAATATGGCGCCTTTACATTTTTGGAGATAAGAAACTTGGAATTATGAAGAAAGCATCAATAACTTGGTCTCAGGTTCAATTTATCTTTATTATCGCAAGGTGAGGGGTGATTAGGGGTGGGACTACATTAAAAAAGAAATGTATCTAATGACTTACAATTTTTGTAATCAATTCATTTTGATTAATTACATTTTAATTCCATTATAAAATTTGCCCCAAAGAGCAACATTTTTTATTTAAATGTATTTCAAGCAATGACTAAATAATAGTAAAAGATGTTAATGTACTAAACTCAAACTATTAATGTCTGGGCAAAACATAATTTAACTTTGAAGCAGTAAAAAAGAAATAGAAAACATTGTGGCCAAAACTGGACAGACCCAACGTTAAAGTGTCATTTTAAATACTTTAACAGCTGCAGCTCCAATTATTCTATAATTAAAAGTCTACAGCATCTTACAGTAGACTGGGCTTTGCAGCTGCTGCTAATGGAGAAGAGAAAACTACACAACATTTTGTTATTAATTCAATTCAATTCAACTATATTTGTATAGCGCCACTTCACAACAATGTTGTCACAGGGCACTTTACATACACGAATCAACATACATAATATTTCGGGCCAATTCATACATATCCTATAATAGAAACCAACTGATTGCATCAAGTCATGACTTCGATCCAATCCCCCACCCTGAGCATGCACACGGCGACAGTGGGAAGGAAAAAACTCCCCTTTAACCGGAAGAAAACCTCCGGCAGAACCCGGCTCAGGGAGGGCAGCCATCTGCCTCGACTGGTTGGGGTGGAGAGGACAGGAAAGACGGAACAACATGTACAATTGCACTTAATCAGGAAGACCTGCGGAAAAAAAGGAGTAATAAGTTAGAGACGGCAATATTGGCATATATTTATACATTAAGATATCAGAGAAATAGAGTGAGGTACTTCTCAGTGCATCAGGTAACATCCCCATTGCTATATAAGTAATGGTTGGCTAGACTACCCATAACTATAAGAGCAAAGAGCATAACCTGGACAGTTGGGTCCCGTACATGCAGACTCCAACTCAGGAGATACTCATATCCTAACTATAAGAATCATGAAAAAGGAAGGTTTTCAGCTCGATCTTAAAGGTGTGGAGGGAGTCTGCCTCCCGAACCCACGGTGGGAGCTGGTTCCATAAGAGAGGAGCCTGATAGCTAAAGGCTCTTCCTCCCATAGTACTCTTTGAGACTCTGGGAACTACCAGTAAACCTGCAGCCTGAGAGCAAAGTGCTCTATTTGGAATATACCGAACTATAAGATCTTTTATGTACATGGAATATTACATGTATATTGTACCCAAATAGAAACTGTAAAACATGTTATTTGGATACCGTGTGTGTGTTTACCATTGTGTGGGCGCCAGTGTGCTTTATTGTTCCAGTAGAAACTGGTCAGGGACATGTGGGAGCTGACCCTTATGGGCTCGACAAACGGCAACAACAGTGGCAGTCTCTCACATCACACTCTCGGATGGCCTGTCTCTTAGAAATTTGATTGGTTATCATACTGGAGAGAATTTAGGCATTTTCACTGCAGTATGTAACAGATAAAGCATGAAGACTGACAAGTAGGGAGATTTTGCTCAAACTAACAGAAATCTTGCTGTTATTTCTACTTCACAAAAGGGAAAAACAACCTGTTTTGAAAACAAGATAACATCCAGGTGAAATGAATGGAGCAGAAGTAATGTGTCAAGCTCTTTACACCTGGCTTCTTGTAATGAGCAGCTGCTTTACCAGGTGAGCTATAAACATACATGAGCATCCAGCTTCAACAAAATCAGTTATTTTTCTCATCTTTCCATCTGGTATTTTTGGTCCTGAAGAGCAAAATTTCTTTCACGGTTTGATGATACACTGCTCTCGTTTGTTGCCTCCACTGTTTAAAAACTCCACCACGAGCTGAAAAACTTTCCGCCTCCATGCCGAGAGGAGCAGCAACTTCTCCCTCACTCAGGAGGCTGAGAGGATGAGAAGCTGTAGCTAGCATCCTCTGTTCCCGACATGTTGTGCTTCTCTTTCTCTGGCTGGACTATTCTCAATGGGGCCACGCTGTTCTTTTAACGCATTGTCAATTAACTCTTGCCATCAGTGATTATCAAACATCATCTGGCGGACCTGACATTATTGTCTCTAGATCACATGTGTCAAACTCAAGGCCCGCGGGCCAAATGTGGCCTGCCATGTCATTTTATGTGGTCCGCGAGAGCTTAAAACGTCTGAGTGTATAATAATAAATAGCTCAAAAGTGTGCTTTGACAAAAAAACTACATTTCCCACAATGACTGTCGACTATGATGGCAGTGTTTCCACATCAATGCTAACGGGTGAAATTGAGAAAAAAATTAAGATCCCAAAATGTCCAGGAAGCAAAAAGTTGATTCAGACGGAAGATTGTTTCAAGAAAAATGGGAAGGTGAATACTTGTTTGTCCTTCAAGGAGAAAGACCGGTATGACTTTTGTGTCACGAGTCAGTGTCTGTTGTCAAGGAGTAAAATCTGCGTCAACATTTTGACGCCAAACACGGAGCTAAGTACGGCAAAGTTAGCCTTCAAGAAAAGTAACAAATTGCCCAAGAATTAAAAGGCAAACTGCGGTTGCAGCAGATTGTGTTCACGAAATCCTCAGCCAAAAACAATGCCGCAGTGAAAGTTAGCTTGATAGTGGCTGAAGAAATCGCCCACGCTTCCAAGTCTTTTTCAGAGGGAGCGTTTCTGAAGCAGTCTGGGACGCCTGTAAAGCCGTTTTAAGAGGTAAATTAATTGCAAAGACAACCCTTCTTAAAAGAAATCAACAAGAAAAACTAAGGAACTTAGAGCATAAATTGATAGACCTGGAAAAGAGACATACAAATAAAGTAAATGAGGAGACTTTGGAGAAGATTAGAAAAATCAAGGATGAAATAAACCAAGAATTACAAACCCAGATTCAGAAAAAACTTATATTTTTAAAACAGAGTTATTATGAAGCGGGAAGTTAATCAACAAAACATTTAGCTTATAAACTGCAAAAACAACAGGCTGAAAGAACCATATACAAAATTAAAGAGCCAGGCACAAATAACATCACCTACAAAGACACAGAAATACGGAATATTTTGCCAAATTTTATCAAAAGTTATATGCTTTAAAAGAACAGAATGAGGAAGATCATACTGAAACACTGCTAAATAAACTGGCGTTACCTACCGTATCAAATGATCAAAACAAAACTTTAACAAAAAAAATAACAGCCCAGGAATTGACAATAGCAGTGAATAGACTACAACTAAACTAATCGCCAGGATCGGATGGCTACAATGCTGAATGGTACAAAATATACTTAGAGGAGCTTTTTCCTCTTCTTTTAAAAACTTTCAATTGGGTTTTAGACGGGGGGCAGATCCCACCGTCCTGGAGGGAGACAATAATTACGGTAATTCCGAAAGAGGGAAAGGACACGATGGATTGCTCCAACTACCGACCAATCAGTCTCCTCAACCAGGATTACAAAATGTTTACCTCCATACTAGCCAAAAGACTGGAACACATCCTTCCAAGTATAATAAACTTAGACCAGACAAGTTTCATCAAAGAAAGGAAAACTCGAGACAACATTAGACGGACGCTACATGTGATCAATCATATACATAAAAATAAAGAACAGGCAGTCATACTAGGCCTAGATGCCCAAAAGGCTTTTGACACTGTAGATTGGGCCTTTTTATTCAAAGTATTGTCAATTTCTCAGATACATTTATAAAGGTTATACAATTGATTTACAACAATAACACAGGGAAAATCAAAATAAATGGAAGTTTATCAGAACCAGTACAGATAAAACAGGGTTGTAGGCAGGGTTGTGGCCTCTCCCCAAGCCAAGATTAAAACAGACCTAGACAGATGGAATTTGGTGACTTACCTAGGACTTGTTCAAAAGATAGAAGCAATAAAAATTATTATACTACCCAAACTATTATATTTATTTCAAACAATCCCAGCTGAACCACCTAACAATATGTTTCAAGAAATTGATAAATTAATCTCAAGATTCATCTGGCAAGGGAAGAGGCCTAAAATAAGATATAAGACCTTTCAGTTGAACAAAAACAAAGGAGGCCTCTCCCTTCCAAATATGAGAAACTACTATATGGCAGCTCAGATTAGTCCACTGATAGACATATGCAACCCATCTTATGCAGCCAAATGGAAGGAAATTGTAATTTTAATAATAATTTAATAAATTGTAAAGACACCATCATATACCTGCTCCAGAGAGCACACTCTTATCTTAACCATTCAGGCAGCACTCTGAGGGTCATGTTCTTTGATTTCTCAAGTGCTTTCAATACCACTCAGCCTGCTTTGTTATGTGAGAAGCTCCATAAATTCCAGGTGGATACCTCCACAACCACCTGGATCTATGACTACCTCACAAACAAACCCCCGTTTGTGAGACTGATAAGTTTTGCGTCTGAGACTGAGGTCAGCAGTACTGGTGCACCACAAGGAACTGCATTCTTGCCATTACTCTTCACTCTGTACACCTCAGACTTCCAGTACAACTCTGAGTCCTGCCATCTGCAGAAATACTGCAGATGACTTTGCAGTTGTGGGGTGTATCAGTGATGGACAAGAAGCAGAGTACACACAACTGGTCAGTTAGATTGTAAAATGGTGCGGTAACAATCATCTCCTATTAAATACCAGCAAAAAAGAGATGATTGTTGACTTCAGGAGAACAATAACACACAGCACCATCTCCATCCTGGGAGAGGAGGTGGAGTAGGTGGAGGAATACAAGTACCTTGGGGTTCAGCTGGACAACAATCTGGGCTTTAATGCAACACTGAATACATCTACAAGAAAGGTCCGAGCAGACTCTACTTCTTACGGAAGCTGAGATCATTTAACATCTGCACCAACATGTTGCATATCTTTTAGAAGTCTGTTGTGGAGAGTGCAGTCAGCTTTGCAGCCATCTGCTGGGGTAGAAGCATCAGAACCACAGACCTGAAGAGAAACAACAAACTGATCAAGAAAGCTGCTTCTGTACTTGAAGTAACTCTGGAGCCGCTGGAGCTGATTGTGCAAAGTAGAATGCTGCACAAGCTGATGAAGATGATGAAGGATTCTGATGGGTATCCAAAACTTACAGAAAACTGCCATGAGCTCTTTAGAAAATTCCTGCCTTTTATGGCCAATTTAAATTGAGGGGGAAAGATAATTGCTTGAGGGGGCATTGTTAGTTCTTGCATATTTTCACGCAGAGTGTAGAACACCATGCACTCTGCAAAGTGCAATAAAACCGTGTAATGCACAGATCTGAGTTGTTTAATCTGCTTATACCATGGTCACTCACAGTAAACATGTTAAAACCATGCTTTAAAGACCAGCTAAATATGTTTTAAGGTTAGAAATGATTTTCTATTGGCCTCAATGTGGTTTTCATGCTTAGCAACTGTTGTAAAGAGAGATGGAATGCATAATTATGAGATTTTGTTCAGGTACCAGACAAGTGAATCCATCCAACAAGATGAAAATTGAAATAACAAGAAGAAATAAAAACCAGCTCGACCGCCAGCTGCACAGCTATCCAGCCTATGTCTCTGCTTACTCTACAATGCAATTGTACAGTATGACAGGGGTTTACAACACCCAGATCATACCGTTTCAACCGAGAGCAAGCAGAGACTGGCCTATAAATGCAAGGCGTATCGAACACAGTCCAAAGGAAACAAATGCCACGAGCGCTATTTATAGGCCTCCAAATCCAGGTCTATTTGACCAACGGTGCCAAATTAAAATATTTCAAATAAAACGTTGTCTTTACATGAATAAATCTTGAAAAATAACAGGACAAGTACTAAAAGTAATATTATCCGACTTTCCTCGCAAACAAAAGATCTTTTTTACCCCAAATTTTTCATTTCCCATGAAGACTTACGGCACCTACCCGGAAGTAAGAATACAGCCCCGAACACAAAAATCGTCTTTATCAGTGTTTTCTCATGATTTCGGAAAAAAACGTGTCTTGAAAAATAATAGCCATGATAAATAAAAACATTGTCAACCGAGGTTTCCGTTTCCTCTGCTACGTTAAACGGAAATGACGACTAGTTGGTTTGGTTTGGCGATGGAGCGAATTAGCCGAGCAGCTAAGACAGTAGAAGGAAGGTAGCGGACATTTAGATTGGCGCCCATTTCCCCAAATGCCGCCGCAGTTGTGGTGATATTTCCAAACAAAAAGCAGAGAAGCGTCATTTAACAGGAGCACTTACACAACAGCTAGCATGGCCGCATGGCTTAAAACAGCTGGAGCTCCGAACATGTTGATAATAATCACGAGGCTGAAGTTAGCTTCCGATTCGCAGCTTCCGAGTCGCAGTATGTGTAAAGGGCAATTCCACTGAATTTTTCGGAAACTAGACCACATTAGACCAGGTCCTGACAAAAATCCACTATACTTACACTCTTCAAACCTGGACAGAAATATTCCACATACTATGCAGATTCGTGAAAACATAGTGTCTGATTTGTGAAACCTTTATTTGTGGAAATACACATTAGGCTTGTTTCATTATATTTTTGGCATCTGCACCACATTAAGGTCCTGAAAAAACAAAACAAAACTACAACATTTAGACACCCCAGACATTAAAACACAATGTCAAACAGCAGTTTTAAACAAAGCTTTATTTTGCTATTCAAAGTGGTATTACATGAAATTCTCATGTTGCACAAATCCAATGTTAGGTACTTTTTTTTCTTCTTCTTCTTCTTCTTTTTTTTTTTTTTTTTTTTTTTTTTTTTTTTTTACCACAGACATAGAAAAGAAAGCAAATTGAATAAGATCACTTCAGAATAAACTGGACAATTGAAGTTGTATAATTGTATTTTCTGGTCATTTCTGATTGGATCAGAATACCCATGAATGTACTGTTTCTCATACAAGGGTATGTTAACCCTGGGATACTTCAAGGCATTCCAGGAGATACTTGAATTTTCCTTCAAGATCTATGTATTTTTTTCTTTAAAACATTCTTTATTAAATTTATATAAATATATTTCAAAGTTTTAATATATTTCAGTAAATGTTAATGTAAATTTATAAACTGAATTTAAATTTACATTTACACCTTTTCATTCCTCCCAAAATCCCACATTCTGACATGACTTGAACCCCACTTGTTATGAGCCGTCATACTTATCGCATAAACAATAACATGCTGGCTAATGGGAGCTTGAGAAGTATTATTTGCCTAACCGCAAAAAATAAACAAAAAACTAAACATTAGTAATGGACCAAGCCTTATTCCAAATTGTATTAAATTGATTTCATTCTTCAAAATTCTACACACAGTACCCCAATATGACAAAGTGAAAAATTTATTGTTGAGATATGCACAAATTTATTCAAAATAAAAAAAAAACTACGAAATCAGATGTACATAAGTATTCACAGTCTTTGCTTAATACTTTGTTGATCCACATTTCGTAGCAAATACAGATAGATAGATAGATAGATAGATAGATAGATAGATAGATAGATTATCTTTTTTTCATTTATTTTTTTATTATCTTTTTTATTAGCATAACCGCAAATGACCACCTCTGTTTGCGAACTCTTTGCTTTTGCTGTTATTTTGTATTTTCATTGACACAATTACTGAAACAATTTCCTGTTTGTAACGACATATATGACAAAATCATGGCCAATCTTTCCAAAATACTCGACAACAGGCTGATGTTTTTAATCAGAAATGGTTGTAATTCGCTCATATGACCACCTGGTGGCAGCATTTAGCTATGAATCAAGAGTCTCCTCCCCTTTAATTGCGCGTCATTGCGTACGCGGAAGTAAACAGTCGGCTTTCTGCTCACGTTTTTTCTGCCACTTAATCAGTAAAAAAAAAGTGCTTTTGTACATGAGTGTGTTTAGTTCTTAGGATTACACAGATGTCGGTCCCTTCAGCAGAAGATCTGGTCAGATACTGGGAGAGGTCAGTCAGCAACACACGCTTCCTGCAGCTTCCTGCCTTTCAACTTGTTCAGAAATCCGGTTTTCTGTGGACTCCGACCATCAGTCATCCTCAGTAGATATTTATTTGTGAACAGTGACGAGACCAGTGAAAACGGCTCGAGCTCATTTAAAGCTTGTACTTAAATGATACAGCTCTAATCTGGATTTTACAGTAATTTATTTTAATATTGTTCTAGTTTCAGTAATATGAAAAACTTCTCTTTCTAGCACTGTACAGATTTCACCCACATATACAGATTTTTCTGTATTTGTTGACATTTTCAAAACAAATCTGAAGGAAAACAAAACTATAGTAGCACATGTATGTTGTAAATAAGAAATCACAGTGAACACCCCCAGTGAAAAGACCCACAGTGAAAAAAAAAGAAAACAAACAAAAGAAACTATGCTAAGCAAAGCATCTTCTGGCTGAAATATTTCCATCTGAAGTCCAGCTAAGTTTTGTTTTGAACTGGTAATTATGGAGGTTGTCTGATGCAGCACCCTATCATCCTACTCGCTTAGATCGTAGTTTTAATCTTTGGAAGCCTGTGTTAAAAAACAAAGTTTGTTACTGATTAATAACACAGTTGTAATAATAAGCAAAATGAGCCATTGGTGCCATTTTTGGGGTTTTTCCTCTTTTCATTGTGCAGAGCATCACCTGCAGTTGGAGAAAGCAGAGCTCAGACTGCTTGTGTGGAAGAAACAACCTTGACAACTTAACAGTTTGGGCACCATGTGTAATTTGCATGGGATGGAAGGAAATAATACATCAAGAAGATTCAAAAGTTACATTTTAGTTAGTGTTTGCTGCTTGCTTATGACGGCTGCATTCCTAGAATCAGGAAAAAGCTGAGTCAGACCTATTTTAATGCTGTCTGTTATAGTTTTGGTAAAACTCTAGGGAACTATAAATGCTCTGTGTTGTCGGGGACCAAGACCTTGTTGCTGAGAACACAGAGTTTGGGGCGCTATACCTGCTGGTATATGACTTTAAGTGTACTGTCATGTTTGAATAAATCCCCAACACAAACAGCTTCATATCACCACACGTCCTTCCTCCCCTACAGGTCCAATATTTGTGTTCCTCTTTTACTGTCTGACCCTCCCCTGATGGGGGTTTCTTTGCAGCATTTTGATTGTGAAGGCCAGATTCAGCCTCCTCCTTGCTGTTCATGTAGAGATGCATTCATGCTGGTCGTTTTTATTCACTCATTTTCTGCATTGGAGGCGAGTTTCTGTCTTTCTGTCATTGGATGGTCCTGATGCGAGCCAGATCCATGACAGCATGTGATGGTTCTAAAAGCCTCTAGGATTTAATTTCTCGAGGTTTTTCAGACTGACTGAGCTTTATGTCTTCAGCTGATTAAAAACTGAGGAATTCATATCTGCTTGTGTCCTGATGCAGCGAGCAGGAAAGTCTGAGACAGCAGGTGGTGGAGGACGATACCGAGGACTGGCAGAGGAGCCTGGACTTCTCGGACCTGGAGAGGGTCGGTGGGGTGGACCTTTCCTTCATCAAAGGAGATGATGTCAACGCTTGCGCCCAGCTATTTGTCCTCAGTTACCCTGATCTAGAGGTGAGCTGACACAGTCACACCTGGAAACATCTGTTGGGCTGATGCCTGTCTAACCCTACTGGTGACCATGAGGAACAGCTGCAGTATGGACCGGAAACAATTTCTATGACATTTTTCTATCAGAAGTACAGAAGAAGAAATGTAAAATGTCCCCCGCCGCTCTTATTTGGACTCAGCAGTTCGGATAATAAATGAATGAATGGAATATAAAATGTTATCTATCAGTATTTAGTGACATTTTATTGCCTACTGAGCTCATCTGATGTGAGCAGGTAAATGAAAAAACACTCCTACTCGAGGTGGGATTTATTTCAACTGGTGGAGCTGCTGCTACACGTAGAGACTGCTTTGTTTGTTTGTTTGTTTGCCAGTAGTTTTTTTGTCCCCTGTAGCTTCACACAATAATACAGTTTCTTTTATTAAACAGGTGAACCTTATGGTCTAATGGTAAAAGATACCTCTCTTGAATACGCTGGATTATACGCTGCCGTAGTTAATTAGATCAAAATGTGACTTCAGTAGTTTCTGTACTGTTTGTGTTTCTCTGAACATTTTCTCTCTATTATGTAAAGCACATTGGATTGCTGTTCTATACAATATGCTCTATATAACAACCACAAAAAAAGGAGATTATTATGAAAAGATTCAGTCAGATTTATGCGCCCTCGTAGAGCCGCTGATGTGGACCTTTATTTTTTACACTCAGAAAAAGCTCCATAAGTTTTCATGGCTGTGTCATTAGTTGAGAAAGTGTTTGGCAAGATGCGTCCTGAAAAATGACTTCATCACCAAACTTCTCTTCAAATGGTGGAACGAAAAAATGTCTTTGATTTTAGGTAATGCTACTTAACCAGATGTGGATCCCAGTTCATCAGTCACTGTGGAAGTCGTTTCTCTGTTTCATTGGACTGGAACCAAAAGAAAAACAAAGTTTCAGCATCAGCTGCTTGTCCAGTGCAGATTAGTGATCTTCATCCCATCATCCACAGTCTACGATGGCTTCTCTTTAACAGACTCTAACCTTGTTTTGATGATTGTTTGCCTCCATTTGCATTTTGTTTTATTTTCTTACGGTTAAGTCACAAACACCATGATTGGTTGATTCTCATCTATTTACGTTTTCTGTCCTGACGCTTTGGCGCCTTCCTCCATCGAGCTGCATGTTTTTGTTCGTTCTTACTCCAGATTTGTAAATGATACATTTAAATGCATTTTGTAATTTAAGTACCAAAACTGTTTAAAGTTTGCATCCTCAAATGATTTAACAAGTATTAATATAATATGTTTGAGATGTCATGCATATTTTCAGATTGATCCACAAGATACCAATAAATAGGAGGTATCATATGCAACTGTTTGCTTAGACTTTAAAGACACAAGCAGTCAAATGTCAAAAGCACTTTAAAGGTGGACTCTGAAGCACTTCCAGACTCTGTGTGTTAGCTACTCTACCAAAGCCTTAACCTCCATTCAAAGATGGCATGTACTATAGTGGTGGTTATCTATATTAACTAGGCTTTACTCTTCTGTCTCTGTGGTTGTTCACATGAGAAAAGCCATGTTATACACAATTTAAAATGCTGCTTCTGCACAGATTATACACAGCAAAGTTGTTTGTTACTCTGCGCTGCTAAAAGTTAAAATCACTGCTCAAACACTTTTCTAACTTTATACTAAAGAAGTGAATCAGCTCTGTAATTTTAATGCCAGGTAATGACATAAAGATTATGTAAGTCTCAGCTCAAGGTAGTGTAATCTTTATTGATTGCATATACCTGATATGTAGAATCATTTTAATCTCTGTGTTAAAGTTGGTGTTAGCAGTAGAAGTGATTGTAATTCACAGGAAAAAGTGAAATTTCCTTTGATTTTTCTTCAGGTTTCCAGCAATTTAATGGGTTAAATGCTCGAAAGATTTGAGATTTTAACAAATGAAATTTAGTGATTAAGACAATACGACCCCCACCCCCAACAACAGACTAAAAAGTGGCTGTTAAATAGTTTGTTTGTCTTTTAGTGATTGACAATTGCACTACTATTCAGCTGTTTGATTTTAATTTCCAGCAGCAGCAAACTTCCAGTAGTTCTGCAGGGTGACACTAAAACATTGTGTCTGATATTATTGACGAAAATAATTATCACCAGGAAAAGAATCAGTGAAATAATGGTTTTATTTAGAGACGACTGAATCCTGAGCTACAACTCGTGAGCAGATGATGGGTTCAACATAAGTTAGCACAGTGATCTGACCAGGCTAAAAGAGAACTGTCTTTAAATTTCCAGGTGAAACGTACCTCACTGAAGCGCTGATCTAAGTTTATAATGAACCTAGCTGCACCTGATGGACTGCTGGCTGCTGCAGCCATTGACAAAGTGAGCTTTGTGCATTAAACAGAGTAAACCTCCCCACCCACTCCAGGGTTGATCTGGCTTGCATGGTTCTGCATCATGAGCACGAGTCATGCACACACAATACACTCAGTTAGTCTCTGGCAAACTGGGGATGGTCAGGTGCTGCATACATGTGAAGTTATGTGGACTGTGAAAGTTGTGTCCACCATCACATTGACTGAATCTTTCTTTTCTCTCAGGGGTTCGATGACCAGTTTGGAGTCGAGCCACAGTGGCTTCTCTCAGCTCAGTGCCGCCACCACCTCCTCTAACCACTCCCAGTTCAGCTCCATGATCTCCAGGTAGAAACGGATTGTGGAGGACTTGAATCCCCTTCAGCCCACCCCATTCACTGCCCTAACCATCAACATGGAGGCCAACTCTTCTCCCGCCCTCTCCTCGTCATCTTTGGACTCTGATCCTCTTGCACAGCCAGTTTTTGTGGAACTGATGCATGCTTGCACAAACAGAAGAAGAAGAGTTCTCAAAGACTGAGGCAAAAAGAAAGAAATGAAACCACATGAACAATTTAAGGGCTGATTTTTGCACAAAGGTTGTCAAGTTTTGTTGGGCCTAGCATCTCTGCTGGGCAGCACGTTGAATCAGAACGTATAGCAGAATATTCTGGTCGTGTCCCGTCTCATGCTGGGTGGTGAGGTCAGATGGAAGAAGCAATATTTTCATCCTGTGAGCTACGGGACCGGATGGAGAAACTGGAGGCGCTGTTACATGTATGCATTTACACTCCCACAATACTGAGACGACGCATACCTCATCAATGCGTGTCGGCTGATGAAAGTGGATTTTTTGTTACATGCAAACACGCTCCAATGTTTAACATGTACAAATTGAGAGTGTTTGCCATATTGTTACTGGGTGTGTTTCTAGAAAGTTAATAGGTCAAATGCGGGAGGATGGGCAGGAAATATCTGAACCAGATCTGGGTCCAACATTGCCTGCAAACATCTGGAGCTTATTGTATCAAAACAAATAAGATACCATGAGCAAATTTAGGAGGTAAAAAGATAAATAACTTTCAGATTTCCTATAATTTATGTAGAAAAACCTTTCTGTCTTAGTGACACCTTGAAAAGTGGTTGAATAATTAACCCAGGTCTGAAAGTTACCGAGGTAAAGTGCTCATAGCAATAACACGAGTTATACTTTCTACTGTGTGAAATGTTTTATCATTAATATGTCTGTGGAGGATCATGGATGCGGATTGCAGATGAGCTTTTTGTTGTAAATTGTGTTGAGGCAGACAGAAGAGCAAACTGAACCAAGAAACAAACCAACTTCTCTGGCATGACGTGGCGGTTTGCTTCCTGTCCAGCGTCTGCACAATTAAGGAACTCAAACCCAGATCATGTCGTCAAGATGTCTTGCCACCGATTGGTGAATGTGCTACTGATTGACTAGTGCCTGCTAGCAAATGAGAGCCCTGACTTTGAAGGGATGCGATGTTAGTGGGCAAAGACACCATTATTTACTTATTGATGTTGATAGGAGTGTGCATAGAAGATGAATGTTTTCTGGTTTATCTTTTGACAGTGCACCAGTAGACAGACAGATGCTGTACGTGTGCCAGTGCTGGTTTGGGACTGTTTTGGAGGCGAGTACTTGATGGGTGAAGCAGTGAGGCCTGCACACTTGTGCGAGTTTATGGATTTATTATTTAACAATTAAGATGATAGCCATTTAAGAGCCATGTGTCAATAAATAGCATTTTAGCCTTTGTAAACATCTCTTAGAAATGTACCTGCTTTTTTTCCAAGGTGACCACTGTAGTGATGAATAACCATTTCAAAACGCAGGAGATTTTTAATGCAGTCACAGAGCAGCGATGACTTCACTTAGATCTGATTCCCTGACATCAGAGTTGCCAAGAGTGGTCTGGTGCTGTTGCCATGGTAACTAAGTGCAGCTGTCGTGATAAAAAAAAAAAAAAGAAAAGAAAAGAAAGAAAAAAAAATTGGCAAGTTTGGAGGTTTTATTACTGAAAATACAGGCCTCTGCATGTTTTTGTCACATAAAAGTGCAATTTGTAAGCCAGAAACCTGTCTTCTTGTCATTCGCTGAAATGCTTTGCGGAGAAAAAGGACCCTCTCAGACTGAGGGGCTGGAAGTGTGTTTGACTGTGTGTGGTGTGAAAATGAATTTTTGTGAACAAAGGGGAGATATCTCTGAAATATAATGCACATTTAGAATCACGACTAACTTTGCTTCACCTTCTGGAGTCTTCATTCAGACGGATTAAGCTTCAACTCAAATGGAAATGCTCCGTTTCCTTCTTTCCTTCACGTCGCGTACTCCAATGTTGCTTTACTTTGTTCTGTTTTTTAGAAAGTACAGTTCACTGATTGATTGAAGCCATAGGCACGAAGAAGTGTACTTGGATGTGATGTTTTTCTGTTAGAAATACCAGAAAATCTTCATGCTTTGCCGACTCCCGCTGATTCAGCATGTACGCTCTTGATGGCGATCTCATTCACAAATGAGGGCTATAACTGTTAGTCTTGTCTGTTCAACACATTTGTCTGTCTGCTTCCTTTTTCTGGCATCTTTGCATATCTTGATGTGAGAAATTATGTATAAAGTATATTTGGATTAATGAGAATATGGCGCCTTTACATTTTTGGAGATAATAAACTTGAATTATGAAGAAAGCATCAATCACTTGGTCTCATTCATTTTTTTACCCCCCTGTGAAACTACAAGTCAGAATTTTACTTTTTGTTTTGTGTTTGCAGAAACACGGTTGCAGCTTATCACTCCAGACATCTGTGCACTGGAGCAGACAACTTCATTTCACATGGGAACTTGGGACAATCATTTGTATTTGCAACGAAAGATTTCTTAAAAGTTTGCATGAACACTATTAAAGCAAAGTTTTAAAATAAAAGTATATAGAATAAAAACAATTGAATTTTTCCATCCATCCATCCATCCATCTTCTGCCGCTTATCCGGAGTCGGGTCGCGGGGGCAGCAGCCTAAGCAGGGAAGCCCAGACTTCCCTCTCCCCAGCCACATTTGCCAACTCTGCGGGGGGGATCCCGAGGCGTTCCCAGGCCAGCCGAGAGATATAATCCCTCCAGCGTGTCCTGGGTCTTCCCCGGGGTCTCCTCCCAGAGGGACGTGCCTGGAACACCTCATCAGGGAGGCGTCCAGGAGGCATCCTGACCAGATGCCCGAGCCACCTCAACTGGTTCCTCTCGATGCGGAGGAGCAGCGGCTCTACTCTGAGCCCCTCCCGGATGACCGAGCTCCTCACCCTATCTCTAAGGGTGAGCCCGGCCACCCTGCGGAGGAAACCCATTTCAGCCGCCTGTATACGAGATCTCGTTCTTTCGGTCACGACCCACAGCTCATGACCATAGGTGAGGGTAGGAACGTAGATCGACTGGTAAATCGAGAGCTTCGCCTTCTGGCTCAGCTCCTTCTTCACCACGACAGACCGGCGCAGAGCCCGCATTACTGCAGACGCCGCACCGATCCATCTGTCGATCTCGCGCTCCATCCTTCCCTCACTCGTGAACAAGACCCCGAGATATTTAAACTCCTCCACTTGAGGCAGGACCTCACTCCCGACCCGGAGAGGGCAATCCACCCTATTCCGGCTGAGGACCATGGTCTCAGATTTGGAGGCGCTGATTCCCATCCCAGCCGCTTCACACTCGACCGCGAATCGCTCAAGCGAGAGCTGGAGATCACGAGCAGATGAAGCCAACAGGACCACGTCATCCGCAAAAAGCAGGGACCCAATCCTGAGGCCACCAAGTCGGATCCCCTCAACACCTCGGCTGCGCCTAGAAATTCTGTCCATATAAGTTATGAACAGAATCGGTGATAAAGGGCAGCCTTGGCGGAGTCCAACCCTCACCGGAAAAGAATCCGACTTACTACCGGCAATGCGGACCAAGCTCTGACACCTGTCGTACAGGGACCGGACAGCCCTTACAAGGGGGTCCGGTACCCCATACTCCCGGAGTACCCCCCACAGGAGCCCCTGGGGGACACGGTCAAATGCCTTCTCCAGGTCCACAAAACACATGTAGACTGGTTGGGCAAACTCCCATGCCCCCTCCAGAACCCCAAAGAGGCTATAGAGCTGGTCCACTGTTCCGCGACCAGGACGAAAACCACACTGCTCCTCCTCAATCCGGGATTCAACTATCCGGCGGACCCTCCTCTCCAGGACCCCTGAATAGACCTTACCAGGGAGGCTGAGGAGTGTGATTCCCCTGTAATTGGAACACACCCTCCGGTCCCCCTTCTTAAAAAGGGGGGACCACCACCCCAGTCTGCCAATCCAGCGGTACTGCCCCTGATGTCCACGCAATGCTGCAGAGGCGTGTCAGCCAGGACAGCCCCACAGCATCCAGAGCCTTAAGGAACTCCGGGCGGATCTCATCCACCCCTGGGGCCTTGCCGCCAAGGAGCTTTTTGACCACCTCAGCGACTTCAGCCCCAGAGATAGGAGAGTCCACCCCTGAGTCCGCCAGCTCTGCTTCCTCATCGGAAGACGTGTTGGTAGGATTGAGGAGGTCTTCGAAGTATTCCTTCCACCGACCCACTACGTCCCGAGTTGAGGTCAGCAGCTCCCCATCTCCACTGTACACAGTACTGACGTAGCACTGCTTCCCCCTCCTGAGCCGCCGGATGGTGGACCAGAATCTCCTCGAAGCCGTCCGGAAGTCTTTCTCCATGGCCTCGCCGAACTCCTCCCATGCCCGAGTTTTTGCCTCGGCAACAGCCGAAGCCGCATGCCGCTTAGCCCGCCGGTACCCATCAGCTGCCTCCAGAGACCCACAGGCCAAGAAGGCACGATAGGACTCCTTCTTCAGCTTGACGGCATCCCTCACTGTTGGTGTCCACCAACGAGTCCTGGGATTACCGCCACGACAGGCACCAACAGCCTTACAGCCACAGCTCCGGCCGGCCGCCTCAGCAATAGAGGCACGGAACACAGCCCATTCAAACTCAATGTCCCCCGCCTCACTCGGGACATGGTTGAAGCTCTGCTGAAGGTGGGAGTTGAAGCTCGCTCTGACGGGGGACTCAGCCAGGCGTTCCCAGCAGACCCTCACAACACGTTTGGGCCTGCCAGATCTGACCGGCCTCCTCCCCCACCACCTGAGCCAACTCACCACCAGGTGGTGATCAGTTGACAGCTCCGCCCCCCTCTTCACCCGAGTGTCCAAGGCATGTGGCCGCAGGTCCGACGATACGACTACAAAATCGATCATCGAACTGCGGCCCAGGGAATCCTGATGCCAGGTGTACATATGGACACTCTTATGTTGGAACATGGTGTTCGTTATGGACAATCCATGACGAGCACAGAAGTCCAATAACAAAACACCATTTGGGTTCAGAGGAGGGGGACCATGCCTCCCAATCACTCCCCTCCAGGTCTCACTGTCATTGCCCACGTGAGCATTGAAGTCCCCCAGCAGAACAATGGAGTCCCCAGAAGGAGCACCCTCCAGCACTCCCTCCAAGGACTCCAGAAAGGGTGGGTACTCTGAACTGCTGTTTGGTGCATAAGCACAGACAACAGTCAGGACCCGTCCCCCCCACCCGGAGGCGGAGGGAAACTACCCTTTCATCCACCGGGGTAAACCCCAATGTGCAGGCACCAAGCTGGGGGCTGATGAGAATGCCCACACCTGCTCGGCGCCTCCCACCATGAGCAACTCCAGAGTGGAAGAAAGTCCAGCCCCTTTCGAGGTTACTGGTTCCAGAGCCCAAGCCATGCGTCGAGGTGAGTCCAACTATATCTAGTCGGAACCGCTCAACCTCGCGCACAAGCTCAGGCTCCTTCCCCACCAGAGAGGTGACGTTCCACGTCCCTAGAGCCAGCTTCTGCAGCCGGGGATCGGACCGCCAGGGTCCCCGCCCCTTGCTGCCGCCCAGCTCACACTGCACCCGACCCCTACGGCTCCTCCCGCAGATGGTGAGCCCACGGGAGGTGGGGCCCATGTAACCCTTTCGGGCTGAGCCCGACCGGGCCCCATGGGCGAAGGCCCAGCCACCAGACGCTCGCTCTCGTACCCCACCTCCAGGCCTGGCTCCAGAGGGGGGTCCCGGTAACCCGCGTCCGGGCAAGGGAACATTCATGCCCAGGTTGGTCGTCATCGTAGAGGTCGAATTTAATTTTTCATTAAATAATAAATTTACAGTAAATAAAAAAAAAAAAAACGTATAAAAAATTTGTTCTACATATTGGGATGTTATATTGATGATCACATCTTTTAATCAGTCCAAGAAGTACAGTTGATGCAGCACCACATATCTTGCCATGAAAAACTTAGTTCCCTTCACTGCTTCCAAAGGAAAGGTTCAATTTATCTTTCTTATCGCAAGGTGGGGTGATTCGGGGTGGGACTAGATTAAAAAATGTTTAAATCTAATTAATTACAGTCTTTGTAATTCATTTGGATTAACTGCATTTTAATTCCATCATAAAATTTGCCCAAAGAGCAACATTTTTTATTTAAATGTATTTCAGGAAATTACTAAATAATAGTAGAAGATATTAATGTACTACATTAATGTGCCATAGGCACGAAGAAGTGTACTTGAATGTGATGTTGTTAAGAGACTTTATTTGTGTACTCATGTTGTAAATACACTTTCAGTGTTATCACCAAGAAGGATTTTGTATGTGATTGTCGCCACGGTGAGGCGCTGTTTCACTGGTCAAGGACGCACTCTGCGTCATTACGTTCACGTCTGTGAGAGGACGCACTCTGCGTCATTACGTTCACGTCTGTAAGCGCGCCCAGGGAAGTTACCTTTTTCCCTCCTTTTTGTGTTGTATGATTTTTCCCTCCGAGAGAGAGGATGCACATTTTTGTTATCCCTTAAATAAATAAGCCACAGAGGCTAAAGAATATTTCTGTCTCCATCATTTTTCCTTTGAGTTCATCGCTGGTGATGCTGCAATGCTCAACAGATGTTTTTCTGTTAGAAAGACCAGAAAAATCTTCATGCTTTGCCGACTCCCGCTGACTCAGCATGTACGCTCTTGATGGCGATCTCATTCACAAACATGGGCTGTAACTGTTAGTCTTGTCTGTTCAACACTTTTGTCTGTCTGCTTCCTTTTTCTGACATCTTTGCATATCTTGATGTGAGAAATGAGGGACTACATTAAAAGGGTGGGACTACATTAAAAAAGAAATGTATCTAATTAATTACAATTTTTGTAATCAATTCATTTTGATTAAATACATTTTAATTCCATTATAAAATTTGCCCCAAAGAGCAACATTTTTTATTTAAATGTATTTCAAGCAATGACTAAATAATAGTAAAAGATGTTAATGTACTAAACTCAAACTATTAATGTCTGAGCAAAACATAATTTAACTTTGAAGTAGTAAAAAAGAAATAGAAAACATTGTGGCCAAAACTGGACAAACCCAAAGTTAAAGTGTTATTTTAAATGCTTTAACAGCTGCAGCTCCAATTATTCTATAATTAAAAGTCTACAGCATCTTACAGTAATTTGAACTTGGATTAATTGCATTTTAATTCCATCATAAAATTTGCCCAAAGAGCAACATTTTTTATTTAAATGTATTTCAGGAAATTACTAAATAATAGTGGAAGATATTAATGTACTAAACTCTAACTATTAATGTCTGGGCAAAACATAATTTTAACTTTGAAGCAGTAAAAAGGAAATAGAAAACATTGTGGCCAAAACTGGACAGACCCAAAGTTAAAGTGTCATTTTAAATACTTTAACAGCTGCAGCTCCAATTATTCTACAATTAAAAGTCTACAGCATCTTACAGTAATTTGAACTTCATTAATGAAAAATTTCAAAATATTTATAGACATTAATATCTGACAGTAAACCAGGATGAATTAAGCAGCGTCAACTGCAGTCTTTGCAGTCTGCAAAGAAATGATCATCGAAAGTTGGTAGGGCAGACATTGGAATGAGACGTCGTCGGCTCGGAGGGCCAGCAGTCGGCTCCAGGTTATTCAGAGAGGTGGTCACCTCCGGCTCTGACTGCAACGTGGAGCTACATGAGGAGTGTTCTTCAGGACGGGGAGGGAGAGACTGGGCTTTGCAGCTGCTGCTAATGGAGAAGAGAAAACTACACAACATTTTGTTATTAATTCAATTGAACTTTATTTGGATAGCGCCACTTCACAACAATGTTGTCACAGGGCACTTTACATACACGAATCAACATACATATCATTTCGAGCCAATTCATACATATCCTATAATAGAAACCAACTGATTGCATCAAGTCATGACTTCGATCCAATCCCCCACCCTGAGCATGCACACGGCGACAGTGGGAAGGAAAAAACTCCCCTTTAACAGGAAGAAAACCTCCGGCAGAACCCGGCTCAGGGAGGGCAGCCATCTGCCTCGACTGGTTGGGGTGGAGAGGACAGGAAAGACGGAACAACATGTACAATTGCACTTAATAAGGAAGACCTGCAGAAAAAAGGAGAAATAAGTTAGAGACGGCAATACTGCCATATATTTATACATTAATATATTAGAGGCCCTGCGATGGACTGGCGAGCTGTCCAGGGTGTACCCTGCCTGTCGCCCAAAGCCAGCTGGGATAGGCTCCAGCTTCCCCGCGACCCTGAATTGGAATAAGCGGTTCAGAAAATGAATGAATGAATATATTAGAGAAATAGAGTGAGGTACTTCTCAGTGCATCAGGTAACATCCCCATTGCTATATAAGTAATGGTTGGCTAGACTACCCATAACTATAAGAGCAAAGAGCATAACCTGGACAGTTGGGTCCCGTACATGCAGACTCCAACTCAGGAGATACTCATATCCTAACTATAAGAATCATGAAAAAGGAAGGTTTTCAGCTCGATCTTAAAGGTGTGGAGGGAGTCTGCCTCCCGAACCCACGGTGGGAGCTGGTTCCATAAGAGAGGAGCCTGATAGCTAAAGGCTCTTCCTCCCATAGTACTCTTTGAGACTCTGGGAACTACCAGTAAACCTGCAGCCTGAGAGCAAAGTGCTCTATTTGGAATATACGGAACTATAAGATCTTTTATGTACATGGAATATTACATGTATATTGTACCCAAATAGAAACTGTAAAACATGTTATTTGGATACCGTGTGTGTGTTTACCATTGTGTGGGCGCCAGTGTGCTTTATTGTTCCAGTAGAAACTGGTCAGGGACATGTGGGAACTGACCCTTATGGGCTCGACAAACGGCAACAACAGTGGCAGTCTCTCACATCACACTCTCGGATGGCCTGTCTCTTAGAAATTTGATTGGTTATCATACTGGAGAGAATTTAGGCATTTTCACTGCAGTATGTAACAGATAAAGCATGAAGACTGACAAGTAGGGAGATTTTGCTCAAACTAACAGAAATCTTGCTGTTATTTCTACTTCACAAAAGGGAAAAACAACCTGTTTTGAAAACAAGATAACATCCAGGTGAATGAATGGAGCAGAAGTAATGTGTCAAGCTCTTTACACCTGGCTTCTTGTAATGAGCAGCTGCTTTACCAGGTGAACTATAAACATACATGAGCATCCAGCTTCAACAAAATCAGTTATTTTCCTCATCTTTCCATCTGGTATTTTTGGTCCTGAAGAGCAAAATTTCTTTCACGGTTTGATGATACACTGCTCTCGTTTGTTGCCTCCACTGTTTAAAAACTCCACCACGAGCTGAAAAACTTTCCGCCTCCATGCCGAGAGGAGCAGCAACTTCTCCCTCACTCAGGAGGCTGAGAGGATGAGAAGCTGTAGCTAGCATCCTCTGTTCCCGACATGTTGTGCTTCTCTTTCTCTGGCTGGACTATTCTCAATGGGGCCACGCTGTTCTTTTAACGCATTGTCAATTAACTCTTGCCATCAGTGATTATCAAACGTCATCTGGCGGACCTGACATTATTGTCTCTAGATCACATGTGTCAAACTCAAGGCCCGCGGGCCAAATGTGGCCTGCCATGTCATTTTATGTGGTCCGCGAGAGCTTAAAACGTCTGAGTGTATAATAATAAATAGCTCAAAAGTGTGCTTTGACAAAAAACTACATTTCCCACAATGACTGTCGACTATGATGGCAGTGTTTCCACATCAATGCTAACGGGTGAAATTGAGAAATAAATTAAGATCCCAAAATGTCCAGGAAGCAAAAAGTTGATTCAGACGGAAGATTGTTTCAAGAAAAATGGGAAGGTGAATACTTGTTTGTCCTTCAAGGAGAAAGACCGGTATGACTTTTGTGTCACGAGTCAGTGTCTGTTGTCAAGGAGTAAAATCTGCGTCAACATTTTGACGCCAAACACGGAGCTAAGTACGGCAAAGTTAGCCTTCAAGAAAAGTAACAAATTGCCCAAGAATTAAAAGGCAAACTGCGGTTGCAGCAGATTGTGTTCACAAAATCCTCAGCCAAAAACAATGCCGCAGTGAAAGTTAGCTTGATAGTGGCTGAAGAAATCGCCCACGCTTCCAAGTCTTTTTCAGAGGGAGCGTTTCTGAAGCAGTCTGGGACGCCTGTAAAGCCGTTTTAAGAGGTAAATTAATTGCAAAGACAACCCTTCTTAAAAGAAATCAACAAGAAAAACTAAGGAACTTAGAGCATAAATTGATAGACCTGGAAAAGAGACATACAAATAAAGTAAATGAGGAGACTTTGGAGAAGATTAGAAAAATCAAGGATGAAATAAACCAAGAATTACAAACCCAGATTCAGAAAAAACTTATATTTTTAAAACAGAGTTATTATGAAGCGGGAAGTTAATCAACAAAACATTTAGCTTATAAACTGCGAAAACAACAGGCTGAAAGAACCATATACAAAATTAAAGAGCCAGGCACAAATAACATCACCTACAAAGACACAGAAATACGGAATATTTTGCCAAATTTTATCAAAAGTTATATGCTTTAAAAGAACAGAATGAGGAAGATCATACTGAAACACTGCTAAATAAACTGGCGTTACCTACCGTATCAAATGATCAAAACAAAACTTTAACAAAAAAAATAACAGCCCAGGAATTGACAATAGCAGTGAATAGACTACAACTAAACTAATCGCCAGGATCGGATGGCTACAATGCTGAATGGTACAAAATATACTTAGAGGAGCTTTCTCCTCTTCTTTTAAAAACTTTCAATTGGGTTTTAGACGGGGGGCAGATCCCACCGTCCTGGAGGGAGACAATAATTACGGTAATTCCGAAAGAGGGAAAGGACACGATGGATTGCTCCAACTACCGACCAATCAGTCTCCTCAACCAGGATTACAAAATGTTTACCTCCATACTAGCCAAAAGACTGGAACACATCCTTCCAAGTATAATAAACTTAGACCAGACAAGTTTCATCAAAGAAAGGAAAACTCGAGACAACATTAGACGGACGCTACATGTGATCAATCATATACATAAAAATAAAGAACAGGCAGTCATACTAGGCCTAGATGCCCAAAAGGCTTTTGACACTGTAGATTGGGCCTTTTTATTCAAAGTATTGTCAATTTCTCAGATACATTTATAAAGGTTATACAATTGATTTACAACAATAACACAGGGAAAATCAAAATAAATGGAAGTTTATCAGAACCAGTACAGATAAAACAGGGTTGTAGGCAGGGTTGTGGCCTCTCCCCAAGCCAAGATTAAAACAGACCTAGACAGATGGAATTTGGTGACTTACCTAGGACTTGTTCAAAAGATAGAAGCAATAAAAATTATTATACTACCCAAACTATTATATTTATTTCAAACAATCCCAGCTGAACCACCTAACAATATGTTTCAAGAAATTGATAAATTAATCTCAAGATTCATCTGGCAAGGGAAGAGGCCAAAAATAAGATATAAGACCTTTCAGTTGAACAAAAACAAAGGAGGCCTCTCCCTTCCAAATATGAGAAACTACTATATGGCAGCTCAGATTAGTCCACTGATAGACATATGCAACCCATCTTATGCAGCCAAATGGAAGGAAATTGTAATTTTAATAATAATTTAATAAATTGTAAAGACACCATCATATACCTGCTCCAGAGAGCACACTCTTATCTTGACCATTCAGGCAGCACTCTGAGGGTCATGTTCTTTGATTTCTCAAGTGCTTTCAATACCACTCAGCCTGCTTTGTTATGTGAGAAGCTCCATAAATTCCAGGTGGATACCTCCACAACCACCTGGATCTATGACTACCTCACAAACAAACCCCCGTTTGTGAGACTGATAAGTTTTGCGTCTGAGACTGAGGTCAGCAGCACTGGTGCACCACAAGGAACTGCATTCTTGCCATTACTCTTCACTCTGTACACCTCAGACTTCCAGTACAACTCTGAGTCCTGCCATCTGCACAAATACTGCAGATGACTTTGCAGTTGTGGGGTGTATCAGTGATGGACAAGAAGCAGAGTACAGACAACTGGTCAGTTAGATTGTAAAATGGTGCGGTAACAATCATCTCCTATTAAATACCAGCAAAAAAGAGAGGATTGTTGACTTCAGGAGGAACAATAACACACAGCACCATCTCCATCCTGGGAGAGGAGGTGGAGTAGGTGGAGGAATACAAGTACCTTGGGGTTCAGCTGGACAACAATCTGGGCTTTAATGCAACACTGAATACATCTACAAGAAAGGTCCGAGCAGACTCTACTTCTTACGGAAGCTGAGATCATTTAACATCTGCACCAACATGTTGCATATCTTTTAGAAGTCTGTTGTGGAGAGTGCAGTCAGCTTTGCAGCCATCTGCTGGGGTAGAAGCATCAGAACCACAGACCTGAAGAGAAGTGAAATAAAACCGTGTAATGCACAGATCTGAGTTGTTTAATCTGCTTATACCATGGTCACTCACAGTAAACATGTTAAAACCATGCTTTAAAGACCAGCTAAATATGTTTTAAGGTTAGAAATGATTTTCTATTGGCCTCAATGTGGTTTTCATGCTTAGCAACTGTTGTAAAGAGAGATGGAATGCATAATTATGAGATTTTGTTCAGGTACCAGACAAGTGAATCCATCCAACAAGATGAAAATTGAAATAACAACAAGAAATAAAAACCAGCTCGACCGCCAGCTGCACAGCTATCCAGCCTATGTCTCTGCTTACTCTACAATGCAATTGTACAGTATGACAGGGGTTTACAACACCCAGATCAAACCGTTTCAACTGAGAGCAAGCAGAGACTGGCCTATAAATGCAAGGCGTATCAAACACAGTCCAAAGGAAACAAATGCCACGAGCGCTATTTATAGGCCTCCAAATCCAGGTCTATTTGACCAACGGTGCCAAATTAAAATATTTCAAATAAAACGTTGTCTTTACATGAATAAATCTTGAAAAATAACAGGACAAGTACTAAAAGTAATATTATCCGACTTTCCTCGCAAACAAAAGATCTTTTTTACCCCAAATTTTTCATTTCCCATGAAGACTTGCGGCACCTACCCGGAAGTAAGAATACAGCCCCGAACAAAAAAATCGTCTTTATCAGTGTTTTCTCATGATTTCGGAAAAAAACGTGTCTTGAAAAATAATAGCCATGATAAATAAAAACATTGTCAACCGAGGTTTCCGTTTCCTCTGCTACGTTAAACGGAAATGACGACTAGTTGGTTTGGTTTGGCGATGGAGCGAATTAGCCGAGCAGCTAAGACAGTAGAAGGAAGGTAGCGGACATTTAGATTGGCGCCCATTTCCCCAAATGCCGCCGCAGTTGTGGTGATATTTCCAAACAAAAAGCAGAGAAGCGTCATTTAACAGGAGCACTTACACAACAGCTAGCATGGCCGCATGGCTTAAAACAGCTGGAGCTCCGAACATGTTGACAATAATCACGAGGCTGAAGTTAGCTTCCGATTCGCAGCTTCCGAGTTGCAGTATGTGTAAAGGGCAATTCCACTGAATTTTTCGGAAACTAGACCACATTAGACCAGGTCCTGACAAAAATCCACTATACTTACACTCTTCAAGCCTGGACAGAAATATTCCACATACTATGCAGATTCGTGAAAACATAGTGTCTGATTTGTGAAACCTTTATTTGTGGAAATACACATTAGGCTTGTTTCATTATATTTTTGGCATCTGCGCCACATTAAGGTCCTGAAAAAACAAAACAAAACTACATTTAGACACCCCAGACATTAAAACACAGTGTCAAACAGCAGTTTTAAACAAAGCTTTATTTTGCTATTCAAAGTGGTATTACATGAAATTCTCATGTTGCACAAATCCAATGTTAGGTACTTTTTTTTCTTCTTCTTCTTCTTTTTTTTTTTTTTTTTTTTTTTTACCACAGAAATAGAAAAGAAAGCAAATTGAATAAGATCACTTCAGAATAAACTGGACAATTGAAGTTGTATAATTGTATTTTCTGGTCATTTCTGATTGGATCAGAATATCCATGAATGTACTGTTTCTCATACAAGGGTATGGTAACCCTGGGATACTTCAAGGCATTCCAGGAGATACTTGAATTTTCCTTCAAGATCTATGTATTTTTTTCTTTAAAACATTCTTTATTAAATTTATATAAATATATTTCAAAGTTTTAATATATTTCAGTAAATGTTAATGTAAATTTATAAACTGAATTTAAATTTACATTTACACCTTTTCATTCCTCCCAAAATCCCACATTCTGACATGACTTGAACCCCACTTGTTATGAGCCGTCATACTTATCGCATAAACAATAACATGCTGGCTAATGGGAGCTTGAGAAGTATTATTTGCCTAACCGCAAAAAATAAACAAAAAACTAAACATTAGTAATGGACCAAGCCTTATTCCAAATTGTATTAAATTGATTTCATTCTTCAAAATTCTACACACAGTACCCCAATATGACAAAGTGAAAAATTTATTGTTGAGATTTGCACAAATTTATTCAAAATAAAAAAAAAAAACTACGAAATCAGATGTACATAAGTATTCACAGTCTTTGCTTAATACTTTGTTGATCCACATTTCGTTGCGAACTCTTTGCTTTTGCTGTTATTTTGTATTTTCATTGACACAATTACTGAAACAATTTCCTGTTTGTAACGACATATATGACAAAATCATGGCCAATCTTTCCAAAATACTCGACAACAGGCTGATGTTTTTAATCAGAAATGGTTGTAATTCGCTCATATGACCACCTGGTGGCAGCATTTAGCTATGAATCAAGAGTCTCCGCCCCTTTAATTTCGCGTCATTGCGTACGCGGAAGTAAACAGTCGGCTTTCTGCTCACGTTTTTTCTGCCACTTAATCAGTAAAAAAAAGTGCTTTTGTACATGAGTGTGTTTAGTTCTTAGGATTACACAGATGTCGGTCCCTTCAGCAGAAGATCTGGTCAGATACTGGGAGAGGTCAGTCAGCAACACACGCTTCCTGCAGCTTCCTGCCCTTCAACTTGTTCAGAAATCCGGTTTTCTGTGGACTCCGACCATCAGTCATCCTCAGTAGATATTTATTTGTGAACAGTGACGAGACCAGTGAAAACGGCTCGAGCTCATTTAAAGCTTGTACTTAAATGATACAGCTCTAATCTGGATTTTACAGTAATTTATTTTAATATTGTTCTAGTTTCAGTAATATGAAAAACTTCTCTTTCTAGCACTGTACAGATTTCACCCACATATACAGATTTTTCTGTATTTGTTGACATTTTCAAAACAAATCTGAAGGAAAACAAAACTATAGTAGCACATGTATGTTGTAAATAAGAAATCACAGTGAACACCCCCAGTGAAAAGACCCACAGTGAAAAAAAAAGAAAACAAACAAAAGAAACTATGCTAAGCAAAGCATCTTCTGGCTGAAATATTTCCATCTGAAGTCCAGCTAAGTTTTGTTTTGAACTGGTAATTATGGAGGTTGTCTGATGCAGCACCCTATCATCCTACTCGCTTAGATCGTAGTTTTAATCTTTGGAAGCCTGTGTTAAAAAACAAAGTTTGTTACTGATTAATAACACAGTTGTAATAATAAGCAAAATGAGCCATTGGTGCCATTTTTGGGGGTTTTCCTCTTTTCATTGTGCAGAGCATCACCTGCAGTTGGAGAAAGCAGAGCTCAGACTGCTTGTGTGGAAGAAACAACCTTGACAACTTAACAGTTTGGGCACCATGTGTAATTTGCATGGGATGGAAGGAAATAATACATCAAGAAGATTCAAAAGTTACATTTTAGTTAGTGTTTGCTGCTTGCTTATGACGGCTGCATTCCTAGAATCAGGAAAAAGCTGAGTCAGACCTATTTTAATGCTGTCTGTTATAGTTTTGGTAAAACTCTAGGGAACTATAAATGCTCTGTGTTGTCGGGGACCAAGACCTTGTTGCTGAGAACACAGAGTTTGGGGCGCTATACCTGCTGGTATATGACTTTAAGTGTACTGTCATGTTTGAATAAATCCCCAACACAAACAGCTTCATATCACCACACGTCCTTCCTCCCCTACAGGTCCAATATTTGTGTTCCTCTTTTACTGTCTGACCCTCCCCTGATGGGGGTTTCTTTGCAGCATTTTGATTGTGAAGGCCAGATTCAGCCTCCTCCTTGCTGTTCATGTAGAGATGCATTCATGCTGGTCGTTTTTATTCACTCATTTTCTGCATTGGAGGCGAGTTTCTGTCTTTCTGTCATTGGATGGTCCTGATGCGAGCCAGATCCATGACAGCATGTGATGGTTCTAAAAGCCTCTAGGATTTAATTTCTCGAGGTTTTTCAGACTGACTGAGCTTTATGTCTTCAGCTGATTAAAAACTGAGGAATTCATATCTGCTTGTGTCCTGATGCAGCGAGCAGGAAAGTCTGAGACAGCAGGTGGTGGAGGACGATACCGAGGACTGGCAGAGGAGCCTGGACTTCTCGGACCTGGAGAGGGTCGGTGGGGTGGACCTTTCTTTCATCAAAGGAGATGATGTCAACGCTTGCGCCCAGCTATTTGTCCTCAGTTACCCTGATCTAGAGGTGAGCTGACACAGTCACACCTGGAAACATCTGTTGGGCTGATGCCTGTCTAACCCTACTGGTGACCATGAGGAACAGCTGCAGTATGGACCGGAAACAATTTCTATGACATTTTTCTATCAGAAGTACAGAAGAAGAAATGTAAAATGTCCCCCGCCGCTCTTATTTGGACTCAGCAGTTCGGATAATAAATGAATGAATGGAATATAAAATGTTATCTATCAGTATTTAGTGACATTTTATTGCCTACTGAGCTCATCTGATGTGAGCAGGTAAATGAAAAAACACTCCTACTCGAGGTGGGATTTATTTCAACTGGTGGAGCTGCTGCTACACGTAGAGACTGCTTTGTTTGTTTGTTTGTTTGCCAGTAGTTTTTTTGTCCCCTGTAGCTTCACACAATAATACAGTTTCTTTTATTAAACAGGTGAACCTTATGGTCTAATGGTAAAAGATACCTCTCTTGAATACGCTGGATTATACGCTGCCGTAGTTAATTAGATCAAAATGTGACTTCAGTAGTTTCTGTACTGTTTGTGTTTCTCTGAACATTTTCTCTCTATTATGTAAAGCACATTGGATTGCTGTTCTATACAATATGCTCTATATAACAACCACAAAAAAAGGAGATTATTATGAAAAGATTCAGTCAGATTTCTGCGCCCTCGTAGAGCCGCTGATGTGGACCTTTATTTTTTACACTCAGAAAAAGCTCCATAAGTTTTCATGGCTGTGTCATTAGTTGAGAAAGTGTTTGGCAAGATGCGTCCTGAAAAATGACTTCATCACCAAACTTCTCTTCAAATGGTGGAACGAAAAAATGTCTTTGATTTTAGGTAATGCTACTTAACCAGATGTGGATCCCAGTTCATCAGTCACTGTGGAAGTCGTTTCTCTGTTTCATTGGACTGGAACCAAAAGAAAAACAAAGTTCCAGCATCAGCTGCTTGTCCAGTGCAGATTAGTGATCTTCATCCCATCATCCACAGTCTACGATGGCTTCTCTTTAACAGACTCTAACCTTGTTTTGATGATTGTTTGCCTCCATTTGCATTTTGTTTTATTTTCTTACGGTTAAGTCGCAAACACCATGATTGGTTGATTCTCATCTATTTACGTTTTCTGTCCTGACGCTTTGGCGCCTTCCTCCATCGAGCTGCATGTTTTCGTTCGTTCTTACTCCAGATTTGTAAATGATACATTTAAATGCATTTTGTAATTTAAGTACCAAAACTGTTTAAAGTTTGCATCCTCAAATGATTTAACAAGTATTAATATAATATGTTTGAGATGTCATGCATATTTTCAGATTGATCCACAAGATACCAATAAATAGGAGGTATCATATGCAACTGTTTGCTTAGACTTCAAAGACACAAGCAGTCAAATGTCAAAAGCACTTTAAAGGTGGACTCTGAAGCACTTCCAGACTCTGTGTGTTAGCTACTCTACCAAAGCCTTAACCTCCATTCAAAGATGGCATGTACTATAGTGGTGGTTATCTATATTAACTAGGCTTTACTCTTCTGTCTCTGTGGTTGTTCACATGAGAAAAGCCATGTTATACACAATTTAAAATGCTGCTTCTGCACAGATTATACACAGCAAAGTTGTTTGTTACTCTGCGCTGCTAAAAGTTAAAATCACTGCTCAAACACTTTTCTAACTTTATACTAAAGAAGTGAATCAGCTCTGTAATTTTAATGCCAGGTAATGACATAAAGATTATGTAAGTCTCAGCTCAAGGTAGTGTAATCTTTATTGATTGCATATACCTGATATGTAGAATCATTTTAATCTCTGTGTTAAAGTTGGTGTTAGCAGTAGAAGTGATTGTAATTCACAGGAAAAAGTGAAATTTCCTTTGATTTTTCTTCAGGTTTCCAGCAATTTAATGGGTTAAATGCTCGAAAGATTTGAGATTTTAACAAATGAAATTTAGTGATTAAGACAATACGACCCCCACCCCCAACAACAGACTAAAAAGTGGCTGTTAAATAGTTTGTTTGTCTTTTAGTGATTGACAATTGCACTACTATTCAGCTGTTTGATTTTAATGTCCAGCAGCAGCAAACTTCCAGTAGTTCTGCAGGGTGACACTAAAACATTGTGTCTGATATTATTGACGAAAATAATTATCACCAGGAAAAGAATCAGTGAAATAATGGTTTTATTTAGAGACGACTGAATCCTGAGCTACAACTCGTGAGCAGATGATGGGTTCAACATAAGTTAGCACAGTGATCTGACCAGGCTAAAAGAGAACTGTCTTTAAACTTCCAGGTGAAACGTACCTCACTGAAGCGCTGATCTAAGTTTATAATGAACCTAGCTGCACCTGATGGACTGCTGGCTGCTGCAGCCATTGACAAAGTGAGCTTTGTGCATTAAACAGAGTAAACCTCCCCACCCACTCCAGGGTTGATCTGGCTGCATGGTTCTGCATCATGAGCACGAGTCATGCACACACAATACACTCAGTTAGTCTCTGGCAAACTGGGGATGGTCAGGTGCTGCATACATGTGAAGTTATGTGGACTGTGAAAGTTGTGTCCACCATCACATTGACTGAATCTTTCTTTTCTCTCAGGGGTTCGATGACCAGTTTGGAGTCGAGCCACAGTGGCTTCTCTCAGCTCAGTGCCGCCACCACCTCCTCTAACCACTCCCAGTTCAGCTCCATGATCTCCAGGTAGAAACGGATTGTGGAGGACTTGAATCCCCTTCAGCCCACCCCATTCACTGCCCTAACCATCAACATGGAGGCCAACTCTTCTCCCGCCCTCTCCTCGTCATCTTTGGACTCTGATCCTCTTGCACAGCCAGTTTTTGTGGAACTGATGCATGCTTGCACAAACAGAAGAAGAAGAGTTCTCAAAGACTGAGGCAAAAAGAAAGAAATGAAACCACATGAACAATTTAAGGGCTGATTTTTGCACAAAGGTTGTCAAGTTTTGTTGGGCCTAGCATCTCTGCTGGGCAGCACGTTGAATCAGAACGTATAGCAGAATATTCTGGTCGTGTCCCGTCTCATGCTGGGTGGTGAGGTCAGATGGAAGAAGCAATATTTTCATCCTGTGAGCTACGGGACCGGATGGAGAAACTGGAGGCGCTGTTACATGTATGCATTTACACTCCCACAATACTGAGACGACGCATACCTCATCAATGCGTGTCGGCTGATGAAAGCGGATTTTTTGTTACATGCAAACACGCACCAATGTTTAACATGCACAAATTGAGAGTGTTTGCCATATTGTTACTGCATGGATGTGTGTGTGTTTCTAGAAAGTTAATAGGTCAAATGTGGGAGGATGGGCAGGAAATATCTGAACCAGATCTGGGTCCAACATTGCCTGCAAACATCTGGAGCTTATTGTATCAAAACAAATAAGATACCATGAGCAAATTTAGGAGGTAAAAAGATAAATAACTTTCAGATTTCCTATAATTTATGTAGAAAAACCTTTCTGTCTTAATGACACCTTAAAAAGTGGTTGAATAATTAACCCAGGTCTGAAAGTTACCGAGGTAAAGTGCTCATAGCAATAACACGAGTTATACTTTCTACTGTGTGAAATGTTTTTATTTATCATTAATATGTCTGTGGAGGATCATGGATGCGGATTGCAGATGAGCTTTTTGTTGTAAATTGTGTTCAGGCAGACAGAAGAGCAAACTGAACCAAGAAACAAACCAACTTCTCTGGCATGACGTGGCGGTTTGCTTCCTGTCCAGCGTCTGCACAATTAAGGAACTCAAACCCAGATCATGTCGTCAAGGAGATGCCTTGCCACTGATTGGTGAATGTGCTACTGATTGACTAGTGCCTGCTAGCAAATGAGAGCCCTGACTTTGAAGGGATGCGATGTTAGTGGGCAAAGACACCATGATTATTTACTTATTGATGTTGATAGGAGTGTGCATAG
Source organism: Telmatherina bonti (assembly GCF_933228915.1). Taxonomy (NCBI): domain Eukaryota; kingdom Metazoa; phylum Chordata; class Actinopteri; order Atheriniformes; family Telmatherinidae; genus Telmatherina; species Telmatherina bonti. The sequence goes on from NC_136621.1 coordinate 12,961,753, forward strand.
AAGATGAATGTTTTCTGGTTTATCTTTTGACAGTGCACCAGTAGACAGACAGATGCTGTACGTGTGCCAGTGCTGGTTTGGGACTGTTTTGGAGGTGAGTACTTGATGGGTGAAGCAGTGAGGCCTGCACACTTGTGCGAGTTTATGGATTTATTATTTAACAATTAAGATGATAGCCATTTAACAGCCATGTGTCAATAAATACCATTTTAGCCTTTGTAAACATCTCTTAGAAATGTACCTGCTTTTTTTCCAAGGTGACCACTGTAGTGATGAATAACCATTTCAAAACGCAGGAGATTTTTAATGCAGTCATAGAGCAGCGATGACTTCACTTAGATCTGATTCCCTGACATCAGAGTTGCCAAGAGTGGTCTGGTGCTGTTGCCATGGTAACTAAGTGCAGCTGTCGTGATAAAAAAAAAAAAAAAAAAGAAAAGAAAGAAAAAAAAAAATTGGCAAGTTTGGAGGTTTTATTACTGAAAATACAGGCCTCTGCCTGTTTTTGTTATATAAAACTGCAAGTTGTGAGCCAGAAACAGCCAGCGCCTGTCTTCTTGTCATTCGCTGTGATGCTTTGTGGAAAATAAGGACCCCCTAAGACTGAGGGGTTGAAAGTGTGTTTGACTGTGTATGGTGTGAAAATGAGTTTCTGTAAACAAGGGGAGATATCACTGTAATATAATGCACATTTAGAACCACGACTAACTTTGCTTCACCTTCTGGAGACTTCCTTCAGACGGATTAAGCTTCAGCTCAAATGGAAATGCTCTGTTTCCTTCTCTCCTTCACGTCGCGTACTCCAGTGTTGCTTTACTTTGTTCTGTATTTTAGAAAGTACAGTTCACTGATTGATTGAAGCCATAGGCACGAAGAAGTGTACTTGGATGTGATGTTTTTCTGTTAGAAATACCAGAAAATCTTCATGCTTTGCCGACTCCCGCTGATTCAGCATGTACGCTCTTGATGGCGATCTCATTCACAAATGAGGGCTATAACTGTTAGTCTTGTCTGTTCAACACATTTGTCTGTCTGCTTCCTTTTTCTGGCATCTTTGCATATCTTGATGTGAGAAATTATGTATAAAGTATATTTGGATTAATGAGAATATGGCGCCTTTACATTTTTGGAGATAATAAACTTGAATTATGAAGAAAGCATCAATCACTTGGTCTCATTCATCCCCCCCCTGTGAAACTACAAGTCAGAATTTTACTTTTTGTTTTGTGTTTGCAGAAACACGGTTGGAGCTTATCACTCCAGACATCTGTGCACTGGAGCAGACAACTTCATTTCACATGGGAACTTGGGACAATCATTTGTATTTGCAACGAAAGAATTCTTAAAAGTTTGCATGAACACTTTTAAAGCAAAGTTTTAAAATAAAAGTATATAGAATAAAAACAATTGAATTTTTCCATCCATCCATCCATCCATCTTCTGCCGCTTATCCGGAGTCGGGTCGCGGGGGCAGCAGCCTAAGCAGGGAAGCCCAGACTTCCCTCTCCCCAGCCACATTTGCCAACTCTGCGGGGGGGATCCCGAGGCGTTCCCAGGCCAGCCGAGAGATATAATCCCTCCAGCGTGTCCTGGGTCTTCCCCGGGGTCTCCTCCCAGAGGGACGTGCCTGGAACACCTCATCAGGGAAGCGTCCAGGAGGCATCCTGACCAGATGCCCGAGCCACCTCAACTGGTTCCTCTCGATGCGGAGGAGCAGCGGCTCTACTCTGAGCCCCTCCCGGATGACCGAGCTCCTCACCCTATCTCTAAGGGTGAGCCCGGCCACCCTGCGGAGGAAACCCATTTCAGCCGCCTGTATACGAGATCTCGTTCTTTCGGTCACGACCCACAGCTCATGACCATAGGTGAGGGTAGGAACGTAGATCGACTGGTAAATCGAGAGCTTCGCCTTCTGGCTCAGCTCCTTCTTCACCACGACAGACCGGCGCAGAGCCCGCATTACTGCAGACGCCGCACCGATCCGTCTGTCGATCTCGCGCTCCATCTTTCCCTCACTCGTGAACAAGACCCCGAGATATTTAAACTCCTCCACTTGAGGCAGGACCTCACTCCCGACCCGGAGAGGGAAATCCACCCTATTCCGGCTGAGGACCATGGTCTCAGATTTGGAGGCGCTGATTCCCATCCCAGCCGCTTCACACTCGGCCGCGAATCGCTCAAGCGAGAGCTGGAGATCACGAGCAGATGAAGCCAACAGGACCACGTCATCCGCAAAAAGCAGGGACCCAATCCTGAGGCCACCAAGTCGGATCCCCTCAACACCTCGGCTGCGCCTAGAAATTCTGTCCATATAAGTTATGAACAGAATCGGTGATAAAGGGCAGCCTTGGCGGAGTCCAACCCTCACCGGAATAGAATCCGACTTACTACCGGCAATGCGGACCAAGCTCTGACACCTGTCGTACAGGGACCGGACAGCCCTTACAAGGGGGTCCGGTACCCCATACTCCCGGAGTACCCCCCACAGGAGCCCCTGGGGGACACGGTCAAATGCCTTCTCCAGGTCCACAAAACACATGTAGACTGGTTGGGCAAACTCCCATGCCCCCTCCAGGACCCCAAAGAGGGTATAGAGCTGGTCCACTGTTCCGCGACCAGGACGAAAACCACACAGCTCCTCCTCAATCCAGGATTCAACTATCCGGCGGACCCTCCTCTCCAGGACCCCTGAATAGACCTTACCAGGGAGGCTGAGGAGTGTGATTCCCCTGTAATTGGAACACACCCTCCGGTCCCCCTTCTTAAAAAGGGGGGACCACCACCCCAGTCTGCCAATCCAGCGGTACTGCCCCTGATGTCCATGCAATGCTGCAGAGGCGTGTCAGCCAGGACAGCCCCACAGCATCCAGAGCCTTAAGGAACTCCGGGCGGATCTCATCCACCCCCGGGGCCTTGCCGCCAAGGAGCTTTTTGACCACCTCAGCGACTTCAGCCCCAGAGATAGGAGAGTCCACCCCTGAGTCCGCCAGCTCTGCTTCCTCATCGGAAGACGTGTTGGTAGGATTGAGGAGGTCTTCGAAGTATTCCTTCCACCGACCCACTACGTCCCGAGTTGAGGTCAGCAGCTCCCCATCTCCACTGTACACAGTACTGACGGAGCACTGCTTCCCCCTCCTGAGCCGCCGGATGGTGGACCAGAATCTCCTCGAAGCCGTCCGGAAGTCTTTCTCCATGGCCTCGCCGAACTCCTCCCATGCCTGAGTTTTTGCCTCGGCAACAGCCGAAGCCGCATGCCGCTTAGCCCGCCGGTACCCATCAGCTGCCTCCAGAGTTCCACAGGCCAAGAAGGCACGATAGGACTCCTTCTTCAGCTTGACGGCATCCCTCACTGTTGGTGTCCACCAACGAGTCCTGGGATTACCGCCACGACAGGCACCAACGACCTTCCAGCCACAGCTCCGGCCGGCCGCCTCAGCAATAGAGGCACGGAACACAGCCCATTCAAACTCAATGTCCCCCGCCTCACTCGGGACATGGTTGAAGTTCTGCTGAAGGTGGGAGTTGAAGCTCGCTCTGACGGGGGACTCAGCCAGGCGTTCCCAGCAGACCCTCACAACACGTTTGGGCCTGCCAGATCTGACCGGCCTCCTCCCCCACCACCTGAGCCAACTCACCACCAGGTGGTGATCAGTTGACAGCTCCGCCCCCCTCTTCACCCGAGTGTCCAAGGCATGTGGCCGCAGGTCCGACGATACGACTACAAAATCGATCATCGAACTGCGGCCCAGGGAATCCTGATGCCAGGTGTACATATGGACACTCTTATGTTGGAACATGGTGTTCGTTATGGACAATCCATGACGAGCACAGAAGTCCAATAACAAAACACCATTTGGGTTCAGAGGAGGGGGACCATGCCTCCCAATCACTCCCCTCCAGGTCTCACTGTCATTGCCCACGTGAGCATTGAAGTCCCCCAGCAGAACAATGGAGTCCCCAGAAGGAGCACCCTCCAGCACTCCCTCCAAGGACTCCAGAAAGGGTGGGTACTCTGAACTGCTGTTCGGTGCATAAGTACAGACAACAGTCAGGACCCGTCCCCCCACCCGGAGGCGGAGGGAAACTACCCTTTCATCCACCGGGGTAAACCCCAACGTGCAGGCACCAAGCTGGGGGCTGATGAGAATGCCCACACCTGCTCGGCACCTCCCACCATGAGCAACTCCAGAGTGGAAGAAAGTCCAGCCCCTTTCGAGGGTACTGGTTCCAGAGCCCAAGCCATGCGTCGAGGTGAGTCCAACTATATCTAGCCGGAACCGCTCAACCTCGCGCACAAGCTCAGGCTCCTTCCCCACCAGAGAGGTGACGTTCCACGTCCCTAGAGCCAGCTTCTGCAGCCGGGGATCGGACCGCCAGGGTCCCCGCCCCTTGCTGCCGCCCAGCTCACACTGCACCCGACCCCTACGGCTCCTCCCGCAGATGGTGAGCCCACGGGAGGTGGGGCCCATGTAACCCTTTCGGGCTGAGCCCGACCGGGCCCCATGGGCGAAGGCCCGGCCACCAGACGCTCGCTCTCGTACCCCACCTCCAGGCCTGGCTCCAGAGGGGGGTCCCGGTAACCCGCGTCCGGGCAAGGGAACATTCATGCCCAGGTTGGTCGTCATCGTAGAGGTCGAATTTAATTTTTCATTAAATAATAAATTTACAGTAAATAAAAAAAAAAAAAACGTATAAAAAATTTGTTCTACATATTGGGATGTTATATTGATGATCACATCTTTTAATCAGTCCAAGAAGTACAGTTGATGCAGCACCACATATCTTGCCATGAAAAACTTAGTTCCCTTCACTGCTTCCAAAAAAGGTTCAATTTATCTTTCTTATCGCAAGGTGGGGTGATTCGGGGTGGGACTAGATTAAAAAATGTTTAAATCTAATTAATTACAGTCTTTGTAATTCATTTGGATTAATTGCATTTTAATTCCATCATAAAATTTGCCCAAAGAGCAACATTTTTTATTTAAATGTATTTCAGGAAATTACTAAATAACAGTAGAAGATATTAATGTACTAAACTCTAACTATTAATGTCTGGGCAAAACATAATTTTAACTTTGAAGCAGTAAAAAGGAAATAGAAAACATTGTGGCCAAAACTGGACAGACCCAAAGTTAAAGTGTCATTTTAAATACTTTAACAGCTGCAGCTCCAATTATTCTACAATTAAAAGTCTACAGCATCTTACAGTAATTTGAACTTCATTAATGAAAAATTTCAAAATATTTATAGACATTAATATCTGACAGTAAACCAGGATGAATTAAGCAGCGTCAACTGCAGTCTTTGCAGTCTGCAAAGAAATGATCATCGAAAGTTGGTAGGCCAGACATTGGAATGAGACGTCGTCGGCTCGGAGGGCCAGCAGTCGGCTCCAGGTTATCCAGAGAGGTGGTCACCTCCGGCTCTGACTGCAACGTGGAGCTACATGAGGAGTGTTCTTCAGGACGGGGAGGGAGAGACTGGGCTTTGCAGCTGCTGCTAATGGAGAAGAGAAAACTACACAACATTTTGTTATCAATTCAATTCAACTTTATTTGGATAGCGCCACTTCACAACAATGTTGTCACAGGGCACTTTACATACACGAATCAACATACATATCATTTCGAGCCAATTCATACATATCCTATAATAGAAACCAACTGATTGCATCAAGTCATGACTTCGATCCAATCCCCCACCCTGAGCATGCACACGGCGACAGTGGGAATGAAAAAACTCCCCTTTAACAGGAAGAAAACCTCCGGCAGAACCCGGCTCAGGGAGGGCAGCCATCTGCCTCGACTGGTTGGGGTGGAGAGGACAGGAAAGACGGAACAACAAGTGCACTTAATAAGGAAGACCTGCAGAAAAAAGGAGAAATAAGTTAGAGACGGCAATACTGGCATATATTTATACATTAATATATTAGAGGCCCTGCGATGGACTGGCGAGCTGTCCAGGGTGTACCCTGCCTGTCGCCCAAAGCCAGCTGGGATAGGCTCCAGCTTCCCCGCGACCCTGAATTGGAATAAGCGGTTCAGAAAATGAATGAATGAATGAATGAATGAATATATTAGAGAAATAGAGTGAGGTACTTCTCAGTGCATCAGGTAACATCCCCATTGCTATATAAGTAATGGTTGGCTAGACTACCCATAACTATAAGAGCAAAGAGCATAACCTGGACAGTTGGGTCCCGTACATGCAGACTCCAACTCAGGAGATACTCATATCCTAACTATAAGAATCATGAAAAAGGAAGGTTTTCAGCTCGATCTTAAAGGTGTGGTGGGAGTCTGCCTCCCAAACCCACGGTGGGAGCTGGTTCCATAAGAGAGGAGCCTGATAGCTAAAGGTTCTTCCTCCCATAGTACTCTTTGAGACTCTGGGAACCACCAGTAAACCTGCAGCCTGAGAGCAAAGTGCTCTATTTGGAATATACCGAACTATAAGATCTTTTATGTACATGGAATATTACATGTATATTGTACCCAAATAGAAACTGTAAAACATGTTATTTGGATACCGTGTGTGTGTTTACCATTGTGTGGGCACCAGTGTGCTTTATTGTTCCAGTAGAAACTGGTCAGGGACATGTGGGAACTGACCCTTATGGGCTCGACAAACGGCAACAACAGTGGCAGTCTCTCACATCACACTCTCGGATGGCCTGTCTCTTAGAAATTTGATTGGTTATCATACTGGAGAGAATTTAGGCATTTTCACTGCAGTATGTAACAGATAAAGAATGAAGACTGACAAGTAGGGACATTTTTCTCAAACTAACAGAAATCTTGCTGTTATTTCTACTTCACAAAAGGGAAAAACAACCTGTTTTGAAAACAAGATAACATCCAGGTGAAATGAATGGAGCAGAAGTAATGTGTCAAGCTCTTTACACCTGGCTTCTTGTAATGAGCAGCTGCTTTACCAGGTGAACTATAAACATACATGAGCATCCAGCTTCAACAAAATCAGTTATTTTTCTCATCTTTCCATCTGGTATTTTTGGTCCTGAAGAGCAAAATTTATTTTACGGTTTGATGATACACTACTCTCGTTTGTTGCCTCCACTGTTTGAAAACTCCACCACAAAGAACTGAAAAACTTTCTGCCTCCATGCCAAGAGGAGCAGCAACTTCTCCCTCACTCAGGAGGCTGAGAGGATGAGAAGTTGCAGCTAGCATCCTCTGTTCCCGACATGTTGTGTTTCTCTTTCTCTCTCTCTGGCTGAACTATTCTCAATGGGGCCACGCTGTTCTTTTAACGAATTGTCAAATAACATCTGAGTGTCTAATAATAAATAGCTCAAAAGTGTGCTTTGACAAAAAACTACATTTCCCACAATGACTGTGGACTATGATGGCAGTGTTTCCACATCAATGCTAACGGGTGAAATTGAGAAAAAAATTAAGATCCCAAAATGTCCAGGAAGAAAAAGTTGATTCAGACGGAAGATTGTTTCAAGAAAAATGGGAAGGCGAATACTTGTTTGTCCTTCAAGGAGAAAGACTGGTATGACTTTTGTGTCACGAGTCAGTGTCTGTTGTCAAGGAGTAAAATCTGCGTCAACATTTTGATGCCAAACACGGAGCTAAGTATGGCAAAGTTAGCCTTCAAGAAAAGCAACAAATTGCCCAAGAATTAAAAGGCAAACTGCGGTTGCAGCAGATTGTGTTCACGAAATCCTCAGCCAAAAACAATGCCGCAGTGAAAGTTAGCTTGATAGTGGCTGAAGAAATCGCCCACGCTTCCAAGTCTTTTTCAGAGGGAGCGTTTCTGAAGCAGTCTGGGACGCCTGTAAAGCCGTTTTAAGAGGTAAATTAATTGCAAAGACAACCCTTCTTAAAAGAAATCAACAAGGAAAACTAAGGAACTTAGAGCATAAATTGATAGACCTGGAAAAGAGACATACAAATAAAGCAATTGGGAATACAAGCTGTAATTGGGAATGTCAACATGATGAACAAAATGAGTTACATCAGTCCATGGTCTGAAACAGCACTTAGAATCTGGGCAAAGCTGGTCCAGGACAACAGTGAACTTTGCTTGATGATTAGGTGGATTGCATATGATGAAGATTTTGCTCAAAACAAAACCGACATGAGCTTCAAAATTTGGGTGAGAAAAGGATTAATAAAATACAGTGACCTTTACCATAAAGGGTACTTAAGGACTTTTCAAGACATTAAACAAATTTACAATCTTGACAACAAAGATTTCTATAGATTCTTACAAGTCCGCCATTACCTAAACGAAATGAACAAGGCAGGTTCCGATGGACCTCTCAGCGGGATAGTCCAAATTTTTCTCAAATCATATAAATCAATTCCAAACAGTAAACTGATTTCAAAATTATACAATGAGCTACAAACCATCAAAGGTGAAAACACTGAGTATATCAAGCAAAAATGGGAGAAGGAGGGTAATTTTAAGCTGCCTGTAGAAGAATGGTTTAAAATACAGGAAAACTCCTGGAAAAGTACATGTTCACTTAACTGGAGGGAATTCGCCTGGAAAAGTGTGGTGCATTTTTTTCGAACGCCAGCACGAAAAGGTTCATGTGCAGATGCATCCTGTTGGAGGTTATGCGGAATAAAAAAAAAGCTAATCATTATCATGTTGTCTGGGGCTGCCCGAAACTGGCTCATTACTGGGAGAAAATTAAACACAGCATTGACGAAGTCATGGGGACAACGATACCTTTCAATTTTGAAACCATTTTCCTGTTTAAACAACCAGCAAGCATAAAGGGCTCGTGTAAGATGTATCTATGGAACATTATGCTTGTCGCAAGCAAAAAAGTAATTACAAGGAAATGGATGACGGACCAACAACCCACACAAGAAGAATGGATAAATCTTGTCAAGGAGATTGCCCAAATGGAAAAACTCACATTTGCATTAAGACTTGACTTCGAAAAATTTGTGGAACTCTGGAAACCATGGCTGGACTTTATGAACACTTAAGAAGGACTGAGTTGTGATGCCCTTAGTTCTTAAGCTGCTTTTGTTTCTTTTTTTTTTTTCTTTTTTTTTTAAACTTATTTTGTTTTTTCCTTTTCTGTTTTGCTTTAAAAAAAAAAAAAAAAAGGAAAAAAGTTCTGACAATTCACAAAAAGGGGGAAGAGGGGGGGGGGGGGGGGGGGTTTTGACAAAAATAAACAGAATATGTGTATATGTACGCATATAAGTGTATGTAACTGTGGGAATATGTGTACACATATGTATTGCTTAGACCTTGCAAAAACATACTAACACCAAAAGTTGTACACACATTTATTGTCACTTTCAACTGTGTAAACTCTCCCCTGCCAAACCAAATAAAAATTTGATTTAAAAAAAAAAACAACAAAAAAAAAAAAACCTAAAAACTTGACCAATATAGTTGTCAGCTGAGTCAACCTTTATTTTGTTATTTTTAGTTGATTACATATTATTTATGTTTAGCTGAAGTTGCAATTATTTAGTGTTTGCAGGTTTTACATGTGTATGCAGACAAATTATTGTAATCTAACTATCGGTTGGATGCAAGGCTGTGTTCAGCCTTTTTTAAAAAAAAATGCTACATCCATACCCCTTCATTGTACTGTACCTATGGTTCCTGCATCTGCCTACCTCCTGTGGGCCGGTGTAAAAGTCTTGGAGTTTTTCTCTTTTCTTTTTTCTTTGTGTATGCTTTTTAAGAAAGAAAATCTTAATAAAAAAAGATCTTGAATAAAATGCTATATTTTTTAGATGCAACTGTAATGTGCAAGAACTGCTATAACTTGAATAAGTGATAAATTCAGAGTTATTTAACATTAAGGAGTAGTTACATTTATTTTACATGACATACAATTACATTTAGTTACATTTATAAATTACATCTGGTCCTTTGAGGACAGCCATTATGTTGATGTGGCCTTCAGTAAAAATGAGTTTGACAACCCTGCTCTAGATGCCATGTTGTTCCCTCAATTTGGCAAACAAAGTTCACCTTGATAGGTTTATCTGTCGGTTTAGGCTTCTTTGGTAAAACAGCATACCATTCGGCATACCCTTGAATGTGCGGCCTGACTTGCTATCTTGATTTTATAAAAATACAAACTCTTCTTTTTTCAGAGGATTTCACGCCCGGTTCAGAGAATGTGCTGCACAGGAGATTTCTCTGCATGTTTTTGGCTATCTCAAGACTTGAGTCCCCATGGCAACAAAAAACTTGTTTACTATCAGGATAAACTGCTTAAACTTTCCAAAATCAGGATTATCAGTGAAATAACACATCAAATCCCAATGGAGTTTAAAAGAACGAGAATAGGATGCAGAGTAGGAATGAGGCAGAGCGGGAAGCGGTGGAGTTTTAAACAGTTTCTTCCAACTTCTGTGATAGGTAACGTGAGATCGCTAGCTAACAAAACGGACAAGTTTGCACACTCTTATCTTGACCATTCAGGCAGCACTCTGAGGGTCATGTTCTTTGATTTCTCAAGTGCTTTCAATACCACTCAGCCTGCTTTGTTATGTGAGAAGCTCCATAAATTCCAGGTGGATACCTCCACAACCACCTGGATCTATGACTACCTCACAAACAAACCCCCGTTTGTGAGACTGATAAGTTTTGCGTCTGAGACTGAGGTCAGCAGCACTGGTGCACCACAAGGAACTGCATTCTTGCCATTACTCTTCACTCTGTACACCTCAGACTTCCAGTACAACTCTGAGTCCTGCCATCTGCACAAATACTGCAGATGACTTTGCAGTTGTGGGGTGTATCAGTGATGGACAAGAAGCAGAGTACAGACAACTGGTCAGTTAGATTGTAAAATGGTGCGGTAACAATCATCTCCTATTAAATACCAGCAAAAAAGAGATGATTGTTGACTTCAGGAGGAACAATAACACACAGCACCATCTCCATCCTGGGAGAGGAGGTGGAGTAGGTGGAGGAATACAAGTACCTTGGGGTTCAGCTGGACAACAATCTGGGCTTTAATGCAACACTGAATACATCTACAAGAAAGGTCCGAGCAGACTCTACTTCTTAAGGAAGCTGAGATCATTTAACATCTGCACCAACATGTTGCATAACTTTTAGAAGTCTGTTGTGGAGAGTGCAGTCAGCTTTGCAGCCATCTGCTGGGGAAGAAGCATCAGAACCACAGACCTGAAGAGAAACAACAAACTGATCAAGAAAGCTGCTTCTGTACTTGAAGTAACTCTGGAGCCGCTGGAGCTGATTGTGCAAAGTAGAATGCTGCACAAGCTGATGAAGATGATGAAGGATTCTGATGGGTATGCAAAACTTATAGAACACTGCCATGAGCTCTTTAGAAAATTCCTGCCTTTTATTGCCAATTTAAATTGAGGGGGAAAGATAATTGCTTGAGGGGGCATTGTTAGTTCTTGCATATTTTCACGCAGAGTGTAGAACACCATGCACTCTGCAAAGTGCAATAAAACCGTGTAATGCACAGATCTGAGTTGTTTAATCTGCTTATACCATGGTCACTCACAGTAAACATGTTAAAACCATGCTTTAAAGACCAGCTAAATATGTTTTAAGGTTAGAAATGATTTTCTATTGGCCTCAATGTGGTTTTCATGCTTAGCAACTGTTGTAAAGAGAGATGGAATGCATAATTATGAGATTTTGTTCAGGTACCAGACAAGTGAATCCATCCAACAAGATGAAAATTGAAATAACAAGAAGAAATAAAAACCAGCTCGACCGCCAGCTGCACAGCTATCCAGCCTATGTCTCTGCTTACTCTACAATGCAATTGTACAGTACGACACCCAGATCATACCGTTTCAACTGAGAGCAAGCAGAGACTGGCCTATAAATGCAAGGCGTATCGAACACAGTCCAAAGGAAACACATACCACGAGCGCTATTTATAGGCCTCCAAATCCAGGTCTATTTGACCAACGGTGCCAAATTAAAATATTTCAAATAAAACGTCGTCTTTACATGAATAAATCTTGAAAAATAACAGGACAAGTACTAAAAGTAATATTATCCGACTTTCCTCGCAAACAAAAGATCTTTTTTACCCCAAATTTTTCATTTCCCATGAAGACTTGCGGCACCTACCCGGAAGTAAGAATACAGCCCCGAACAAAAAAATCGTCTTTATCAGTGTTTTCTCATGATTTCGGAAAAAAAACGTGTCTTGAAAAATAATAGCCATGATAAATAAAAACATTGTCAACCGAGGTTTCCGTTTCCTCTGCTACGTTAAACGGAAATGACGACTAGTTGGTTTGGTTTGGCGATGGAGCGAATTAGCCGAGCAGCTAAGACAGTAGAAGGAAGGTAGCGGACATTTAGATTGGCGCCCATTTCCCCAAATGCCGCCGCAGTTGTGGTGATATTTCCAAACAAAAAGCAGAGAAGCGTCATTTAACAGGAGCACTTACACAACAGCTAGCATGGCCGCATGGCTTAAAACAGCTGGAGCTCCGAACATGTTGACAATAATCACGAGGCTGAAGTTAGCTTCCGATTCGCAACTTCCGAGTCGCAGTATGTGTAAAGGGCAATTCCACTGAATTTTTCGGAAACTAGACCACATTAGACCAGGTCCTGACAAAAATCCACTATACTTACACTCTTCAAACCTGGACAGAAATATTCCACATACTATGCAGATTCGTGAAAACATAGTGTGAAACCTTTATTTGTGGAAATGCACATTAGGCTTGTTTCATTATATTTTTGGCATCTGCACCACATTAAACAAGGTCCTGAAAAAACAAAACAAAACTACAACACTTAGACACCCCAGACATTAAAACACAATGTCAAACAGCAGTTTTAAACAAAGCTTTATTTTCCTTGTCAAAGTGGTATTACATGAAATTCTCATGTTGCACAAATCCAATGTTAGGTACTTTTTTTCTTCTTCTTCTTCTTCTTTTTATTTTTTTATTTTTTACCACAGACATAGAAAAGAAAGCAAATTGAATAAGATCACTTCAGAATAAACTGGACAATTGAAGTTGTATAATTGTATTTTCTGGTCATTTCTGATTGGATCAGAATACCCATGAATGTACTGTTTCTCATACAAGGGTATGGTAACCCTGGGATACTTCAAGGCATTCCAGGAGATACTTGAATTTTCCTTCAAGATCTATGTATTTTTTTCTTTAAAACATTCTTTATTAAATTTATATAAATATATTTCAAAGTTTTAATATATTTCAGTAAATGTTAGTGTAAATTTATAAACTGAATTTAAATTTACATTTACACCTTTTCATTCCTCCCAAAATCCCACATTCTGACATGACTTGAACCCCACTTGTTATGAGCCGTCATACTTATCGCATAAACAATAACATGCTGGCTAATGGGAGCTTGAGAAGTATTATTTGCCTAACCGCAAAAAATAAACAAAAAACTAAACATTAGTAATGGACCAAGCCTTATTCCAAATTGTATTAAATTGATTTCATTCTTCAAAATTCTACACACAGTACCCCAATATGACAAAGTGAAAAATTTATTGTTGAGATTTGCACAAATTTATTCAAAATAAAAAAAAACTACGAAATCACATGTACATAAGTATTCACAGTCTTTGCTTAATACTTTGTTGATCCACATTTCGTAGCAAATACAGATAGATAGATAGATAGATTATCTTTTTTTTTAAATTTTTTTTTATTATTATCTTTTTTATTAGCATAACCGCAAATGACCACCTCTGTTTGCGAACTCTTTGCTTTCGCTGTTATTTTGTATTTTCATTGACACAATTACTGAAACAATTTCCTGTTTGTAACGACATATATGACAAAATCATGGCCAATCTTTCCAAAATACTCGACAACAGGCTGATGTTTTTAATCAGAAATGGTTGTAATTCGCTCATATGACCACCTGGTGGCAGCATTTAGCTATGAATCAAGAGTCTCCGCCCCTTTAATTGCGCGTCATTGCGTACGCGGAAGTAAACAGTCGGCTTTCTGCTCACGTTTTTTCTGCCACTTAATCAGTAAAAAAAAGTGCTTTTGTACATGAGTGTGTTTAGTTCTTAGGATTACACAGATGTCGGTCCCTTCAGCAGAAGATCTGGTCAGATACTGGGAGAGGTCAGTCAGCAACACACGCTTCCTGCAGCTTCCTGCCCTTCAACTTGTTCAGAAATCCGGTTTTCTGTGGACTCCGACCATCAGTCATCCTCAGTAGATATTTATTTGTGAACAGTGACGAGACCAGTGAAAACGGCTCGAGCTCATTTAAAGCTTGTACTTAAATGATACAGCTCTAATCTGGATTTTACAGTAATTTATTTTAATATTGTTCTAGTTTCAGTAATATGAAAAACTTCTCTTTCTAGCAACATCACTGTACATTTTTCACTCACACATACTGATTTTTCTGTATTTGTTGTCATTTTAAACTCATTGAAACAAATCTGGAGGAAAGCAAAACTATAATAGCACATGTATGTTGTAAATAAGAAATCACAGTGAACACCCCCAGAAACTATGCTAAGCAAAGCATCTTCTGGCTGAAATATTTCCATCTGAAGTCCAGCTAAGTTTTGTTTTGAACTGGTAATTATGGAGGTTGTCTGATGCAGCACCCTATCATCCTACTCGCTTAGATCGTAGTTTTAATCTTTGGAAGCCTGTGTTAAAAAACAAAGTTTGTTACTGATTAATAACACAGTTGTAATAATAAGCAAAATGAGCCATTGGTGCCATTTTTGGGGGTTTTCCTCTTTTCATTGTGCAGAGCATCACCTGCAGTTGGAGAAAGCAGAGCTCAGACTGCTTGTGTGGAAGAAACAACCTTGACAACTTAACAGTTTGGGCACCATGTGTAATTTGCATGGGATGGAAGGAAATAATACATCAAGAAGATTCAAAAGTTACATTTTAGTTAGTGTTTGCTGCTTGCTTATGACGGCTGCATTCCTAGAATCAGGAAAAAGCTGAGTCAGACCTATTTTAATGCTGTCTGTTATAGTTTTGGTAAAACTCTAGGGAACTATAAATGCTCTGTGTTGTCGGGGACCAAGACCTTGTTGCTGAGAACACAGAGTTTGGGGCGCTATACCTGCTGGTATATGACTTTAAGTGTACTGTCATGTTTGAATAAATCCCCAACACAAACAGCTTCATATCACCACACGTCCTTCCTCCCCTACAGGTCCAATATTTGTGTTCCTCTTTTACTGTCTGACCCTCCCCTGATGGGGGTTTCTTTGCAGCATTTTGATTGTGAAGGCCAGATTCAGCCTCCTCCTTGCTGTTCATGTAGAGATGCATTCATGCTGGTCGTTTTTATTCACTCATTTTCTGCATTGGAGGCGAGTTTCTGTCTTTCTGTCATTGGATGGTCCTGATGCGAGCCAGATCCATGACAGCATGTGATGGTTCTAAAAGCCTCTAGGATTTAATTTCTCGAGGTCTTTCAGACTGACTGAGCTTTATGTCTTCAGCTGATTAAAAACTGAGGAATTCATATCTGCTTGTGTCCTGATGCAGCGAGCAGGAAAGTCTGAGACAGCAGGTGGTGGAGGACGATACCGAGGACTGGCAGAGGAGCCTGGACTTCTCGGACCTGGAGAGGGTCGGTGGGGTGGACCTTTCCTTCATCAAAGGAGATGATGTCAACGCCTGCGCCCAGCTAGTTGTCCTCAGTTACCCTGATCTAGAGGTGAGCTGACACAGTCACACCTGGAAACATCTGTTGGGCTGATGCCTGTCTAACCCTACTGGTGACCATGAGGAACAGCTGCAGTATGGACCAGAAACAATTTCTATGACATTTTTCTATCAGAAGTACAGAAGAAGAAATGTAAAATGTCCCCCGCCGCTCTTATTTGGACTCAGCAGTTCGGATAATAAATGAATGAATGAATGGAATATAAAATGTTATCTATCAGTATTTAGTGACATTTTATTGCCTACTGAGCTCATCTGATGTGAGCAGGTAAATGAAAAAACACTCCTACTCGAGGTGGGATTTATTTCAACTGGTGGAGCTGCTGCTACACGTAGAGACTGCTTTGTTTGTTTGTTTGTTTGCCAGTAGTTTTTTTGTCCCCTGTAGCTTCACACAATAATACAGTTTCTTTTATTAAACAGGTGAACCTTATGGTCTAATGGTAAAAGATACCTCTCTTGAATACGCTGGATTATACGCTGCCGTAGTTAATTAGATCAAAATGTGACTTCAGTAGTTTCTGTACTGTTTGTGTTTCTCTGAACATTTTCTCTCTATTATGTAAAGCACATTGGATTGCTGTTCTATACAATATGCTCTATATAACAACCACAAAAAAAGGAGATTATTATGAAAAGATTCAGTCAGATTTCTGCGCCCTCGTAGAGCCGCTGATGTGGACCTTTATTTTTTACACTCAGAAAAAGCTCCATAAGTTTTCATGGCTGTGTCATTAGTTGAGAAAGTGTTTGGCAAGATGCGTCCTGAAAAATGACTTCATCACCAAACTTCTCTTCAAATGGTGGAACGAAAAAATGTCTTTGATTTTAGGTAATGCTACTTAACCAGATGTGGATCCCAGTTCATCAGTCACTGTGGAAGTCGTTTCTCTGTTTCATTGGACTGGAACCAAAAGAAAAACAAAGTTCCAGCATCAGCTGCTTGTCCAGTGCAGATTAGTGATCTTCATCCCATCATCCACAGTCTACGATGGCTTCTCTTTAACAGACTCTAACCTTGTTTTGATGATTGTTTGCCTCCATTTGCATTTTGTTTTATTTTCTTACGGTTAAGTCGCAAACACCATGATTGGTTGATTCTCATCTATTTACGTTTTCTGTCCTGACGCTTTGGCGCCTTCCTCCATCGAGCTGCATGTTTTCGTTCGTTCTTACTCCAGATTTGTAAATGATACATTTAAATGCATTTTGTAATTTAAGTACCAAAACTGTTTAAAGTTTGCATCCTCAAATGATTTAACAAGTATTAATATAATATGTTTGAGATGTCATGCATATTTTCAGATTGATCCACAAGATACCAATAAATAGGAGGTATCATATGCAACTGTTTGCTTAGACTTCAAAGACACAAGCAGTCAAATGTCAAAAGCACTTTAAAGGTGGACTCTGAAGCACTTCCAGACTCTGTGTGTTAGCTACTCTACCAAAGCCTTAACCTCCATTCAAAGATGGCATGTACTATAGTGGTGGTTATCTATATTAACTAGGCTTTACTCTTCTGTCTCTGTGGTTGTTCACATGAGAAAAGCCATGTTATACACAATTTAAAATGCTGCTTCTGCACAGATTATACACAGCAAAGTTGTTTGTTACTCTGCGCTGCTAAAAGTTAAAATCACTGCTCAAACACTTTTCTAACTTTATACTAAAGAAGTGAATCAGCTCTGTAATTTTAATGCCAGGTAATGACATAAAGATTATGTAAGTCTCAGCTCAAGGTAGTGTAATCTTTATTGATTGCATATACCTGATATGTAGAATCATTTTAATCTGTGTGTTAAAGTTGGTGTTAGCAGTAGAAGTGATTGTAATTCACAGGAAAAAGGGAAATTTCCTTTGATTTGTCTTCAGGTTTCCAGCAATTTAATGGGTTAAATGCTCGAAAGATTTGAGATTTTAACAAATGAAATTTAGTGATTAAGACAATACGACCCCCACCCCCAACAACAGACTAAAAAGTGGCTGTTAAATAGTTTGTTTGTCTTTTAGTGATTGACAATTGCACTACTATTCAGCTGTTTGATTTTAATGTCCAGCAGCAGCAAACTTCCAGTAGTTCTGCAGGGTGACACTAAAACATTGTGTCTGATATTATTGACGAAAATAATTATCACCAGGAAAAGAATCAGTGAAATAATGGTTTTATTTAGAGACGACTGAATCCTGAGCTACAACTCGTGAGCAGATGATGGGTTCAACATAAGTTAGCACAGTGATCTGACCAGGCTAAAAGAGAACTGTCTTTAAACTTCCAGGTGAAACGTACCTCACTGAAGCGCTGATCTAAGTTTATAATGAACCTAGCTGCACCTGATGGACTGCTGGCTGCTGCAGCCATTGACAAAGTGAGCTTTGTGCATTAAACAGAGTAAACCTCCCCACCCACTCCAGGGTTGATCTGGCTGCATGGTTCTGCATCATGAGCACGAGTCATGCACACACAATACACTCAGTTAGTCTCTGGCAAACTGGGGATGGTCAGGTGCTGCATACATGTGAAGTTATGTGGACTGTGAAAGTTGTGTCCACCATCACATTGACTGAATCTTTCTTTTCTCTCAGGGGTTCGATGACCAGTTTGGAGTCGAGCCACAGTGGCTTCTCTCAGCTCAGTGCCGCCACCACCTCCTCTAACCACTCCCTGTTCAGCTCCATGATCTCCAGGTAGAAACGGATTGTGGAGGACTTGAATCCCCTTCAGCCCACCCCATTCACTGCCCTAACCATCAACATGGAGGCCAACTCTTCTCCCGCCCTCTCCTCGTCATCTTTGGACTCTGATCCTCTTGCACAGCCAGTTTTTGTGGAACTGATGCATGCTTGCACAAACAGAAGAAGAAGAGTTCTCAAAGACTGAGGCAAAAAGAAAGAAATGAAACCACATGAACAATTTAAGGGCTGATTTTTGCACAAAGGTTGTCAAGTTTTGTTGGCCTAGCATCTCTGCTGGGCAGCACGTTGAATCAGAACGTATAGCAGAATATTCTGGTCGTGTCCCGTCTCATGCTGGGTGGTGAGGTCAGATGGAAGAAGCAATATTTTCATCCTGTGAGCTACGGGACCGGATGGAGAAACTGGAGGCGCTGTTACATGTATGCATTTACACTCCCACAATACTGAGACGACGCATACCTCATCAATGCGTGTCGGCTGATGAAAGTGGATTTTTTGTTACATGCAAACACGCTCCAATGTTTAACATGTACAAATTGAGAGTGTTTGCCATATTGTTACTGGGTGTGTTTCTAGAAAGTTAATTGGTCAAATGCGGGAGGATGGGCAGGAAATATCTGAACCAGATCTGGGTCCAACATTGCCTGCAAACATCTGGAGCTTATTGTATCAAAACAAATAAGATACCATGAGCAAATTTAGGAGGTAAAAAGATAAATAACTTTCAGATTTCCTATAATTTATGTAGAAAAACCTTTCTGTCTTAGTGACACCTTGAAAAGTGGTTGAATAATTAACCCAGGTCTGAAAGTTACCGAGGTAAAGTGCTCATAGCAATAACACGAGTTATACTTTCTACTGTGTGAAATGTTTTTATTTATCATTAATATGTCTGTGGAGGATCATGGATGCGGATTGCAGATGAGCTTTTTGTTGTAAATTGTGTTCAGGCAGACAGAAGAGCAAACTGAACCAAGAAACAAACCAACTTCTCTGGCATGACGTGGTGGTTTGCTTCCTGTCCAGCGTCTGCACAATTAAGGAACTCAAACCCAGATCATGTCGTCAAGGAGATGCCTTGCCACTGATTGGTGAATGTGCTACTGATTGACTAGTGCCTGCTAGCAAATGAGAGCCCTGACTTTGAAGGGATGCGATGTTAGTGGGCAAAGACACCATGATTATTTACTTATTGATGTTGATAGGAGTGTGCATAGAAGATGAATGTTTTCTGGTTTATCTTTTGACAGTGCACCAGTAGACAGACAGATGCTGTACGTGTGCCAGTGCTGGTTTGGGACTGTTTTGGAGGCGAGTACTTGATGGGTGAAGCAGTGAGGCCTGCACACTTGTGCGAGTTTATGGATTTATTATTTAACAATTAAGATGATAGCCATTTAAGAGACATGTGTCAATAAATAGCATTTTAGCCTTTGTAAACATCTCTTAGAAATGTACCTGCTTTTTTTCCAAGGTGACCACTGTAGTGATGAATAACCATTTCAAAACGCAGGAGATTTTTAATGCAGTCACAGAGCAGCGATGACTTCACTTAGATCTGATTCCCTGACATCAGAGTTGCCAAGAGTGGTCTGGTGCTGTTGCCATGGTAACTAAGTGCAGCTGTCGTGATAAAAAAAAAAAAAAAAAAAGAAAAGAAAGAAAAAAAAAATTGGCAAGTTTGGAGGTTTTATTACTGAAAATACAGGCCTCTGCATGTTTTTGTCACATAAAAGTGCAAGTTGTAAGCCAGAAACCTGTCTTCTTGTCATTCGCTGAAATGCTTTGCGGAGAAAAAGGACCCTCTCAGACTGAGGGGCTGGAAGTGTGTTTGACTGTGTGTGGTGTGAAAATGAATTTTTGTAAACAAAGGGGAGATATCTCTGAAATATAATGCACATTTAGAATCACGACTAACTTTGCTTCACCTTCTGGAGTCTTCATTCAGACGGATTAAGCTTCAACTCAAATGGACATGCTCCGTTTCCTTCTTTCCTTCACGTCGCGTACTCCAATGTTGCTTTACTTTGTTCTGTTTTTTAGAAAGTACAGTTCACTGATTGATTGAAGCCATAGGCACGAAGAAGTGTACTTGGATGTGATGTTTTTCTGTTAGAAATACCAGAAAATCTTCATGCTTTGCCGACTCCCGCTGATTCAGCATGTACGCTCTTGATGGCGATCTCATTCACAAATGAGGGCTATAACTGTTAGTCTTGTCTGTTCAACACATTTGTCTGTCTGCTTCCTTTTTCTGGCATCTTTGCATATCTTGATGTGAGAAATTATGTATAAAGTATATTTGGATTAATGAGAATATGGCGCCTTTACATTTTTGGAGATAATAAACTTGAATTATGAAGAAAGCATCAATCACTTGGTCTCATTCATTTTTTTACCCCCCTGTGAAACTACAAGTCAGAATTTTACTTTTTGTTTTGTGTTTGCAGAAACACGGTTGCAGCTTATCACTCCAGACATCTGTGCACTGGAGCAGACAACTTCATTTCACATGGGAACTTGGGACAATCATTTGTATTTGCAACGAAAGATTTCTTAAAAGTTTGCATGAGTTTTAAAATAAAAGTATATAGAATAAAAACAATTGAATTTTTCCATCCATCCATCCATCCATCCATCTTCTGCCGCTTATCCGGAGTCGGCTCGCGGGGGCAGCAGCCTAAGCAGGGAAGCCCAGACTTCCCTCTCCCCAGCCACATTTGCCAACTGCGGGGGGGATCCCGAGGCGTTCCCAGGCCAGCCGAGAGATATAATCCCTCCAGCGTGTCCTGGGTCTTCCCCGGGGTCTCCTCCCAGAGGGACGTGCCTGGAACACCTCATCAGGGAGGCGTCCAGGAGGCATCCTGACCAGATGCCCGAGCCACCTCAACTGGTTCCTCTCGATGCGGAGGAGCAGCGGCTCTACTCTGAGCCCCTCCCGGATGACCGAGCTCCTCACCCTATCTCTAAGGGTGAGCCCGGCCACCCTGCGGAGGAAACCCATTTCAGCCGCCTGTATACGAGATCTCGTTCTTTCGGTCACGACCCACAGGTCATGACCATAGGTGAGGGTAGGAACGTAGATCGACTGGTAAATCGAGAGCTTCGCCTTCTGGCTCAGCTCCTTCTTCACCACGACAGACCGGCGCAGAGCCCGCATTACTGCAGACGCCGCACCGATCCATCTGTCGATCTCGCGCTCCATCCTTCCCTCACTTGTGAACAAGACCCCGAGATATTTAAACTCCTCCACTTGAGGCAGGACCTCACTCCCGACCCAGAGAGGGCAATCCACCCTATTCCGGCTGAGGACCATGGTCTCAGATTTGGAGGCGCTGATTCCCATCCCAGCCGCTTCACACTCGGCCGCGAATCGCTCAAGCGAGAGCTGGAGATCACGAGCAGATGAAGCCAACAGGACCACGTCATCCGCAAAAAGCAGGGACCCAATCCTGAGGCCACCAAGTCGGATCCCCTCAACACCTCGGCTGCGCCTTGAAATTCTGTCCATATAAGTTATGAACAGAATCGGTGATAAAGGGCAGCCTTGGCGGAGTCCAACCCTCACCGGAAAAGAATCCGACTTACTACCGGCAATGCGGACCAAGCTCTGACACCTGTCGTACAGGGACCGGACAGCCCTTACAAGGGGGTCCGGTACCCCATACTCCCGGAGTACCCCCCACAGGAGCCCCTGGGGGACACGGTCAAATGCCTTCTCCAGGTCCACAAAACACATGTAGACTGGTTGGGCAAACTCCCATGCCCCCTCCAGGACCCCAAAGAGGCTATAGAGCTGGTCCACTGTTCCGCGACCAGGACGAAAACCACACTGCTCCTCCTCAATCCGGGATTCAACTATCCGGCGGACCCTCCTCTCCAGGACCCCTGAATAGACCTTACCAGGGAGGCTGAGGAGTGTGATTCCCCTGTAATTGGAACACACCCTCCGGTCCCCCTTCTTAAAAAGGGGGGACCACCACCCCAGTCTGCCAATCCAGCGGTACTGCCCCTGATGTCCACGCAATGCTGCAGAGGCGTGTCAGCCAGGACAGCCCCACAGCATCCAGAGCCTTAAGGAACTCCGGGCGGATCTCATCCACCCCCGGGGCCTTGCCG
The DNA here is from genome assembly GCF_933228915.1 of Telmatherina bonti. NCBI lineage: Eukaryota > Metazoa > Chordata > Actinopteri > Atheriniformes > Telmatherinidae > Telmatherina > Telmatherina bonti. The sequence goes on from NC_136621.1 coordinate 12,984,237, forward strand.
CCAAGGAGCTTTTTGACCACCTCAGCGACTTCAGCCCCAGAGATAGGAGAGTCCACCCCTGAGTCCGCCAGCTCTGCTTCCTCATCGGAAGACGTGTTGGTAGGATTGAGGAGGTCTTCGAAGTATTCCTTCCACCGACCCACTACGTCCCGAGTTGAGGTCAGCAGCTCCCCATCTCCACTGTACACAGTACTGACGTAGCACTGCTTCCCCCTCCTGAGCCGCCGGATGGTGGACCAGAATCTCCTCGAAGCCGTCCGGAAGTCTTTCTCCATGGCCTCGCCGAACTCCTCCCATGCCCGAGTTTTTGCCTCGGTAACAGCCGAAGCCGCATGCCGCTTAGCCCGCCGGTACCCATCAGCTGCCTCCAGAGACCCACAGGCCAAGAAGGCACGATAGGACTCCTTCTTCAGCTTGACGGCATCCCTCACTGTTGGTGTCCACCAACGAGTCCTGGGATTACCGCCACGACAGGCACCAACAGCCTTACAGCCACAGCTCCGGCCGGCCGCCTCAGCAATAGAGGCACGGAACACAGCCCATTCAAACTCAATGTCCCCCGCCTCACTCGGGACATGGTTGAAGCTCTGCTGAAGGTGGGAGTTGAAGCTCGCTCTGACGGGGGACTCAGCCAGGCGTTCCCAGCAGACCCTCACAACACGTTTGGGCCTGCCAGATCTGACCGGCCTCCTCCCCCACCACCTGAGCCAACTCACCACCAGGTGGTGATCAGTTGACAGCTCCGCCCCCCTCTTCACCCGAGTGTCCAAGGCATGTGGCCGCAGGTCCGACGATACGACTACAAAATCGATCATCGAACTGCGGCCCAGGGAATCCTGATGCCAGGTGTACATATGGACACTCTTATGTTGGAACATGGTGTTCGTTATGGACAATCCATGACGAGCACAGAAGTCCAATAACAAAACACCATTTGGGTTCAGAGGAGGGGGACCATGCCTCCCAATCACTCCCCTCCAGGTCTCACTGTCATTGCCCACGTGAGCATTGAAGTCCCCCAGCAGAACAATGGAGTCCCCAGAAGGAGCACCCTCCAGCACTCCCTCCAAGGACTCCAGAAAGGGTGGGTACTCTGAACTGCTGTTTGGTGCATAAGCACAGACAACAGTCAGGACCCGTCCCCCCCACCCGGAGGCGGAGGGAAACTACCCTTTCATCCACCGGGGTAAACCCCAATGTGCAGGCACCAAGCTGGGGGCTGATGAGAATGCCCACACCTGCTCGGCGCCTCCCACCATGAGCAACTCCAGAGTGGAAGAAAGTCCAGCCCCTTTCGAGGTTACTGGTTCCAGAGCCCAAGCCATGCGTCGAGGTGAGTCCAACTATATCTAGTCGGAACCGCTCAACCTCGCGCACAAGCTCAGGCTCCTTCCCCACCAGAGAGGTGACGTTCCACGTCCCTAGAGCCAGCTTCTGCAGCCGGGGATCGGACCGCCAGGGTCCCCGCCCCTTGCTGCCGCCCAGCTCACACTGCACCCGACCCCTACGGCTCCTCCCGCAGATGGTGAGCCCACGGGAGGTGGGGCCCATGTAACCCTTTCGGGCTGAGCCCGACCGGGCCCCATGGGCGAAGGCCCGGCCACCAGACGCTCGCTCTCGTACCCCACCTCCAGGCCTGGCTCCAGAGGGGGGTCCCGGTAACCCGCGTCCGGGCAAGGGAACATTCATGCCCAGGTTGGTCGTCATCGTAGAGGTCGAATTTAATTTTTCATTAAATAATAAATTTACAGTAAATAAAAAAAAAAAAAACGTATAAAAAATTTGTTCTACATATTGGGATGTTATATTGATGATCACATCTTTTAATCAGTCCAAGAAGTACAGTTGATGCAGCACCACATATCTTGCCATGAAAAACTTAGTTCCCTTCACTGCTTCCAAAGGAAAGGTTCAATTTATCTTTCTTATCGCAAGGTGGGGTGATTCGGGGTGGGACTAGATTAAAAAATGTTTAAATCTAATTAATTACAGTCTTTGTAATTCATTTGGATTAACTGCATTTTAATTCCATCATAAAATTTGCCCAAAGAGCAACATTTTTTATTTAAATGTATTTCAGGAAATTACTAAATAACAGTAGAAGATATTAATGTACTAAACTCTAACTATTAATGTCTGGGCAAAACATAATTTTAACTTTGAAGCAGTAAAAAGGAAATAGAAAACATTGTGGCCAAAACTGGACAGACCCAAAGTTAAAGTGTCATTTTAAATACTTTAACAGCTGCAGCTCCAATTATTCTACAATTAAAAGTCTACAGCATCTTACAGTAATTTGAACTTCATTAATGAAAAATTTCAAAATATTTATAGACATTAATATCTGACAGTAAACCAGGATGAATTAAGCAGCGTCAACTGCAGTCTTTGCAGTCTGCAAAGAAATGATCATCGAAAGTTGGTAGGCCAGACATTGGAATGAGACGTCGTCGGCTCGGAGGGCCAGCAGTCGGCTCCAGGTTATCCAGAGAGGTGGTCACCTCCGGCTCTGACTGCAACGTGGAGCTACATGAGGAGTGTTCTTCAGGACGGGGAGGGAGAGACTGGGCTTTGCAGCTGCTGCTAATGGAGAAGAGAAAACTACACAACATTTTGTTATCAATTCAATTCAACTTTATTTGGATAGCGCCACTTCACAACAATGTTGTCACAGGGCACTTTACATACACGAATCAACATACATATCATTTCGAGCCAATTCATACATATCCTATAATAGAAACCAACTGATTGCATCAAGTCATGACTTCGATCCAATCCCCCACCCTGAGCATGCACACGGCGACAGTGGGAATGAAAAAACTCCCCTTTAACAGGAAGAAAACCTCCGGCAGAACCCGGCTCAGGGAGGGCAGCCATCTGCCTCGACTGGTTGGGGTGGAGAGGACAGGAAAGACGGAACAACAAGTGCACTTAATAAGGAAGACCTGCAGAAAAAAGGAGAAATAAGTTAGAGACGGCAATACTGGCATATATTTATACATTAATATATTAGAGGCCCTGCGATGGACTGGCGAGCTGTCCAGGGTGTACCCTGCCTGTCGCCCAAAGCCAGCTGGGATAGGCTCCAGCTTCCCCGCGACCCTGAATTGGAATAAGCGGTTCAGAAAATGAATGAATGAATGAATGAATGAATATATTAGAGAAATAGAGTGAGGTACTTCTCAGTGCATCAGGTAACATCCCCATTGCTATATAAGTAATGGTTGGCTAGACTACCCATAACTATAAGAGCAAAGAGCATAACCTGGACAGTTGGGTCCCGTACATGCAGACTCCAACTCAGGAGATACTCATATCCTAACTATAAGAATCATGAAAAAGGAAGGTTTTCAGCTCGATCTTAAAGGTGTGGTGGGAGTCTGCCTCCCAAACCCACGGTGGGAGCTGGTTCCATAAGAGAGGAGCCTGATAGCTAAAGGCTCTTCCTCCCATAGTACTCTTTGAGACTCTGGGAACCACCAGTAAACCTGCAGCCTGAGAGCAAAGTGCTCTATTTGGAATATACCGAACTATAAGATCTTTTATGTACATGGAATATTACATGTATATTGTACCCAAATAGAAACTGTAAAACATGTTATTTGGATACCGTGTGTGTGTTTACCATTGTGTGGGCACCAGTGTGCTTTATTGTTCCAGTAGAAACTGGTCAGGGACATGTGGGAACTGACCCTTATGGGCTCGACAAACGGCAACAACAGTGGCAGTCTCTCACATCACACTCTCGGATGGCCTGTCTCTTAGAAATTTGATTGGTTATCATACTGGAGAGAATTTAGGCATTTTCACTGCAGTATGTAACAGATAAAGAATGAAGACTGACAAGTAGGGACATTTTTCTCAAACTAACAGAAATCTTGCTGTTATTTCTACTTCACAAAAGGGAAAAACAACCTGTTTTGAAAACAAGATAACATCCAGGTGAAATGAATGGAGCAGAAGTAATGTGTCAAGCTCTTTACACCTGGCTTCTTGTAATGAGCAGCTGCTTTACCAGGTGAACTATAAACATACATGAGCATCCAGCTTCAACAAAATCAGTTATTTTTCTCATCTTTCCATCTGGTATTTTTGGTCCTGAAGAGCAAAATTTATTTTACGGTTTGATGATACACTACTCTCGTTTGTTGCCTCCACTGTTTGAAAACTCCACCACAAAGAACTGAAAAACTTTCTGCCTCCATGCCAAGAGGAGCAGCAACTTCTCCCTCACTCAGGAGGCTGAGAGGATGAGAAGTTGCAGCTAGCATCCTCTGTTCCCGACATGTTGTGTTTCTCTTTCTCTCTCTCTGGCTGAACTATTCTCAATGGGGCCACGCTGTTCTTTTAACGAATTGTCAAATAACATCTGAGTGTCTAATAATAAATAGCTCAAAAGTGTGCTTTGACAAAAAACTACATTTCCCACAATGACTGTGGACTATGATGGCAGTGTTTCCACATCAATGCTAACGGGTGAAATTGAGAAAAAAATTAAGATCCCAAAATGTCCAGGAAGAAAAAGTTGATTCAGACGGAAGATTGTTTCAAGAAAAATGGGAAGGCGAATACTTGTTTGTCCTTCAAGGAGAAAGACTGGTATGACTTTTGTGTCACGAGTCAGTGTCTGTTGTCAAGGAGTAAAATCTGCGTCAACATTTTGATGCCAAACACGGAGCTAAGTATGGCAAAGTTAGCCTTCAAGAAAAGCAACAAATTGCCCAAGAATTAAAAGGCAAACTGCGGTTGCAGCAGATTGTGTTCACGAAATCCTCAGCCAAAAACAATGCCGCAGTGAAAGTTAGCTTGATAGTGGCTGAAGAAATCGCCCACGCTTCCAAGTCTTTTTCAGAGGGAGCGTTTCTGAAGCAGTCTGGGACGCCTGTAAAGCCGTTTTAAGAGGTAAATTAATTGCAAAGACAACCCTTCTTAAAAGAAATCAACAAGGAAAACTAAGGAACTTAGAGCATAAATTGATAGACCTGGAAAAGAGACATACAAATAAAGCAATTGGGAATACAAGCTGTAATTGGGAATGTCAACATGATGAACAAAATGAGTTACATCAGTCCATGGTCTGAAACAGCACTTAGAATCTGGGCAAAGCTGGTCCAGGACAACAGTGAACTTTGCTTGATGATTAGGTGGATTGCATATGATGAAGATTTTGCTCAAAACAAAACCGACATGAGCTTCAAAATTTGGGTGAGAAAAGGATTAATAAAATACAGTGACCTTTACCATAAAGGGTACTTAAGGACTTTTCAAGACATTAAACAAATTTACAATCTTGACAACAAAGATTTCTATAGATTCTTACAAGTCCGCCATTACCTAAACGAAATGAACAAGGCAGGTTCCGATGGACCTCTCAGCGGGATAGTCCAAATTTTTCTCAAATCATATAAATCAATTCCAAACAGTAAACTGATTTCAAAATTATACAATGAGCTACAAACCATCAAAGGTGAAAACACTGAGTATATCAAGCAAAAATGGGAGAAGGAGGGTAATTTTAAGCTGCCTGTAGAAGAATGGTTTAAAATACAGGAAAACTCCTGGAAAAGTACATGTTCACTTAACTGGAGGGAATTCGCCTGGAAAAGTGTGGTGCATTTTTTTCGAACGCCAGCACGAAAAGGTTCATGTGCAGATGCATCCTGTTGGAGGTTATGCGGAATAAAAAAAAAGCTAATCATTATCATGTTGTCTGGGGCTGCCCGAAACTGGCTCATTACTGGGAGAAAATTAAACACAGCATTGACGAAGTCATGGGGACAACGATACCTTTCAATTTTGAAACCATTTTCCTGTTTAAACAACCAGCAAGCATAAAGGGCTCGTGTAAGATGTATCTATGGAACATTATGCTTGTCGCAAGCAAAAAAGTAATTACAAGGAAATGGATGACGGACCAACAACCCACACAAGAAGAATGGATAAATCTTGTCAAGGAGATTGCCCAAATGGAAAAACTCACATTTGCATTAAGACTTGACTTCGAAAAATTTGTGGAACTCTGGAAACCATGGCTGGACTTTATGAACACTTAAGAAGGACTGAGTTGTGATGCCCTTAGTTCTTAAGCTGCTTTTGTTTCTTTTTTTTTTTTCTTTTTTTTTTAAACTTATTTTGTTTTTTCCTTTTCTGTTTTGCTTTAAAAAAAAAAAAAAAAAGGAAAAAGTTCTGACAATTCACAAAAAGGGGGAAGAGGGGGGGGGGGGGGGGGGGGGGGGGTTTGACAAAAATAAACAGAATATGTGTATATGTACGCATATAAGTGTATGTAACTGTGGGAATATGTGTACACATATGTATTGCTTAGACCTTGCAAAAACATACTAACACCAAAAGTTGTACACACATTTATTGTCACTTTCAACTGTGTAAACTCTCCCCTGCCAAACCAAATAAAAATTTGATTTAAAAAAAAAAACAACAAAAAAAAAAAAACCTAAAAACTTGACCAATATAGTTGTCAGCTGAGTCAACCTTTATTTTGTTATTTTTAGTTGATTACATATTATTTATGTTTAGCTGAAGTTGCAATTATTTAGTGTTTGCAGGTTTTACATGTGTATGCAGACAAATTATTGTAATCTAACTATCGGTTGGATGCAAGGCTGTGTTCAGCCTTTTTTAAAAAAAAAAAGCTACATCCATACCCCTTCATTGTACTGTACCTATGGTTCCTGCATCTGCCTACCTCCTGTGGGCCGGTGTAAAAGTCTTGGAGTTTTTCTCTTTTCTTTTTTCTTTGTGTATGCTTTTTAAGAAAGAAAATCTTAATAAAAAAAGATCTTGAATAAAATGCTATATTTTTTAGATGCAACTGTAATGTGCAAGAACTGCTATAACTTGAATAAGTGATAAATTCAGAGTTATTTAACATTAAGGAGTAGTTACATTTATTTTACATGACATACAATTACATTTATAAATTACATCTGGTCCTTTGAGGACAGCCATTATGTTGATGTGGCCTTCAGTAAAAATGAGTTTGACAACCCTGCTCTAGATGCCATGTTGTTCCCTCAATTTGGCAAACAAAGTTCACCTTGATAGGTTTATCTGTCGGTTTAGGCTTCTTTGGTAAAACAGCATACCATTCGGCATACCCTTGAATGTGCGGCCTGACTTGCTATCTTGATTTTATAAAAATACAAACTCTTCTTTTTTCAGAGGATTTCACGCCCGGTTCAGAGAATGTGCTGCACAGGAGATTTCTCTGCATGTTTTTGGCTATCTCAAGACTTGAGTCCCCATGGCAACAAAAAACTTGTTTACTATCAGGATAAACTGCTTAAACTTTCCAAAATCAGGATTATCAGTGAAATAACACATCAAATCCCAATGGAGTTTAAAAGAACGAGAATAGGATGCAGAGTAGGAATGAGGCAGAGCGGGAAGCGGTGGAGTTTTAAACAGTTTCTTCCAACTTCTGTGATAGGTAACGTGAGATCGCTAGCTAACAAAACGGACAAGTTTGCACACTCTTATCTTGACCATTCAGGCAGCACTCTGAGGGTCATGTTCTTTGATTTCTCAAGTGCTTTCAATACCACTCAGCCTGCTTTGTTATGTGAGAAGCTCCATAAATTCCAGGTGGATACCTCCACAACCACCTGGATCTATGACTACCTCACAAACAAACCCCCGTTTGTGAGACTGATAAGTTTTGCGTCTGAGACTGAGGTCAGCAGCACTGGTGCACCACAAGGAACTGCATTCTTGCCATTACTCTTCACTCTGTACACCTCAGACTTCCAGTACAACTCTGAGTCCTGCCATCTGCAGAAATACTGCAGATGACTTTGCAGTTGTGGGGTGTATCAGTGATGGACAAGAAGCAGAGTACAGACAACTGGTCAGTTAGATTGTAAAATGGTGCGGTAACAATCATCTCCTATTAAATACCAGCAAAAAAGAGATGATTGTTGACTTCAGGAGGAACAATAACACACAGCACCATCTCCATCCTGGGAGAGGAGGTGGAGTAGGTGGAGGAATACAAGTACCTTGGGGTTCAGCTGGACAACAATCTGGGCTTTAATGCAACACTGAATACATCTACAAGAAAGGTCCGAGCAGACTCTACTTCTTAAGGAAGCTGAGATCATTTAACATCTGCACCAACATGTTGCATAACTTTTAGAAGTCTGTTGTGGAGAGTGCAGTCAGCTTTGCAGCCATCTGCTGGGGAAGAAGCATCAGAACCACAGACCTGAAGAGAAACAACAAACTGATCAAGAAAGCTGCTTCTGTACTTGAAGTAACTCTGGAGCCGCTGGAGCTGATTGTGCAAAGTAGAATGCTGCACAAGCTGATGAAGATGATGAAGGATTCTGATGGGTATGCAAAACTTATAGAACACTGCCATGAGCTCTTTAGAAAATTCCTGCCTTTTATTGCCAATTTAAATTGAGGGGGAAAGATAATTGCTTGAGGGGGCATTGTTAGTTCTTGCATATTTTCACGCAGAGTGTAGAACACCATGCACTCTGCAAAGTGCAATAAAACCGTGTAATGCACAGATCTGAGTTGTTTAATCTGCTTATACCATGGTCACTCACAGTAAACATGTTAAAACCATGCTTTAAAGACCAGCTAAATATGTTTTAAGGTTAGAAATGATTTTCTATTGGCCTCAATGTGGTTTTCATGCTTAGCAACTGTTGTAAAGAGAGATGGAATGCATAATTATGAGATTTTGTTCAGGTACCAGACAAGTGAATCCATCCAACAAGATGAAAATTGAAATAACAAGAAGAAATAAAAACCAGCTCGACCGCCAGCTGCACAGCTATCCAGCCTATGTCTCTGCTTACTCTACAATGCAATTGTACAGTACGACACCCAGATCATACCGTTTCAACTGAGAGCAAGCAGAGACTGGCCTATAAATGCAAGGCGTATCGAACACAGTCCAAAGGAAACACATACCACGAGCGCTATTTATAGGCCTCCAAATCCAGGTCTATTTGACCAACGGTGCCAAATTAAAATATTTCAAATAAAACGTCGTCTTTACATGAATAAATCTTGAAAAATAACAGGACAAGTACTAAAAGTAATATTATCCGACTTTCCTCGCAAACAAAAGATCTTTTTTACCCCAAATTTTTCATTTCCCATGAAGACTTGCGGCACCTACCCGGAAGTAAGAATACAGCCCCGAACAAAAAAATCGTCTTTATCAGTGTTTTCTCATGATTTCGGAAAAAAAACGTGTCTTGAAAAATAATAGCCATGATAAATAAAAACATTGTCAACCGAGGTTTCCGTTTCCTCTGCTACGTTAAACGGAAATGACGACTAGTTGGTTTGGTTTGGCGATGGAGCGAATTAGCCGAGCAGCTAAGACAGTAGAAGGAAGGTAGCGGACATTTAGATTGGCGCCCATTTCCCCAAATGCCGCCGCAGTTGTGGTGATATTTCCAAACAAAAAGCAGAGAAGCGTCATTTAACAGGAGCACTTACACAACAGCTAGCATGGCCGCATGGCTTAAAACAGCTGGAGCTCCGAACATGTTGACAATAATCACGAGGCTGAAGTTAGCTTCCGATTCGCAGCTTCCGAGTCGCAGTATGTGTAAAGGGCAATTCCACTGAATTTTTCGGAAACTAGACCACATTAGACCAGGTCCTGACAAAAATCCACTATACTTACACTCTTCAAACCTGGACAGAAATATTCCACATACTATGCAGATTCGTGAAAACATAGTGTGAAACCTTTATTTGTGGAAATGCACATTAGGCTTGTTTCATTATATTTTTGGCATCTGCACCACATTAAACAAGGTCCTGAAAAAACAAAACAAAACTACAACACTTAGACACCCCAGACATTAAAACACAATGTCAAACAGCAGTTTTAAACAAAGCTTTATTTTCCTTGTCAAAGTGGTATTACATGAAATTCTCATGTTGCACAAATCCAATGTTAGGTACTTTTTTTCTTCTTCTTCTTCTTCTTTTTATTTTTTTATTTTTTACCACAGACATAGAAAAGAAAGCAAATTGAATAAGATCACTTCAGAATAAACTGGACAATTGAAGTTGTATAATTGTATTTTCTGGTCATTTCTGATTGGATCAGAATACCCATGAATGTACTGTTTCTCATACAAGGGTATGGTAACCCTGGGATACTTCAAGGCATTCCAGGAGATACTTGAATTTTCCTTCAAGATCTATGTATTTTTTTCTTTAAAACATTCTTTATTAAATTTATATAAATATATTTCAAAGTTTTAATATATTTCAGTAAATGTTAGTGTAAATTTATAAACTGAATTTAAATTTACATTTACACCTTTTCATTCCTCCCAAAATCCCACATTCTGACATGACTTGAACCCCACTTGTTATGAGCCGTCATACTTATCGCATAAACAATAACATGCTGGCTAATGGGAGCTTGAGAAGTATTATTTGCCTAACCGCAAAAAATAAACAAAAAACTAAACATTAGTAATGGACCAAGCCTTATTCCAAATTGTATTAAATTGATTTCATTCTTCAAAATTCTACACACAGTACCCCAATATGACAAAGTGAAAAATTTATTGTTGAGATTTGCACAAATTTATTCAAAATAAAAAAAAACTACGAAATCACATGTACATAAGTATTCACAGTCTTTGCTTAATACTTTGTTGATCCACATTTCGTAGCAAATACAGATAGATAGATAGATAGATTATCTTTTTTTTTTAATTTTTTTTTATTATTATCTTTTTTATTAGCATAACCGCAAATGACCACCTCTGTTTGCGAACTCTTTGCTTTCGCTGTTATTTTGTATTTTCATTGACACAATTACTGAAACAATTTCCTGTTTGTAACGACATATATGACAAAATCATGGCCAATCTTTCCAAAATACTCGACAACAGGCTGATGTTTTTAATCAGAAATGGTTGTAATTCGCTCATATGACCACCTGGTGGCAGCATTTAGCTATGAATCAAGAGTCTCCGCCCCTTTAATTGCGCGTCATTGCGTACGCGGAAGTAAACAGTCGGCTTTCTGCTCACGTTTTTTCTGCCACTTAATCAGTAAAAAAAAGTGCTTTTGTACATGAGTGTGTTTAGTTCTTAGGATTACACAGATGTCGGTCCCTTCAGCAGAAGATCTGGTCAGATACTGGGAGAGGTCAGTCAGCAACACACGCTTCCTGCAGCTTCCTGCCCTTCAACTTGTTCAGAAATCCGGTTTTCTGTGGACTCCGACCATCAGTCATCCTCAGTAGATATTTATTTGTGAACAGTGACGAGACCAGTGAAAACGGCTCGAGCTCATTTAAAGCTTGTACTTAAATGATACAGCTCTAATCTGGATTTTACAGTAATTTATTTTAATATTGTTCTAGTTTCAGTAATATGAAAAACTTCTCTTTCTAGCAACATCACTGTACATTTTTCACTCACACATACTGATTTTTCTGTATTTGTTGTCATTTTAAACTCATTGAAACAAATCTGGAGGAAAGCAAAACTATAATAGCACATGTATGTTGTAAATAAGAAATCACAGTGAACACCCCCAGAAACTATGCTAAGCAAAGCATCTTCTGGCTGAAATATTTCCATCTGAAGTCCAGCTAAGTTTTGTTTTGAACTGGTAATTATGGAGGTTGTCTGATGCAGCACCCTATCATCCTACTCGCTTAGATCGTAGTTTTAATCTTTGGAAGCCTGTGTTAAAAAACAAAGTTTGTTACTGATTAATAACACAGTTGTAATAATAAGCAAAATGAGCCATTGGTGCCATTTTTGGGGGTTTTCCTCTTTTCATTGTGCAGAGCATCACCTGCAGTTGGAGAAAGCAGAGCTCAGACTGCTTGTGTGGAAGAAACAACCTTGACAACTTAACAGTTTGGGCACCATGTGTAATTTGCATGGGATGGAAGGAAATAATACATCAAGAAGATTCAAAAGTTACATTTTAGTTAGTGTTTGCTGCTTGCTTATGACGGCTGCATTCCTAGAATCAGGAAAAAGCTGAGTCAGACCTATTTTAATGCTGTCTGTTATAGTTTTGGTAAAACTCTAGGGAACTATAAATGCTCTGTGTTGTCGGGGACCAAGACCTTGTTGCTGAGAACACAGAGTTTGGGGCGCTATACCTGCTGGTATATGACTTTAAGTGTACTGTCATGTTTGAATAAATCCCCAACACAAACAGCTTCATATCACCACACGTCCTTCCTCCCCTACAGGTCCAATATTTGTGTTCCTCTTTTACTGTCTGACCCTCCCCTGATGGGGGTTTCTTTGCAGCATTTTGATTGTGAAGGCCAGATTCAGCCTCCTCCTTGCTGTTCATGTAGAGATGCATTCATGCTGGTCGTTTTTATTCACTCATTTTCTGCATTGGAGGCGAGTTTCTGTCTTTCTGTCATTGGATGGTCCTGATGCGAGCCAGATCCATGACAGCATGTGATGGTTCTAAAAGCCTCTAGGATTTAATTTCTCGAGGTTTTTCAGACTGACTGAGCTTTATGTCTTCAGCTGATTAAAAACTGAGGAATTCATATCTGCTTGTGTCCTGATGCAGCGAGCAGGAAAGTCTGAGACAGCAGGTGGTGGAGGACGATACCGAGGACTGGCAGAGGAGCCTGGACTTCTCGGACCTGGAGAGGGTCGGTGGGGTGGACCTTTCCTTCATCAAAGGAGATGATGTCAACGCCTGCGCCCAGCTAGTTGTCCTCAGTTACCCTGATCTAGAGGTGAGCTGACACAGTCACACCTGGAAACATCTGTTGGGCTGATGCCTGTCTAACCCTACTGGTGACCATGAGGAACAGCTGCAGTATGGACCAGAAACAATTTCTATGACATTTTTCTATCAGAAGTACAGAAGAAGAAATGTAAAATGTCCCCCGCCGCTCTTATTTGGACTCAGCAGTTCGGATAATAAATGAATGAATGAATGGAATATAAAATGTTATCTATCAGTATTTAGTGACATTTTATTGCCTACTGAGCTCATCTGATGTGAGCAGGTAAATGAAAAAACACTCCTACTCGAGGTGGGATTTATTTCAACTGGTGGAGCTGCTGCTACACGTAGAGACTGCTTTGTTTGTTTGTTTGTTTGCCAGTAGTTTTTTTGTCCCCTGTAGCTTCACACAATAATACAGTTTCTTTTATTAAACAGGTGAACCTTATGGTCTAATGGTAAAAGATACCTCTCTTGAATACGCTGGATTATATGCTGCCGTAGTTAATTAGATCAAAATGTGACTTCAGTAGTTTCTGTACTGTTTGTGTTTCTCTGAACATTTTCTTTCTATTATGTAAAGCACATTGGATTGCTGTTCTATACAATATGCTCTATATAACAACCACAAAAAAATGAGATTATTATGAAAAGATTCAGTCAGATTTCTGCGCCCTCGTAGAGCCGCTGATGTGGACCTTTATTTTTTACACTCAGAAAAAGCTCCATAAGTTTTCATGGCTGTGTCATTAGTTGAGAAAGTGTTTGGCAAGATGCGTCCTGAAAAATGACTTCATCACCAAACTTCTCTTCAAATGGTGGAACGAAAAAATGTCTTTGATTTTAGGTAATGCTACTTAACCAGATGTGGATCCCAGTTCATCAGTCACTGTGGAAGTCGTTTCTCTGTTTCATTGGACTGGAACCAAAAGAAAAACAAAGTTTCAGCATCAGCTGCTTGTCCAGTGCAGATTAGTGATCTTCATCCCATCATCCACAGTCTACGATGGCTTCTCTTTAACAGACTCTAACCTTGTTTTGATGATTGTTTGCCTCCATTTGCATTTTGTTTTATTTTCTTACGGTTAAGTCACAAACACCATGATTGGTTGATTCTCATCTATTTACGTTTTCTGTCCTGACGCTTTGGCGCCTTCCTCCATCGAGCTGCATGTTTTTGTTCGTTCTTGCTCCAGATTTGTAAATGATACATTTAAATGCATTTTGTAATTTAAGTACCAAAACTGTTTAAAGTTTGCATCCTCAAATGATTTAGCAAGTATTAATATAATATGTTTGAGATGTCATGCATATTTTCAGATTGATCCACAAGATACCAATAAATAGGAGGTATCATATGCAACTGTTTGCTTAGACTTTAAAGACACAAGCAGTCAAATGTCAAAAGCACTTTAAAGGTGGACTCTGAAGCACTTCCAGACTGTGTGTGTTAGCTACTCTACCAAAGCCTTAACCTCCATTCAAAGATGGCATGTACTATAGTGGTGGTTATCTATATTAACTAGGCTTTACTCTTCTGTCTCTGTGGTTGTTCACATGAGAAAAGCCATGTTATACACAATTTAAAATGCTGCTTCTGCACAGATTATACACAGCAAAGTTGTTTGTTACTCTGCGCTGCTAAAAGTTAAAATCACTGCTCAAACACTTTTCTAACTTTATACTAAAGAAGTGAATCAGCTCTGTAATTTTAATGCCAGGTAATGACATAAAGATTATGTAAGTCTCAGCTCAAGGTAGTGTAATCTTTATTGATTGCATATACCTGATATGTAGAATCATTTTAATCTGTGTGTTAAAGTTGGTGTTAGCAGTAGAAGTGATTGTAATTCACAGGAAAAAGGGAAATTTCCTTTGATTTGTCTTCAGGTTTCCAGCAATTTAATGGGTTAAATGCTCGAAAGATTTGAGATTTTAACAAATGAAATTTAGTGATTAAGACAATACGACCCCCACCCCCAACAACAGACTAAAAAGTGGCTGTTAAATAGTTTGTTTGTCTTTTAGTGATTGACAATTGCACTACTATTCAGCTGTTTGATTTTAATGTCCAGCAGCAGCAAACTTCCAGTAGTTCTGCAGGGTGACACTAAAACATTGTGTCTGATATTATTGACGAAAATAATTATCACCAGGAAAAGAATCAGTGAAATAATGGTTTTATTTAGAGACGACTGAATCCTGAGCTACAACTCGTGAGCAGATGATGGGTTCAACATAAGTTAGCACAGTGATCTGACCAGGCTAAAAGAGAACTGTCTTTAAACTTCCAGGTGAAACGTACCTCACTGAAGCGCTGATCTAAGTTTATAATGAACCTAGCTGCACCTGATGGACTGCTGGCTGCTGCAGCCATTGACAAAGTGAGCTTTGTGCATTAAACAGAGTAAACCTCCCCACCCACTCCAGGGTTGATCTGGCTGCATGGTTCTGCATCATGAGCACGAGTCATGCACACACAATACACTCAGTTAGTCTCTGGCAAACTGGGGATGGTCAGGTGCTGCATACATGTGAAGTTATGTGGACTGTGAAAGTTGTGTCCACCATCACATTGACTGAATCTTTCTTTTCTCTCAGGGGTTCGATGACCAGTTTGGAGTCGAGCCACAGTGGCTTCTCTCAGCTCAGTGCCGCCACCACCTCCTCTAACCACTCCCTGTTCAGCTCCATGATCTCCAGGTAGAAACGGATTGTGGAGGACTTGAATCCCCTTCAGCCCACCCCATTCACTGCCCTAACCATCAACATGGAGGCCAACTCTTCTTCCGCCCTCTCCTCGTCATCTTTGGACTCTGATCCTCTTGCACAGCCAGTTTTTGTGGAACTGATGCATGCTTGCACAAACAGAAGAAGAAGAGTTCTCAAAGACTGAGGCAAAAAGAAAGAAATGAAACCACATGAACAATTTAAGGGCTGATTTTTGCACAAAGGTTGTCAAGTTTTGTTGGCCTAGCATCTCTGCTGGGCAGCACGTTGAATCAGAACGTATAGCAGAATATTCTGGTCGTGTCCCGTCTCATGCTGGGTGGTGAGGTCAGATGGAAGAAGCAATATTTTCATCCTGTGAGCTACGGGACCGGATGGAGAAACTGGAGGCGCTGTTACATGTATGCATTTACACTCCCACAATACTGAGACGACGCATACCTCATCAATGCGTGTCGGCTGATGAAAGTGGATTTTTTGTTACATGCAAACACGCTCCAATGTTTAACATGTACAAATTGAGAGTGTTTGCCATATTGTTACTGGGTGTGTTTCTAGAAAGTTAATTGGTCAAATGCGGGAGGATGGGCAGGAAATATCTGAACCAGATCTGGGTCCAACATTGCCTGCAAACATCTGGAGCTTATTGTATCAAAACAAATAAGATACCATGAGCAAATTTAGGAGGTAAAAAGATAAATAACTTTCAGATTTCCTATAATTTATGTAGAAAAACCTTTCTGTCTTAGTGACACCTTGAAAAGTGGTTGAATAATTAACCCAGGTCTGAAAGTTACCGAGGTAAAGTGCTCATAGCAATAACACGAGTTATACTTTCTACTGTGTGAAATGTTTTTATTTATCATTAATATGTCTGTGGAGGATCATGGATGCGGATTGCAGATGAGCTTTTTGTTGTAAATTGTGTTCAGGCAGACAGAAGAGCAAACTGAACCAAGAAACAAACCAACTTCTCTGGCATGACGTGGTGGTTTGCTTCCTGTCCAGCGTCTGCACAATTAAGGAACTCAAACCCAGATCATGTCGTCAAGGAGATGCCTTGCCACTGATTGGTGAATGTGCTACTGATTGACTAGTGCCTGCTAGCAAATGAGAGCCCTGACTTTGAAGGGATGCGATGTTAGTGGGCAAAGACACCATGATTATTTACTTATTGATGTTGATAGGAGTGTGCATAGAAGATGAATGTTTTCTGGTTTATCTTTTGACAGTGCACCAGTAGACAGACAGATGCTGTACGTGTGCCAGTGCTGGTTTGGGACTGTTTTGGAGGCGAGTACTTGATGGGTGAAGCAGTGAGGCCTGCACACTTGTGCGAGTTTATGGATTTATTATTTAACAATTAAGATGATAGCCATTTAAGAGCCATGTGTCAATAAATAGCATTTTAGCCTTTGTAAACATCTCTTAGAAATGTACCTGCTTTTTTTCCAAGGTGACCACTGTAGTGATGAATAACCATTTCAAAACGCAGGAGATTTTTAATGCAGTCACAGAGCAGCGATGACTTCACTTAGATCTGATTCCCTGACATCAGAGTTGCCAAGAGTGGTCTGGTGCTGTTGCCATGGTAACTAAGTGCAGCTGTCGTGATAAAAAAAAAAAAAAAAAGAAAAGAAAGAAAAAAAAAATTGGCAAGTTTGGAGGTTTTATTACTGAAAATACAGGCCTCTGCATGTTTTTGTCACATAAAAGTGCAAGTTGTAAGCCAGAAACCTGTCTTCTTGTCATTCGCTGAAATGCTTTGCGGAGAAAAAGGACCCTCTCAGACTGAGGGGCTGGAAGTGTGTTTGACTGTGTGTGGTGTGAAAATGAATTTTTGTAAACAAAGGGGAGATATCTCTGAAATATAATGCACATTTAGAATCACGACTAACTTTGCTTCACCTTCTGGAGTCTTCATTCAGACGGATTAAGCTTCAACTCAAATGGAAATGCTCCGTTTCCTTCTTTCCATCACGTTGTCTCTTGCGTACTCGTTTGGCTTTACTTTGTTCTGTATTTCAGAAAGTAGAGTAGACCTATTGATTGAAGCCATAGGCACGAAGAAGTGTACTTGGATGTGATGTTGTTAGGAGACTTTATTTACAACATGAGTACACAAATACACTTTCAGTGTTATCACCAAGAAGGATTTTATATGTGATTGTCGCCACGGTGAGGCGCTGTTTTACTGGTCAAGGACGCACTCTGCGTCATTACGTTCACATCTGTAAGAGGACGCACTCTGCGTCATTACGTTCACGTCTGTAAGAGGACGCACTCTGCGTCATTGCGTTCACGTCTGTAAGCGCGCCCAGGGAAGTTACCTTTTTCCCTCCTTTTTGTGTTGTATGATTTTTCCCTCCAAGAGAGAGGATGCACATTTTTGTTATCCCTTAAATAAATAAGCCACAGAGGCTAAAGAATATTTCTGTCTCCATCATTTTTCCTTTGAGTTCATCGCTGGTGATGCTGCAATGCTCAACAGATGATTTTCTGTTAGAAATGCCAGAAAAATCTTCATGCTTTGCAGACTCCCGCTGACTCAGCATGTACGCTCTTGATGGCGATCTCATTCACAAACATGGGCTGTAACTGTTAGTCTTGTCTGTTCAACACATTTGTCTGTCTGCTTCCTTTTTCTGGCATCTTTGCATATCTTGATGTGAGAAATGATGTATAAAGTATATTTGGATTAATGAGAATATGGCGCCTTTACATTTTTGGAGATAAGAAACTTGGAATTATGAAGAAAGCATCAATAACTTGGTCTCAGGTTCAATTTATCTTTATTATCGCAAGGTGAGGGGTGATTAGGGGTGGGACTACATTAAAAAAGAAATGTATCTAATGACTTACAATTTTTGTAATCAATTCATTTTGATTAATTACATTTTAATTCCATTATAAAATTTGCCCCAAAGAGCAACATTTTTTATTTAAATGTATTTCAAGCAATGACTAAATAATAGTAAAAGATGTTAATGTACTAAACTCTAACTATTAATGTCTGGGCAAAACATAATTTTAACCTTTAAGCAGTAAAAAAGAAATAGAAAACATTGTGGCCAAAACTGGACAGACCCAACGTTAAAGTGTCATTTTAAATACTTTAACAGCTGCAGCTCCAATTATTCTATAATTAAAAGTCTACAGCATCTTACAGTAATTTTAACTTTATTAATATAAAATTTCAAAATATTTATAGACATTAATATCTGACAGTAGACCAGGATGAATTAACCAGCGTCAACTGCAGACTTTGCAGTCTGCAAAGAAATGATCATCGAAAGTTGGTAGGGCAGACATTGGAATGAGACGTTGTCGGTTCGGAGGGCCAGCAGTCGGCTCCAGGTTATCCAGAGAGGTGGTCACCTCCGGCTCTGACTGCAACGTGGAGCTACATGAGGAGTGTTCTTCAGGACGGGGAGGGAGAGACTGGGCTTTGCAGCTGCTGCTAATGGAGAAGAGAAAACTACACAACATTTTGTTATTAATTCAATTCAATTCAACTATATTTGTATAGCGCCACTTCACAACAATGTTGTCACAGGGCACTTTACATACACGAATCAACATACATAATATTTCGGGCCAATTCATACATATCCTATAATAGAAACCAACTGATTGCATCAAGTCATGACTTCGATCCAATCCCCCACCCTGAGCATGCACACGGTGACAGTGGGAAGGAAAAAACTCCCCTTTAACAGGAAGAAAACTTCCGGCAGAACCCGGCTCAGGGAGGGCAGCCATCTGCCTGGACTGGTTGGGGTGGAGAGGACAGGAAAGACGGAACAACATGTACAATTGCACTTAATCAGGAAGACCTGCGGAAAAAAGGAGTAATACGTTAGAGACAGCAATATTGGCATATATTTATACATTAAGATATTAGAGAAATAGAGTGAGGTACTTCTCAGTGCATCAGGTAACATCCCCATTGCTATATAAGTAATGGTTGGCTAGACTACCCATAACTATAAGAGCAAAGAGCATAACCTGGACAGTTGGGTCCCGTACATGCAGACTCCAACTCAGGAGATACTCATATCCTAACTATAAGAATCATGAAAAAGGAAGGTTTTCAGCTCGATCTTAAAGGTGTGGTGGGAGTCTGCCTCCCGAACCCACGGTGGGAGCTGGTTCCATAAGAGAGGAGCCTGATAGCTAAAGGCTCTTCCTCCCATAGTACTCTTTGAGACTCTGGGAACTACCAGTAAACCTGCAGCCTGAGAGCAAAGTGCTCTATTTGGAATATACGGAACTATAAGATCTTTTATGTACATGGAATATTACATGTATATTGTACCCAAATAGAAACTGTAAAACATGTTATTTGGATACCGTGTGTGTGTTTACCATTGTGTGAGTACCAGTGTGCTTTATTGTTCCAGTAGAAACTGGTCAGGGACATGTGGGAGCTGACCCTTATGGGCTCGACAAACGGCAACAACAGTGGCAGTCTCTCACATCACACTCTCGGATGGCCTGTCTCTTAGAAATTTGATTGGTTATCATACTGGAGAGAATTTAGGCATTTTCACTGCAGTATGTAACAGATAAAGCATGAAGACTGACAAGTAGGGAGATTTTGCTCAAACTAACAGAAATCTTGCTGTTATTTCTACTTCAGAAAAGGGAAAAACAACCTGTTTTGAAAACAAGATAACATCCAGGTGAAATGAATGGAGCAGAAGTAATGTGTCAAGCTCTTTACACCTGGCTTCTTGTAATGAGCAGCTGCTTTACCAGGTGAACTATAAACATACATGAGCATCCAGCTTTAACAAAATCAGTTATTTTCCTCATCTTTCCATCTGGTATTTTTGGTCCTGAAGAGCAAAATTTCTTTCACGGTTTGATGATACACTGCTCTCGTTTGTTGCCTCCACTGTTTAAAAACTCCACCACAATGAGCTGAAAAACTTTCCGCCTCCATGCCGAGAGGAGCAGCAGCTTCTCCCTCACTCAGGAGGCTGAGAGGATGAGAAGCTGTAGCTAGCATCCTCTGTTCCTGACATGTTGTGCTTCTCTTTCTCTCTCTCTGGCTGGACTATTCTCAATGGGGCCACGCTGTTCTTTTAACGCATTGTCAAATAACTCTTGCCATCAGTGATTATCAAACGTCATCTGGCGGACCTGACATTATTGTCTCTAGATCACATGTGTCAAACTCAAGGCCCGCGGGCCAAATGTGGCCTGCCATGTCATTTTATGTGGTCCGCGAGAGCTTAAAACGTCTGAGTGTCTAATAATAAATAGCTCAAAAGTGTGCTTTGACAAAAAACTACATTTCCCACAATGACTGTCGACTATGATGGCAGTGTTTCCACATCAATGCTAACGGGTGAAATTGAGAAAAAAATTAAGATCCCAAAATGTCCAGGAAGCAAAAAGTTGATTCAGACGGAAGATTGTTTCAAGAAAAATGGGAAGGCGAATACTTGTTTGTCCTTCAAGGAGAAAGACCGGTATGACTTTTGTGTCACGAGTCAGTGTCTGTTGTCAAGGAGTAAAATCTGCGTCAACATTTTGACGCCAAACACGGAGCTAAGTATGGCAAAGTTAGCCTTCAAGAAAAGCAACAAATTGCCCAAGAATTAAAAGGCAAACTGCGGTTGCAGCAGATTGTGTTCACAAAATCCTCAGCCAAAAACAATGCCGCAGTGAAAGTTAGCTTGATAGTGGCTGAAGAAATCGCCCACGCTTCCAAGTCTTTTTCAGAGGGAGCGTTTCTGAAGCAGTCTGGGACGCCTGTAAAGCCGTTTTAAGAGGTAAATTAATTGCAAAGACAACCCTTCTTAAAAGAAATCAACAAGGAAAACTAAGGAACTTAGAACATAAATTGATAGACCTGGAAAAGAGACATACAAATAAAGCAATTGGGAATACAAGCTGTAATTGGGAATGTCAACATGATGAACAAAATGAGTTACATCAGTCCATGGTCTGAAACAGCACTTAGAATCTGGGCAAAGCTGGTCCAGGACAACAGTGAACTTTGCTTGATGATTAGGTGGATTGCATATGATGAAGATTTTGCTCTAAACAAAACCGACATGAGCTTCAAAATTTGGGTGAGAAAAGGATTAATAAAATACAGTGACCTTTACCATAAAGGGTACTTAAGGACTTTTCAAGACATTAAACAAATTTACAATCTTGACAACAAAGATTCCTATAGATTCTTACAAGTCCGCCATTAGCTAAACGAAATGAACAAGGCAGGTTCCGATGGACCTCTCAGCGGGATAGTCCAAATTTTTCTCAAATCATATTAATCAATTCCAAACAGTAAACTGATTTCAAAATTATACAATGAGCTACAAACCATCAAAGGTGAAAACACTGAGTATATCAAGCAAAAATGGGAGAAGGAGGGTAATTTTAAGCTGCCTGTAGAAGAATGGTTTAAAATACAGGAAAACTCCTGGAAAAGTACATGTTCACTTAACTGGAGGGAATTCGCTTGGAAAAGTGTGGTGCATTTTTTTCGAACGCCAGCACGAAAAGGTTCATGTGCAGATGCATCCTGTTGGAGGTTATGCGGAATAAAAAAAAAGCTAATCATTATCATGTTGTCTGGGGCTGCCCGAAACTGGCTCATTACTGGGAGAAAATTATACACAGCATTGACGAAGTCATGGGGACAACGATACCTTTCAATTTTGAAACCATTTTCCTGTTTAAACAACCAGCAAGCATAAAGGGCTCGTGTAAGATGTATCTATGGAACATTATGCTTGTCGCAAGCAAAAAAGTAATTACAAGGAAATGGATGACGGACCAACAACCCACACAAGAAGAATGGATAAATCTTGTCAAGGAGATTGCCCAAATGGAAAAACTCACATTTGCATTAAGACTTGACTTCGAAAAATTTGTGGAACTCTGGAAACCATGGCTGGACTTTATGAACACTTAAGAAGGACTGAGTTGTGATGCCCTTAGTTCTTAAGCTGCTTTTGTTTCTTTTTTTTTTTTACTTATTTTGTTTTTTCCTTTTCTGTTTTGCTTTAAAAAAAAAAAAAAAAAGGAAAAAAGTTCTGACAATTCACAAAAAGGGGGAAGAGGGGGGGGGGTTGACAAAAATAAACAGAATATGTGTATATGTACGCATATAAGTGTATGTAACTGTGGGAATATGTGTACACATATGTATTGCTTAGACCTTGCAAAAACATACTAACACCAAAAGTTGTACACACATTTATTGTCACTTTCAACTGTGTAAACTCTCCCCTGCCAAACCAAATAAAAATTTGATTTAAAAAAAAAAAAAAAAACAACAACAAAAAAAACCCTAAAAACTTGACCAATATAGTTGTCAGCTGAGTCAACCTTTATTTTGTTATTTTTAGTTGATTACAAATTATTTATGTTTAGCTGAAGTTGCAATTATTTAGTGTTTGCAGGTTTTACATGTGTATGCAGACAAATTATTGTAATCTAACTATCGGTTGGATGCAAGGCTGTGTTCAGCCTTTTTTAAAAAAAAATGCTACATCCATACCCCTTCATTGTACTGTACCTATGGTTCCTGCATCTGCCTACCTCCTGTGGGCCGGTGTAAAAGTCTTGGAGTTTTTCTCTTTTCTTTTTTCTTTGTGTATGCTTTTTAAGAAAGAAAATCTTAATAAAAAAAGATCTTGAATAAAATGCTATATTTTTTAGATGCAACTGTAATGTGCAAGAACTGCTATAACTTGAATAAGTGATAAATTCAGAGTTATTTAACATTAAGGAGTAGTTACATTTATTTTACATGACATACAATTACATTTAGTTACATTTATAAATTACATCTGGTCCTTTGAGGACAGCCATTATGTTGATGTGGCCTTCAGTAAAAATGAGTTTGACAACCCTGCTCTAGATGCCATGTTGTTCCCTCAATTTGGCAAACAAAGTTCACCTTGATAGGTTTATCTGTCGGTTTAGGCTTCTTTGGTAAAACAGCATACCATTCGGCATACCCTTGAATGTGCGGCCTGACTTGCTATCTTGATTTTATAAAAATACAAACTCTTCTTTTTTCAGAGGATTTCACGCCCGGTTCAGAGAATGTGCTGCACAGGAGATTTCTCTGCATGTTTTTGGCTATCTCAAGACTTGAGTCCCCATGGCAACAAAAAACTTGTTTACTATCAGGATAAACTGCTTAAACTTTCCAAAATCAGGATTATCAGTGAAATAACACATCAAATCCCAATGGAGTTTAAAAGAAAGAGAATAGGATGCAGAGTAGGAATGAGGCAGAGCGGGAAGCGGTGGAGTTTTAAACAGTTTCTTCCAACTTCTGTGATAGGTAACGTGAGATCGCTAGCTAACAAAACGGACAAGTTTGCGCTGTTAACAAGGTCTCGGAAAGAATACAGAGAGTGCAGTATTATGTGCTTCACAGAGACATGGCTGCATCAACACATCCTCAACTGGAATGTGTCTGTACATGTGTCTGAACTGTTAGCTGTGAGCTTCCATCCATTTATTTACCAAGAGAGTTTACCTGTGTTATTCTGGTAGTGGTTTATATAACACCTGGTACCGCACCAGACAGAGACACCTGTGATGTCATCAGCTCCGTCATTGCTCGGCTACAAAAGCAGCATCCAGACTCATTCATGGCAATATCCGGAGACTTCACTGTCACACCTCAAATCTGTTGCCCTGCAGCTAAGTCATGGACAAGAGCACAGCTTCATCTCCCTCCACATCAGGACATCCTGAGACCTCCACTTTGTATGTCTCCTGCAATCACGTCAAGAAGCAACTTGAGAAACTGAACCAGAACAAGGCTGCAGGTCCATATGGTCAGTCCCAGAGTCCTCAAGACCTGCTCAAAACAACTATGTCCAATTCTCTAGCACCTTCTTTAATACCAGTCTAAGACAAAATAGAGTCCCAGTGCTGTGGAAAACCTACTGCCTTGTTCCAGTGCCTAAAAAAACCACAACCAACTGAACCAAATGACTACAGACCAGTCGAATGAATGTCCTGGAGAGACTCTTACTCGCTCACCTGAAAAAGAAAGTAAACAGATTTCAGAAGCAATTACAGTTTGCATATTGTAATGGACTTGGGGTTTAAAGACACCATCATATACCTGCTCCAGAGAGCACACTCTTATCTTGACCATTCAGGCAGCACTCTGAGGGTCATGTTCTTTGATTTCTCAAGTGCTTTCAATACCACTCAGCCTGCTTTGTTATGTGAGAAGCTCCATAAATTCCAGGTGGATACCTCCACAACCACCTGGATCTATGACTACCTCACAAACAAACCCCCGTTTGTGAGACTGATAAGTTTTGCGTCTGAGACTGAGGTCAGCAGCACTGGTGCACCACAAGGAACTGCATTCTTGCCATTACTCTTCACTCTGTACACCTCAGACTTCCAGTACAACTCTGAGTCCTGCCATCTGCACAAATACTGCAGATGACTTTGCAGTTGTGGGGTGTATCAGTGATGGACAAGAAGCAGAGTACAGACAACTGGTCAGTTAGATTGTAAAATGGTGCGGTAACAATCATCTCCTATTAAATACCAGCAAAAAAGAGATGATTGTTGACTTCAGGAGGAACAATAACACACAGCACCATCTCCATCCTGGGAGAGGAGGTGGAGGAATACAAGTACCTTGGGGTTCAGCTGGACAACAATCTGGGCTTTAATGCAACACTGAATACATCTACAAGAAAGGTCCGAGCAGACTCTACTTCTTAAGGAAGCTGAGATCATTTAACATCTGCACCAACATGTTGCATATCTTTTAGAAGTCTGTTGTGGAGAGTGCAGTCAGCTTTGCAGCCATCTGCTGGGGAAGAAGCATCAGAACCACAGACCTGAAGAGAAACAACAAACTGATCAAGAAAGCTGCTTCTGTACTTGAAGTAACTCTGGAGCCGCTGGAGCTGATTGTGCAAAGTAGAATGCTGCACAAGCTGATGAAGATGATGAAGGATTCTGATGGGTATGCAAAACTTATAGAACACTGCCATGAGCTCTTTAGAAAATTCCTGCCTTTTATGGCCAATTTAAATTGAGGGGGAAAGATAATTGCTTGAGGGGGCATTGTTAGTTCTTGCATATTTTCACGCAGAGTGTAGAACACCATGCACTCTGCAAAGTGCAATAAAACCGTGTAATGCACAGATCTGAGTTGTTTAATCTGCTTATACCATGGTCACTCACAGTAAACATGTTAAAACCATGCTTTAAAGACCAGCTAAATATGTTTTAAGGTTAGAAATGATTTTCTATTGGCCTCAATGTGGTTTTCATGCTTAGCAACTGTTGTAAAGAGAGATGGAATGCATAATTATGAGATTTTGTTCAGGTACCAGACAAGTGAATCCATCCAACAAGATGAAAATTGAAATAACAACAAGAAATAAAAACCAGCTCGACCGCCAGCTGCACAGCTATCCAGCCTATGTCTCTGCTTACTCTACAATGCAATTGTACAGTATGACAGGGGTTTACAACACCCAGATCATACCGTTTCAACTGAGAGCAAGCAGAGACTGGCCTATAAATGCAAGGCGTATCGAACACAGTCCAAAGGAAACACATACCACGAGCGCTATTTATAGGCCTCCAAATCCAGGTCTATTTGACCAACGGTGCCAAATTAAAATATTTCAAATAAAACGTCGTCTTTACATGAATAAATCTTGAAAAATAACAGGACAAGTACTAAAAGTAATATTATCTGACTTTCCTCGCAAACAAAAGATCTTTTTTACCCCAAATTTTTCATTTCCCATGAAGACTTGCGGCACCTACCCGGAAGTAAGAATACAGCCCCGAACAAAAAAATCGTCTTTATCAGTGTTTTCTCATGATTTCGGAAAAAAACGTGTCTTGAAAAATAATAGCCATGATAAATAAAAACATTGTCAACCGAGGTTTCCGTTTCCTCTGCTACGTTAAACGGAAATGACGACTAGTTGGTTTGGTTTGGCGATGGAGCGAATTAGCCGAGCAGCTAAGACAGTAGAAGGAAGGTAGCGGACATTTAGATTGGCGCCCATTTCCCCAAATGCCGCCGCAGTTGTGGTGATATTTCCAAACAAAAAGCAGAGAAGCGTCATTTAACAGGAGCACTTACACAACAGCTAGCATGGCCGCATGGCTTAAAACAGCTGGAGCTCCGAACATGTTGACAATAATCACGAGGCTGAAGTTAGCTTCCGATTCGAAACTTCCGAGTCGCAGTATGTGTAAAGGGCAATTCCACTGAATTTTTCGGAAACTAGACCATATTAGACCAGGTCCTGACAAAAATCCACTATACTTACACTCTTCAAACCTGGACAGAAATATTCCACACACTATGCAGATTCGTGAAAACATAGTGTGAAACCTTTATTTGTGGAAATGCACATTAGGCTTGTTTCATTATATTTTTGGCATCTGCACCACATTAAACAAGGTCCTGGAAAAACAAAACAAAACTACAACACTTAGACACCCCAGACATTAAAACACAATGTCAAACAGCAGTTTTAAACAAAGCTTTATTTTCCTTGTCAAAGTGGTATTACATGAAATTCTCATGTTGCACAAATCCAATGTTAGGTACTTTTTTTCTTCTTCTTCTTCTTTTTATTTTTTTATTTTTTACCACAGACATAGAAAAGAAAGCAAATTGAATAAGATCACTTCAGAATAAACTGGACAATTGAAGTTGTATAATTGTATTTTCTGGTCATTTCTGATTGGATCAGAATACCCATGAATGTACTGTTTCTCATACAAGGGTATGGTAACCCTGGGATACTTCAAGGCATTCCAGGAGATACTTGAATTTTCCTTCAAGATCTATGTATTTTTTTCTTTAAAACATTCTTTATTAAATTTATATAAATATATTTCAAAGTTTTAATATATTTCAGTAAATGTTAGTGTAAATTTATAAACTGAATTTAAATTTACATTTACACCTTTTCATTCCTCCCAAAATCCCACATTCTGACATGACTTGAACCCCACTTGTTATGAGCCGTCATACTTATCGCATAAACAATAACATGCTGGCTAATGGGAGCTTGAGAAGTATTATTTGCCTAACCGCAAAAAATAAACAAAAAACTAAACATTAGTAATGGACCAAGCCTTATTCCAAATTGTATTAAATTGATTTCATTCTTCAAAATTCTACACACAGTACCCCAATATGACAAAGTGAAAAATTTATTGTTGAGATGTGCACAAATTTATTCAAAATAAAAAAAAACTACGAAATCACATGTACATAAGTATTCACAGTCTTTGCTTAATACTTTGTTGATCCACATTTCGTAGCAAATACAGATAGATAGATAGATAGATAGATAGATAGATAGATTATCTTTTTTTTAATTTTTTTTTAATTTATTATCTTTTTTATTAGCATAACCGCAAATGACCACCTCTGTTTGCGAACTCTTTGCTTTTGCTGTTATTTTGTATTTTCATTGACACAATTACTGAAACAATTTCCTGTTTGTAACGACATATATGACAAAATCATGGCCAAAATACTCGACAACAGGCTGATGTTTTTAATCAGAAATGGTTGTAATTCGCTCATATGACCACCTGGTGGCAGCATTTAGCTATGAATCAAGAGTCTCCGCCCCTTTAATTGCGCGTCATTGCGTACGCGGAAGTAAACAGTCGGCTTTCTGCTCACGTTTTTTCTGCCACTTAATCAGTAAAAAAAAGTGCTTTTGTACATGAGTGTGTTTAGTTCTTAGGATTACACAGATGTCGGTCCCTTCAGCAGAAGATCTGGTCAGATACTGGGAGAGGTCAGTCAGCAACACACGCTTCCTGCAGCTTCCTGCCTTCAACTTGTTCAGAAATCCGGTTTTCTGTGGACTCCGACCATCAGTCATCCTCAGTAGATATTTATTTGTGAACAGTGACGAGACCAGTGAAAACGGCTCGAGCTCATTTAAAGCTTGTACTTAAATGATACAGCTCTAATCTGGATTTTACAGTAATTTATTTTAATATTGTTCTAGTTTCAGTAATATGAAAAACTTCTCTTTCTAGCAACATCACTGTACATTTTTCACTCACACATACTGATTTTTCTGTATTTGTTGTCATTTTAAACTCATTGAAACAAATCTGGAGGAAAGCAAAACTATAATAGCACATGTATGTTGTAAATAAGAAATCACAGTGAACACCCCCAGTGAAAAGACCCACAGTGGAAAAAAAAAGAAAACAAACAAAAGAAACTATGCTAAGCAAAGCATCTTCTGGCTGAAATATTTCCATCTGAAGTCCAGCTAAGTTTTGTTTTGAACTGGTAATTATGGAGGTTGTCTGATGCAGCACCCTATCATCCTACTCGCTTAGATCGTAGTTTTAATCTTTGGAAGCCTGTGTTAAAAAACAAAGTTTGTTACTGATTAATAACACAGTTGTAATAATAAGCAAAATGAGCCATTGGTGCCATTTTTGGGGGTTTTCCTCTTTTCATTGTGCAGAGCATCACCTGCAGTTGGAGAAAGCAGAGCTCAGACTGCTTGTGTGGAAGAAACAACCTTGACAACTTAACAGTTTGGGCACCATGTGTAATTTGCATGGGATGGAAGGAAATAATACATCAAGAAGATTCAAAAGTTACATTTTAGTTAGTGTTTGCTGCTTGCTTATGACGGCTGCATTCCTAGAATCAGGAAAAAGCTGAGTCAGACCTATTTTAATGCTGTCTGTTATAGTTTTGGTAAAACTCTAGGGAACTATAAATGCTCTGTGTTGTCGGGGACCAAGACCTTGTTGCTGAGAACACAGAGTTTGGGGCGCTATACCTGCTGGTATATGACTTTAAGTGTACTGTCATGTTTGAATAAATCCCCAACACAAACAGCTTCATATCACCACACGTCCTTCCTCCCCTACAGGTCCAATATTTGTGTTCCTCTTTTACTGTCTGACCCTCCCCTGATGGGGGTTTCTTTGCAGCATTTTGATTGTGAAGGCCAGATTCAGCCTCCTCCTTGCTGTTCATGTAGAGATGCATTCATGCTGGTCGTTTTTATTCACTCATTTTCTGCATTGGAGGCGAGTTTCTGTCTTTCTGTCATTGGATGGTCCTGATGCGAGCCAGATCCATGACAGCATGTGATGGTTCTAAAAGCCTCTTGGATTTAATTTCTCGAGGTCTTTCAGACTGACTGAGCTTTATGTCTTCAGCTGATTAAAAACTGAGGAATTCATATCTGCTTGTGTCCTGATGCAGCGAGCAGGAAAGTCTGAGACAGCAGGTGGTGGAGGACGATACCGAGGACTGGCAGAGGAGCCTGGACTTCTCGGACCTGGAGAGGGTCGGTGGGGTGGACCTTTCCTTCATCAAAGGAGATGATGTCAACGCTTGCGCCCAGCTATTTGTCCTCAGTTACCCTGATCTAGAGGTGAGCTGACACAGTCACACCTGGAAACATCTGTTGGGCTGATGCCTGTCTAACCCTACTGGTGACCATGAGGAACAGCTGCAGTATGGACCGGAAACAATTTCTATGACATTTTTCTATCAGAAGTACAGAAGAAGAAATGTAAAATGTCCCCCGCCGCTCTTATTTGGACTCAGCAGTTCGGATAATAAATGAATGAATGGAATATAAAATGTTATCTATCAGTATTTAGTGACATTTTATTGCCTACTGAGCTCATCTGATGTGAGCAGGTAAATGAAAAAACACTCCTACTCGAGGTGGGATTTATTTCAACTGGTGGAGCTGCTGCTACACGTAGAGACTGCTTTGTTTGTTTGTTTGTTTGCCAGTAGTTTTTTTGTCCCCTGTAGCTTCACACAATAATACAGTTTCTTTTATTAAACAGGTGAACCTTATGGTCTAATGGTAAAAGATACCTCTCTTGAATACGCTGGATTATATGCTGCCGTAGTTAATTAGATCAAAATGTGACTTCAGTAGTTTCTGTACTGTTTGTGTTTCTCTGAACATTTTCTTTCTATTATGTAAAGCACATTGGATTGCTGTTCTATACAATATGCTCTATATAACAACCACAAAAAAAGGAGATTATTATGAAAAGATTCAGTCAGATTTCTGCGCCCTCGTAGAGCCGCTGATGTGGACCTTTATTTTTTACACTCAGAAAAAGCTCCATAAGTTTTCATGGCTGTGTCATTAGTTGAGAAAGTGTTTGGCTAGATGCGTCCTGAAAAATGACTTCATCACCAAACTTCTCTTCAAATGGTGGAACGAAAAAATGTCTTTGATTTTAGGTAATGCTACTTAACCAGATGTGGATCCCAGTTCATCAGTCACTGTGGAAGTCGTTTCTCTGTTTCATTGGACTGGAACCAAAAGAAAAACAAAGTTTCAGCATCAGCTGCTTGTCCAGTGCAAATTAGTGATCTTCATCCCATCATCCACAGTCTACGATGGCTTCTC
The DNA here is from genome assembly GCF_933228915.1 of Telmatherina bonti. Classification (NCBI taxonomy): domain Eukaryota; kingdom Metazoa; phylum Chordata; class Actinopteri; order Atheriniformes; family Telmatherinidae; genus Telmatherina; species Telmatherina bonti. The sequence goes on from NC_136621.1 coordinate 13,015,124, forward strand.
TTTAACAGACTCTAACCTTGTTTTGATGATTGTTTGCCTCCATTTGCATTTTGTTTTATTTTCTTACGGTTAAGTCACAAACACCATGATTGGTTGATTCTCATCTATTTACGTTTTCTGTCCTGACGCTTTGGCGCCTTCCTCCATCGAGCTGCATGTTTTCGTTCGTTCTTACTCCAGATTTGTAAATGATACATTTAAATGCATTTTGTAATTTAAGTACCAAAACTGTTTAAAGTTTGCATCCTCAAATGATTTAACAAGTATTAATATAATATGTTTGAGATGTCATGCATATTTTCAGATTGATCCACAAGATACCAATAAATAGGAGGTATCATATGCAACTGTTTGCTTAGACTTTAAAGACACAAGCAGTCAAATGTCAAAAGCACTTTAAAGGTGGACTCTGAAGCACTTCCAGACTGTGTGTGTTAGCTACTCTACCAAAGCCTTAACCTCCATTCAAAGATGGCATGTACTATAGTGGTGGTTATCTATATTAACTAGGCTTTACTCTTCTGTCTCTGTGGTTGTTCACATGAGAAAAGCCATGTTATACACAATTTAAAATGCTGCTTCTGCACAGATTATACACAGCAAAGTTGTTTGTTACTCTGCGCTGCTAAAAGTTAAAATCACTGCTCAAACACTTTTCTAACTTTATACTAAAGAAGTGAATCAGCTCTGTAATTTTAATGCCAGGTAATGACATAAAGATTATGTAAGTCTCAGCTCAAGGTAGTGTAATCTTTATTAATTGCATATACCTGATATGTAGAATCATTTTAATCTGTGTGTTAAAGTTGGTGTTAGCAGTAGAAGTGATTGTAATTCACAGGAAAAAGTGAAATTTCCTTTGATTTTTCTTCAGGTTTCCAGCAATTTAATGGGTTAAATGCTCAAAAGATTTGAGATTTTAACAAATGAAATTTAGTGATTAAGACAATACGACCCCCACCCCCAACAACAGACTAAAAAGTGGCTGTTAAATAGTTTGTTTGTCTTTTAGTGATTGACAATTGCACTACTATTCAGCTGTTTGATTTTAATTTCCAGCAGCAGCAAACTTCCAGTAGTTCTGCAGGGTGACACTAAAACATTGTGTCTGATATTATTGACGAAAATAATTATCACCAGGAAAAGAATCAGTGAAATAATGGTTTTATTTAGAGACGACTGAATCCTGAGCTACAACTCGTGAGCAGATGATGGGTTCAACATAAGTTAGCACAGTGATCTGACCAGGCTAAAAGAGAACTGTCTTTAAACGTCCAGGTGAAACGTACCTCACTGAAGCGCTGATCTAAGTTTATAATGAACCTAGCTGCACCTGATGGACTGCTGGCTGCTGCAGCCATTGACAAAGTGAGCTTTGTGCATTAAACAGAGTAAACCTCCCCACCCACTCCAGGGTTGATCTGGCTGCATGGTTCTGCATCATGAGCACGAGTCATGCACACACAATACACTCAGTTAGTCTCTGGCAAACTGGGGATGGTCAGGTGCTGCATACATGTGAAGTTATGTGGACTGTGAAAGTTGTGTCCACCATCACATTGACTGAATCTTTCTTTTCTCTCAGGGGTTCGATGACCAGTTTGGAGTCGAGCCACAGTGGCTTCTCTCAGCTCAGTGCCGCCACCACCTCCTCTAACCACTCCCTGTTCAGCTCCATGATCTCCAGGTAGAAACGGATTGTGGAGGACTTGAATCCCCTTCAGCCCACCCCATTCACTGCCCTAACCATCAACATGGAGGCCAACTCTTCTCCCGCCCTCTCCTCGTCATCTTTGGACTCTGATCCTCTTGCACAGCCAGTTTTTGTGGAACTGATGCATGCTTGCACAAACAGAAGAAGAAGAGTTCTCAAAGACTGAGGCAAAAAGAAAGAAATGAAACCACATGAACAATTTAAGGGCTGATTTTTGCACAAAGGTTGTCAAGTTTTGTTGGGCCTAGCATCTCTGCTGGGCAGCACGTTGAATCAGAACGTATAGCAGAATATTCTGGTCGTGTCCCGTCTCATGCTGGGTGGTGAGGTCAGATGGAAGAAGCAATATTTTCATCCTGTGAGCTACGGGACCGGATGGAGAAACTGGAGGCGCTGTTACATGTATGCATTTACACTCCCACAATACTGAGACGACGCATACCTCATCAATGCGTGTCGGCTGATGAAAGCGGATTTTTTGTTACATGCAAACACGCACCAATGTTTAACATGCACAAATTGAGAGTGTTTGCCATATTGTTACTGGGTGTGTTTCTAGAAAATTAATTGGTCAAATGCGGGAGGATGGGCAGGAAATATCTGAACCAGATCTGGGTCCAACATTGCCTGCAAACATCTGGAGCTTATTGTATCAAAACAAATAAGATACCATGAGCAAATTTAGGAGGTAAAAAGATAAATAACTTTCAGATTTCCTATAATTTATGTAGAAAAACCTTTCTGTCTTAGTGACACCTTGAAAAGTGGTTGAATAATTAACCCAGGTCTGAAAGTTACCGAGGTAAAGTGCTCATAGCAATAACACGAGTTATACTTTCTACTGTGTGAAATGTTTTTATTTATCATTAATATGTCCGTGGAGGATCATGGATGCGGATTGCAGATGAGCTTTTTGTTGTAAATTGTGTTGAGGCAGACAGAAGAGCAAACTGAACCAAGAAACAAAGCAACTTCTCTGGCATGACGTGGCGGTTTGCTTCCTGTCCAGCGTCTGCACAATTAAGGAACTCAAACCCAGATCATGTCGTCAAGGAGATGCCTTGCCACTGATTGGTGAATGTGCTACTGATTGACTAGTGCCTGCTAGCAAATGAGAGCCCTGACTTTGAAGGGATGCGATGTTAGTGGGCAAAGACACCATGATTATTTACTTATTGATGTTGATAGGAGTGTGCATAGAAGATGAATGTTTTCTGGTTTATCTTTTGACAGTGCACCAGTAGACAGACAGATGCTGTATGTGTGCCAGTGCTGGTTTGGGACTGTTTTGGAGGCGAGTACTTGATGGGTGAAGCAGTGAGGCCTGCACACTTGTGCGAGTTTATGGATTTATTATTTAACAATTAAGATGATAGCCATTTAAGAGCCATGTGTCAATAAATAGCATTTTAGCCTTTGTAAACATCTCTTAGAAATGTACCTGCTTTTTTTCCAAGGTGACCACTGTAGTGATGAATAACCATTTCAAAACGCAGGAGATTTTTAATGCAGTCACAGAGCAGCGATGACTTCACTTAGATCTGATTCCCTGACATCAGAGTTGCCAAGAGTGGTCTGGTGCTGTTGCCATGGTAACTAAGTGCAGCTGTCGTGATAAAAAAAAAAAAAAAAGAAAAGAAAGAAAAAAAAATTGGCAAGTTTGGAGGTTTTATTACTGAAAATACAGGCCTCTGCATGTTTTTGTCACATCAAAGTGCAAGTTGTAAGCCAGAAACCTGTCTTCTTGTCATTCGCTGAAATGCTTTGCGGAGAAAAAGGACCCTCTCAGACTGAGGGGCTGGAAGTGTGTTTGACTGTGTGATGTGAAAATGAATTTTTGTAAACAAAGGGGAGATATCTCTGAAATATAATGCACATTTAGAATCACGACTAACTTTGCTTCACCTTCTGGAGTCTTCATTCAGACGGATTAAGCTTCAACTCAAATGGAAATGCTCCGTTTCCTTCTTTCCTTCACGTCGCGTACTCCAATGTTGCTTTACTTTGTTCTGTTTTTTAGAAAGTACAGTTCACTGATTGATTGAAGCCATAGGCACGAAGAAGTGTACTTGGATGTGATGTTTTTCTGTTAGAAATACCAGAAAATCTTCATGCTTTGCCGACTCCCGCTGATTCAGCATGTACGCTCTTGATGGCGATCTCATTCACAAATGAGGGCTATAACTGTTAGTCTTGTCTGTTCAACACATTTGTCTGTCTGCTTCCTTTTTCTGGCATCTTTGCATATCTTGATGTGAGAAATTATGTATAAAGTATATTTGGATTAATGAGAATATGGCGCCTTTACATTTTTGGAGATAATAAACTTGAATTATGAAGAAAGCATCAATCACTTGGTCTCATTCATTTTTTCCCCCCCCTGTGAAACTACAAGTCAGAATTTTACTTTTTGTTTTGTGTTTGCAGAAACACGGTTGCAGCTTATCACTCCAGACATCTGTGCACTGGAGCAGACAACTTCATTTCACATGGGAACTTGGGACAATCATTTGTATTTGCAACGAAAGATTTCTTAAAAGTTTGCATGAGTTTTAAAATAAAAGTATATAGAATAAAAACAATTGAATTTTTCCATCCATCCATCCATCCATCCATCTTCTGCCGCTTATCCGGAGTCGGCTCGCGGGGGCAGCAGCCTAAGCAGGGAAGCCCAGACTTCCCTCTCCCCAGCCACATTTGCCAACTGCGGGGGGGATCCCGAGGCGTTCCCAGGCCAGCCGAGAGATATAATCCCTCCAGCGTGTCCTGGGTCTTCCCCGGGGTCTCCTCCCAGAGGGACGTGCCTGGAACACCTCATCAGGGAGGCGTCCAGGAGGCATCCTGACCAGATGCCCGAGCCACCTCAACTGGTTCCTCTCGATGCGGAGGAGCAGCGGCTCTACTCTGAGCCCCTCCCGGATGACCGAGCTCCTCACCCTATCTCTAAGGGTGAGCCCGGCCACCCTGCGGAGGAAACCCATTTCAGCCGCCTGTATACGAGATCTCGTTCTTTCGGTCACGACCCACAGCTCATGACCATAGGTGAGGGTAGGAACGTAGATCGACTGGTAAATCGAGAGCTTCGCCTTCTGGCTCAGCTCCTTCTTCACCACGACAGACCGGCGCAGAGCCCGCATTACTGCAGACGCCGCACCGATCCATCTGTCGATCTCGCGCTCCATCCTTCCCTCACTCGTGAACAAGACCCCGAGATATTTAAACTCCTCCACTTGAGGCAGGACCTCACTCCCGACCCGGAGAGGGCAATCCACCCTATTCCGGCTTAGGACCATGGTCTCAGATTTGGAGGCGCTGATTCCCATCCCAGCCGCTTCACACTCGGCCGCGAATCGCTCAAGCGAGAGCTGGAGATCACGAGCAGATGAAGCCAACAGGACCACGTCATCCGCAAAAAGCAGGGACCCAATCCTGAGGCCACCAAGTCGGATCCCCTCAACACCTCGGCTGCGCCTAGAAATTCTGTCCATATAAGTTATGAACAGAATCGGTGATAAAGGGCAGCCTTGGCGGAGTCCAACCCTCACCGGAAAAGAATCCGACTTACTACCGGCAATGCGGACCAAGCTCTGACACCTGTCGTACAGGGACCGGACAGCCCTTACAAGGGGGTCCGGTACCCCATACTCCCGGAGTACCCCCCACAGGAGCCCCTGGGGGACACGGTCGAATGCCTTCTCCAGGTCCACAAAACACATGTAGACTGGTTGGGCAAACTCCCATGCCCCCTCCAGGACCCCAAAGAGGCTATAGAGCTGGTCCACTGTTCCGCGACCAGGACAAAAACCACACTGCTCCTCCTCAATCCGGGATTCAACTATTCGGCGGACCCTCCTCTCCAGGACCCCTGAACAGACCTTACCAGGGAGGCTGAGGAGTGTGATTCCCCTGTAATTGGAACACACCCTCCGGTCCCCCTTCTTAAAAAGGGGGGACCACCACCCCAGTCTGCCAATCCAGCGGTACTGCCCCTGATGTCCACGCAATGCTGCAGAGGCGTGTCAGCCAGGACAGCCCCACAGCATCCAGAGCCTTAAGGAACTCCGGGCGGATCTCATCCACCCCCAGGGCCTTGCCGCCAAGGAGCTTTTTGACCACCTCAGCGACTTCAGCCCCAGAGATAGGAGAGTCCACCCCTGAGTCCGCCAGCTCTGCTTCCTCATCGGAAGACGTGTTGGTGGGATTGAGGAGGTCTTCGAAGTATTCCTTCCACCGACCCACTACGTCCCGAGTTGAGGTCAGCAGCTCCCCATCTCCACTGTACACAGTACTGACGGAGCACTGCTTCCCCCTCCTGAGCCGCCGGATGGTGGACCAGAATCTCCTCGAAGCCGTCCGGAAGTCTTTCTCCATGGCCTCGCCGAACTCCTCCCATGCCCGAGTTTTTGCCTCGGCAACAGCCGAAGCCGCATGCCGCTTAGCCCGCCGGTACCCATCAGCTGCCTCCAGAGTCCAACAGGCCAAGAAGGCACGATAGGACTCCTTCTTCTGCTTGACGGCATCCCTCACTGTTGGTGTCCACCAACGAGTCCTGGGATTACCGCCACGACAGGCACCAACAGCCTTACAGCCACAGCTCCGGCCGGCCGCCTCAGCAATAGAGGCACGGAACACAGCCCATTCAAACTCAATGTCCCCCGCCTCACTCGGGACATGGTTGAAGCTCTGCTGAAGGTGGGAGTTGAAGCTCGCTCTGACGGGGGACTCAGCCAGGCGTTCCCAGCAGACCCTCACAACACGTTTGGGCCTGCCAGATCTGACCGGCCTCCTCCCCCACCACCTGAGCCAACTCACCACCAGGTGGTGATCAGTTGACAGCTCCGCCCCCCTCTTCACCCGAGTGTCCAAGGCATGTGGCCGCAGGTCCGACGATACGACTACAAAATCGATCATCGAACTGCGGCCCAGGGAATCCTGATGCCAGGTGTACATATGGACATTCTTATGTTGGAACATGGTGTTCGTTATGGACAATCCATGACGAGCACAGAAGTCCAATAACAAAACACCATTTGGGTTCAGAGGAGGGGGACCATGCCTCCCAATCACTCCCCTCCAGGTCTCACTGTCATTGCCCACGTGAGCATTGAAGTCCCCCAGCAGAACAATGGAGTCCCCAGAAGGAGCACCCTCCAGCACTCCCTCCAAGGACTCCAGAAAGGGTGGGTACTCTGAACTGCTGTTTGGTGCATAAGCACAGACAACAGTCAGGACCCGTCCCCCCCACCCGGAGGCGGAGGGAAACTACCCTTTCATCCACCCTTTCCACCAACGTGCAGGCACCAAGCTGGGGGCTGATGAGAATGCCCACACCTGCTCGGCGCCTCCCACCATGAGCAACTCCAGAGTGGAAGAAAGTCCAGCCCCTTTCGAGGGAACTGGTTCCAGAGCCCAAGCCATGCGTCGAGGTGAGTCCAACTATATCTAGCCGGAACCGCTCAACCTCGCGCACAAGCTCAGGCTCCTTCCCCACCAGAGAGGTGACATTCCACGTCCCTAGAGCCAGCTTCTGCAGCCGGGGATCGGACCGCCAGGGTCCCCGCCCCTTGCTGCCGCCCAGCTCACACTGCACCCGACCCCTACGGCTCCTCCCGCAGATGGTGAGCCCACGGGAGGTGGGGCCCATGTAACCCTTTCGGGCTGAGCCCGACCGGGCCCCATGGGCGAAGGCCCGGCCACCAGACGCTCGCTCTCGTACCCCACCTCCAGGCCTGGCTCCAGAGGGGGGTCCCGGTAACCCGCGTCCGGGCAAGGGAACATTCATGCCCAGGTTGGTCGTCATCGTAGAGGTCAAATTTAATTTTTCATTAAATAATAAATTTACAGTAAATAAAAAAAAAATGTATAAAAAATTTGTTCTACATATTGGGATGTTATATTGATGATCACATCTTTTAATCAGTCCAAGAAGTACAGTTGATGCAGCACCACATATCTTGCCATGAAAAACTTAGTTCCCTTCACTGCTTCCAAAGGAAAGGTTCAATTTATCTTTCTTATCGCAAGGTGGGGTGATTCGGGGTGGGACTAGATTAAAAAATGTTTAAATCTAATTAATTACAGTCTTTGTAATTCATTTGGATTAATTGCATTTTAATTCCATCATAAAATTTGCCCAAAGAGCAACATTTTTTATTTAAATGTATTTCAGGAAATTACTAAATAATAGTAGAAGATATTAATGTACTAAACTCTAACTATTAATGTCTGGGCTAAACATCATTTTAACTTTGAAGCAGTAAAAAGGAAATAGAAAACATTGTGGCCAAAACTGGACAGACCCAAAGTTAAAGTGTCATTTTAAATACTTTAACAGCTGCAGCTCCAATTATTCTACAATTAAAAGTCTACAGCATCTTACAGTAATTTGAACTTCATTAATGAAAAATTTCAAAATATTTATAGACATTAATATCTGACAGTAAACCAGGATGAATTAACCAGCGTCAACTGCAGACTTTGCAGTCTGCAAAGAAATGATCATCGAAAGTTGGTAGGCCAGACATTGGAATGAGACGTCGTCGGCTCGGAGGGCCAGCAGTCGGCTCCAGGTTATCCAGAGAGGTGGTCACCTCTGCAACGTGGAGCTACATGAGGAGTGTTCTTCAGGACGGGGAGGGAGAGACTGGGCTTTGCAGCTGCTGCTAATGGAGAAGAGAAAACTACACAACATTTTGTTATTAATTCAATTCAACTTTATTTGGATAGCGCCACTTCACAACAATGTTGTCACAGGGCACTTTACATACACGAATCAACATACATATCATTTCGAGCCAATTCATACATATCCTATAATAGAAACCAACTGATTGCATCAAGTCATGACTTCGATCCAATCCCCCACCCTGAGCATGCACACGGCGACAGTGGGAATGAAAAAACTCCCCTTTAACAGGAAGAAAACCTCCGGCAGAACCCGGCTCAGGGAGGGCAGCCATCTGCCTCGACTGGTTGGGGTGGAGAGGACAGGAAAGACGGAACAACATGTACAATTGCACTTAATAAGGAAGACCTGCAGAAAAAAGGAGAAATAAGTTAGAGACGGCAATACTGCCATATATTTATACATTAATATATTAGAGGCCCTGCGATGGACTGGCGAGCTGTCCAGGGTGTACCCTGCCTGTCGCCCAAAGCCAGCTGGGATAGGCTCCAGCTTCCCTGCGACCCTGAATTGGAATAAGCGGTTCAGAAAATGAATGAATGAATATATTAGAGAAATAGAGTGAGGTACTTCTCAGTGCATCAGGTAACATCCCCATTGCTATATAAGTAATGGTTGGCTAGACTACCCATAACTATAAGAGCAAAGAGCATAACCTGGACAGTTGGGTCCCGTACATGCAGACTCCAACTCAGGAGATACTCATATCCTAACTATAAGAATCATGAAAAAGGAAGGTTTTCAGCTCGATCTTAAAGGTGTGGAGGGAGTCTGCCTCCCGAACCCACGGTGGGAGCTGGTTCCATAAGAGAGGAGCCTGATAGCTAAAGGCTCTTCCTCCCATAGTACTCTTTGAGACTCTGGGAACCACCAGTAAACCTGCAGCCTGAGAGCAAAGTGCTCTATTTGGAATATACCGAACTATAAGATCTTTTATGTACATGGAATATTACATGTATATTGTACCCAAATAGAAACTGTAAAACATGTTATTTGGATACCGTGTGTGTGTTTACCATTGTGTGGGCACCAGTGTGCTTTATTGTTCCAGTAGAAACTGGTCAGGGACATGTGGGAACTGACCCTTATGGGCTCGACAAACGGCAACAACAGTGGCAGTCTCTCACATCACACTCTCGGATGGCCTGTCTCTTAGAAATTTGATTGGTTATCATACTGGAGAGAATTTAGGCATTTTCACTGCAGTATGTAACAGATAAAGCATGAAGACTGACAAGTAGGGAGATTTTGCTCAAACTAACAGAAATCTTGCTGTTATTTCTACTTCACAAAAGGGAAAAACAACCTGTTTTGAAAACAAGATAACATCCAGGTGAAATGAATGGAGCAGAAGTAATGTGTCAAGCTCTTTACACCTGGCTTCTTGTAATGAGCAGCTGCTTTACCAGGTGAGTTATAAACATACATGAGCAACCAGCTTCAACAAAATCAGTTATTTTTCTCATCTTTCCATCTGGTATTTTTGGTCCTGAAGAGCAAAATTTCTTTCACGGTTTGATGATACACTGCTCTCGTTTGTTGCCTCCACTGTTTAAAAACTCCACCACAATGAGCTGAAAAACTTTCCGCCTCCATGCCGAGAGGAGCAGCAGCTTCTCCCTCACTCAGGAGGCTGAGAGGATGAGAAGCTGTAGCTAGCATCCTCTGTTCCCGACATGTTGTGCTTCTCTTTCTCTCTCTCTGGCTGGACTATTCTCAATGGGGCCACGCTGTTCTTTTAACGCATTGTCAAATAACTCTTGCCATCAGTGATTATCAAACATCATCTGGCGGACCTGACATTATTGTCTCTAGATCACGTGTCAAACTCAAGGCCCGCGGGCCAAATGTGGCCTGCCATGTCATTTTATGTGGTCCGCGAGAGCTTAAAACGTCTGAGTGTATAATAATAAATAGCTCAAAAGTGTGCTCTGACAAAAAAACTACATTTCCCACAATGACTGTCGACTATGATGGCAGTGTTTCCACATCAATGCTGAACGGGTGAAATTGAGAAAAAAATTAAGATCCCAAAATGTCCAGGAAGCAAAAAGTTGATTCAGACGGAAGATTGTTTCAAGAAAAATGGGAAGGCGAATACTTGTTTGTCCTTCAAGGAGAAAGACCGGTATGACTTTTGTTTCACGAGTCAGTGTCTGTTGTCAAGGAGTAAAATCTGCGTCAACATTTTGACGCCAAACACGGAGCTAAGTACAGCAGAGTTAGCCTTCAAGAAAAGCAACAAATTGCCCAAGAATTAAAAGGCAAACTGCGGTTGCAGCAGATTGTGTTCACAAAATCCTCAGCCAAAAACAATGCCGCAGTGAAAGTTAGCTTGATAGTGGCTGAAGAAATCGCCCACGCTTCCAAGTCTTTTTCAGAGGGAGCGTTTCTGAAGCAGTCTGGGACGCCTGTAAAGCCGTTTTAAGAGGTAAATTAATTGCAAAGACAACCCTTCTTAAAAGAAATCAACAAGAAAAACTAAGGAACTTAGAGCATAAATTGATAGACCTGGAAAAGAGACATACAAATAAAGTAAATGAGGAGACTTTGGAGAAGATTAGAAAAATCAAGGATGAAATAAACCAAGAATTACAAACCCAGATTCAGAAAAAACTTATATTTTTAAAACAGAGTTATTATGAAGCGGGAAGTTAATCAACAAAACATTTAGCTTATAAACTGCGAAAACAACAGGCTGAAAGAACCATATACAAAATTAAAGAGCCAGGCACAAATAACATCACCTACAAAGACACAGAAATACGGAATATTTTGCCAAATTTTATCAAAAGTTATATGCTTTAAAAGAACAGAATGAGGAAGATCATACTGAAACACTGCTAAATAAACTGGCGTTACCTACCGTATCAAATGATCAAAACAAAACTTTAACAAAAAATAAACAGCCCAGGAATTGACAATAGCAGTGAATAGACTAAAACTAAACTAATCGCCAGGATCGGATGGCTACAATGCTGAATGGTACAAAATATACTTAGAGGAGCTTTCTCCTCTTCTTTTAAAAACTTTCAATTGGGTTTTAGACGGGGGGCAGATCCCACCGTCCTGGAGGGAGACAATAATTACGGTAATTCCGAAAGAGGGAAAGGACACGATGGATTGCTCCAACTACCGACCAATCAGTCTCCTCAACCAGGATTACAAAATGTTTACCTCCATACTAGCCAAAAGACTGGAACACATCCTTCCAAGTATAATAAACTTAGACCAGACAAGTTTCATCAAAGAAAGGAAAACTCGAGACAACATTAGACGGACGCTACATGTGATCAATCATATACATAAAAATAAAGAACAGGCAGTCATACTAGGCCTAGATGCCCAAAAGGCTTTTGACACTGTAGATTGGGCCTTTTTATTCAAAGTATTGTCAATTTCTCAGATACATTTATAAAGGTTATACAATTGATTTACAACAATAACACAGGGAAAATCAAAATAAATGGAAGTTTATCAGAACCAGTACAGATAAAACAGGGTTGTAGGCAGGGTTGTGGCCTCTCCCCAAGCCAAGATTAAAACAGACCTAGACAGATGGAATTTGGTGACTTACCTAGGACTTGTTCAAAAGATAGAAGCAATAAAAATTATTATACTACCCAAACTATTATATTTATTTCAAACAATCCCAGCTGAACCACCTAACAATGTTTCAAGAAATTGATAAATTAATCTCAAGATTCATCTGGCAAGGGAAGAGGCCTAAAATAAGATATAAGACCTTTCAGTTGAACAAAAACAAAGGAGGCCTCTCCCTTCCAAATATGAGAAACTACTATATGGCAGCTCAGATTAGTCCACTGATAGACATATGCAACCCATCTTATGCAGCCAAATGGAAGGAAATTGTAATTTTAATAATAATTTAATAAATTGTAAAGACACCATCATATACCTGCTCCAGAGAGCACACTCTTATCTTAACCATTCAGGCAGCACTCTGAGGGTCATGTTCTTTGATTTCTCAAGTGCTTTCAATACCACTCAGCCTGCTTTGTTATGTGAGAAGCTCCATAAATTCCAGGTGGATACCTCCACAACCACCTGGATCTATGACTACCTCACAAACAAACCCCCGTTTGTGAGACTGATAAGTTTTGCGTCTGAGACTGAGGTCAGCAGTACTGGTGCACCACAAGGAACTGCATTCTTGCCATTACTCTTCACTCTGTACACCTCAGACTTCCAGTACAACTCTGAGTCCTGCCATCTGCAGAAATACTGCAGATGACTTTGCAGTTGTGGGGTGTATCAGTGATGGACAAGAAGCAGAGTACAGACAACTGGTCAGTTAGATTGTAAAATGGTGCGGTAACAATCATCTCCTATTAAATACCAGCAAAAAAGAGATGATTGTTGACTTCAGGAGGAACAATAACACACAGCACCATCTCCATCCTGGGAGAGGAGGTGGAGGAATACAAGTACCTTGGGGTTCAGCTGGACAACAATCTGGGCTTTAATGCAACACTGAATACATCTACAAGAAAGGTCCGAGCAGACTCTACTTCTTAAGGAAGCTGAGATCATTTAACATCTGCACCAACATGTTGCATATCTTTTAGAAGTCTGTTGTGGAGAGTGCAGTCAGCTTTGCAGCCATCTGCTGGGGAAGAAGCATCAGAACCACAGACCTGAAGAGAAACAACAAACTGATCAAGAAAGCTGCTTCTGTACTTGAAGTAACTCTGGAGCCGCTGGAGCTGATTGTGCAAAGTAGAATGCTGCACAAGCTGATGAAGATGATGAAGGATTCTGATGGGTATGCAAAACTTATAGAAAACTGCCATGAGCTCTTTAGAAAATTCCTGCCTTTTATGGCCAATTTAAATTGAGGGGGAAAGATAATTGCTTGAGGGGGCATTGTTAGTTCTTGCATATTTTCACGCAGAGTGTAGAACACCATGCACTCTGCAAAGTGCAATAAAACCGTGTAATGCACAGATCTGAGTTGTTTAATCTGCTTATACCATGGTCACTCACAGTAAACATGTTAAAACCATGCTTTAAAGACCAGCTAAATATGTTTTAAGGTTAGAAATGATTTTCTATTGGCCTCAATGTGGTTTTCATGCTTAGCAACTGTTGTAAAGAGAGATGGAATGCATAATTATGAGATTTTGTTCAGGTACCAGACAAGTGAATCCATCCAACAAGATGAAAATTGAAATAACAACAAGAAATAAAAACCAGCTCGACTGCCAGCTGCACAGCTATCCAGCCTATGTCTCTGCTTACTCTACAATGCAATTGTACAGTATGACAGGGGTTTACAACACCCAGATCATACCGTTTCAACTGAGAGCAAGCAGAGACTGGCCTATAAATGCAAGGCGTATCGAACACAGTCCAAAGACAACAAATGCCACGAGCGCTATTTATAGGCCTCCAAATCCAGGTCTATTTGACCAATGGTGCCAAATTAAAATATTTCAAATAAAACGTCGTCTTTACATGAATAAATCTTGAAAAATAACAGGACAAGTACTAAAAGTAATATTATCTGACTTTCCTCGCAAACAAAAGATCTTTTTTACCCCAAATTTTTCATTTCCCATGAAGACTTGCGGCACCTACCCGGAAGTAAGAATACAGCCCCGAAAAAAAAAATCGTCTTTATCAGTGTTATCTCATGATTTCGGAAAAAAAACGTGTCTTGAAAAGTAACAGCCATGATAAATAAAAACATTGTCAACCGAGGTTTCCGTTTCCTCTGCTACGTTAAACGGAAATGACGACTAGTTGGTTTGGTTTGGCGATGGAGCGAATTAGCCGAGCAGCTAAGACAGTAGAAGGAAGGTAGCGGACATTTAGATTGGCGCCCTTTTCCCCAAATGTGGTGATATATATTGTGGTGATATTTCCAAACAAAAAGCAGAGAAGCGTCATTTAACAGGAGCACTTACACAACAGCTAGCATGGCCGCATGGCTTAAAACAGCTGGAGCTCCGAACATGTTGACAATAATCACGAGGCTGAAGTTAGCTTCCGATTCACAGCTTCCGAGTCGCAGTATGTGTAAAGGGCAATTCCACTGAATTTTTCGGAAACTAGACCACATTAGACCAGGTCCTGACAAAAATCCACTATACTTACACTCTTCAAACCTGGACAGAAATATTCCACACACTATGCAGATTCGTGAAAACATAGTGTGAAACCTTTATTTGTGGAAATGCACATTAGGCTTGTTTCATTATATTTTTGGCATCTGCACCACATTAAACAAGGTCCTGAAAAAACAAAACAAAACTACAACACTTAGACACCCCAGACATTAAAACACAATGTCAAACAGCAGTTTTAAACAAAGCTTTATTTTCCAATGTTAGGTACTTTTTGTTTCTTCTTCTTCTTCTTCTTCTTTTTTTTTTTTTTTAATTTTTGTTTTACCACAGACATAGAAAAGAAAGCAAATTGAATAAGATCACTTTAGAATAAACTGGACAATTGAAGTTGTATAATTGTATTTTCTGGTCATTTCTGATTGGATCAGAATACCCATGAATGTACTGTTTCTCATACAAGGGTATGGTAACCCTGGGATACTTCAAGGCATTCCAGGAGATACTTGAATTTTCCTTCAAGATCTATGTATTTTTTTTCTTTAAAACATTCTTTATTAAATTTATATAAATATATTTCAAAGTTTTAATATATTTCAGTAAATGTTAGTGTAAATTTATAAACTGAATTTAAATTTACATTTACACCTTTTCATTCCTCCCAAAATCCCACATTCTGACATGACTTGAACCCCACTTGTTATGAGCCGTCATACTTATCGCATAAACTATGACATGCTGGCTAATGGGGGAATTATTTCAAACATGTTTCAAGATTCACATAATGTAAACATTTACATTTAATTTTCTTGTTTAAAAAAGAGTAAGGAAAAGTATGACTTTGTCTTGTATTACAAAACTAATTGGATATTGCCCAGACAAGATATTCTGCTAAAAAAAAGACATATTTTTATGTCACAGACCCCCACCACCACTGAAAAAATAAACAAAAAACTAAACATTAGTAATGGACCAAGCCTTATTCCAAATAGTATTAAATCAATTTCGTTCATTATTATTAAAATAATAATAATAATAATAAAAAATTATAATTATAATAATATAATTATATATTATATAATATATTATATAATAATAATAATTATCATTATTATTATTTTAATCATTACATTATTACTATTATTATTACTATTATTTTGTTATTTTCTTTAATATATATGTGCATATGTGTATCTATCTATTTATCTATCTATCTATCTATCTATCTATCTATCTATCTATCTATCTATCTATCTATCTATCTATCTATCTATCTATCTGTATGTATGTATGTACGCATGTATGTGTATATATGGAGCTTGAGAAGTATTATTTGCCTAACCGCCTTATTCCAAATTGTATTAAATTGATTTCATTCTTCAAAATTCTACACACAGTACCCCAATATGACAAAGTGAAAAATTTATTGTTGAGATTTGCACAAATTTATTCAAAATAAAAAAAAACTACGAAATCACATGTACATAAGTATTCACAGTCTTTGCTTAATACTTTGTTGATCCACATTTCGTAGCAAATACAGATAGATAGATAGATAGATAGATAGATAGATAGATAGATAGATAGATAGATAGATAGATAGATTATTATTATTATTTTTTTTTTATTTATTATCTTTTTTATTAGCATAACCGCAAATGACCACCTCTGTTTGCGAACTCTTTGCTTTTGCTGTTATTTTGTATTTTCATTGACACAATTACTGAAACAATTTCCTGTTTGTAACGACATATATGACAAAATCATGGCCAAAATACTCGACAACAGGCTGATGTTTTTAATCAGAAATGGTTGTAATTCGCTCATATGACCACCTGGTGGCAGCATTTAACTATGAATCAAGAGTCTCCGCCCCTTAAATTTCGCGTCATTGCGTACGCGGAAGTAAACAGTCGGCTTTCTGCTCACGTTTTTACTGCCACTTAATCAGTAAAAAAAGTGCTTTTGTACATGAGTGTGTTTAGTTCTTAGGATTACACAGATGTCGGTCCCTTCAGCAGAAGATCTGGTCAGATACTGGGAGAGGTCAGTCAGCAACACACGCTTCCTGCAGCTTCCTGCCCTTCAACTTGTTCAGAAATCCGGTTTTCTGTGGACTCCGACCATCAGTCATCCTCAGTAGATATTTATTTGTGAACAGTGACGAGACCAGTGAAAACGGCTCGAGCTCATTTAAAGCTTGTACTTAAATGATACAGCTCTAATCTGGATTTTACAGTAATTTATTTTAATATTGTTCTAGTTTCAGTAAAATGAAAAACTTCTCTTTCTAGCAACATCACTGTACATTTTTCACTCACACATACTGAATTTTCTGTATTTGTTGTCATTTTAAACTCATTGAAACAAATCTGGAGGAAAGCAAAACTATAATAGCACATGTATGTTGTAAATAAGAAATCACAGTGAACACCCCCAGTGAAAAAAAAAGAAAGAAAACAAACAAAAGAAACTATGCTAAGCAAAGCATTTTCTGGCTGAAATATTTCCATCTGAAGTCCAGCTAAGTTTTGTTTTGAACTGGTAATTATGGAGGTTGTCTGATGCAGCACCCTATCATCCTACTCGCTTAGATCGTAGTTTTAATCTTTGGAAGCCTGTGTTAAAAAACAAAGTTTGTTACTGATTAATAACACAGTTGTAATAATAAGCAAAATGAGCCATTGGTGCCATTTTTGGGGGTTTTCCTCTTTTCATTGTGCAGAGCATCACCTGCAGTTGGAGAAAGCAGAGCTCAGACTGCTTGTGTGGAAGAAACAACCTTGACAACTTAACAGTTTGGGCACCATGTGTAATTTGCATGGGATGGAAGGAAATAATACATCAAGAAGATTCAAAAGTTACATTTTAGTTAGTGTTTGCTGCTTGCTTATGACGGCTGCATTCCTAGAATCAGGAAAAAGCTGAGTCAGACCTATTTTAATGCTGTCTGTTATAGTTTTGGTAAAACTCTAGGGAACTATAAATGCTCTGTGTTGTCGGGGACCAAGACCTTGTTGCTGAGAACACAGAGTTTGGGGCGCTATACCTGCTGGTATATGACTTTAAGTGTACTGTCATGTTTGAATAAATCCCCAACACAAACAGCTTCATATCACCACACGTCCTTCCTCCCCTACAGGTCCAATATTTGTGTTCCTCTTTTACTGTCTGACCCTCCCCTGATGGGGGTTTCTTTGCAGCATTTTGATTGTGAAGGCCAGATTCAGCCTCAACCATCAGCATGTGATGGTTCTAAAAGCCTCTAGGATTTAATTTCTCGAGGTTTTTCAGACTGACTGAGCTTTATGTCTTCAGCTGATTAAAAACTGAGGAATTCATATCTGCTTGTGTCCTGATGCAGCGAGCAGGAAAGTCTGAGACAGCAGGTGGTGGAGGACGATACCGAGGACTGGCAGAGGAGCCTGGACTTCTCGGACCTGGAGAGGGTCGGTGGGGTGGACCTTTCCTTCATCAAAGGAGATGATGTCAACGCTTGCGCCCAGCTATTTGTCCTCAGTTACCCTGATCTAGAGGTGAGCTGACACAGTCACACCTGGAAACATCTGTTGGGCTGATGCCTGTCTAACCCTACTGGTGACCATGAGGAACAGCTGCAGTATGGACCGGAAACAATTTCTATGACATTTTTCTATCAGAAGTACAGAAGAAGAAATGTAAAATGTCCCCCGCCGCTCTTATTTGGACTCAGCAGTTCGGATAATAAATGAATGAATGGAATATAAAATGTTATCTATCAGTATTTAGTGACATTTTATTGCCTACTGAGCTCATCTGATGTGAGCAGGTAAATGAAAAAACACTCCTACTCGAGGTGGGATTTATTTCAACTGGTGGAGCTGCTGCTACACGTAGAGACTGCTTTGTTTGTTTGTTTGTTTGCCAGTAGTTTTTTTGTCCCCTGTAGCTTCACACAATAATACAGTTTCTTTTATTAAACAGGTGAACCTTATGGTCTAATGGTAAAAGATACCTCTCTTGAATACGCTGGATTATATGCTGCCGTAGTTAATTAGATCAAAATGTGACTTCAGTAGTTTCTGTACTGTTTGTGTTTCTCTGAACATTTTCTTTCTATTATGTAAAGCACATTGGATTGCTGTTCTATACAATATGCTCTATATAACAACCACAAAAAAAGGAGATTATTATGAAAAGATTCAGTCAGATTTCTGCGCCCTCGTAGAGCCGCTGATGTGGACCTTTATTTTTTACACTCAGAAAAAGCTCCATAAGTTTTCATGGCTGTGTCATTAGTTGAGAAAGTGTTTGGCAAGATGCGTCCTGAAAAATGACTTCATCACCAAACTTCTCTTCAAATGGTGGAACGAAAAAATGTCTTTTGATTTTAGGTAATGCTACTTAACCAGATGTGGATCCCAGTTCATCAGTCACTGTGGAAGTCGTTTCTCTGTTTCATTGGACTGGAACCAAAAGAAAAACAAAGTTTCAGCATCAGCTGCTTGTCCAGTGCAGATTAGTGATCTTCATCCCATCATCCACAGTCTACGATGGCTTCTCTTTAACAGACTCTAACCTTGTTTTGATGATTGTTTGCCTCCATTTGCATTTTGTTTTATTTTCTTACGGTTAAGTCGCAAACACCATGATTGGTTGATTCTCATCTATTTACGTTTTCTGTCCTGACGCTTTGGCGCCTTCCTCCATCGAGCTGCATGTTTTTGTTCGTTCTTACTCCAGATTTGTAAATGATACATTTAAATGCATTTTGTAATTTAAGTACCAAAACTGTTTAAAGTTTGCATCCTCAAATGATTTAACAAGTATTAATATAATATGTTTGAGATGTCATGCATATTTTCAGATTGATCCACAAGATACCAATAAATAGGAGGTATCATATGCAACTGTTTGCTTAGACTTTAAAGACACAAGCAGTCAAATGTCAAAAGCACTTTAAAGGTGGACTCTGAAGCACTTCCAGACTGTGTGTGTTAGCTACTCTACCAAAGCCTTAACCTCCATTCAAAGATGGCATGTACTATAGTGGTGGTTATCTATATTAACTAGGCTTTACTCTTCTGTCTCTGTGGTTGTTCACATGAGAAAAGCCATGTTATACACAATTTAAAATGCTGCTTCTGCACAGATTATACACAGCAAAGTTGTTTGTTACTCTGCGCTGCTAAAAGTTAAAATCACTGCTCAAACACTTTTCTAACTTTATACTAAAGAAGTGAATCAGCTCTGTAATTTTAATGCCAGGTAATGACATAAAGATTATGTAAGTCTCAGCTCAAGGTAGTGTAATCTTTATTGATTGCATATACCTGATATGTAGAATCATTTTAATCTGTGTGTTAAAGTTGGTGTTAGCAGTAGAAGTGATTGTAATTCACAGGAAAAAGTGAAATTTCCTTTGATTTTTCTTCAGGTTTCCAGCAATTTAATGGGTTAAATGCTCGAAAGATTTGAGATTTTAACAAATGAAATTTAGTGATTAAGACAATACGACCCCCACCCCCAACAACAGACTAAAAAGTGGCTGTTAAATAGTTTGTTTGTCTTTTAGTGATTGACAATTGCACTACTATTCAGCTGTTTGATTTTAATGTCCAGCAGCAGCAAACTTCCAGTAGTTCTGCAGGGTGACACTAAAACATTGTGTCTGATATTATTGACGAAAATAATTATCACCAGGAAAAGAATCAGTGAAATAATGGTTTTATTTAGAGACGACTGAATCCTGAGCTACAACTTGTGAGCAGATGATGGGTTCAACATATGTTAGCACAGTGATCTGACCAGGCTAAAAGAGAACTGTCTTTAAACGTCCAGGTGAAACGTACCTCACTGAAGCGCTGATCTAAGTTTATAATGAACCTAGCTGCACCTGATGGACTGCTGGCTGCTGCAGCCATTGACAAAGTGAGCTTTGTGCATTAAACAGAGTAAACCTCCCCACCCACTCCAGGGTTGATCTGGCTGCATGGTTCTGCATCATGAGCACGAGTCATGCACACACAATACACTCAGTTAGTCTCTGGCAAACTGGGGATGGTCAGGTGCTGCATACATGTGAAGTTATGTGGACTGTGAAAGTTGTGTCCACCATCACATTGACTGAATCTTTCTTTTCTCTCAGGGGTTCGATGACCAGTTTGGAGTCGAGCCACAGTGGCTTCTCTCAGCTCAGTGCCGCCACCACCTCCTCTAACCACTCCCTGTTCAGCTCCATGATCTCCAGGTAGAAACGGATTGTGGAGGACTTGAATCCCCTTCAGCCCACCCCATTCACTGCCCTAACCATCAACATGGAGGCCAACTCTTCTCCCGCCCTCTCCTCGTCATCTTTGGACTCTGATCCTCTTGCACAGCCAGTTTTTGTGGAACTGATGCATGCTTGCACAAACAGAAGAAGAAGAGTTCTCAAAGACTGAGGCAAAAAGAAAGAAATGAAACCACATGAACAATTTAAGGGCTGATTTTTGCACAAAGGTTGTCAAGTTTTGTTGGGCCTAGCATCTCTGCTGGGCAGCACGTTGAATCAGAACGTATAGCAGAATATTCTGGTCGTGTCCCGTCTCATGCTGGGTGGTGAGGTCAGATGGAAGAAGCAATATTTTCATCCTGTGAGCTACGGGACCGGATGGAGAAACTGGAGGCGCTGTTACATGTATGCATTTACACTCCCACAATACTGAGACGACGCATACCTCATCAATGCGTGTCGGCTGATGAAAGCGGATATTTTGTTACATGCAAACACGCTCCAATGTTTAACATGCACAAATTGAGAGTGTTTGCCATATTGTTACTGGGTGTGTTTCTAGAAAGTTAATAGGTCAAATGCGGGAGGATGGGCAGGAAATATCTGAACCAGATCTGGGTCCAACATTGCCTGCAAACATCTGGAGCTTATTGTATCAAAACAAATAAGATACCATGAGCAAATTTAGGAGGTAAAAAGATAAATAACTTTCAGATTTCCTATAATTTATGTAGAAAAACCTTTCTGTCTTAGTGGCACCTTGAAAAGTGGTTGAATAATTAACCCAGGTCTGAAAGTTACCGAGGTAAAGTGCTCATAGCAATAACACGAGTTATACTTTCTACTGTGTGAAATGTTTTATCATTAATATGTCTGTGGAGGATCATGGATGCGGATTGCAGATGAGCTTTTTGTTGTAAATTGTGTTGAGGCAGACAGAAGAGCAAACTGAACCAAGAAACAAACCAACTTCTCTGGCATGACGTGGCGGTTTGCTTCCTGTCCAGCGTCTGCACAATTAAGGAACTCAAACCCAGATCATGTCGTCAAGGAGATGTCTTGCCACCGATTGGTGAATGTGCTACTGATTGACTAGTGCCTGCTAGCAAATGAGAGCCCTGACTTTGAAGGGATGCGATGTTAGTGGGCAAAGACACCATTATTTACTTATTGATGTTGATAGGAGTGTGCATAGAAGATGAATGTTTTCTGGTTTATCTTTTGACAGTGCACCAGTAGACAGACAGATGCTGTACGTGTGCCAGTCCTGGTTTGGGACTGTTTTGGAGGCGAGTACTTGATGGGTGAAGCAGTGAGGCCTGCACACTTGTGCGAGTTTATGGATTTATTATTTAACAATTAAGATGATAGCCATTTAAGAGCCATGTGTCAATAAATAGCATTTTAGCCTTTGTAAACATCTCTTAGAAATGTACCTGCTTTTTTTCCAAGGTGACCACTGTAGTGATGAATGACCATTTTAAAACGCAGGAGATTTTTAATGCAGTCACAGAGCAGCGATGACTTCACTTAGATCTGATTCCCTGACATCAGAGTTGCCAAGAGTGGTCTGGTGCTGTTGCCATGGTAACTAAGTGCAGCTGTCGTGATAAAAAAAAAAAAAAAAAAGAAAAGAAAGAAAAAAAAAATTGGCAAGTTTGGAGGTTTTATTACTGAAAATACAGGCCTCTGCATGTTTTTGTCACATAAAAGTGCAAGTTGTAAGCCAGAAACCTGTCTTCTTGTCATTCGCTGAAATGCTTTGCGGAGAAAAAGGACCCTCTCAGACTGAGGGGCTGGAAGTGTGTTTGACTGTGTGTGGTGTGAAAATGAATTTTTGTAAACAAAGGGGAGATATCTCTGAAATATAATGCACATTTAGAATCACGACTAACTTTGCTTCACCTTCTGGAGTCTTCATTCAGACGGATTAAGCTTCAACTCAAATGGAAATGCTCCGTTTCCTTCTTTCCTTCACATCGCGTACTCCAATGTTGCTTTACTTTGTTCTGTTTTTTAGAAAGTACAGTTCACTGATTGATTGAAGCCATAGGCACGAAGAAGTGTACTTGGATGTGATGTTTTTCTGTTAGAAATACCAGAAAATCTTCATGCTTTGCCGACTCCCGCTGATTCAGCATGTACGCTCTTGATGGCGATCTCATTCACAAATGAGGGCTATAACTGTTAGTCTTGTCTGTTCAACACATTTGTCTGTCTGCTTCCTTTTTCTGGCATCTTTGCATATCTTGATGTGAGAAATTATGTATAAAGTATATTTGGATTAATGAGAATATGGCGCCTTTACATTTTTGGAGATAATAAACTTGAATTATGAAGAAAGCATCAATCACTTGGTCTCATTCATTTTTTTACCCCCCTGTGAAACTACAAGTCAGAATTTTACTTTTTGTTTTGTGTTTGCAGAAACACGGTTGCAGCTTATCACTCCAGACATCTGTGCACTGGAGCAGACAACTTCATTTCACATGGGAACTTGGGACAATCATTTGTATTTGCAACGAAAGATTTCTTAAAAGTTTGCATGAACACTATTAAAGCAAAGTTTTAAAATAAAAGTATATAGAATAAAAACAATTGAATTTTTCCATCCATCCATCCATCTTCTGCCGCTTATCCGGAGTCGGGTCGCGGGGGCAGCAGCCTAAGACTTCCCTCTCCCCAGCCACATTTGCCAACTCTGCGGGGGGGATCCCGAGGCGTTCCCAGGCCAGCCGAGAGATATAATCCCTCCAGCGTGTCCTGGGTCTTCCCCGGGGTCTCCTCCCAGAGGGACGTGCCTGGAACACCTCATCAGGGAGGCGTCCAGGAGGCATCCTGACCAGATGCCCGAGCCACCTCAACTGGTTCCTCTCGATGCGGAGGAGCAGCGGCTCTACTCTGAGCCCCTCCCGGATGACCGAGCACCTCACCCTATCTCTAAGGGTGAGCCCGGCCACCCTGCGGAGGAAACCCATTTCAGCCGCCTGTATACGAGATCTCGTTCTTTCGGTCACGACCCACAGCTCATGACCATAGGTGAGGGTAGGAACGTAGATCGACTGGTAAATCGAGAGCTTCGCCTTCTGGCTCAGCTCCTTCTTCACCACGACAGACCGGCGCAGAGCCCGCATTACTGCAGACGCCGCACCGATCCATCTGTCGATCTCGCGCTCCATCCTTCCCTCACTCGTGAACAAGACCCCGAGATATTTAAACTCCTCCACTTGAGGCAGGACCTCACTCCCGACCCGGAGAGGGCAATCCACCCTATTCCGGCTTAGGACCATGGTCTCAGATTTGGAGGCGCTGATTCCCATCCCAGCCGCTTCACACTCGGCCGCGAATCGCTCAAGCGAGAGCTGGAGATCACGAGCAGATGAAGCCAACAGGACCACGTCATCCGCAAAAAGCAGGGACCCAATCCTGAGGCCACCAAGTCGGATCCCCTCAACACCTCGGCTGCGCCTAGAAATTCTGTCCATATAAGTTATGAACAGAATCGGTGATAAAGGGCAGCCTTGGCGGAGTCCAACCCTCACCGGAAAAGAATCCGACTTACTACCGGCAATGCGGACCAAGCTCTGACACCTGTCGTACAGGGACCGGACAGCCCTTACAAGGGGGTCCGGTACCCCATACTCCCGGAGTACCCCCCACAGGAGCCCCTGGGGGACACGGTCAAATGCCTTCTCCAGGTCCACAAAACACATGTAGACTGGTTGGGCAAACTCCCATGCCCCCTCCAGGACCCCAAAGAGGCTATAGAGCTGGTCCACTGTTCTGCGACCAGGACGAAAACCACACTGCTCCTCCTCAATCCGGGATTCAACTATCCGGCGGACCCTCCTCTCCAGGACCCCTGAATAGACCTTACCAGGGAGGCTGAGGAGTGTGATTCCCCTGTAATTGGAACACACCCTCCGGTCCCCCTTCTTAAAAAGGGGGGACCACCACCCCAGTCTGCCAATCCAGCGGTACTGCCCCTGATGTCCACGCAATGCTGCAGAGGCGTGTCAGCCAGGACAGCCCCACAGCATCCAGAGCCTTAAGGAACTCCGGGCGGATCTCATCCACCCCCGGGGCCTTGCCGCCAAGGAGCTTTTTGACCACCTCAGCGACTTCAGCCCCAGAGATAGGAGAGTCCACCCCTGAGTCCGCCAGCTCTGCTTCCTCATCGGAAGACGTGTTGGTAGGATTGAGGAGGTCTTCGAAGTATTCCTTCCACCGACCCACTACGTCCCGAGTTGAGGTCAGCAGCTCCCCATCTCCACTGTACACAGTACTGACGGAGCACTGCTTCCCCCTCCTGAGCCGCCGGATGGTGGACCAGAATCTCCTCGAAGCCGTCCGGAAGTCTTTCTCCATGGCCTCGCCGAACTCCTCCCATGCCCGAGTTTTTGCCTCGGCAACAGCCGAAGCCGCATGCCGCTTAGCCCGCCGGTACCCATCAGCTGCCTCCAGAGTCCCACAGGCCAAGAAGGCACGATAGGACTCCTTCTTCAGCTTGACGGCATCCCTCACTGTTGGTGTCCACCAACGAGTCCTGGGATTACCGCCACGACAGGCACCAACAGCCTTACAGCCACAGCTCCGGCCGGCCGCCTCAGCAATAGAGGCACGGAACACAGCCCATTCAAACTCAATGTCCCCCGCCTCACTCGGGACATGGTTGAAGCTCTGCTGAAGGTGGGAGTTGAAGCTCGCTCTGACGGGGGACTCAGCCAGGCGTTCCCAGCAGACCCTCACAACACGTTTGGGCCTGCCAGATCTGACCGGCCTCCTCCCCCACCACCTGAGCCAACTCACCACCAGGTGGTGATCAGTTGACAGCTCCGCCCCCCTCTTCACCCGAGTGTCCAAGGCATGTGGCCGCAGGTCCGACGATACGACTACAAAATCGATCATCGAACTGCGGCCCAGGGAATCCTGATGCCAGGTGTACATATGGACACTCTTATGTTGGAACATGGTGTTCGTTATGGACAATCCATGACGAGCACAGAAGTCCAATAACAAAACACCATTTGGGTTCAGAGGAGGGGGACCATGCCTCCCAATAACTCCGCTCCAGGTCTCACTGTCATTGCCCACGTGAGCATTGAAGTCCCCCAGCAGAACAATGGAGTCCCCAGAAGGAGCACCCTCCAGCACTCCCTCCAAGGACTCCAGAAAGGGTGGGTACTCTGAACTGCTGTTCGGTGCATAAGCACAGACAACAGTCAGGACCCGTCCCCCCAACCCGGAGGCGGAGGGAAACTACCCTTTCACCCACCGGGGTAAACCCCAACGTGCAGGCACCAAGCTGGGGGCTGATGAGAATGCCCACACCTGCTCGGCGCCTCCCACCATGAGCAACTCCAGAGTGGAAGAAAGTCCAGCCCCTTTCGAGGTTACTGGTTCCAGAGCCCAAGCCATGCGTCAAGGTGAGTCCAACTATATCTAGCCGGAACCGCTCAACCTCGCGCACAAGCTCAGGCTCCTTCCCCACCAGAGAGGTGACGTTCCACGTCCCTAGAGCCAGCTTCTGCAGCCGGGGATCGGACCGCCAGGGTCCCCGCCCCTTGCTGCCGCCCAGCTCACACTGCACCCGACCCCTACGGCTCCTCCTGCAGATGGTGAGCCCACGGGAGGTGGGGCCCATGTAACCCTTTCGGGCTGAGCCCGACCGGGCCCCATGGGCGAAGGCCCGGCCACCAGACGCTCGCTCTCGTACCCCACCTCCAGGCCTGGCTCCAGAGGGGGGTCCCGGTAACCCGCGTCCGGGCAAGGGAACATTCATGCCCAGGTTGGTCGTCATCGTAGAGGTCAAATTTAATTTTTCATTAAATAATAAATTTACAGTAAATTAAAAAAAAAAAAACGTATAAAAAATTTGTTCTACATATTGGGATGTTATATTGATGATCACATCTTTTAATCAGTCCAAGAAGTACAGTTGATGCAGCACCACGTATCTTGCCATGAAAAACTTAGTTCCCTTCACTGCTTCCAAAGGAAAGGTTCAATTTATCTTTCTTATCGCAAGGTGGGGTGATTCGGGGTGGGACTAGATTAAAAAATGTTTAAATCTAATTAATTACAGTCTTTGTAATTCATTTGGATTAATTGCATTTTAATTCCATCATAAAATTTGCCCAAAGAGCAACATTTTTTATTTAAATGTATTTCAGGAAATTACTAAATAATAGTGGAAGATATTAATGTACTAAACTCTAACTATTAATGTCTGGGCAAAACATAATTTTAACTTTGAAGCAGTAAAAAGGAAATAGAAAACATTGTGGCCAAAACTGGACAGACCCAAAGTTAAAGTGTCATTTTAAATACTTTAACAGCTGCAGCTCCAATTATTCTACAATTAAAAGTCTACAGCATCTTACAGTAATTTGAACTTCATTAATGAAAAATTTCAAAATATTTATAGACATTAATATCTGACAGTAAACCAGGATGAATTAAGCAGCGTCAACTGCAGTCTTTGCAGTCTGCAAAGAAATGATCATCGAAAGTTGGTAGGGCAGACATTGGAATGAGACGTCGTCGGCTCAGAGGGCCAGCAGTCGGCTCCAGGTTATCCAGAGAGGTGGTCACCTTCGGCTCTGACTGCAACGTGGAGCTACATGAGGAGTGTTCTTCAGGACGGGGAGGGAGAGACTGGGCTTTGCAGCTGCTGCTAATGGAGAAGAGAAAACTACACAACATTTTGTTATTAATTCAATTCAACTTTATTTGGATAGCGCCACTTCACAACAATGTTGTCACAGGGCACTTTACATACACGAATCAACATACATATCATTTCGAGCCAATTCATACATATCCTATAATAGAAACCAACTGATTGCATCAAGTCATGACTTCGATCCAATCCCCCACCCTGAGCATGCACACGGCGACAGTGGGAAGGAAAAAACTCCCCTTTAACAGGAAGAAAACCTCCGGCAGAACCCGGCTCAGGGAGGGCAGCCATCTGCCTCGACTGGTTGGGGTGGAGAGGACAGGAAAGACGGAACAACATGTACAATTGCACTTAATAAGGAAGACCTGCAGAAAAAAGGAGAAATAAGTTAGAGACGGCAATACTGCCATATATTTATACATTAATATATTAGAGGCCCTGCGATGGACTGGCGAGCTGTCCAGGGTGTACCCTGCCTGTCGCCCAAAGCCAGCTGGGATAGGCTCCAGCTTCCCCGCGACCCTGAATTGGAATAAGCGGTTCAGAAAATGAATGAATGAATGAATGAATATATTAGAGAAATAGAGTGAGGTACTTCTCAGTGCATCAGGTAACATCCCCATTGCTATATAAGTAATGGTTGGCTAGACTACCCATAACTATAAGAGCAAAGAGCATAACCTGGACAGTTGGGTCCCGTACATGCAGACTCCAACTCAGGAGATACTCATATCCTAACTATAAGAATCATGAAAAAGGAAGGTTTTCAGCTCGATCTTAAAGGTGTGGTGGGAGTCTGCCTCCCAAACCCACGGTGGGAGCTGGTTCCATAAGAGAGGAGCCTGATAGCTAAAGGCTCTTCCTCCCATAGTACTCTTTGAGACTCTGGGAACCACCAGTAAACCTGCAGCCTGAGAGCAAAGTGCTCTATTTGGAATATACCGAACTATAAGATCTTTTATGTACATGGAATATTACATGTATATTGTACCCAAATAGAAACTGTAAAACATGTTATTTGGATACCGTGTGTGTGTTTACCATTGTGTGGGCGCCAGTGTGCTTTATTGTTCCAGTAGAAACTGGTCAGGGACATGTGGGAACTGACCCTTATGGGCTCGACAAACGGCAACAACAGTGGCAGTCTCTCACATCACACTCTCGGATGGCCTGTCTCTTAGAAATTTGATTGGTTATCATACTGGAGAGAATTTAGGCATTTTCACTGCAGTATGTAACAGATAAAGCATGAAGACTGACAAGTAGGGAGATTTTGCTCAAACTAACAGAAATCTTGCTGTTATTTCTACTTCACAAAAGGGAAAAACAACCTGTTTTGAAAACAAGATAACATCCAGGTGAAATGAATGGAG
The DNA here is from genome assembly GCF_933228915.1 of Telmatherina bonti. NCBI lineage: Eukaryota > Metazoa > Chordata > Actinopteri > Atheriniformes > Telmatherinidae > Telmatherina > Telmatherina bonti. Next base: position 13,043,920 of record NC_136621.1, read on the forward strand.
CAGAAGTAATGTGTCAAGCTCTTTACACCTGGCTTCTTGTAATGAGCAGCTGCTTTACCAGGTGAACTATAAACATACATGAGCATCCAGCTTCAACAAAATCAGTTATTTTCCTCATCTTTCCATCTGGTATTTTTGGTCCTGAAGAGCAAAATTTCTTTCACGGTTTGATGATACACTGCTCTCGTTTGTTGCCTCCACTGTTTAAAAACTCCACCACGAGCTGAAAAACTTTCCGCCTCCATGCCGAGAGGAGCAGCAACTTCTCCCTCACTCAGGAGGCTGAGAGGATGAGAAGCTGTAGCTAGCATCCTCTGTTCCCGACATGTTGTGCTTCTCTTTCTCTCTCTCTGGCTGGACTATTCTCAATGGGGCCACGCTGTTCTTTTAACGCATTGTCAATTAACTCTTGCCATCAGTGATTATCAAACATCATCTGGCGGACCTGACATTATTGTCTCTAGATCACATGTGTCAAACTCAAGGCCCGCGGGCCAAATGTGGCCTGCCATGTCATTTTATGTGGTCCGCGAGAGCTTAAAACGTCTGAGTGTCTAATAATAAATAGCTCAAAAGTGTGCTTTGACAAAAAACTACATTTCCCACAATGACTGTCGACTATGATGGCAGTGTTTCCACATCAATGCTAACGGGTGAAATTGAGAAAAAAATTAAGATCCCAAAATGTCCAGGAAGCAAAAAGTTGATTCAGACGGAAGATTGTTTCAAGAAAAATGGGAAGGTGAATACTTGTTTGTCCTTCAAGGAGAAAGACCGGTATGACTTTTGTGTCACGAGTCAGTGTCTGTTGTCAAGGAGTAAAATCTGCGTCAACATTTTGACGCCAAACACGGAGCTAAGTACGGCAAAGTTAGCCTTCAAGAAAAGCAACAAATTGCCCAAGAATTAAAAGGCAAACTGCGGTTGCAGCAGATTGTGTTCACGAAATCCTCAGCCAAAAACAATGCCGCAGTGAAAGTTAGCTTGATAGTGGCTGAAGAAATCGCCCACGCTTCCAAGTCTTTTTCAGAGGGAGCGTTTCTGAAGCAGTCTGGGACGCCTGTAAAGCCATTTTAAGAGGTAAATTAATTGCAAAGACAACCCTTCTTAAAAGAAATCAACAAGAAAAACTAAGGAACTTAGAGCATAAATTGATAGACCTGGAAAAGAGACATACAAATAAAGTAAATGAGGAGACTTTGGAGAAGATTAGAAAAATCAAGGATGAAATAAACCAAGAATTACAAACCCAGATTCAGAAAAAACTTATATTTTTAAAACAGAGTTATTATGAAGCGGGAAGTTAATCAACAAAACATTTAGCTTATAAACTGCGAAAACAACAGGCTGAAAGAACCATATACAAAATTAAAGAGCCAGGCACAAATAACATCACCTACAAAGACACAGAAATACGGAATATTTTGCAAAGTTTTATCAAAAGTTATATGCTTTAAAAGAACAGAATGAGCAAGATCATACTGAAACACTGCTAAATAAACTGGCGTTACCTACCGTATCAAATGATCAAAACAAAACTTTAACAAAAAATAAACAGCCCAGGAATTGACAATAGCAGTGAATAGACTAAAACTAAACTAATCGCCAGGATCGGATGGCTACAATGCTGAATGGTACAAAATATACTTAGAGGAGCTTTCTCCTCTTCTTTTAAAAACTTTCAATTGGGTTTTAGACGGGGGGCAGATCCCACCGTCCTGGAGGGAGACAATAATTACGGTAATTCCGAAAGAGGGAAAGGACACGATGGATTGCTCCAACTACCGACCAATCAGTCTCCTCAACCAGGATTACAAAATGTTTACCTCCATACTAGCCAAAAGACTGGAACACATCCTTCCAAGTATAATAAACTTAGACCAGACAAGTTTCATCAAAGAAAGGAAAACTCGAGACAACATTAGACGGACGCTACATGTGATCAATCATATACATAAAAATAAAGAACAGGCAGTCATACTAGGCCTAGATGCCCAAAAGGCTTTTGACACTGTAGATTGGGCCTTTTTATTCAAAGTATTGTCAATTTCTCAGATACATTTATAAAGGTTATACAATTGATTTACAACAATAACACAGGGAAAATCAAAATAAATGGAGGTTTATCAGAACCAGTACAGATAAAACAGGGTTGTAGGCAGGGTTGTGGCCTCTCCCCACTTCTATTCAGTTTGTTTATTGAACCACTGGCGCAGTGGGTTAGACAAAATTCCAAAATACAAGGCTTACAAATAAACAAGGTGGAACAAAAAATAGCTCTGTTCGCAGACGATGTCTTAATTTATCTGACTAAGCCCAAAACGTCCCTCCCGGAGCTATACAGAATTCTAATGGAATATGGTCAAATTTCGGGCTACAGACTCAACTCCCACAAATCACAGGTGATAACGTTTAATTATACTCCTGACCAGTTCGCCAAGGATCACTTTAAAATAAACTGGGGGATGGACTCAATTTCATATCTGGGCATAAACATTCCAAAAGATACAAGCAAACTACCCTCTACGAACTATAATCCATTAATAGCCAAGATTAAAACAGACCTAGACAGATGGAATTTGGTGACTTACCTAGGACTTGTTCAAAAGATAGAAGCAATAAAAATTATTATACTACCCAAACTATTATATTTATTTCAAACAATCCCAGCTGAACCACCTAACAATATGTTTCAAGAAATTGATAAATTAATCTCAAGATTCATCTGGCAAGGGAAGAGGCCTAAAATAAGATATAAGACCTTACAGTTGAACAAAAACAAAGGAGGCCTCTCCCTTCCAAATATGAGAAACTACTATATGGCAGCTCAGATTAGTCCACTGATAGACATATGCAACCCATCTTATGCAGCCAAATGGAAGGAAATTGAATGTCAGAATATTGACACTCCCATACAAGCTGTAATTGGGAATGTCAACATGATGAACAAAATGAGTTACATCAGTCCATGGTCTGAAACAGCACTTAGAATCTGGGCAAAGCTGGTCCAGGACAACAGTGAACTTTGCTTGATGATTAGGTGGATTGCATATGATGAAGATTTTGCTCGAAACAAAACCGACATGAGCTTCAAAATTTGGGTGAGAAAAGGATTAATAAAATACAGTGACCTTTACCATAAAGGGTACTTAAGGACTTTTCAAGACATTAAACAAATTTACAATCTTGACAACAAAGATTTCTATAGATTCTTACAAGTCCGCCATTACCTAAACGAAATGAACAAGGCAGGTTCCGATGGACCTCTCAGCGGGATAGTCCAATTTTTTCTCAAATCATATAAATCAATTCCAAACAGTAAACTGATTTCAAAATTATACAATGAGCTACAAACCATCAAAGGTGAAAACACTGAGTATATCAAGCAAAAATGGGAGAAAGAGGGTAATTTTAAGCTGCCTGTAGAAGAATGGTTTAAAATACAGGAAAACTCCTGGAAAAGTACATGTTCACTTAACTGGAGGGAATTCGCCTGGAAAAGTGTGGTGCATTTTTTGTTTGAACGCCAGCACAAAAAGGTTCATGTGCAGATGCATCCTGTTGGAGGTTATGCGGAATAAAAAAAAGCTAATCATTATCATGTTGTCTGGGGCTGCCCGAAACTGGCTCATTACTGGGAGAAAATTAAACACAGCATTGACAAAGTCATGGGGACAACGATACCTTTCAATTTTGAAACCAATTTCCTGTTTAAACAACCAGCAAGCATAAAGGGCTCGTGTAAGATGTATCTATGGAACAGTATGCTTGTCGCAAGCAAAAAAGTAATTACAAGGAAATGGATGACGGACCAACAACCCACACAAGAAGAATGGATAAATCTTGTCAATGAGATTGCCCAAATGGAAAAACTCACATTTGCATTAAGACTTGACTTCGAAAAATTTGTGGAACTCTGGAAACCATGGCTGGACTTTATGAACACTTAAGAAGGACCGAGTTGTGATGCCCTTAGTTCTTAAGCTGCTTTTGTTTCTTTTTTTTTCCTTTTTTTTTTTTTTACTTATTTTGTTTTTTCCTTTTCTGTTTTGCTTTAAAAAAAAAAAAAAAAAAAAAAAAAAAGGAAAAAAGTTCTGACAATTCACAAAAAGGGGGAAGAGGGGGGGATTGACAAAAATAAACAGAATATGTGTATATGTAGGCCCTGCGATGGACTGGCGAGCTGTCCAGGGTGTACCCTGCCTGTCGCCCAAAGCCGGCTGGGATAGGCTCCAGCTTCCCCGCGACCCTGAATTGGAATAAGCGGTTCGGAAAATGAATGAATGAATGAATGTGTATATGTACGCATATAAGTGTATGTAACTGTGGGAATATGTGTACACATATGTATTGCTTAGACCTTGCAAAAACATACTAACACCAAAAGTTGTACACACATTTATTGTTACTGTCAACTGTGTGTAAACTCTCCCCTGCCAAACCAAATAAAAATTTGATTTTAAAAAAAAAAAAACAACAAAAAAAAAAACCCCTAAAAACTTGACCAATATAGTTGTCAGCTGAGTCAACCTTTATTTTGTTATTTTTAGTTGATTACAAATTATTTATGTTTAGCTGAAGTTGCAATTATTTAGTGTTTGCAGGTTTTACATGTGTATGCAGACAAATTATTGTAATCTAACTATCGGTTGGATGCAAGGCTGTGTTCAGCCTTTTTTTTAAAAAAAAATGCTACATCCATACCCCTTCATTGTACTGTACCTATGGTTCCTGCATCTGCCTACCTCCTGTGGGTCGGTGTAAAAGTCTTGGAGTTTTTCTCTTTTCTTTTTTCTTTGTGTATGCTTTTTAAGAAAGAAAATCTTAATAAAAAAAGATCTTGAGAGGGGTTTCCGGTGGCCGTTCCCAGACATGCACGCATAAGAACTGAGCTCCGGCACTAGCCTTCGATTTCCCCCAGACTCGAGAATTAAATCTTGCGAAAATAGTGTTAAACCGCAGCAATAATGAGTGGGGATAAAACTAAGAAAGCAAAATACGGACTACGAAACAATCCCGGCAGTGAAATGGAAAAAGAAGCCTCGGCTAACACAACGGAGCTAACATCAGAGCAACATGGCGACCATGCGGTTAACCTAGATCTGATCCGAGGTGCTATGAGCAAGGTCATGACTGCTGAAATGGCCACTCTCCGAGCTGAGTTAAAGACTGACTTGCAAGATTTTCGCTCAGCATTTCATGAAGATATGAAAAGACAAATGGACGAGTTCACTAAAGAGGTACATCTAAAGTTGCAGGAGTCCGCTAAGCGAGTGGATCACACTGAGGCACGCATGAAACAGATCGAGGATAACATGGCGGAAACTGAGCGATGGGATATTGGAGTGAAGGATGCACTTATTCAGCTGATGCAAAACCAACATAAACTGCAAGAGAAGGTCTCCGAGATGGAGGGACGTGCCAGGCGCAACAATATCCGGATCTACGGAGTGGCGGAGGACTCGGAGGGCACATCTATGATTGCCTTTATTGAAAATCTGATTAAAAGAGAATTTGAGAACGACCTGGGCCAGGATTATAATCTTGGCATTGAACGCGCCCACCGGGCGTTAGGCTTGAAGCCCCCCGCGACAGCCCCCCCTCGGTCTATAGTCGTCTACTTCCTCCGCTTCACCGTGAAAGAAGCAGTGCTTCGCGCTGCATGGAAGAGGCCAATACACATCAACAACAAGCAAGTGTACTTCGATCATGACTATGCACTGGATGTGCAGAAGAGAAGAAAAGAATACATCCCTATCAAAAGAGCACTGAAGGCTAAGGGGATACGTTTCCAGACCCCACTCAGCAAGATGCAAGATTCTTTGATTCTGGAAGCATCCTCTACAATAGTGCCACTCAAGCTGCGGATGACCTGCAAAAAAGAGGCATCGCCGTGGACCGGATCACCGTCGCGAAGACCAGCACCGCACAGGCCGTGACTGAGGAGATGCTGAAGCAACTTCTGCCGTGGGAGACGCAGACTACACACCGCGAGAATTTCCACAAAAGTGTCCGAGAGAGGTTGAATCAGTTCCGCAGGACACCAGAAGATTCAACAGAAGATTCCTAAATACTGAACTGGAAAACCATACTGCGGTGAGAAATTTCCAGAACTATTCACACTTCAGGTATAATGACGTAACCCGTTTTAATTCATTATCGTTAACGGGCTAGTGCCTCTATTCTGAGTTTGGAGGTCTCCATTCTTTTGGATCCCTGTTTACCCATTTTTTCTTTTCTTTTCTTTTTTCTCTCTGACATTTACCCAAACGAGGGGCCCCACCTTGTGGCCTGCCCCCTCACCTTCGTAGGACAATATTGCATCCTCCGTAGTGGAAACCCAGTTCTGTGTTCTGTTGTTTTTTTTGTTCAATGAGTTCATGTTTTAATGTTGCTATTTTGAGGTCAGGGGTGACATTCAGGTCTCAACTGTTTACTTATGTCTTTTAAGAAATATAACGTACTGTCATTAAACATTAATGGGCTAAATAATCCTATTAAAAGGAGCAAATTGGTTGTAAAAATGAAAAAAGGAAAAGTAGATATAGCATACTGGCAGGAAACTCATCTGTCTAACATGGAACATGACAAACTAAAAAGAATGGGGTTCAAAAATACTTATTACTCTTCTCATAGAAGTGGAAAAAAACGAGGAGTGGCTATTTTAATTTCAAACAGAGTTAAATTTGAATTCATATCTGAATTAAGGGATAATGAAGGTAGATTTATACTAGTGAAATGTAAAATTGACCAAAAAGATGCTACGTTGTTGAACGTGTACGCACCACCCGGGAGCAGTATGGGTTTCTACAAAAAGGTGTTTGATCTCATTATCACCGAATCCCATGGGTGTTTGGTTTGTGCAGGAGATTTTAACCTGTTGTTAAATCCACAACTGGATACTACAAATACAGGAAGAAAACGTACTCCTATAGAAAAACATGTAAACAAAATGCTTTCAGACTTAGGCCTTATGGATGTGTGGAGGTCTGTGCATGGATCAGCCCCAGGATTCACATTCTATTCTGCACGCCACTCCCTCCACTCAAGAATAGATTATATTTTAATGTATAAAACTGATCTAAACAGAATAAAAGAATGCAGACTTGGCCAAAGAGACTTCTCTGATCATTCTGGAATTTACTTAAGCCTTCATTTGGATGCCAGACATAGAAACACGTTATGGAGATTAAACACTGGTATGCTAAATGATCCAGCGTTTATACAGACAATGACAACAGAATTAAACCTGTATCTACAGGACAACAACAATGGGGAGACAAACCCTAGCATTGTATGGGATGCAGCTAAAGCGGTTCTCCGCGGGAAAATAATTGCTAAATCTGCCAGGCTTAAAAAACAAAAAACTTTAGAAATGTCCCAACTGCAGGAAAGACTGAAACTTCTAGAGGAAAGGTACCTGAAAGAAAAAAGTTCCACAGTGGAACTTCAAATGAGACAGACTAAGCAAGAAATAGATAGAATATTAGGTGAAGTAGTTGAAAAAAATATACGGTACATGAAGCAGAGATATTATGAGGCGGGGCCTAAAACATCTAAACTCCTAGCATGGAAGCTCAGAAAACAACGAGCTGAAAATTCAATTCATAAAATAAAAGACCCTGAAAGCTGTAAGATGGTAACCGACCCTGATAGTATTCAAAAATCATTTGAAACATACTATAAAACTTTATATAGTCAACCTGTTTTGGCTGACAAAAATATAATAAAAACCTTTTTGGATTCTTTGGACCTCCCCTCACTCGGCAGAGATGCAAATAATAAATTAATGTCATTAATGTCAAGAAATTGATAAAGCCATTTCAAGCCTCAAATCGAGTAAATCCCCTGGTACAGACGGGTTCCCACCTGAATGGTACAAGAAAATGAGAGAGGGCCTAATACCCCAACTCGAGACTAGTTTTAATTATATTTTGAAAGGTGGCTCTGTACCCCCATCTTGGAAAGAGGCCTTCATATCTGTGATTCCAAAAGAGGGAAAAGTTAAAACTGACTGTAAATCATATCGACCAATAAGTGTTCTTAACACTGATTACAAATTGTACACATCTATTCTGGTGAGACGAATGGACACAGTGATGCCCTCACTGATCGATGAAGACCAAACAGGTTTTCTAAAAGATAGACAAACCCAGGACAATATAAGGAGAACTCTCCACATTATTGAACAGATTCAAAACAGAAAATTGAATGCTATGGTTCTTAGTCTTGACGCTGAAAAAGCTTTTGATTCGGTCCGGTGGGACTTTCTATATTTAGCAATGGAAAGATTTGGATTCTGCATTGATTTTATAAAATGTATTCAGGTGCTTTACACCTCTCCCAGTGCTAGAATAAAAATAAACGGAAGCTTATCCAATCCCATACAGCTACAGCGCAGGTGTAGACAAGGGTGCCCTGGAAGCCCAAACTTATTTAATTTATTTATAGAACCTTTAGCACAAGCGATACGCCAGGATACCCTATTAAAAGGTATTCAAATAGGTGGGAAGGAATACAAAATCTGTTTATACGCAGACGATGTACTGATTACCATTACAGATCCCAACTCTGGTTTACCAGTCCTAATGAAAATGTTACAATTATATGGTTCATATTCTGGGTATTCCCTTAACATCCATAAAACGCAGATCATGACATTTAATTTTCATCCTGAACAAGAGTTAGCATCGAAATATAATTTTAACTGGTACTCTGATTATATAAAATATTTGGGTGTGTGTTTGCCTAAAGATTTGTCACAACTGTATGATAAGAATTATAACCCTGCTACTAAAAAAATGATCAGTGACCTGGACAGCTGGAGCCTGCTTCCCCTTGACATTGGCAACAGAATACAGGCAGTCAAGATGAACATACTTCCTAAACTATTATATCTTTTTTTGTCTTTGCCAATACCCATTTCTGATAAACAGTTTAGGGAATGGAATAAACACATTTCAAGGTTTGTTTGGCTTAAAAAGAGACCAAGAGTCAAATTTTGCACATTGCAGTTGCCGAGGGACAGAGGGGGGCAGGCCCTACCCTCTTTACGAGACTATTATGTATCATCACAGCTGAGGCCACTGGTCTGTTGGTGTAACCCATCTTATGATGCAACATGGAAGGTAATTGAGTCGTCTCTATCTAATGTGCCAATTCAATCAAGATTAGGTCATATTACTGCTGAAAGTAGAAACTATTTGACAACCAGCCAATGGATTAATTTGACACTTAAAATTTGGAAGTCAGAGGTAAAAAAATTGAAACTGCAGGAGGAGGCTAAAATTCTTAGATGGCCAGCATACGATCCTGACTTCTCACCTGCTTTACAAGATACCAGATTTAAACATTGGACATTATATGGCCTAACTGCTGTTTGCACAGTATACAAGAAAGCAAATCTGATGTCTTTTGATGCTCTATGTGAGTTGTACGGTTTGGAAAAACACGATTTTTTTAGATACTTACAGCTTCGCAGTTATATTACTAAAAGAATACAGAATACCACTGTTGAAGAGTTCTCATTATTTGTTAACATCTTTATCAGTGCATATAAATCAGCAAGTCTCAAAAGTCTTATTAGTAAGCTATACCGTAGTTTGATCAACCTAAAAACAGATTCAACAACTTACATAAAGCAAAAGTGGGAAAAAGAAATGCATACTGTAATTACAGAGGACATGTGGACGGGGGCTTGGGAGATTCAGTCTTCATCCATCAACTCCAACACTTGGAGGGTTTTTTGTTGGAAAACACTTATTCGCTTTTTCATTACACCTAAACAAAAATCTAAGTTTAGTATGGGCTCTGCACAATGTTGGAGGGAATGTGGCGAAACAGCAGTGGACCACGGACATATATTTTGGTTATGTCCAGTTATTCAACCCTTCTGGGCAGAGGTGACAAATGTAATCTCCAAAGTGCTAGGTTATAATATCAGCTGCTCCTTCACACTACTATACCTTGGATGTAGTCCAGATGAGCTGACTACAGATGATATGTATCTCCTCAAAATCTTGTCCACATCAGCAAAGAAGGCTATCACAAAATGCTGGCTAAAGAAACAGCCTCCCACAATGAGACTCTTTATTTCCATCGTTGAAAACATTAAAGTTATGGAACTCATGACTTATACTTTGCGCCTTCAACAAGACCTAGGAACAAGACGCTGGAGAAAATGGCTGAACTATGACAGTACCTAAAACAAAAACAAGGATTAATCTTATGTAAACATTTTTTTTTTTTTTGTACGTGCCAATTATTGTATTAGATACCCCCTGACCTCTTTTGTGTTTTGTTTTTCATAAAGGAAAATGCTTACAAATAAAAAGTTACAAAAAAAAAAAAGATCTTGAATAAAATGCTATATTTTTTAGATGCAACTGTAATGTGCAAGAACTGCTATAACTTGAATAAGTGATCAATTCAGAGTTATTTAACATTAAGGAGTAGTTACATTTATTTTACATGACATACAATTACATTTAGTTACATTTATAAATTACATCTGGTCCTTTGAGGACAGCCATTATGTTGATGTGGCCTTCAGTAAAAATGAGTTTGACAACCCTGCTCTAGATGCCATGTTGTTCCCTCAATTTGGCAAACAAAGTTCACCTTGATAGGTTTATCTGTCGGTTTAGGCTTCTTTGGTAAAACAGCATACCATTCGGCATACCCTTGAATGCGCGGTCTGACTTGCTATCTTGATTTTATAAAAATACAAACTCTTCTGTTTTCAGAGGATTTCACGCCCGGTTCAGAGAATGTGCTGCACAGGAGATTTCTCTGCATGTTTTTGGCTATCTCAAGACTTGAGTCCCCATGGCAACAAAAAACTTGTTTACTATCAGGATAAACTGCTTAAACTTTCCAAAATCAGGATTATCAGTGAAATAACACATCAAATCCCAATGGAGTTTAAAAGAAAGAGAATAGGATGCAGAGTAGGAATGAGGCAGAGCGGGAAGCGGTGGAGTTTTAAACAGTTTCTTCCAACTTCTGTGATGGGTAACGTGAGATCGCTAGCTAACAAAATGGACAAGTTTGCGGTGTTAACAAGGTCTCGGAAAGAATACAGAGAGTGCAGTATTATGTGCTTCACAGAGACATGGCTGCATCAACACATCCTCGACTGGAATGTGTCTGAACATGTGTCTGAACTGTTAGCTGTGAGCTTCCATCCATTTATTTACCAAGAGAGTTTACCTGTGTTATTCTGGTAGTGGTTTATATAACACCTGGTACCGCACCAGACAGAAACACCTGTGATGTCATCAGCTCCGTCATTGCTCGGCTACAAAAGCAGCATCCAGACTCATTCATGGCAATATCCGGAGACTTCACTGTCACACCTCAAATCTGTTGCCCTGCAGCTAAGTCATGGACAAGAGCACAGCTTCATCTCCCTCCACATCAGGACATCCTGAGACCTCCACTTTGTATGTCTCCTGCAATCAGGTCAAGAAGCAACTTGAGAAACTGAACCAGAACAAGGCTGCAGGTCCATATGGTCAGTCCCAGAGTCCTCAAGACCTGCTCAAAACAACTATGTCCAATTCTCTAGCACCTTCTTTAATACCAGTCTAAGACAAAATAGAGTCCCAGTGCTGTGGAAAACCTACTGCCTTGTTCCAGTGCCTAAAAAACCACAACCAACTGAACCAAATGACTACAGACCAGTCGAATGAATGTCCTGGAGAGACTCTTACTCGCTCACCTCAAAAAGAAAGTAAACAGATTTCAGAAGCAATTACAGTTTGCATATTGTAATGGACTTGGGGTTTAAAGACACCATCATATACCTGCTCCAGAGAGCACACTCTTATCTTGACCATTCAGGCAGCACTCTGAGGGTCATGTTCTTTGATTTCTCAAGTGCTTTCAATACCACTCAGCCTGCTTTGTTATGCGATGGAGCGAATTAGCCGAGCAGCTAAGACAGTAGAAGGAAGGTAGCGGACATTTAGATTGGCGCCCATTTCCCCAAATGCCGCCGCAGTTGTGGTGATATTTCCAAACAAAAAGCAGAGAAGCGTCATTTAACAGGAGCACTTACACAACAGCTAGCATGGCCGCATGGCTTAAAACAGCTGGAGCTCCGAACATGTTGACAATAATCACGAGGCTGAAGTTAGCTTCCGATTCGCAACTTCCGAGTCGCAGTATGTGTAAAGGGCAATTCCACTGAATTTTTCGGAAACTAGACCACATTAGACCAGGTCCTGACAAAAATCCACTATACTTACACTCTTCAAACCTGGACAGAAATATTCCACATACTATGCAGATTCGTGAAAACATAGTGTGAAACCTTTATTTGTGGAAATGCACATTAGGCTTGTTTCATTATATTTTTGGCATCTGCACCACATTAAACAAGGTCCTGAAAAAACAAAACAAAACTACAACACTTAGACACCCCAGACATTAAAACACAATGTCAAACAGCAGTTTTAAACAAAGCTTTATTTTCCTTGTCAACGTGGTATTACATGAAATTCTCATGTTGCACAAATCCAATGTTAGGTACTTTTTTTTTTTACTTCTTCTTTTTTTTTTTTTTTTTTTTTACCACAGACATAGAAAAGAAAGCAAATTGAATAAGATCACTTCAGAATAAACTGGACAATTGAAGTTGTATAATTGTATTTTCTGGTCATTTCTGATTGGATCAGAATACCCATGAATGTACTGTTTCTCATACAAGGGTATGGTAACCCTGGGATACTTCAAGGCATTCCAGGAGATACTTGAATTTTCCTTCAAGATCTATGTATTTTTTTCTTTAAAACATTCTTTATTAAATTTATATAAATATATTTCAAAGTTTTAATATATTTCAGTAAATGTTAGTGTAAATTTATAAACTGAATTTAAATTTACATTTACACCTTTTCATTCCTCCCAAAATCCCACATTCTGACATGACTTGAACCCCACTTGTTATGAGCCGTCATACTTATCGCATAAACAATAACATGCTGGCTAATGGGGGAATTATTTCAAACATGTTTCAAGATTCACATAATGTAAACATTTACATTTAATTTTCTTGTTTAAAAAAGAGTAAGGAAAAGTACGACTTTGTCTTGTATTACAAAACTAATTGGATATTGCCCAGACAAGATATTCTGCTAAACAAAAGACATATTTTTATGTCACAGACCCCCACCACCACTGAAAAAATAAACAAAAAACTAAACATTAGTAATGGACCAAGCCTTATTCCAAATTGTATTAAATTAATTTTGTTCGTTATTATTAAAATAATAATAATAATTATAATTATAATAATAATAATAATAATAATTATTATTATTATTATTATCATTTTAATCATTATATTATTACTATTATTATTACTATTATTTTGTTATTTTCTTTAATATATATGTGCATATGTGTATCTATCTATCTATCTATCTATCTATCTATCTATCTATCTATCTATCTATCTATCTTTCTGTATGTATGTATGTACGCATGTATGTGTATATATGGAGCTTGAGAAGTATTATTTGCCTAACCGCAAAAAATAAACAAAAAACTAAACATTAGTAATGGACCAAGCCTTATTCCAAATTGTATTAAATTGATTTCATTCTTCAAAATTCTACACACAGTACCCCAATATGACAAAGTGAAAAATTTATTGTTGAGATTTGCACAAATTTATTCAAAATAAAAAAAAACTACGAAATCACATGTACATAAGTATTCACAGTCTTTGCTTAATACTTTGTTGATCCACATTTCGTAGCAAATACAGATAGATAGATAGATAGATTATTATTATTTTTATTTTTTTTATTTATTATCTTTTTTATTAGCATAACCGCAAATGACCACCTCTGTTTGCGAACTCTTTGCTTTTGCTGTTATTTTGTATTTTCATTGACACAATTACTGAAACAATTTCCTGTTTGTAACGACATATATGACAAAATCATGGCCAATCTTTCCAAAATACTCGACAACAGGCTGATGTTTTTAATCAGAAATGGTTGTAATTAACTCATATGACCACCTGGTGGCAGCATTTAGCTATGAATCAAGAGTCTCCGCCCCTTAAATTTCGCGTCATTGCGTACGCGGAAGTAAACAGTCGGCTTTCTGCTCACGTTTTTTCTGCCACTTAATCAGTAAAAAAAAAGTGCTTTTGTACATGAGTGTGTTTAGTTCTTAGGATTACACAGATGTCGGTCCCTTCAGCAGAAGATCTGGTCAGATACTGGGAGAGGTCAGTCAGCAACACACGCTTCCTGCAGCTTCCTGCCCTTCAACTTGTTCAGAAATCCGGTTTTCTGTGGACTCCGACCATCAGTCATCCTCAGTAGATATTTATTTGTGAACAGTGACGAGACCAGTGAAAACGGCTCGAGCTCATTTAAAGCTTGTACTTAAATGATACAGCTCTAATCTGGATTTTACAGTAATTTATTTTAATATTGTTCTAGTTTCAGTAATATGAAAAACTTCTCTTTCTAGCACTGTACAGATTTCACCCACATATACAGATTTTTCTGTATTTGTTGACATTTTCAAAACAAATCTGAAGGAAAACAAAACTATAGTAGCACATGTATGTTGTAAATAAGAAATCACAGTGAACACCCCCAGTGAAAAGACCCACAGTGAAAAAAAAAAGAAAACAAACAAAAGAAACTATGCTAAGCAAAGCATCTTCTGGCTGAAATATTTCCATCTGAAGTCCAGCTAAGTTTTGTTTTGAACTGGTAATTATGGAGGTTGTCTGATGCAGCACCCTATCATCCTACTCGCTTAGATCGTAGTTTTAATCTTTGGAAGCCTGTGTTAAAAAACAAAGTTTGTTACTGATTAATAACACAGTTGTAATAATAAGCAAAATGAGCCATTGGTGCCATTTTTGGGGGTTTTCCTCTTTTCATTGTGCAGAGCATCACCTGCAGTTGGAGAAAGCAGAGCTCAGACTGCTTGTGTGGAAGAAACAACCTTGACAACTTAACAGTTTGGGCACCATGTGTAATTTGCATGGGATGGAAGGAAATAATACATCAAGAAGATTCAAAAGTTACATTTTAGTTAGTGTTTGCTGCTTGCTTATGACGGCTGCATTCCTAGAATCAGGAAAAAGCTGAGTCAGACCTATTTTAATGCTGTCTGTTATAGTTTTGGTAAAACTCTAGGGAACTATAAATGCTCTGTGTTGTCGGGGACCAAGACCTTGTTGCTGAGAACACAGAGTTTGGGGCGCTATACCTGCTGGTATATGACTTTAAGTGTACTGTCATGTTTGAATAAATCCCCAACACAAACAGCTTCATATCACCACACGTCCTTCCTCCCCTACAGGTCCAATATTTGTGTTCCTCTTTTACTGTCTGACCCTCCCCTGATGGGGGTTTCTTTGCAGCATTTTGATTGTGAAGGCCAGATTCAGCCTCCTCCTTGCTGTTCATGTAGAGATGCATTCATGCTGGTCGTTTTTATTCACTCATTTTCTGCATTGGAGGCGAGTTTCTGTCTTTCTGTCATTGGATGGTCCTGATGCGAGCCAGATCCATGACAGCATGTGATGGTTCTAAAAGCCTCTAGGATTTAATTTCTCGAGGTTTTTCAGACTGACTGAGCTTTATGTCTTCAGCTGATTAAAAACTGAGGAATTCATATCTGCTTGTGTCCTGATGCAGCGAGCAGGAAAGTCTGAGACAGCAGGTGGTGGAGGACGATACCGAGGACTGGCAGAGGAGCCTGGACTTCTCGGACCTGGAGAGGGTCGGTGGGGTGGACCTTTCCTTCATCAAAGGAGATGATGTCAACGCTTGCGCCCAGCTATTTGTCCTCAGTTACCCTGATCTAGAGGTGAGCTGACACAGTCACACCTGGAAACATCTGTTGGGCTGATGCCTGTCTAACCCTACTGGTGACCATGAGGAACAGCTGCAGTATGGACCTGAAACAATTTCTATGACATTTTTCTATCAGAAGTACAGAAGAAGAAATGTAAAATGTCCCCCGCCGCTCTTATTTGGACTCAGCAGTTCGGATAATAAATGAATGAATGGAATATAAAATGTTATCTATCAGTATTTAGTGACATTTTATTGCCTACTGAGCTCATCTGATGTTAGCAGGTAAATGAAAAAACACTCCTACTCGAGGTGGGATTTATTTCAACTGGTGGAGCTGCTGCTACACGTAGAGACTGCTTTGTTTGTTTGTTTGTTTGCCAGTAGTTTTTTTGTCCCCTGTAGCTTCACACAATAATACAGTTTCTTTTATTAAACAGGTGAACCTTATGGTCTAATGGTAAAAGATACCTCTCTTGAATACGCTGGATTATACGCTGCCGTAGTTAATTAGATCAAAATGTGACTTCAGTAGTTTCTGTACTGTTTGTGTTTCTCTGAACATTTTCTCTCTATTATGTAAAGCACATTGGATTGCTGTTCTATACAATATGCTCTATATAACAACCACAAAAAAATGAGATTATTATGAAAAGATTCAGTCAGATTTCTGCGCCCTCGTAGAGCCGCTGATGTGGACCTTTATTTTTTACACTCAGAAAAAGCTCCATAAGTTTTCATGGCTGTGTCATTAGTTGAGAAAGTGTTTGGCAAGATGCGTCCTGAAAAATGACTTCATCACCAAACTTCTCTTCAAATGGTGGAACGAAAAAATGTCTTTTGATTTTAGGTAATGCTACTTAACCAGATGTGGATCCCAGTTCATCAGTCACTGTGGAAGTCGTTTCTCTGTTTCATTGGACTGGAACCAAAAGAAAAACAAAGTTTCAGCATCAGCTGCTTGTCCAGTGCAGATTAGTGATCTTCATCCCATCATCCACAGTCTACGATGGCTTCTCTTTAACAGACTCTAACCTTGTTTTGATGATTGTTTGCCTCCATTTGCATTTTGTTTTATTTTCTTACGGTTAAGTCACAAACACCATGATTGGTTGATTCTCATCTATTTACGTTTTCTGTCCTGACGCTTTGGCGCCTTCCTCCATCGAGCTGCATGTTTTTGTTCGTTCTTACTCCAGATTTGTAAATGATACATTTAAATGCATTTTGTATTTTAAGTACCAAAACTGTTTAAAGTTTGCATCCTCAAATGATTTAACAAGTATTAATATAATATGTTTGAGATGTCATGCATATTTTCAGATTGATCCACAAGATACCAATAAATAGGAGGTATCATATGCAACTGTTTGCTTAGACTTTAAAGACACAAGCAGTCAAATGTCAAAAGCACTTTAAAGGTGGACTCTGAAGCACTTCCAGACTCTGTGTGTTAGCTACTCTACCAAAGCCTTAACCTCCATTCAAAGATGGCATGTACTATAGTGGTGGTTATCTATATTAACTAGGCTTTACTCTTCTGTCTCTGTGGTTGTTCACATGAGAAAAGCCATGTTATACACAATTTAAAATGCTGCTTCTGCACAGATTATACACAGCAAAGTTGTTTGTTACTCTGCGCTGCTAAAAGTTAAAATCACTGCTCAAACACTTTTCTAACTTTATACTAAAGAAGTGAATCAGCTCTGTAATTTTAATGCCAGGTAATGACATAAAGATTATGTAAGTCTCAGCTCAAGGTAGTGTAATCTTTATTAATTGCATATACCTGATATGTAGAATCATTTTAATCTGTGTGTTAAAGTTGGTGTTAGCAGTAGAAGTGATTGTAATTCACAGGAAAAAGGGAAATTTCCTTTGATTTGTCTTCAGGTTTCCAGCAATTTAATGGGTTAAATGCTCAAAAGATTTGAGATTTTAACAAATGAAATTTAGTGATTAAGACAATACGACCCCCACCCCCAACAACAGACTAAAAAGTGGCTGTTAAATAGTTTGTTTGTCTTTTAGTGATTGACAATTGCACTACTATTCAGCTGTTTGATTTTAATGTCCAGCAGCAGCAAACTTCCAGTAGTTCTGCAGGGTGACACTAAAACATTGTGTCTGATATTATTGACGAAAATAATTATCACCAGGAAAAGAATCAGTGAAATAATGGTTTTATTTAGAGACGACTGAATCCTGAGCTACAACTCGTGAGCAGATGATGGGTTCAACATAAGTTAGCACAGTGATCTGACCAGGCTAAAAGAGAACTGTCTTTAAACTTCCAGGTGAAACGTACCTCACTGAAGCGCTGATCTAAGTTTATAATGAACCTAGCTGCACCTGATGGACTGCTGGCTGCTGCAGCCATTGACAAAGTGAGCTTTGTGCATTAAACAGAGTAAACCTCCCCACCCACTCCAGGGTTGATCTGGCTGCATGGTTCTGCATCATGAGCACGAGTCATGCACACACAATACACTCAGTTAGTCTCTGGCAAACTGGGGATGGTCAGGTGCTGCATACATGTGAAGTTATGTGGACTGTGAAAGTTGTGTCCACCATCACATTGACTGAATCTTTCTTTTCTCTCAGGGGTTCGATGACCAGTTTGGAGTCGAGCCACAGTGGCTTCTCTCAGCTCAGTGCCGCCACCACCTCCTCTAACCACTCCCAGTCCAGCTCCATGATCTCCAGGTAGAAACGGATTGTGGAGGAATTGAATCCCCTTCAGCCCACCCCATTCACTGCCCTAACCATCAACATGGAGGCCAACTCTTCTCCCGCCCTCTCCTCGTCATCTTTGGACTCTGATCCTCTTGCACAGCCAGTTTTTGTGGAACTGATGCATGCTTGCACAAACAGAAGAAGAAGAGTTCTCAAAGACTGAGGCAAAAAGAAAGAAATGAAACCACATGAACAATTTAAGGGCTGATTTTTGCACAAAGGTTGTCAAGTTTTGTTGGGCCTAGCATCTCTGCTGGGCAGCACGTTGAATCAGAACGTATAGCAGAATATTCTGGTCGTGTCCCGTCTCATGCTGGGTGGTGAGGTCAGATGGAAGAAGCAATATTTTCATCCTGTGAGCTACGGGACCGGATGGAGAAACTGGAGGCGCTGTTACATGTATGCATTTACACTCCCACAATACTGAGACGACGCATACCTCATCAATGCGTGTCGGCTGATGAAAGCGGATTTTTTGTTACATGCAAACACGCACCAATGTTTAACATGCACAAATTGAGAGTGTTTGCCATATTGTTACTGCATGGATGTGTGTGTGTTTCTAGAAAGTTAATAGGTCAAATGCGGGAGGATGGGCAGGAAATATCTGAACCAGATCTGGGTCCAACATTGCCTGCAAACATCTGGAGCTTATTGTATCAAAACAAATAAGATACCATGAGCAAATTTAGGAGGTAAAAAGATAAATAACTTTCAGATTTCCTATAATTTATGTAGAAAAACCTTTCTGTCTTAATGACACCTTAAAAAGTGGTTGAATAATTAACCCAGGTCTGAAAGTTACCGAGGTAAAGTGCTCATAGCAATAACACGAGTTATACTTTCTACTGTGTGAAATGTTTTTATTTATCATTAATATGTCTGTGGAGGATCATGGATGCGGATTGCAGATGAGCTTTTTGTTGTAAATTGTGTTCAGGCAGACAGAAGAGCAAACTGAACCAAGAAACAAACCAACTTCTCTGGCATGACGTGGCGGTTTGCTTCCTGTCCAGCGTCTGCACAATTAAGGAACTCAAACCCAGATCATGTCGTCAAGGAGATGCCTTGCCACTGATTGGTGAATGTGCTACTGATTGACTAGTGCCTGCTAGCAAATGAGAGCCCTGACTTTGAAGGGATGCGATGTTAGTGGGCAAAGACACCATGATTATTTACTTATTGATGTTGATAGGAGTGTGCATAGAAGATGAATGTTTTCTGGTTTATCTTTTGACAGTGCACCAGTAGACAGACAGATGCTGTACGTGTGCCAGTGCTGGTTTGGGACTGTTTTGGAGGCGAGTACTTGATGGGTGAAGCAGTGAGGCCTGCA
Organism: Telmatherina bonti; assembly: GCF_933228915.1. NCBI lineage: Eukaryota > Metazoa > Chordata > Actinopteri > Atheriniformes > Telmatherinidae > Telmatherina > Telmatherina bonti. The sequence goes on from NC_136621.1 coordinate 13,063,828, forward strand.
CACTCGAGCGACTTTATGGATTTATTATTTAACAATTAAGATGATAGCCATTTAAGAGCCATGTGTCAATAAATAGCATTTTAGCCTTTGTAAACATCTCTTAGAAATGTACCTGCTTTTTTTCCAAGGTGACCACTGTAGTGATGAATAACCATTTCAAAACGCAGGAGATTTTTAATGCAGTCACAGAGCAGCGATGACTTCACTTAGATCTGATTCCCTGACATCAGAGTTGCCAAGAGTGGTCTGGTGCTGTTGCCATGGTAACTAAGTGCAGCTGTTGTGATAAAAAAAAACAAACAAACAAAAAAAAAAAAAAAAGGCAAGTTTGGAGGTTTTATTACTGAAAATACAGGCCTCTGCATGTTTTTGTCACATAAAACTGCAAGTTGTGAGCCAGAAACCTGTCTTCTTGTCATTCGCTGAAATGCTTTGCGGAGAAAAAGGACCCTCTCAGACTGAGGGGCTGGAAGTGTGTTTGACTGTGTGTGGTGTGAAAATGAATTTTTGTGAACAAAGGGGAGATATCTCTGAAATATAATGCACATTTAGAACCACGACCAACTTTGCTTCACCTTCTGGAGTCTTCATTCAGACGGATTAAGCTTCAGCTCAAATGGAAATGCTCCGTTTCCTTCTTTCCATCACATTGTCTCTTGCGTACTCCAGTTCGGCTTTACTTTGTTCTGTATTTCAGAAAGTAGAGTAGACCTATTGATTGAAGCCATGGGCACGAAGAAGTGTACTTGGATGTGATGTTGTTAGGAGACTTTATTTACAACATGAGTACACAAATACACTTTCAGTGTTATCACCAAGAAGGATTTTATATGTGATTGTCGCCACGGTGAGGCGCTGTTTCACTGGTCAAGGACGCACTCTGCGTCATTACGTTCACGTCTGTAAGAGGACGCACTCTGCGTCATTGCGTTCACGTCTGTAAGCGCGCCCAGGGAAGTTACCTTTTTCCCTCCTTTTTGTGTTGTATGATTTTTCCCTCCAAGAGAGAGGATGCACATTTTTGTTATCCCTTAAATAAATAAGCCACAGAGGCTAAAGAATATTTCTGTCTCCATAATTTTTCCTTTGAGTTCATCGCTGGTGATGCTGCAATGCTCAACAGATGTTTTTCTGTTAGAAATGCCAGAAAAATCTTCATGCTTTGCAGACTCCCGCTGACTCAGCATGTACGCTCTTGATGGCGATCTCATTAACAAACATGGGCTGTAACTGTTAGTCTTGTCTGTTCAACACATTTGTCTGTCTGCTTCCTTTTTCTGGCATCTTTGCATATCTTGATGTGAGAAATGATGTATAAAGTATATTTGGATTAATGAGAATATGGCGCCTTTACATTTTTGGAGATAAGAAACTTGAATTATGAAGAAAGCATCAATCACTTGGTCTCAGGTTCAATTTATCTTTATTATCGCAAGGTGAGGGGTGATTAGGGGTGGGACTACATTAAAAAAGAAATGTATCTAATGAATTACAATTTTTGTAATCAATTCATTTTGATTAATTACATTTTAATTCCATTATAAAATTTGCCCCAAAGAGCAACATTTTTTATTTAAATGTATTTCAAGCAATGACTAAATAATAGTAAAAGATGTTAATGTACTAAACTCAAACTATTAATGTCTGGGCAAAACATAATTTAACTTTGAAGCAGTAAAAAAGAAATAGAAAACATTGTGGCCAAAACTGGACAGACCCAACGTTAAAGTGTAATTTTAAATACTTTAACAGCTGCAGCTCCAATTATTCTATAATTAAAAGTCTACAGCATCTTACAGTAATTTTAACTTTATTAATATAAAATTTCAAAATATTTATAGACATTAATATCTGACAGTAAACCAGGATGAATTAAGCAGCGTCAACTGCAGACTTTGCAGTCTGCAAAGAAATGATCATCGAAAGTTGGTAGGGCAGACATTGGAATGAGACGTCGTCGGCTCGGAGGGCCAGCAGTCGGCTCCAGGTTATCCAGAGAGGTGGTCACCTCCGGCTCTGACTGCAACGTGGAGCTACATGAGGAGTGTTCTTCAGGACGGGGAGGGAGAGACTGGGCTTTGCAGCTGCTGCTAATGGAGAAGAGAAAACTACACAACATTTTGTTATTAATTCAATTCAATTCAACTATATTTGTATAGCGCCACTTCACAACAATGTTGTCACAGGGCACTTTACATACACGAATCAACATACATAATATTTCGGGCCAATTCATACATATCCTATAATAGAAACCAACTGATTGCATCAAGTCATGACTTCGATCCAATCCCCCACCCTGAGCATGCACACGGCGACAGTGGGAAGGAAAAAACTCCCCTTTAACCGGAAGAAAACCTCCGGCAGAACCCGGCTCAGGGAGGGCAGCCATCTGCCTCGACTGGTTGGGGTGGAGAGGACAGGAAAGACGGAACAACATGTACAATTGCACTTAATCAGGAAGACCTGCGGAAAAAAAGGAGTAATAAGTTAGAGACGGCAATATTGGCATATATTTATACATTAAGATATCAGAGAAATAGAGTGAGGTACTTCTCAGTGCATCAGGTAACATCCCCATTGCTATATAAGTAATGGTTGGCTAGACTACCCATAACTATAAGAGCAAAGAGCATAACCTGGACAGTTGGGTCCCGTACATGCAGACTCCAACTCAGGAGATACTCATATCCTAACTATAAGAATCATGAAAAAGGAAGGTTTTCAGCTCGATCTTAAAGGTGTGGAGGGAGTCTGCCTCCCGAACCCACGGTGGGAGCTGGTTCCATAAGAGAGGAGCCTGATAGCTAAAGGCTCTTCCTCCCATAGTACTCTTTGAGACTCTGGGAACTACCAGTAAACCTGCAGCCTGAGAGCAAAGTGCTCTATTTGGAATATACCGAACTATAAGATCTTTTATGTACATGGAATATTACATGTATATTGTACCCAAATAGAAACTGTAAAACATGTTATTTGGATACCGTGTGTGTGTTTACCATTGTGTGGGCGCCAGTGTGCTTTATTGTTCCAGTAGAAACTGGTCAGGGACATGTGGGAGCTGACCCTTATGGGCTCGACAAACGGCAACAACAGTGGCAGTCTCTCACATCACACTCTCGGATGGCCTGTCTCTTAGAAATTTGATTGGTTATCATACTGGAGAGAATTTAGGCATTTTCACTGCAGTATGTAACAGATAAAGCATGAAGACTGACAAGTAGGGAGATTTTGCTCAAACTAACAGAAATCTTGCTGTTATTTCTACTTCACAAAAGGGAAAAACAACCTGTTTTGAAAACAAGATAACATCCAGGTGAAATGAATGGAGCAGAAGTAATGTGTCAAGCTCTTTACACCTGGCTTCTTGTAATGAGCAGCTGCTTTACCAGGTGAGCTATAAACATACATGAGCATCCAGCTTCAACAAAATCAGTTATTTTTCTCATCTTTCCATCTGGTATTTTTGGTCCTGAAGAGCAAAATTTCTTTCACGGTTTGATGATACACTGCTCTCGTTTGTTGCCTCCACTGTTTAAAAACTCCACCACGAGCTGAAAAACTTTCCGCCTCCATGCCGAGAGGAGCAGCAACTTCTCCCTCACTCAGGAGGCTGAGAGGATGAGAAGCTGTAGCTAGCATCCTCTGTTCCCGACATGTTGTGCTTCTCTTTCTCTGGCTGGACTATTCTCAATGGGGCCACGCTGTTCTTTTAACGCATTGTCAATTAACTCTTGCCATCAGTGATTATCAAACATCATCTGGCGGACCTGACATTATTGTCTCTAGATCACATGTGTCAAACTCAAGGCCCGCGGGCCAAATGTGGCCTGCCATGTCATTTTATGTGGTCCGCGAGAGCTTAAAACGTCTGAGTGTATAATAATAAATAGCTCAAAAGTGTGCTTTGACAAAAAAACTACATTTCCCACAATGACTGTCGACTATGATGGCAGTGTTTCCACATCAATGCTAACGGGTGAAATTGAGAAATAAATTAAGATCCCAAAATGTCCATGAAGCAAAAAGTTGATTCAGACGGAAGATTGTTTCAAGAAAAATGGGAAGGTGAATACTTGTTTGTCCTTCAAGGAGAAAGACCGGTATGACTTTTGTGTCACGAGTCAGTGTCTGTTGTCAAGGAGTAAAATCTGCGTCAACATTTTGACGCCAAACACGGAGCTAAGTACGGCAAAGTTAGCCTTCAAGAAAAGTAACAAATTGCCCAAGAATTAAAAGGCAAACTGCGGTTGCAGCAGATTGTGTTCACGAAATCCTCAGCCAAAAACAATGCCGCAGTGAAAGTTAGCTTGATAGTGGCTGAAGAAATCGCCCACGCTTCCAAGTCTTTTTCAGAGGGAGCGTTTCTGAAGCAGTCTGGGACGCCTGTAAAGCCGTTTTAAGAGGTAAATTAATTGCAAAGACAACCCTTCTTAAAAGAAATCAACAAGAAAAACTAAGGAACTTAGAGCATAAATTGATAGACCTGGAAAAGAGACATACAAATAAAGTAAATGAGGAGACTTTGGAGAAGATTAGAAAAATCAAGGATGAAATAAACCAAGAATTACAAACCCAGA